>NC_057923.1:47111592-47736592 GCF_018873765.1 Telopea speciosissima
ATCTCCATGCCAATAACAAAAGATGTCAAGCCTATATCCTTCATTTCAAAATTCTTAAAGAGGAATGTTTTTGTATCCTTTAACAAACTAAGATTATTGTTGGCAAGCAAGATATCATCTACATACAGGACCAAAAATATAAATTTGCTCCCACTGACTTTCAGATATATACACTTGTCAAAAGTGTTCTCTATGAATCCGAAAGACACAATGATGTGGTTGAACTTTAAATACCACTGTCTAAAAGCTTGTTTAAGTCCATAGATTGATTTCTTTAATTTGCACGCCAGACTTTCCTTTCCTTATATACTAAACCCTTCTGGTTTGTTCATGTAGACTTCTTCCTCTAAATCCTCATTCAAGAATGTTGTCTTTATATCCATCTGGTGAAGCTCTAGGTCATAATGAGCGACCAATGCTAAAATGATCCTAAGTAAGTCCTTCTTAAAAACAGGAAAAAATGTCTCATTGTAATCAATGCATTCCTTCTTAGTGAAACCTTTCGCGACTAATCTGGCTTTATGTCGTTCAACTTTACTCTTTGAGTTATGCTTGATTTTCAATACCCATTTATAACCAATCTCTTTAGATCTTGAAGGTAGTTCAACAAGCTCCCAGACATCATTGTCACTGATGGATTTCATATCATCTTATGCCATCTACCCATTTATTGGAATCATTGTCATTCATAGCCTGTGGAAAACTTAAAGGATCATCCTTGATTTCAAGATCAAAGTCAGACCTATAGAAATACACTGTGTAGTCATCCGAAATGGCAGACCTCCTCACTCTCTGAGGTCTACTCTATATTTTCGACTGAGGTGGAGGTAATTCCATAGTGTTCTCAATAACAATGTCTTCATGGAATGGTACATCATCTATAATTTGTTGTTTCATAGGATCATCATCAGTGATGACTTGTGGAATAGCAACGCTATCATGATGTACAGGAGCTTCTCAAATACCACATTACATAGTTTATCACTCCCATTAATGTCTCTATATTAGACGTGTAGATGATGAGGATTTTTCATCCTCATCCTCCAACTGTAAATTAATTCCTCTTGATTTATTTCCTTTTGTATTTCTTCCCTTATTTGTATTTCCTTTCCTACTAGCATGGGATGTATGCTGCTCTATATAGTTGAGAGATTTTCTCCAAATCAATACAAGCTTCTATTCTTAATTTTATCCCACTTAATATGGTATCAGTCTAACTCTCGATCCTCCAATATTCTTCATTTTGTTCTCGTTCATCTTCCTCCACTGTTTCTGCAACCATGTCTACCGGTAATGACGTTTCTTCTCCCTATTTCCTTCATCACTCGGATAACTTGGGTGCTGTTTTGGTTACCCAACTGTTGAAGGGTGACAACTATCCTACCTGGAGATGAGCAATGCACATGGCTTTCGAAGCCAAAAATAAGCTGTAATTCCTTGTCGGTTCCCTTCCTAAACTTGATGATTCAGATCTGATTCCTCAATGGACTCGTTACAACAGTATGGTCCTCTCCTGGCTTGTTAATGCTCTCACTCCAGACATTGCCAATAGCTGTCACACCCCGCCTTGGACAGCCTAGGCATAGCATGAACTGATGCGATCTCGCACCCAACCCAGCCAGGAAGCTCTGTGCAGCACAATTACCAAACACACACCATAGAGAATCTAAGAAGCGAAAAAATACTATGAACTTAAATATTTACATAAAAGTCCATTAAGGACCGAGTGATAAACTTAAATACATATGTTCGGTTAAGTAACCCAAAAAGACCATATTTACAGTTATCCAAAAAGAGTATTTATATATATACTAAGTTCTATGTATATATAAAAGAGAACTATCAAAAGGAACGGCCTAATCCATCAGGCCCGCCTAAGAGAAGGCACACATGTCACAGATGCAAGACCCATCATGTTCCTTGGGCTCTCGGTCTGTGAAGTCTTCAAAACCATCAACCTTGAACTCGTTGTCAGACAGTCCGTCACCTGCATAGTCATCTAAAAAGAGGGTTTCCACGAGTGTGAGCTCACACTGACCCCAATGAGGGAGAAAACACGCAGCATACAAATGATGCATGAAACATATATTATTAAATGTAAATATCAATCACACTATATAATGCATGTTCAATTCCATTTTTATTAATCCACCTAACAAACAGACTAAGTCATTGGTATGAACTACGATATCGACTCGAGGGGTACTTTGGGTCACTTCTTTTATCGCCGTCGAACTCCCTCAACCAATACAAGTAGGGAGCCCGCCTCCACGCTTGGTACGTTGGCCTCAAACCTTCGGGCAGACCTCAATAGTCAAGTACCCCTGACCCTGGGTTAAATCCCTTTGCTCCAGGCTTCAGTAACCCGACTACCCAGCACCTGAACCCCTGCTGGTAAGGGTTGTAGTTTGGGGTTTTCATCCTAACCATGATTTTTAGATGATGACATGCTGTGTTCAAGAGTGCACTGTGTTCCATATACACGTCCACTCAGGAACACAAGGTCACACAAGCGGTAGTGCATATCAGTTCCAAACAACAATCACAACCAGTTTTGCATATCCATACACCATTTATGAAATCAACTTATACCATAGCAATTCCAAAATAAGACTTCAAATATATCACAACATGTTCTATATAAACAATACATAATCCTACATATGCAACATTATCTAATAATAGAATGAGCACTCAAACATGAAAATCAGATTTGAAACTATTGTTCATGTATATAATAGATTAGTTATATATTGCAAGCAACACCAAAAACCCCACTCAGCTTGGTTGTCTTGATCAAGCTACCCAGCCAAGTGTCCAAAATCGAAGAGAAGGGGTTCAAGCAGGTTCAATGTCCTAAATACAGAGTCACAAAAATGTTAAGACATTTCCTAAAAGGTTAGAGAACCATCCTAACCCATTAAAGATCCCAAAAAGTCATTCAGGGGTGGCCAGAGCTTCTAGCTCCAGAAGGGCCGGTCAGCCTGCTCTGATACCAAGTTGTCACACCTTGTCTTAGACAGCCCAGGCGTAGCATGACCCAATGCGGTCTCGCACCCAACCTAGCCAGGAAGCTCTGTACAGCACAATTACCAAGCACACACCATAGAGAATCTAAGCAGCGAAAAAATACTATGAACTTAAATATTTACATAAAAGTCCATTAAGGACCGAGTGATAAACTTATATACATATGTTCGGTTAAGTAATCCAAAAACCCATATTTACAGTTATCCAACAAGAGTATTTATATATATATATATATATTAAGTTTTATGTATATATAAAAGAGAACTATCAAAAGGAAAGGCCTAATCCATCAGGCCCGCCTAAGAGAAGGTACACATGTCACAGATGCAAGACCCATCATGTTCCTTGGGCTCTCGGTCTGCGAAGTCTTCAAAACCATCAACCTCGAGCTCGTTGTCAAGTAGTCCGTCACCTGCTTAGTCATCTAAAAAGAGGGTTTCCACGAGTGTGAGCTCACACTGAGCCCAATGAGGGAGAAAACACACAACATACAAATGATGCATGAAACATATATTATTAAATGTAAATATCAATCACACTATATGATGCATGTTCAATTCCATTTTTATTAATCCACCTAATAAACAGACTAAGTCATTGGTATGAACTATGGTATCGACTCGAGGGGTACTTTGGGTCACTTCTTTTATCCCCACCGCACCCCCTCAGCCAATATAAGTAGGGAGTCCACCTCCACGCTTGGTACGTTGGCCTCAAACCTTCGGGCAGACCCCGATAGTCAAGTACCCCTGACCCTGGGTTAATCCCCTTTTTTTTTTTATGTTCTGTTTTCTTTATACTTAATTAATTCAACATGGTAGGGGCAGGGCATAAGTGTGGATGAAATACCTACCACGACACCCAATGATGACTCTGCCACCTCTATAATTATGGCGAACTTATTCCTCATGGGGCTTGCCGCCTTGCTATGGCGTGCTTGTCTTGATGGAGCGTGCAATTTCTGGCCATATACCCCGCTTATTGCAGGAGAAACATTGAATGTTTGACTCTGGTGATCGAGGAGCAGTTGTGAACTATGCCAATTGACAAGGAGGATTTGCATTTGGTTTAATAAAATGCATTGGTTCCTCTGAAAGTTTTCCTATTTTCCCCAAACTCCTGTGAGGTCATAGGTCTTTTCCTAGACCCCAGTTGTGGTATGCCATCGTTTCCTTGTCCGTCTTCTATAGACTTATCGAGTATAGGTGGTGTATTAGATATAGGAGAAGTCTCTAGCACGGCCTGCTGCACGGCCTGCTGCACAGCTTGTATTTATGCGTTCATGCAAATCATGAATTATTGTTGTTGTTGTCGCATCACAGCAATTGTATTACTCATGAATAGTCTCTGCTGTTGTTGGAAATCTTTCATCATGTCTCCTATGATTACAAGAGCATCTTGAGCTGAACGCGCTGGTAGAGCTACGAGGGTTGCAAGCATGGTAGGATTAGGTGCCCGATTCCACAATCCGGGTCCCAAGATTCGAGTGGTCTGGATTGGGAATCTGACAAGTTTTTATTTTGTGGTCCTCTTGATTGTGGACCCCACACCCTGAACACTTCCAATGATTTAGTAAACAGTGCATGATTTAAAAAAAATATATCATCTTATTAGACCTCTTTTATAATAAGATATTTAGGATCCATATTGTAAACTTTTTCTTGTTTACAAGAGATAAGAACCATTTAAATTATTATTCCGATATTTTAAATTTAAGTTCCAGATCTAATACCTCTACCTAGATTATTAGTACCATTGTGAGGGATATTTGATTTAATTTTTAATAGATTAATAGCCGCCATCCTACGATAGTAAATGTTTGTGTTGTGTGAATTTAACTCTTCCCTATCGGCAAGGACATAGGTCATTACTTCTATATGGATTTGTCAAACTAATTCACTAATAGTCCTATCTTAATTTAGTATTCAACCCACTACTTGGAAAAGCCAAAATAGAATAGAATATGTCTGTGTCAAGAAGCACTAGGAGATGGTTTCCCCATAATGAAGAAGCTTTGGGAGTCAAAATGGATAAGTTTTAGGTATTTTAAATAAGACCCAAGCCTATTTAAAAGCATAGTAGGAAACCACCGGACCTTGACAGCCAGAAACTTATGTATGATTAAAAGGAGAATAGGTTAACTTCAAGACCAGACCGCCTGTGTTGAGAACTTACTCAATCGATGGTAGGACCACATCCAGTACTTAAATTAGGGCACGCAAGTGCATTTTTCTTTTTACTAACTCTGCTCCAAGATCTGCACCCATGCATATCTAACTTCTTAATTCAAATCTATCCATTTGGATGTTTAAAGTATGTATATAAATACTCTTTTTGGATAACTGTAAATATGGGTTTTTGGGTTACTTAACCGAACATATGTATATAAGTTTATCACTCGGTTCTTAAAGGAATTTTATGTAAATATTTAAGTTCATAGTATTTTTTTTGCTGCTTAGATTCTCTGTGGTGTGTGCTTGGTAATTGTGCTGCACAGAGCTTCCTGGCTAGGTTGGGTGCGAGACCGCATCGGTTCATGCTACGTCTAGGCTGTCCAAGGTGAGGTGTGACAATAGCGTTCTTTACGCTGCTACTACGCATGAGGTTTGGCTTGATCTCCATGCCTGTTATTCTCAACAAAATGCACCCCGAATCTTTGAGATTCGTCATGCCATCTCCACTCATAAGCAAGGCACTTCTCTATTGGCCTCTTATTACACTGTTCTTAAAGGATTTTGGGACGAACTTTCATCTTACAATGACTTACCGTCATGTACCTGTGGTCTTCTTAAACAGCATATGGATCTTGTCCAACGAGATCATTTGATTGAATTTTTTATGGGTCTTAATGAATCCTATGGCTCTCTTTGTAGTCAGCTTCTTCTTATGGACCGCCTACCGACGGCGAACCCTATCTATTCTCTTCTACTTCAAGAGGAACGTCATGACACCATCAATGAGGTTGTTGATCCTATACATACTCAGTCCGCTTTGGTCGTTGCTTCTCCACGACCCAACTCCAAACAAGGCGTCAAGAAGTTTTATCATTGCGACTTCTGTGGATTGGATGGTCACTCGGAGTCTCGTTGCTTTAAGAAGCATGGTTACCTCCTAAGCGTGCACCCAAACCTGCTGTCACTACTGCTGAGGTGCCCACTTTGGCTCCTTCATTTGCTGCTATTGCCGCTGTTCCCATTGTTGCACCTTCATTCACCACAGACCAGTATAATCAGCTCCTATCTCTACTGCACTCTGGTAATGTTACTCCTATGGCTAATGCCGCAGGTAACCCCCATTCTTTATGGATTATTGATTCTGGTGCTAGTCTTCATATGGCTTCCCATTTATCTTTGTTTACTCCTAGCAGTCTTAAACTCCATAATCAGTCCATTAGTTTACCTAATGGTTCACTTGCAACCGTTTCTCACATTGGTCATTGCACTCCTATTCCCTCCCTACGCCTTCAACATGTGCTATATGTCCCTTCCTTTGGTTTTAAGTTATTATCTGTTACTCAACTTACCCGTCAACTGCATTGTTTTTTCACATTTTACCATGATCATTGTGTGATTCAGGACCTATGCACAAAGGAGAGGATTGGGCTGGCTAAGGCAATCAATGGACTTTACTATTTGGAGATGGATTTTTCCACTACTGCTGCCGTTTCTTCCACATTCGATCTCTGGCATTCTCGCCTAGGACATCCATCTTTACAAGTTTCTGATTTTATTTCTCATTTAGAACCACTCATTTCTTTTCCTAAAAATTGTGTTTGTTCTATTTGTCCTTTGGCTAAGCAAACATGTCTCCCTTTTACTTCTAGTTCTATTTCTACTTCTTCTTGTTTTGATTTAATACATTGTGACATCTGGGGACCTTTTATCATACCTTCTCTTTGTGGTGCAAAATATTTTTTAACTATTGTGGATGACTACTCTAGGTGCACATGGGTGTTTTTGTTAAATCACAAATCTGATGCTTGGTCCCGTTTACGGGAATTTTTTGTCATGATCAAAACCCAATTTGGTTATCAAATTAAACAACTTCGTAGTGATAATGGCCGTGAATTTTTTAAACATTCTTCTAAAGATTTTTTTACTACCCACGGTATTATTCACCAACACAATTGTGTCGACACACCTCAACAAAATGGTGTTGTCGAATGCAAACACCATCACCTCCTCAATGTGGCTCCTGCCCTCTCATTTCAAGCAAGTCTACCTCCCAAGTTTTGGGGTGACTGTATTTTGACTGCCGCTTACCTCATTAACCACTTACCCACCCCATTGCTACATGGAAAATCACCTCTCCATGTTCTTTTTAATAAAATACCTTCCTATGCCCATTTTCAGACTTTTGGTTGCCTTTGTTATGGTCATAATCATTCGGTTATTCGCCATAAATTTGACCACCGTTTATCTCTGGGGATTTTTATTGGGTATCCTTATGCACAAAAAGGATATAGGATTTATGATTTGTAAACACACCGAGTGTACACCAACCGAGATGTCACTTATATTGAACAAATATTTCCTTTTTCCCAATCTTCACCTTCCTCTCCTTCTCCATCCTTGCCGGTTTTACCAATCTCGGTCTCGAATATTGATCATTCCTCACCCCCTCCACCATACAACCCCCCTCCTACTCCAGTTGTTCAATGACCAGCTGCCCCAGTCGTTATGTCACTAGCTGCCCCAGTTGTTAATGCTCCTCCTCCACGTCCATCTCATGTTCATCGACAGTCGGCACGTCTCAACGATTACCATTGCTATGCCACGGATGCCCAGGATTCTCTTTCCTGCACAGGTTCTCTTACCCCTGTTAATTGTCTTTTATCCTACCACCATATTTCTCCACCTCATTTTAGGTATCTCAAGGCCCTTACCGCCATCACTGAACCTACTAGCTTTGTAAAGGCAGTTCTTATTCCTGATTGGCAGGAGGCGATGCACACTGAAATTGTAGCTCTTGAACTAAACAAGACTTGGTCTCTTATTCCTTTACCGGTTGACAAGAAACCCATCGGTTGCAAATGGGTTTATAAGATCAAATGGCATTCCGACGGGTCAATTGAACGTTACAAGGCTCGTTTAGTTGCCAAGGGTTACACACAAACTGAGGGGGTTGATTTTTATGAGACTTATGCTCCAGTTGCTAAGCTTGTTACTGTACGTGCCTTACTTGCTATTGCGGTCGTCAAAGGCTGGTCCTTGCACCAACTTGATGTTAACAATGCCTTCTTACATGGCAAGTTAGACGAAGAGGTGTACATGACTCTTCCACTTGGCTATCATTGAAAGGGGGAACCGTTGGTTTGCCGGTTACATAAGTCCTTGTATGGGCTTAAACAGGCATCACGAAATTGGTTTGCTAAACTTTCAAGTGCTCTTATCGATCTTGGTTATACCCAGTCAAAGGCAGATTACTCCTTATTTTACCACACTACAGCTGTTTCTTCCACCTTTGTTCTTGTATACGTCGATGATATTTTGATTGTTGGCTCTGACCCCACGATCATTTCAGGTTTAAAGTCACTTCTACAACAACATTTCCGCATCAAAGACCTTGGTATTCTTAAATATTTCCTTGGGCTTGAAGTGGCACGCTCCTGCAAGGGAATTTTCTTCAACCAATGAAAATACACGTTGGATATATTAACTAACGTTGGTCTCACTAGATCTACTCCCACTACCTTCCTCATGGAGCATCATCTCAAGCTTACTAATGCTGATGGTGACCTATTACCTGATCCTATGCCTTATCGGCGTTTACTAGGCCGCTTGATTTACCTTACTATCACTCGCCCTGACATTGTGCACACTATGAGTATCCTCAGCTAGTTCATGCAAGAACCACGCAAGCCTCACATGGATGCTGCAACTCGCCTGCTTTGATACTTACATGGTTCTCTAGGCCAAGGCATCCTTCTCTCTACTGATAGTGTACTTTCTCTCCGTGTATATTGTGATTCTGATTGGGTAAGCTACCCTATGACACGACGCTCCACCACCGGTTATTGTGTGTTCCTTGGTTCCAGCCCCATTTCCTTAAAATCTAAGAAACAACCTACTGTGTCCCGTTCATCTGCCGAGGCTGAGTATTGAGCCATAGCCACGGCTACTTGTGAAATTATGTGGTTAGTTACATTACTCAGTGATCTTGGTGTTGTTCTCCCTCGACCCGTTCCTCTCTATTGTGATAATCATGCCGCCCTGCATATTGCAGCCAACCCAGTTTTTCACGAGTGAACAAAACATATTGAGATTGATTGTCATGTTGTTCAGGACCAAATTCGCATCGGTCTTATCCGTCCTTATCTTATTACCAGTGCTGCTCAGATTGCTGACATCTTCACCAAATCTCTTGGAAAGGATTTATTTACTAGTCACAAGGCCAAGTTGGGAGTTCTCGACATTCACTCTCCAACTTGAGGGGGAGTATTAGACGTGTAGATGATGAGGATTTTTCATCCTCATCCTCTAACTGTAAACTGATTCCTCTTGATTTATTTTCTTTTGTATTTCTTCTCTTATTTGTATTTCCTTTCCTACCAGCATGGGATGCATGCTGCTCTGTATAATTGAGAGATTTTCTCCTAATCAATACAAGGTTTTATTCCTAATTTTATCCTACTTAATACTCCATCCTCTAGGAATCTAGCAGTTGAAGTTTCCACAATACTGGTACTATGATTAGGTGCATAAAATCTAAATCCTTTTGACCATTGGTAGTAACCAATAAAGTAACAACTAATGGTCCTAGGGTCGAGTTTTCTTTCATGGGGATTATATTATCTAGCTTCAGCTGGATAGTCCCATACGTGTAAGTGTCTCAAACTGAGTTTTTTCCCCGTCCATAACTCATAAGGAGTTTTAGGAATTGACTTATAGGGAACCCGATTAGAGATATACACAGTTGTTTTCAAAGCTTGGCCCCACATAAACTCAGATAGTGATGAGTTACTTATCATACTACGATCATATCTTTAAGGGTACGATTATGACTTTCCACAACTCTATTTTGTTTAAGTGTATCAGGAAGTGTATATTGGGGAGTGATACCCTTCGATTTGAGGAAGTGGGCAAATGGTCCCTCAACTTTCCTAGGTTTGTATGTCTACCGTAATACTCACCCCTCTATTAGATCTCACGGTCTTGACCTTTCTGTCCAACTTGTTTTCGATTTTAGCACAAAGAGTCTCAAAGACATTTATGCTTTTAGACATTTTCTTCAACAAGTAAACTTAACAATACTGTGAGTAATCATCAATAAATGTGATGAAATACGTCTCACCAGTAATGCATGGGTCAAATGGTCCATAAATATCTGTATGAATTAATTTTAACAGTGCATCACTCCTTATGGCATCAACTTTGCTTGTTCTAGATTGCTTACCTTTTATGCAATATATACAGGTTTTGAAGTTAGTGAAGTCTAAATTAGGCAATACACTTTCCTTCACTAACCTCTCCATCCTAGGTTTGGAGATATGACCTAGACATCTGTGTTATAAGGTTGAGGAAACATTATTGTTGGATTTATGTTTAGTTCCAACATTCACATGCATGGTAAGCAAAGAACTTTCATAATCGAAATCTAAATTAAATATATAAAGACCATCGCATAAATATCCAGTAAATTCTAGATTATTGACTTTATATAAAAAACATTATTCCTAAATATAAAGTCATAACCTTCAGAATCAAGTTTTGACAGAGAAACAAGATTTCTAAAAATAGAGGGGACATAGAGAGTGTCCAATAGGTCCAGCTGGTATCCGGTATCCATTATGAGTCTACAAGTGGATTGCTTAAACTTCAAACTCCATCCGGTTCCCCATGTAAAAGATACTCTCACTGGGACTTGGGCTCTGAGTTGGAAGAAATCTCTACATGGAATTCAATATATACACAGTTGCACTAGAATCAATCCACCAAGTGTTATAAGGAACGTCAACGAGATTGGTTTGAAAACAAACTATGATAAAACTATTACCCTTCTTTTTTAACCAAACTCGATGTTTCTGATAGTCTTTACGAAGATGACCCTCCTCCTTGTAGAAAAAATAGTTCAATTTGCCAGAGTTTTTGTTGTCAGCAGGTGGATTGGTCTTCTGCTTCTTTGGTGCAGTTTTAAAGTTATTTCATTTCTTATGTTTATGTGACACCATGTTTATGAAGGAGGGACCTCTATTTATAAGGGTTTTGAGACGATTTGCGGTGCCACGAATCAAAACTTGAACTACTGAGCAGCAGCAGCTGCGACAGATAGGTAGTTTATGTTTTTGATTCACGGTGTCGCGAAAACCCTAATTGGGTCTCGCAGCTCAATAGACCTGGTTGAAGGGTATTTTTGGGATTTTAGGTTATACGTGCCTTTTGATTCTTCATAAAAAAAAATTTCGGGGGTTGCTTGGCCCCCTACACCCCTGACAAGTGGGCTGTCTGCCCCCTACAACCTCCACGGCCCACTAACAAGCTAACGCGATCGTCGTGGTCGGGGAAAGTGAGCAATTCCTCATTTAGCATTTGGTAAAATGATCTTTTAAATCACTTTGGGGGATTAAAAGATGATATTGCTTGGGTGCAGGAGTAAAAGTGCTTTTCGAAAGAGATACCGATGTCGTTCGTGTCCTGTTGTCGTCATTGTCGAGGGAGTGACAAAATTCAATGCCTACAATAAGCCATACTATAGAGTATGGGAGAAGTCAACTTCTTGAAGCTTTACTCATTGGTGTAGCCGATTGACTTACCATTCATATCTTACTATCTGACGTTGAAGTCACCCTTTTATTGTGGTTGTTTTGGTCTTGTTGTCATCTTGGACTCGTGAATTTTTAGAGAATTTGCTCGTAAAATTCTCATCGGAGGCAGCGTCACCATCTACATCCACTTAGGTCAGCCCATAGTATGCATCACAGTTAACATACCCCCTTATGACATAAGTCTTGGTTAATTAAGAGTCTTATTTCTCATCTTCCTGTTCAATGGAGGTAAGTACTATATATCTTCCCATCTAATCAGAATAAATATATTATGATAGGTATCTATCACCTTGAGTTATGACATGGGTCTTAAACCTATTCCTTTAGATGTCTCGTGATTAATCTCGGTGGACTGAGGTTTCTAAGCATGTCTATTATATTCCTCTCTGATTTTACAAAGTAGATAGCAATGGTACCATTATTTATAGAAGAAAGTTTTCCTTCACTACGCAATGAAGGTTTACCAGACCATCCTAGGGTTCACCCTATAGGATTTTAGTATATTCCCTAAAATACCCACCTGATATCCCTTGTGTGCATCTGAACCCCTGTGGTGAATGGATTCTATGCTTAGTTGTGAACTCTTTAAGATGTAACCTTAGGAAAACTAATTAGACATAAAATAATAACATAAACTATTAATTTAAACACTCAAAATTGGGCTTACTGGTCACATATTCAACTTTTACAACCTACGTAGACTAAGTTATTCAGTGGAAGCAAGAGGCTAGGTTTGAGTAAGCGGGAACAAAAGGTCTACTTCGTAATTCATGTGGTTATTGTTTGCGAAATATGGAAGAGGAGAAATGCAATGGCCTTTTGCATCGACTGGTTGCGGAGATTTCATCAGTGGGTGCCCCTGCCCCTCCCTCTTGCCACTACTTGCAGCCTAGGTGCTCTACAAACCCTACTGCTGAGTTTTTCACATCTTCACTGATGCTTCCTTTTCTTCTAGACCTCGGGCCATGGGGTTGGGAGCCTTAGTTCTCAACTCTTGTGGGCACCTCTCTCTATGGTGACTACAGACCACGGCTACCCTTGCTCGCCATTTGTTGGTGAAGCTTTAGCTATCCATCTAGGTCTCAACGCCCCTATTGGTAAGGGCATCAGACAGATTTCTTTCCACTCAGACAGTCAGATGTTGATTCACTACGTCCTTGTGAGTCTGTGCGGCCGCCTCTTGAAGGATCAACCATCTTGGGAGATATCTTTAGCCTTTTGCGCTCCCTTGAGTCCTACTCCTTTTGCTTTGTTATTAGAGATGATAATGTTTTTACCCATAATATTTCTAAATGGGCCTTGTTCTACCCTCATTTGGGTACATGGAATCACTCCTTTCCGGATGACCTCGTTAACATTGTATCTCCTTTGCTGCCCCGTGAGGTTTAATGAAATTTCCCCCTTAAGGGTTTTTCGCGCCAAAAAAAAAAAAAATTTTACAACCCTTGCTAGATCCAATTGTCATATGAAATTGTGTTATCCATTTCGAATGTACAAAGCCACATATGAGTATATGAGTGTGTGTGTGTCTTGTGTACTTGCGTGTTCTATCACAACATTGACTAGACTCCTTACCTAGTCATTAGGCCGACCAATTTGGAAATGAGCGAACCCACTATTGACTCCATACCCAAAGTCAACTTGCTATTGAGTGGGTTCCCAACAGATTCTCTAGTAATATACGTAAGTTACTAAAGTGGAACGACTTTGACAAATCCCATTATGTTCAATTTCGAACTGCCTTTTATGATTGCAACTATTCAATTGCAAATGGAAGCAGTTTTCCTTCATTATGTTCAAGGGAAAGTCCGTTCATCCAAGGGTTTGGATGGTGTGCAGAAAATATTGGAAAACAGTTAAGGTGGTATTATCGACTTTGTACAATAATGGTAGAGCATTTACGACTTTAGATGGGTGTAGTTTTCCTTCAACCACGGTGCAAGAAAACTTTTTCCCATTACAAATTTTTAGATACCTCGAATGAATATTTTTCTTCACCCACAGATTTAACATCACACTTATATGTTGGAGATACGAAATTGGTTTTTCATTGTTTTCAGATAGTAATAGAAGCGCAATGATGACCATCATTGAAGGAATTCCCCTTTCACCGCTCCGGTGAAGGAAAACTTAATCATGTGTTATAAAAAACAAAGCTCATGACACAAATCCTTCTGGTATTTTTTTCTTTTGCTAAAAGTCAGCGATTTTTTTTTTAAAAAAAAAAAAAATTTATTAATAGAAAATGAAATGTGAGACATACTGATGATGAGAAATTAAAAAACAAAAATACAGAAAAGGATCTCCTAAAACCCCACCACCTTTTTGACATGGACATCAGCAGCAGGGGAGAAAGAGAAACCAACCCAACTTATAGAACTTCTTTCAGCATGGCCATCAAAAGAACTACAAGAAAGGCTAGAGGATTTCACAAAAAATTACAAAAACATGTATCTTGGCTGACCATTAGCGTCGCAAACAATGTCTGCTGCTATGCTAGAGGGGGGCAGTCTCCAACCTACAGAGGAGTGGTATCCTTCTAGTAATATATGCAGAAAGAGAGACTGCTCCTCCTAAGTTGCAAGTATTCTGAAATCAATTCACAATTTTTTAGCCTTGTTTTTGTTGAGATTATTTTCTATTGGAATGGGTTCTGTTTGATTCTTGTATTACAGGCTGTTTATGTGATCCATGGTCAATTGGGCAGAATGGGTTTTAAGTGGATCAGCCAGCCTTTTCTGGTTTGATGTCTGGCCCAGTTTGTGTAAGCTCTAGTACTTTCATGCTTTGGGCCAATTTTAGTATAAGTATGGTTTTAGTACAGAACCAAACCGGCCCAATAGAATGGCATTTGGCTGGGTTGCACTTATTGTTTAGAAAGGCTAGTATTGAAAGGCACCTTTTTTGTTTTTTTTGGAATTTTTTTCCCCTCTTTCTGAAAGACTTTCACAGCAACTCATGACTTCTGTAATGCTTCTGCATCACTTCTGACATGGAAAGTATTAGTTGAAATGTTGAACAATTACCCGGCAAAAAAATGAATAATTAAAGTGGGTAAGGCATATCAATGGGTATTTGAACCCAAAATATCTTATTTAAATTTAAAATATTCAATTGGGCTTCTTCAGAATGGACTTTTAATGGGCTTAGGGTTATAGATTATGGCTTGTTTGCTTAATCGTAAATCTTGGTTGCCTTATTTCTTCTTTCCTTGCTTATGTCCTTTATCCTCTTTAATTATTTTTTAGTGGGGCTGTAATCATATACCGGTTATGCAGCTTCTTCATCCCTTCTATTCTACCTTTCGAGTTCACAAGTCTTATAATGGGTCTCATGATGAACAACATTCACGAGTCCAAGGTCAAGTGATTTGCATAAATTAAATAAGGGAAAATTACATGTATACCCTCATTACATGCCTAAAGTACTATTCAACCGAAAGTTTCAAAAAACACACATGTACCCCCCCTATATTTTTCAAAAAATAGAAAACTAATAGTCCGTTAGCCAGTAAACGTTAAGTGATGACGTAGGTTTTACTTTGGACATGAAATGACTCTTTTATCCTTTCACCGTACCCTTAACACAAACCGAATGTCCTCCCTAAACCTCACCACCCTGTCTCCCGCGAAGAGGCGAACCAGCCCTGTTCCTCTGTTCTTGCATATTCTCTCACGTTGGATCTAAGAGGCCAAGAAGAAGCATCGGCTTCTCTCCCGTCACCGTATAGTATCTCCTCTCCACCAACTCCTTGTACTCTCCAGAGATCTGCTACCTCAGCTTGTTGAACCCTTTCGTGCAGTCCATGAGTTTCTTCCTGAGGCCGCTCACCACGGATGTTCGTGTGTGATCGGAGGAGCTTCCAGGCCCACAGTCTGGTAGGCTTCGATTGGCTGTGTTGGCTCGGGCTAGGGCTTCGAGTCTGACCTTGATAAGTTTGGCCTCTTTTAGGGATGTGGAGATAACGGAGTCCATGCGGGATCGGAGGTCTTTCATGGACTTGGCGTTGTGAAGGGTTTTGCTCTTCTCTCTTCTTTAATGGAGAGATTAGAAATCTGAAGAAGAAAAAGGAATTGAGCCAGGGGATAACAAGGCATCAAACACTCCAGTAGCCATGGCTGCCACATCCTTGTGAGCCCAAGTAATCCTGAACCCCAATAGGCATGACCGCACCTCCATCTTCTTTCCCATTTCTCGATTCTTCTTCCATCTTCTTTTTCTTTTAGCTTTCTTCCAAAAAAAAAAAAACGGCTTGAGTGAGAGAGAGAGAGAGAGAGAGAGAGGTCAGAGAAGAGGGTGTGCTGCTGGTTCTTCAGTTTCACCATCAAGCTCGGGTCTGATGTTATCAAAGCCCTTTCTTTCAAGATTTCAGTGAAGCAATCAAAGTTTGAAATCATTATGGGAAGCAGTGTTCGAATCGCATTTTGTCAGAGAATCTTGCTCTTCGATCAATAGAGTTCACTAGGGAATCACTCTACAAACGTTTTCCATTGGGGAATATATAGAGTTCATTGGGGAACGCCGGTTCTACTTTCATTGACGGGAGAGTGAGGGAAACTGAGAGGGGTCAGGGGGAAGAGGAGAGAGTTGCAGAGTTGGAGAGGGAGAAGAAGGTCAGTTGCCAGAGTGGGGGAGGAGACTCAAACATATAAGGGTATAAGAGTCATTTCATGTCTAAAGGAGGGGGAGGAGACTCTGACACATGAGGGTAAAAGAGTCATTTCATGTCTAAAGTATACTCCACGTCATTACTTAACGTTGAGTTGTTAACGGACAGTCAATTTTATAGTTTTTTTTATAAATAAGAGGGGAGTACAAGTGCAATTTTTGAGACTTCGGGTTCAGTACTACTTTAGGCAAAGTACAGGGGGTGTACGCATAATTTTCCCATTAAACAAACCATCCACTGTAAGCATGTTTCATGCAAGATAATCTAAGAAAAAAAAAAAAAAAGAAAAAAAAAAAAGAGAGAAGATAGAAAGAGAGAGAAAGAAAAAAAAAAGGGATTTTGGCTTTATTGACGAAGTCAGGTGTCTTGGCGCAATTGGAAAGCAGCCAATCCTCTCAAGATAAACTCAAGAATTAATTTAGAATTTTCCAATCTCCCGTTCATTACGTCTACTTGCATTTAAATAGGAATTCTACCTAAGAATAATTACCTGTACAACTAAGTATCCCACTTTCATAATAACTCCTACCAATTTACTAATATAACTACTCCCCACAACTTTAGGTTAATAACTCCCAACCCAAAACTACTTAGAACAACAATTGACTTACACACACCAACAACATATCTTAATCACCCATGCACCCATGTGCGTACATAATAAAGGATGTGGCTGCACAATTGATGGGGAACAACCATCATAAGTACAATTGTATATGTGCCACTAATTCAAAAGATCAAGTCCACTAGAAATGTCTTTCTTGCCAGACCTGGGGTGTTCATATCTAATGGTCTCGGCCCCTTGGCTCCCTCCATCTTTTGTTTCCTTCGTTAGTTCATTTGGTTATTTTCTCCTCTGTGAGGATTTGGCGCCTATTTTTATGGTCTTTGTTCCACATCTTTTGTGGTTAGGGTGCTGATTAGGTCCTCCTTAGGTCTGTCTTTGGGGTGCCAGATCCGCCTTGTTGTATATTTTCTCCCCCTCTCTTTTTCTTACTTTTCAATAAATTGATATTCATAAAAAAAATTCAAAAGTTCAGCTCTTTCTCTATGGATAAATATTGAGCATTTTACAAAACTTAAGTTTAAAGTATATTGTTGAATAACTATTGAGAATGGTCCGTACATCTATATCTATCTATCTAGATAGATAGATATATAGGGAGGTAGATTGTTGTCCGGGAGTGTGGCCTACGCCAGCACTCCCATGTGTCTATTTCTTTCCTCCTTAAAACAAGGTGGTGGAGGTGTCTTTCCACATAGAGGAGAGAGATAGACTCATGGGGGTATTGGCGTAAGCCACATTCCCGGACATATATATATAAGTGCACGAACTCATGTTTCGTGGTTATTTTTTCATTTGACTACTTTATACCCTTCTCTTTTATTTAAATATTTTTTCTTTTATTATTTTTAAGTCTTTCTTTTTATCTTTTTTCAAATTAGTGGCATTCTTATTGTTTATTTAATTATTTTTTACTTGAATTCCTTTTTCCTATGGAAACTCTTGAACTCTTCAAACTCTTCTTATATTCCCTTTCTTCCTCTATAGTCTCCCATCTCCCTCTCATTGATTTTTGCTGAGCAAGGGTTTTAGTCGGTGTTTATTCTCTCTGTGCGTGTATCAAATTAAAAGTTTCAGAGAAATTTTGCCATTTTTTTTCGTTCTTAGGGTTTGGGGTTTTCACAGTGAGAGGTTCGACTTCTTACCGATTAAATTTTTTTTGATTTATTTTAGAAAGACGAGACTGAAACAGAGAAAGATAGAGAAGAGAGATTGAGAGATTGAGAGATAGAAAGAGATCAAAGGATTTTTCTTGTAGAAAGATCTCACGATAGAAGTTTCTGTTGACAATCGAAGTTCTTCTTCCGGTCTTACCAGCTTTGCAATTTTCGATTCAAGAAATCAATGAGATTTGATATCGCCGGTGATTAGTGTTGCGAGATTTCTATTAAGCAAGGGTTTCAGTTAGTGATTATTGATCGAACGAAGCTTCACAATAGCCTCGATCACTACCGCTCATGTTACTGTGATCAAGAATTACTACGTACATATCTGATGGGAATTCCACATTCAATGTAAGATCCCCTTCTTATTTCCGATAATCATGGTAAAAGGATGGTTAATAGACGACTAGACTTGATTTTAGCTTTCATTTTTTTTACTATTCTGACTCCCTATGATTTTCCTTTGGATATTCATTATAATCATTCGGTTTCTTTTACTTGCAAGATCCTCTGGTCTTCCTTTGGGGAAGGTGAGTAGTACCTCTTTCAGCATTTGGTATAAGGGTCTTTTGAATCATTTTTAGGGATCTAAGGATGATATGGCTTGGGTATTGGGATAAAAATCCTTCTCGAGAGAGATGTCAATGTCTGTCCATGTCTAATTTTTGTCATTGTCGAGGGGTGACAAAATTCAGTGTCTACACTCCCTAATTTACTTCTACCCCCCAGACTGTCCCAAATAGAGCCAAGACCCCCACGATAGCTTTATTTGACCATTTTAAGCTTTTGTGTGAAATTTCACCTGAATTCGACATCTTTTACAAAAATAATCATTTTTCCCCTGGCACTTTCCTAGATATCTAAGTCCCCTGATTTGAGCTAAAGAATATTTGGATAGCCTCATTGACTGTATTGATCTGTATGTGATAGTCTAATAGTAAAAAATGGGAATATCCACAGGTATACATTTTTACTTGATCATTAGGAAGGAAGTTTTATCAGATTATTATGGGGAATCATAGTTCAACCAAGCCCTGCAAATAGGTCAAACTTGTGATACAGAAGTGCCCTGCGAATGGTACTGTTCGTGACATGGTCATAAGAAGCACCTAAGTCACAGGTAAGTATCCCTTACCTTGTATATCAAAAAATAAAAAAACAACAACAAATTAAAAAAATAAAATGGAAAAGACAAAAAAAGAGACACGATTGATCTTCTTTGAATCTCCTTTAGTTTAAGGTACAAGAGGGCTGAATCGTTATCCTCTGCTGTCCGCAGACCGGACAACATGGTGCTATTCCCTCACATGGGGGCGAAATGACCATTTAACCTCCCTGCCCGAACACACTGCCCGAGGGGAGGTTATATGGTCATTTCGCCCCCATGTGAGGGGACAACACCCTGCTGTCCGGTCAGCGGACAGCAGAGGATAAAAATTGAAGAGGGCTACCTCGGAATTCTCAAGAAGTGTAGATTTATTTTCTTTCTTTAGAACTCTTTTGGTTCAAAGTCCAAGAGGACTACCCCGTGATTTCTTAGAAAGTTTTGCAAGACTGATAGGTTATGAGGTACTGTTGTTGGCTATGCGGTTAGACAGGTAATTGATCAGACATCATTATTTTAAGACACGACTTCCTTTAAGACATGAATTTAAATGTTTTTACAAGATTTCGACCTTGGCACCCCTAAGCAAGGTATCAAGTCATTTTTCGCTCACTAACAATGTTATGTGTTCAAGGAATCACTTCTTTGGCTTTCAACTGTTTCTTTTTACTTACTTTCACCGGTTTTATCACCCTTATTTCTTCCTTTTGTTTTGCATCTAATTAGAGGTGTGCGATCCCATCTCTCTAGATGGTGATCACACACCCATGCATCTGTTGTTTTTCTATTTATTATAGTTACTCTCAAAACATGACCCTCATCCCCTTAAGACTATGACTCCCCTTATTCTCTCTCTTCATCAAATCATGTTTGCTATATTTTTGCATGATTCGATGCTTGTGCCCTTTGTCAGACCTCTCATTCTTTTACTTATTTAGCACCATTATGTCTCATTGTTAATTTCAATGATCCCAAACCCTCCTTTTCATCATCCATGCACAATATGTTCATGTTCACTATCCCCCCCCCCCCTTCATCCTGATTTTTCTATGTATACATGCAATAGGATTACTTTTCCTTTTTCCACTATACCCTAGTCACCATCACACCTTTGTCATGTAGGCCATATATCTGATTCAACCATCATGTCCCTTATTACCTCCCTTTGTACCTTAATTTCACCATTTTTGTAATTTATTTCCAACCCTTAAAGCATGTTATATCCAAGCCTAGCCAAGTAACAGAAAGACCAACTTGACCGGGTAGACTAGGGTGCCTAGTACCTTCCCTGGACCGTAATTTGATTCGTACCTAAACCAATGGACCGATCAGGCTCCAAAGGGTATTGCAAGAGAGTCAATCTTACATTGTAGGTCCTAGACCCTCCTCTAGGTGCAACCCCTACATACATTATCACCTCTTCTGCTCCCCCTAAAATAAGGATGAGGTAGAGGACACGAGGAGATCAGCCTCTGCCATGTCATTGGCCTCACAAATGGTCATTGTATGGGTCTAGGTGGGGCTGGTAATGTCAAGAGGGAGGGTGCAACCAAGAGCGGGGAACGTGGTTCAGCCAAGGGTGAGGTAGAGGATGAGGGTTCAACCAGGGGTTGGGTGGAGGTAGGGTGGGCATATAATTCTTCTAGTGAGCAAAAACGAGGAGGTGTAGGGGAGGGAGATGGGTTAGGGTTGGTAGGAAGAGGAGGAATAGACTGGGAGAGGAGATGGGTTAGCTATGATACCATATAGATTTAGAGATTGTTTGTATTATTATTGTCCTACAATTATAGAAGCAATGAGAAAATATATACACAACATTGAGTGTTGTGCAAGGAAAGGAAAGATTACAAGAGAGAGAGAGATATGAATGAGAATGTTTATTGAACTCGCATGCATAGAGAGACACTCATATACGCCAATAAAAAGAATAACCTTAATTTTTGCTTTGCAAGAATCCAAGAAGGCTAAATGGTCGTGGGGTGGATCTGAGAGTATGTTGACAGTTCAATTTGACTCATAATCATTGACCTAACCTCATCGAATCTATGCGGTAGAACATTTGACCTGATTTTTTCCACAAGACAAATATTTTTCTTAGAAGGTTATTTATATCTCATTTTCGAGTTGATTTTTTATTTATAGCATGGAATTTTGACCAGCTTATTCATTTGTTTCAAAAACATTTTTTAGCATAAGATCATTTAATGATCTTTGAATTCAGATTAGCTTCCATTACAGAGGCCTTAGAGAGAGAGAGAGAGAGAGAGACGACTACAGGAGTCAATAGTCACTTACAGAATTTTATTGTATAAGTCGAAATTGCGACCAAGTGAAAAATTAATTGATGGTTTAGATTAACATTATGACAGGTCTATAGTTACAATTAAAGGATGTGAGAATAAGTTGGCAGCATATTTGCACTCCCACCATGCACCCCCTACAAGAAAATAATTTTTAAAATGTAAACATATTTTCCTGGAGTGCAATAAAAACAATGGCTACATATATAAACCCTAAAATTCCAATTACACTATATATGTATTATGTAGCATAATTGCACAAACTTCTCCATTTGGATACAAAAATAATTTCCCACCACCTTTATTAAACTCTCATAGGATTTCTCTTATTTTGCTCCAAGAACTTCATGACCTTGGGCTGTCATTAAAATTTTATTGAGTTCTCATCACCTTATTACTAATAACTTAAGTAATTTATTGAGATCTATGAGGTTTATATCAGTATCACATGCTTGAAATATGTTAGAAGTTAAATTCGCAAGAAGATTGCCTAAAATTATTGCATAAATACTACCTCTAAAGACAGAGCACTTAAGGACGTGTTTGGTTCCCTAAATCAACTGGTGGTGTATCAATGGATACATGAATCTGAATTTAAAAGATCATTTGGTTCAAAATGATGGTGCACTGATTCGGATTCATAATCACTGATTAATTCACCTTTCCTATGTAAACTTGAAACAATTTTGGGTCCACCTATGGAATTGATTTATCAAATTGTAACCTTAGTATCAATACTCTTTTTAGGTGTGAATCCACAGAGAAACCAAAATCGACCTCCTGTAATTTCAACCCGTCGAGCATTTCTTCTCCAAGGAAGCGAAGAACCATGGCAAGCTCTGCAGCTCCCGATCTGCGATGGTCGACCAGGTAAAAGCTTCATGACTTTCTCTCTCTCTCTCTCTCTCGCTCTCTCTCTCTCTCTATCTCATTCTCGTTCTGTATAGTTAGTTAGGTTTTTTTAAAATTTGGATTGTACGTTGATTGTTCTGATTGCCGACCAAATTTTTTTCCATTTCAGGTTTTAGGAAGTTCAATTAGGCTCGATTCTTCTCTTATTGAACTTCTCCACTAGAAGATTCATCTTTGATTAACGCATGTATGGCATGTTTGTTCTCTCTCTCTCTCTGGCCTTATCTATTGTTCTGTGTTTAGTTTTATGTATATGGAAACTATGAGGCCGACTCTTTTGCTTCTTTTAGTTCTCAGCATAGGCTTTTTTTTTTCATTTGGGATTGGGATTCAGCCCTTCCACCTTTTATTTCCTATGCTTGTCTGCAGGATTTATTGAGGAAATTTCTAATTTTTGGGGGGTTTTTCTGGAATTCATTCGGCTTCTCCTTGTGATTTTATCTGGGTGTTTTAATTTGGAAAAGTAATGAGGGGTTGGCCGGTTTTGTTAGTTCAGAGTAAAGGGCTTTATTTTGATCTTCAGTTATAGACTGTAGAGATTATCTTTGCCATGCTGCTTGAGCGCTTGTTTATTTGGAGAGTATTGAGCTTTTGATATATTTAGTTAGACTGAAATATGTACTGGATTTATTTTTGCCATATTCTTTGTGGGTTGAATTGGAAAACTAGGAGTTTTTTATTATTTTTCCATATTCTTTGTGGGTTGAATTGGCTTTGAGCCCTTGTTTGCTGCGAGACAGTGGTGTGGGTGAGATACCATATTGGTTGGTGAGAGACTAACCAAGGCCATAGGTGAGAAGCCTTGCTCATATCTCCTTCTTCTTCACCTTTTTTCAATATATTTTTTATTCATTCCACTCATTGATGTTCCTAAATACGGAAAATTATCACCTCCGGTTTGCTGACGGCCCAGTTCCCAGTTCCCAGTTCCTCTAATAGGGGGATGGTGGACCCCATCCGGCAGGGTGTTTGGGCATGGGTAGAGAGGTCATTTCAACCCCCTTTGTTAGAGGAAGCGGGAACTGGGCCGGTCAGCAAACTGGAGGTGATAAAGATCCTCCTAAATACAGGTTGATGAGGATGAAGGTTATTGGAGGCGAAAGGGCAGACATGAAGAGGTCACGTAATATCACATTCAACTCACTGTTTTTGCAAGTGACAAAATTAAAATTCCTATCATTCCTTTCCTCTATGTTTTTTTTCTTGTGTGTGTTGAAGAATCAGGAAATACATGAAGAATATTGACTTTAGCTTTATTTTTACATGAACCTGGACTTCAGTTTGTAATTCTCTTGTTTTGCTTATGTAATATTTTCAGTTTAATTTGTGATATAAAAAAGGAAAAGCAACTTTTTGTTGGCCCCTACCTCTAGTTAGTGTGAATTATCATTTATTACAACACATTGTATTTTAATCAACTGAAATGGTCACACATCCTGTTGGTTATTTTTTGAGCAGTCATACGAATTTCTTTAAATCCACAACATATGAATTCTGGGCAGAAACATCCAATACCAACATAAATTGAGAAAATATTATGCATAAAATGCAAATAATTCTCTCTCTTAACATTCTCTTTTTCAAAACTGATGAGATAACCATCAAGGCACTGCCAAGTTCCTAGGGGACACGGTGGGCCTTGATGCCCAAGACAACCAGGTTGCCTCATGTGTCAAGGCCTCACCAATCCTAAAAGATAAAGGTTACTTACATTTGAATATGGAAAGCATACCTGGAATATGGATATTAATTTTTAATGTTCAGGGTTCATGATTACTCCCTTGGTGCTGTTGCGTCAAGAAATCGCTCAGCGGTCCTTCAGGTGCAGTAACCTGCAAAAGACCCTGGGTGACAAAGGAGAACCGGTGTGGTTCCGGCCTAGGACTTTCCGATGCCTAAGTTAGATCTCTCTGAGCAAACAGATGAATAGTAGTATTCAATATGAGTTAAGATGTCCCCTGATGGGGTTGTGTACCTTGCCTTTTATAGTAGTGTATGGCGGTGTGGAGAGTCCCAGTTGATGTAGAGTGTTTGCCGTAGGTGATAGAGTCCCTGAGTATCAGGGCTTATCCTTGATAGGTTGTCTTCCCGTGAGACGTGGTGTCACGGTAGACCTGGTAGTCATCTTCCGGAGAGACGTGGTGTCCTTGATAGACTTGGTAGTTGTCTTCCTGTAAGAAGTAATGTCCTGATAGACTTGGCGTCCTTAGTGGATAGACCTCATTTACGTGGTAGATGGGGTTTCTGGTGCATGAGTCTGTTCAGACTACGTGACTCGATAGGCGGTGGCCTAGAGTCCTTGGTGATGCGATCTGTGCCTTGTTGATGGCGGCGGTGACTGCCGTGTTCGAGGGAGACTTGCCTGGGGATGATGTGTTCGGGGAAGCCGTGCTCGAGGATGATGTGTGTGGAGAAGGGGTCCAAGCCCCAAGGGGGTTGGTGCCCAAGGGTGGCCGCTCCCATGGGTGTTGGTGGATGGTGCTTCACTGACTCTGTCTTAGCCCACTCTTCTGGGTCGTGCCACGTGGCGATCTTCGATTGGTTGGTGGGAATTTGGGTTCATAATTTGCCCCCCGCTCTCATGGAACGGAGTGCTCAAGCGAGTATCCTCCATCTCCTTGTATCAACTAGGGGGCTCCCTGCGAATAATTTCTTCTCTGAGGGTGTGCTTGTGAATAACTTGGTGAGGGAGAGGTCATAGGTTCAAACCCCTCCTTCCTCATCTTTTTGTCTTTTCCCACTCTTTTTTGTAGATATATATGTCTTTGTCTTCATTTCATTTTTTACTTTTTGCTTTCCATCATCTCTCTCTCTTTCTAACTTTTTCTCTTCCCTTGCTTTTTCTTCTTTCACCTTTTGGCTTGATCTTTGGCTTTTGTGTCCCATGACCATGCCCCCCAAGTGTTTGATCATTTGTCACATGGAGGGGCATTTTGCTTAGCTCGTAGGCACTTGTCTTGCCCTTGGTGCTTTGCTTGGTTTAGTGCCTTGGGCTTTTGCTTATTGTGCCATATACCCTTTGTTTGCCTTGGCTTGGTGCCTTGCTGTGGCTTCTTTGTTTGGGTTTTGACCCGCGGCTCATGCTCTTTTGAACTTCAACCAGAGTCTAGTGGCGGTCCGCGCCTGGTGCCCGTGTCCTCGATCAGTGTCTTGCCGCGCCTGGTGCCTGCGGCCTCGATCGGTGCCCTACGGTGATCCACTCCCGTGGCTAGGTGGTCCGCGCCCTTGGCGATCCGCGCCTATAACGAACCGTGCCTGGTTCCTTTTGCCTCAATCGATGACCTGTAGCGATCCGCACCCGCTGCCCATGGCTGGGTGGTCCGCGCCCTTGGCGATCCGTGCCCGTAGTGATCCGCGCCTGTAGGCGATTTACGCCCGTGATTGGGTGGTCCGCTCCCTTGGCGATCCGTGCCCATGGCGATTCGCGCCTGTAGGCCATTCGCGCCCTTGGCGCCGGTGACTGGGTGCTCCTCGCCCTTGGCGATCCGCGCCTGTGACGATCCGCGCCCGTGACGATCCGTGCCTGGTGCTTGTTGCCTCGATCGACGCTCTATAGCGATCCGCACCCTTAGGCGATCCGTGCCTACCCTAGCTTCGATCGACGCCCTTGATGAGTACTGTTCTTCATTTCTCGCTTTTCCATGTAGCACTTACATTCATTGTGTTTTTTTTTTTTTTTGATTGACCTTGCATTGTCAGTTGCAAGTGGGTCTTCTTCTTCCTGGTTGCTTGGTTCTTCGGGGAGATCGCCTATTTGAGTAAGTGATCAGTTCACTTCATTGTCTTTTCATGTCTTCATCTGATGATTCTGATCCAGCCTCGGCCGAGGTTGGATCTGTTGAGGAGTCTTCAGCGGGGTCGTCCTCCCCTGGTACTTCTCCCCCGCTTTCCCCTGTTGCTAGTGATGGGGAAGAGGTCTCTGGGGGTTCTGCTCCTAGTAGAGGTCGCCGAGCCTCTCGAGCTTCCACTTCTATTGGCGACCGTAGGAGTAAGTTGGCTCATATTGGCAGCATCTTGTCTTCTGCGGACTTGGCGTCTCTTCGTCGGGAGTTCCACATTCCTTCTGAGGTCGTGCTTCATGTCCCCGGACCGGATGACCGTGCCTACTCCCATAGAGAAGATGAGATTTGCTTGTATCACATCTTTTTTGTTCATGGCCTTCGCTTCCCTATCCCCATCTTCGTGGGGTTAGTACTAGAGCACTAGTGTCTTACCCTAGGCAGGTGTTGCCCAACTCCTGGCGGGTTATCTTGGGCTTCTATGTGTTCTTCGCCCGATTGGGGCGTGCTGCGACTATTCCATTGTTCTCTTACTTTTATGTGTTAAAGAAGGGGGAAGGGGGGTGTTACCACTTCGCCCGTCGTCTTCCAAGGGGGTCACTTGCCGCGCTTGATCCTCTAGTGGGGATCACGGACTCGGTGAAGTATTGGAGGGATCGCTTCTTTTTTGCCATGGTCCCTCGATGTGTCTTGCGGTCCACTTGGGGGGTTATTGATATCAAGAGGGTGAACCGCCTTCTTGAGTTGAGCGATTTTGAGCGCGACTCCCTTCAGCGGTGTCAGGGATGCGACCCGTTCGACGTTCGCCTATTGGATTCTGAGGCCTTCTTGTGCCTTTGGAAGTTGAGTCCTGGTAAGATATTTGATTCCTTGGGTGTTTGTTCACATATTGTCTTTACATGCACTCATGGCTTGACCTGCTCTGTGTTGTTGGTTGTTGTATAGTGGATATAAGGCCGGACCTTGGTACTTTCTGCTCCAACCTGCAGAGGAGGGGCGCTTTGGCTGCTGCTTCTGGGGGTGGTTCTTCGGGTGCTGTACCCCTGGCTTTTTCTTCTTCTACGGTTGCCGAGACCAAGAGGAAGGGGGGTCCTAGTCCCCCTAACTCGACGAGGACTAGACCCCGCGTTATTCTTCCCCGGACATCTCCTCCTGTTTCCACTCCTAGACCCACTGTTTCACCCTCTGCTAAGGGGAAAGGGGTGGCCTCTGCTCCTGCTGGTTCTGCCGTCGATCCATCGACTTCTTCGCCCTTAGTGTTGGCGTGGGATCTTCTGGAGGGAGCTACTTTGGCCTCCCAGGGTGTGAGCCGAGAGTGGTTAGACCAGGGTAGGCTTCCCACGGAGCGTTCAACCCTTCGCCAGATCAGTGACGCCCTGCTCGCTTAGAGTCTTTATTATGACATGGCTTCTGTGAGTTGTTCTCCTCATTCCTTCCAGGTTGTCGTTTCTTTTGTACTTGGGATGTTTATTGCCTATTTCATTGATTGTAGGTTTAGCACCGTGCTACTGAGACGGTGCTCTGACTGGAGAGTCATGCTCACCTTGATCATCAGATACGGCGTGCACTACAGAATGTGGAGAAGGAGGTCCAGGGGCTTAAGGCTGCCCGCGAGGATGTTGTGGCCTGTGAGCAGAAGGCGCTGGAGGGGCTTGAGGCGGCCACTGCTGCCGCTACTCAGAGTTCTTCCCGAGTTTTGGAGTTAGAGGAGGAGCTCCACATGTTGAGGTAGAGTTGTCTGAGGCCGGGGAGTGAGCCGTGGCGGCATACAAGCTGTCTCCTGAGATTACTGCGTACTTTCACCAGTTCAACCCGGAGATATATGATGGTGGTATGATTGGCAGTTGGCATCTTAGAGAGGACCCCTGACTATGATTTCTCGGGGTTCCCAGAGGTTGCCCTATTGCTAGGAGGATGTGGTCGCCCCAGAGGAGAGGGTTGCTCCTTTTGCTGATGCTGATTTGATCTCACCTTCTGGATTAGAGGCTACTCCTCCACTAGATGCTTCTTGATTTTATAGATGTTCTTTCTTGGATGATGACTTTTTGGGTATTACGCTTTTGGATGATGATGTTTTCTTTTGGATTGTGGTGTTTGCTTTTGTCTTTCAGATACACTTGACCATTTCTTTCGATGTTGATATGATTCTATCCTTGTTGCTTTTGATATTGATCTGCACAGTCTTATGTGATTGGTGGTCCATATGGGTGCCCTATTTTGGTGGTCCATGGACCTTGGTGGCGTGACACCTCGGGGATGGCATAGCTTTAGGCGTGGAGCCTCGGTGTGACGTACTGCCTTAGGCATATAGCTTCGGTGGTGGTATGCTGCTTTAGGCATAAAGCCTCGGTGGTGGCGTAAAGCCTTAGGCATAAAGCCTCGATGGTGGCGTACTGCCTTAGGCATGAAGCCTCAGAGTGGCATAAAGCCTTAGCCGTGAAGCCTCGGAGTGGCGTAAAACCTTAAGCATGAAGCCTCAGAGTGGCATAAAGCCTTAGGCGTGAAGCCTCGGAGTGGCATAAAGCTATAGGCGTGAAGCCTCGGAGTGGCATAAAGCCTTAGGCGTAGAGCCTCAGTGTGGCGTAAAGCCTCAGTGTGGCGTAAAGCCTTAGGCATAAAGCCTCGATGGTGGCGTATTACCTTAGGCATAAAACCTCAGAGTAGCATAAAGCCTTAGGCGTTAAGCCTCGGAGTGGCATAAAGCCTTAGGTGTGAAGCCTTGGAGTGGCGTAAAGCCTTAGGCGTGAAACCTCGGAGTGGCATAAAGCCTTAGGCGTGAAGCCTCGGAGTGGCATAAAGCCTTAGGCGTAGAGCCTCAGTGTGGCGTAAAGCTTTGATGTAGTGGCAGTGATTTAGTGGTAGAAGAAGACACGTATTTCTGAAACACCTCCTTATTTTGAATGAAAATTTTCAAACTGTACTTGAAACAGTGATGCCATCTACTGCTACTACTACTGCTACTACTACTATTACTACCACTATTGCTACTACTTGACTGCTACTGTTGCTGTCGCTTCTACTGCTATTGCTTCTCCTGGTATTGCTTCTACTGGTAATACCTCTTCAGGTGTTCTGAGTTCCAGGTGCGGTCTACCTTCTTGCCCCCAAGAGTTTTCAAGCGGTAGGTCTCTGGACGTATCTGCTTGGAAACTATATAGGGTCCTTCCCAGTTTGCCGATAGCTTCCCTTTTTTTCTTGGCTGTGATGCACTTGCCCTTCTTAGGACTAGGTCTCCCTAATGGAACAACCTTTCACGTACCCTGGCATTGTAGTATTTGGCTGTTCGCTGCTGATAGGCCACGTTCCTGAGCAATGCTTTCTCACGCACCTCATCCAGGAAGTCCAGGTTTGCCTGCAGTCCATCTATGTATGTTCTTTCATTGAAGTGCAGTACTCTGTGAGACATTGCGAGGACCTCTACTGGTGCCAGTGCTTCTGTGCCATACGCCAGGCGGAATGGACTTTCTCCTGTGGGTGTCCTTACTGTGGTACAGTATGCCCACAGTACGCTTGACAATTCTTCTATCCACCTCCCTTTGGCTCCTTCTAGTCTTTTCTTTATTCCATCCAGTAGGGTGCGGTTTGTCACCTCCATCTGACCATTGGCCTATGGGTATGCTACCGAGACAGGCCGATAGTCAATGTAGTAACTCTAACAGAAAGTTCTGAACTTGGGGTTATTGAACTGCTTCCCATTGTCTGAGACTATGATTTTTGGTACCCCAAACCTATAGATGATGTCGTCACAGAGGAACTTCTCCATCTCATTCTCTATGATCTTGGCTAGTGGCTTGGCTTCTACCCATTTGGTGAAGTAGTCTATGGCAACCACCAAGTACTTGTGGTTGCCTGATGCTGCTGTGAATTCCCCCAGGATGTCTACCCCCCACATGGCAAAGGGAATGGGGTTGATGATTGATGTCAGCTTGGTGGCGGGTAGATGGGGTACTGGGGCTAACAATTGACATTGCTCGCAAGCTTTGACATATTGGATGGCTTCCTCTGGCATTCTTGGCCAGTAGAGTCCCTGACGGAGGATCTTGTAGGCTAAGGCTCTTCCTCCCATGTGGCTTCTGCAGATGCCTTCATGTACCTCTGCCAGGGTATATTGTGCTCCTTTGGGTCCTAGGCACTGAAGCAGTGGTGTTGTGGCCCCCCTTTTGTATAGTACTCCGTCCAGGATGGTGTACTTCACAGCTCTCATCCTTATCTTTCTTGCCTCGACCTTGTCTTCTGGTAACATGTCATTCTGTAGGTAGTTGAGTATAGGGTCCATCCAGCTAGGCCCTTCCTCAATCTCGTTGACCAACTTCTCTTAATACGTTGGTTCATGCAACATTTCTACTTATACTACACTGGCTAGGTTCTTGAGTTCATCGTTGGCTAGCCTAGATAGTGCATCTACAGTGACATTCTCGATCCTGGGTACTCGAACCATTTCGAACTTCATGAACTACCCGATCAATTCCCGAGCACGTGCTAGGTATGATGCCATGCGCTCATCCTTTGCCTCATATTCTCCGTTCACCTGGTTCACTACAAGCTGGGAGTCACTCCGGATGGATAGGTGTGTGACTTGAGTAGCTTTGGCCACCCGGAGTCCAGCCAATAGTGCTTCGTACTCTGCTTCATTGTTAGATGCTGGAAAGGTGAATCGGAGAGCATACTGTATTCGGAATCCTTCAAGGCTGGTACGCATGAAACCAGCTCCACTTCTCGTGGCATTGCTTGAACCATCCATGAACATCTCCCACGACCCTCGATCCTACTCCTCCGGTTCCTGTTCTTCTGTCTCTGTCTCTGGTAGGGTGCACTCAACGATGAAGTCTGCCAGAGCTTAGCCTTTGATGGCTGTCCTGGGGTGGAATTTGATGTCATGCTCACTCAACTCGATCGCCCAAGCGATCAATTGTCTGGAGACATCTGGCTTGTGCAACACTTTCTTTAATGGTAAGTTGGTGAGGACCGTGATGGTATGGTCCTGAAAATATGGTCTGAGCTTCCTTGTCGCAATCACCAGTGCATATGCGACTTTCTCTATTCTTGTGTACCTGGTCTCTGCATCAATTAGAACATGGCTTACATAGTAGATGGGCCTTTGCATTTTACCCTCTTCTTTTAGCAGTACTGTGCTCACTGCGACGGGTGTCGCTTCCAGGTAGACTTGCAATTCTTCATTGGGCTCCGGGCGCCCAAGCAATGGTGGGTTCTCTAGGTACAGCTTCAACTCTTCAAACGCCTTCTGGCACTCCTCCGTCCATGCAAAGTCTTTAGGACTTCGAAGGTTCTTCAGAGTCTTGAAGAATGGCAGACTCTTGTCTCCGGACCTTGACACGAACCTTGATAGGGCGGCGATCCTTCCATTCAACCTTTGTACTTCCCTGACTATCCGCGGGGGTGCCATCTCTTGGATGGCCTTGATCTTGGAGGGGTTGGCTTCTATTCCTCGTACTGAGACCATGAAACCTAGGAATTTTTCGGACGTTACTCTGAAAGCACACTTTGTAGGGTTGAGTTTCATCTGGTTCCTTCTCAGTATGGCGAATACCTCTTCCAGGTCGGTGAGGTGTTGATGAGCTTGGATGCTTTTCACGAGCATGTCATCCACGTACACCTCCATGTTGCGCCCAATTTGTTCCTCGAACATCTTGTTGACCATCCTTTGGTAGGTGGCCCCTGCATTCTTCAGTCCGAAAGGTATGACACGGTAGCAATAATTCTCCTTGTCCGTTCGGAAGGCAGTGTAAGACTCGTCATCCTCATGCTTGAGGATCTGGTTATAGACGGAGTAGGCGTCCATGAAACTTAGCATCTCATGTCCTGCAGTAGCGTCGATCAGCAGATCGATCCTAGGTAGTGGGTACTCATCCTTGGGACATGCCTTGTTCAAGTCAGTGTAGTCGACGCACATCCTCCACTTCCCGTTAGGCTTGGGTACCATGACCACGTTTGCGAGCCAGGTAAGGAACTTTTCTTCTCTGATGAACCCTGCTCGACTCAATTTCTCGACCTCTTCTTTGATGGCTGCCTATCGGTCGAGGGCAAAATTTCTTCTCTTCTGCTGGACGGGCTTCCTGGTTGGGTCTACATATAGTCTGTGCTCTACTATGGATCTAGGTATGCTTGGCATGTCTGCAGTCGACCATGCGAAGACATCCATGTTTGTCTGCAGGAGGTGTCCCAGTTCTTCTTTCTGCTTGTTGCTTAGTAGTGAGCACATCTATACGACCTTGGAAGGGTCGTCTTTGCTGAGTGGCCAGGGGGTAAGGTCCTCCACCGGTCTTCCTCTCTTCTCTGTCAGCTCATCTCTCTGGTCACTGATCAGGTTCTCTATGCATAGTGGCATCCCTCGTGTGTTGCCATTGTTCTTTTTCACAAAGGTGGCTAGCATTCTCGGGCCTTGTTCTGATCACCTCGAACTTCTCTCACACCATTGTCGGTAGGGAACTTCATCTTCAGGTGGATTGGAGAGACGGTGCCTCTGAGGGCCGTCAGGGATGGTCGCCCTAGGAGGCCATTGAATGACACCACGGACCTGACCACCATGAAGTTCACCATGATGGTCACCTAGCGAGGGTGTTCTCCGAAGGTGACGAGTAGCTTTATAGTGCCTCTAATGGAGGCTGTTGCGCCCGAGAATCCATGGAGGTAGGTGGGCTCTGGCTTAAGTTGATCGTCTCCAATCCCAAATTAGCGGTACGCTTCTAATGAGAGTACGTCCACGGACGCCCCTGTGTCAATCAACACCCTGTGCACTGGTCGATTGGCTATCTCCACCTGTACTACCAGGGCGTCCTCATGTCGAAAGCTTACGCCTTCCAAGTCTCTGCATCCGAGAAGGAGATCACCGTCTCGGTCTTTGCTATTTTGCTTGGCTTCTCCGTTACTCCCACGAACCTAACGCGGGCTTTGGCTTTTCTGGTTGAATCTTGCCCCGGTCCTCTAAGTATGGTGAGGATAGGGGCTCCCTTGGTGCCACTTGGCTCTGCTGCATCTCTTCTCTCGTTAGTGCGGTCTCTTTCTCTATCTCGATCCACTCTCCTTTCTTCCCTTATTGTATTAGTTCTTCCCTTTCTCGATCACGACCTTGGTCACCTTGGCCTGAACGATTGTCACGCCTTCCTTTTATGTACCTGTTCAAACTTCCTGTTGTTACAAGATTTTCTATCTCTCTCTTCAGTTGATAGCATTCCTCTGTGTCATGCCCATAGTCCTTGTGGAAGAGGCAGTACTTGTTAGGGTTGCGCTTCTCAGGTCCTGTTAGCATGGGTCGTGGCCATTTGATTAGGTCACGGTCTTGGATCTGCATGAGAATTTGTGACCTGGTGGTGTTGAGGGGTGTGAACTCTGGGCTGCTTGCCTTCTCACTTCTCTCTGATTGACGATCACTTCTTCCCGACGGTTGATCTCCTTTCTCCTGTCGACACTCAGTCCTCGACCTTTTATTATCTTTGCGATCATCTGGTGCTGACCTCTTGTTGTCTTGGGTCTTGCCTTCAATTGCCTTCGTCTGTGACTATACTATTTCGGCCATGTTGGCGAACTGGTTACATCGCTCCAGGAGCTCTTTCATGGTCTTGGTCTCATGATGTGCCAAGTCCTTGATTAGTTCCATGTCTCAGATGTCCCTTGCCAGGGCTGCATGCTGGGTTTGGTCATCCAAGTCTCTGATTTCCAAGGATTCCTTGGTAAACCTGCTGACATACTCCCTGAGGGACTCCCTAGGGTTTTGGATCACGTTTAGTAGGTTGACCGTGATCTTCTTCTGCTTGACGCTGCTCTGGAAGCGGGTCACGAACTATTTGCATAGCTCTGCAAACGATCCAATCGACCGTGGTCGTAGTCGGTAGAACCATGAAGTTGCTGCACCCTTGAGGGATGCAGGGAATGCTCGACAGGATACCACGTTCGATCCACCATATAGTGTCATCATGCCATTGAAGTAGTTGATGTGGTCATTACGGTCGGTGGTACCACTGTAGAGTTCAAAGGTAGGTAACCTGCACCTGGATGGGAGTGAGGCTGACATGATCTCTTCTGAGAAGGGGTGTTGTCCAGGGATTGAGTGCGTCTCACCCTTAGTTTGCTTCTTCAACCCTTCGAGCTTTTCGTCCAACTCTCGGAGTCTCTTGTCTAACTCTTGATCTCGTGTTTATCCTTCACGTCTCACCGGTCGTTCTCTACGAGCTCGTTCACGTCCTCTCCTGGAAGTCCCCTCCCATCTCGACTGTTGGCGAGATGTTGAAGGATCACGTCATGACGAATCTTGTCTTGACCGCGAGGGGATTGTTTCACGGTAAGTCTGGCTTCGCTCTGGTACATGACTTCCTTCTAGTCGACCATCAAACACCGACCTTCGGACAGGCCCTTCAGGGTTGGGCACCACGGATTGGTGTGATGGTGTCCTCCCTCGGTCTAACTGTACTTGGAGCTCCTCTGTCCCCCTCTGATGTTGGGAGGGATTCCTTTGTTGCCTGGTGTGCCCTTCGGATCTATCACCCCTAGGAGGTGATCTCCTAGGGCTTTGCTCTCGTCTCTGCTCTTGCCTACGACGATGGGTGACCGCTTTTTGCCTTAGATATTCGCGGAAGAGTCGTTGGTCATTGAGGATCTGACATTGCAGGTCGTTGATCTGACCTACAGTCGTTGGTGCATTGAGATCAGGTACTGGTTCCACGACGCCTTCAGTGGCTGCTTCGGGGTTGAGGTTGACTCCCCGAACCTGTTGGCTCTTTGGGACCCCCTCCTCTGAGAGACATGGTTTGTGGCTCTACAACGTGAGCTCTCTGGAGGAGGTGATCCATTCCCCTCCCTCGGGGCATTGTTGGCGGAGGGAGCGGTCTTCCTACATGCCATGGTTGATCAGATATGGAAACAAGCTAGTAGGTGTAATGGCTAGCGTCGTTCCCACAGACGGCGCCAATCTGTTGGGTCAAGAAATCGCTCAGCGGTCCTTTGGATGCCGTAACCTGCAAAAGACCCTGGATGACAAAGGAGAACCGGTGTGGTTCCAGCCTAGGACTCTCCGATGCCTAAGTTAGATCTCTCTGAGCAAACAGATGAATAGTAGTATTCAATATGAGTTAAGATGTCCCCTGATGGGGTTGTGTACCTTGCCTTTTATAGTAGCGTATGGTGGTGTGGAGAGTCTTAGTTGATGTAGAGTGTTTGCCGTAGGTGATAGAGTCCCTAAGTAGCAAAGCTTATCCCTGATAGGCTGTCTTCCCGTGAGACGTGATGTCACGGTAGACCTGGTAGTCGTCTTTCGGGGAGACGTGGTGTCCTTGATAGACTTGGTAGTTGTCTTCCTGTAAGAAGTAGTGTCCTGATAGACTTGGTGTCCTTGGTGGATAGACCTCATCTACGGGGTAGATGGGGTTTCTGGTGCATGAGTCCGTTCGGACTATGTGACTGATAGGCGGTGGCCTAGAGTCCTTGGTGATGCGATCTGTGCCTTGTTGATGGCGGCGGTGACTGCCGTGTTCGAGGGAGACTTGCCCGAGGATGACGTGTTAGGGGAAGCCGTGCTCGGGGATGACGTGCTCGGAGAAGGGGTCCGCGCCCCAATTGGGTTGGCGCCCAAGGGTGGCCGCGCCCATGGGTGTTGGTGGATGGTGCTTCACTGACTCTGTCTTGGACCACTCTTCTGGGTCATGCCACATGGCGATCTCTGATTGGATGTGTGAATTTGGGTTCATCCGGTGCCATGGCTGTTAAGTCTCTCTATGCATATGGCATATGTATTATTAATGTATGAGTAATTCTTTGGAGTTTGAATGTCCTGATCTTTTGGAGGGAAGTGATTCTCTTCTGACAGGAGGACCAAACTATAGTCAAATTTCTTACTAAAAAACTAATAGACAAATTGATGTATCACAACTTTAGGTTCTAAATATTTGGATGCAGATTCTCATTGCTAGTATTGTAGGTACCATTCTTTGTTGGAAGACAGAAAGAATATTCGACTAAATGATGACCAACTTGATTGCCCCAATGAACTTACTGCGTTTGTTGATGTTCCCTGCTTTAATCCAAGCTTTTTAGATGATGGAAACAGTGAAAATAGTTTCCATCATGGATGAGAGAGTAGGCACTGCATGACTGCGAAGGATGCTGTGAAACTTGAAAAATGTGGGGATGGATGGCCAACAATTGAGATGGGAACATGTAGTTGTGAGTATTCTCAGGTTAAAACTTGAATGTGTAGAAGTTGTTTGATGTTGAATTATAAACTCCATTCTTGCTAAATAAACTGACAGCAATGCAAGACATTTTCCTTTTGTGTTACCCCCTCTTAGATCTTGCCCTTTTGAATTTTCAGAGACTTGAAATTGAGTGAGAACATACTTCATAGTTTTCAACTATATAGGGATATTGGATTCTAGAACTTTAGGATTGCATCTTCAAAACACCATGGATGTCAAGGCTTGTGGCAAGGTATTATGGTTACTTGTAAATCCCAACCTCTGCTTGAGGGCCTTTAGCTCAAATTGGTAGAGCATTTGGAACATGAGCGTGTTCTAAGGGGATGGTGGATCGAATCCACCAAGGCCCAAACTCCTTTAGCTACAAAGATTGGGAGCATTTCTTATAGCATAAGAACATTTTTAATTATATTTTATTAATGTAATGGATGACAAGGACATTTATTGGACAAAAACTTTTTAACTGCCATTTTAATTCAAGTTTAAACATCAGGTGCATGCAAATATCTTCATAAATGTTCCATATTCTAGCCATATAGTAACCAATATGTTGATAGAATCTGTCTGAACCAAAAGGTTATTCATACAGATTCAAGTTGAATCCAACTGACTGACTCAAGGTAACCAAACAGTTTTTCAGGAAGATTCAACTACCAGACTCGTACAAACCAAACAGTTTTTCTGTCAGGACAACGAATCCACTGGTGTACCACCAATGGTTCCTCACCTATATCAACGCAACCACCACTTGATTTAGTGAACCAAACACGTCCTAATTCTATCAAATCCACTGGTCTTTAATTTACCCCCATGAAAGGCCTTTTTTTTTTTGGGTTTTGAAACACTGCGAGACTCTTGGATGACTTAGCTTCATAGAGTTCCATTGATCGGGGTGTAATTATGCATTGAATTTCTATTTAATTGTTGGTTCTAATTTAATATCTTTGGTTTAATTAATTCCATTTTGCTATGTAATTGTGATTGTAGGGTGTTTTAGGGTCATGCGCATAAAAGATTGTGAATGGAAGGATTTGATGAAATCTAGGCACTAGTCTACCCACGGATCGACTTACATGTGATCAAGGGCGAGATGGAAAGAAGTTTCACAAAAGACCCAAGGGCATTGAAGAGATTTCACCTCAAATTAGAAGTAGGACCAAAAAATTGGGCAGCAAAGGAAAATCAAGCACAAGAACATAACCATAATTTCAAAAAATTAAAAAATTTTCAGAAGATATCCGATATTGGACTCATATCATCCAGAACATTAATTGGAGCAACTTTAATTCTTGGATTGGGTCCATCCGGGGCCAGGATGGAGATATATTTTTAAAAAGAGGATTTTTTACTCTCCCAGCCACTTTCTAATCTCCCTTCACATGGCCCTCTTTCTCCCATCCCATAATCTCTCTATTTTCCCTTCCCTTGGAGAGCTCTCTTTCCCTTTTCCTCACTTATCTCACTCTCTCCTAAATTCTCTCCTTTTAGAACCCCTCACCAATCACTATCTCTCCCATCTCTTCCATAAATTAAATATAAAAAAATCCCATCTCCTAGAATCTCTCTCTCTTTGTCCACACGTCCCTTTCACTCTCCTTCTCTCTCCCAACTATCTCTATCTCATTTCTCTCACCCACACGATTCTATCTATCCCTCAAATCCCAACTTCTCTAATTTTTCTATCTCTCTCACGCTTTCTTTTTTATTTTTGTTCTTTTTTTTTTCTCGGATGGGACTTCTCCTCTTCTCAATCCCTTTCTTCTTCTTCCGTTTTATCTTGGGAGCCCAAGTGGAGAGCAGCCTTGCCATCACCATTTCAGCAGCGTCGTCTTCACCGCATTGCAGCCCCATCACAAACCAGCAGCTTCATCCATCGTTGTAGCATTCCAGTTCTCCACCTGCATTTCATCACCATGGAAGATCACCATTGCTCCCCCCCCCCCCCCCCCGATTAGCCCCATGAGTGGCTAAGTATCTTCTGTCTTTATGTGTAGATGAAGCATTGAATTTTGTTAATTAAATTTATGGATGATACATTTGATTACTTGATGTTAAGACTTATAATTTTATTTCATTGAATGGGTTTTATTGCTAAATCTAGTTTAGAAAATTTGTTTCTGTGATTCATCTTCTTTATTCAAGCAATGGTATTCCTATGATTGTAATTGAAACCGATGAAAGTCTATAACTGACCGAACCAAGCGTGTTAAGCCAAAAGTGAATGACGATAGATCAGTAAGATAGAGTATAACTAGATCAAATTGCAATTTATCATTCTGTGGTGTCATTAGGCTTGTAGCTGTAATGAACCTTAAGTGTATGCCATAAATTAACTAATGAATCAATGTGGTTTCAAAACCTGAAGACAGTCTCTCTCTTTCATCTCTCAAATTGACTTTTAGTATCCCTTATAGTTAATTAAGTTATTACTTTTTGTTTAGTTTAATCAAAACCTAAACGACTATATTTCATCCTTAGCATTTTAGCCTACCAGTTCCTCTTGGATTATATCCATATTTACCACTATTCTATTAGTTCTAATTAGGGTTTATTTTTTTATCACATAATGAGACGATCAAACTTTGGCACCGTTACCGGGGAACCGAAGCATGGCTGCTAAGATTGATTTGGTTGTTTCTTTTTCTATTTTGTTTTTGTTTTAATTTCAGATTGAAAAAATAAATAAATAAAACACAATCAAAATTATTCTTTGTAATTTCTTCTTTAGTTTAATTTTATTTCAGTCTAAGTTGCTTTTATTTTGTTTTGTAGGCAGCCCAGTTTGCAGAACAAGGACAAGTACGCCATATTCAGCCTAACTTGTTGAACTTGTATTCATCCCCCTTGCACATTTTTTTTTCCCATTCGTTTATTTTGTTCTCATCATTGTTAAAGCAGAATTTTATTCTCCCTTCCCCTTAAGATCATGTGTGTAATTTTCTTTTTATTGGTTATTCATTCTTGGATGCGGCAAAGTTCAAGTGAGGATCAATCTTCATTGGAGCTAGGCGTTTCAGGTATATACCCTACCTCTTCTATTTGATTTGCATAGTATAATTTTATGATGTCTTCACATCTTGATTGTGAGTCTTTTTGTTGTTAGATTTTTTTTTTTATAGTTTTTAGTTTAATTGATGCTTGGTTGTCATTCCTGTCATCCTACATTGACCGATTTAGGCCTTGAAATTGAGAGAACTTTGCGTTTAATTCGGAAAAATAAAAGAATGGGAGAGAACGAAACAAACCAACGCCCATTGAGTGAGCACTTCACTCCTTCGACCTATACGTCGACTTCATGCATTAGGGTTCCTGCTGTTCAGGTAGCCCAATATGAGATTAAGTTCAGTGTTATTCAAATGCTCTCATCTTTTTATGGACTTAATAATAAGGAACCCTACAAACATTTGGATGAATTTTTAGAGATACGCTCAACTGTTAAAATCCAGAATTTTTTTGAAGATGCTCTGAGGTTGATCGTGTTCCCATTTTCCCTCAAGGATAAAGCCAAACAATGGCTCAATTCCTTGGATGCTGTAGTGATCACTACTTGGGCGCAGATACAACAAGCGTTTCTGAAAAAGCATTTCCCCATAGGTCAGACCAATCATATTAGGCAAGCCATCACTAGCTTTTCGCAAATTGATGGTGAGCAATTTCATGAGACTTGGGAAAGACTTAAGGACTTGATTAGAAAGTGTCCCCATCATGCTGTACCTAAGTGGCGGTTAGTTCAATGCTTTTATGATGGACTGACTGATAGAAATAGACAGATGGTGGATGCTTCTTGTGGAGGTACATTCATTCATAAGAGTGAGAATGAGGCTTGGCAATTGTTCGAGACCCTTAGTGAGAATTCATTGTATCATGTGTCGGCCTCTAGGACTGAAATTCCCATGAGTGGACCCCAAAGAAAAGGTGGCCTCTATGAGGTAGGTCAATTTGTGGCCATAAACACCAAAGTGGACATGCTCTCTCAGAAGTTAGATCATTTGTTATCTATAGGGCAGATTCCTAGGCCAACAAATTCTCCTCAAACCTTTCAGGATGTTTGCACTCTTTGCACCAATCCTTCCCATTATATGAGTGAGTATCCCTTAGCTGGGCAATTCCCTGAATATGTTCAAGAACAAGCCCAGGCTGCACAGAGTTTCTCTAAATTGGGTAATGATCCATTCTCTAATACCTATAACCTTGGTTGGAGGAACCACCCAAACTTTGGTTGGAAACAACCTAATGGATTCCAGGCTCCACCCTATAGGCAGAATTTTTCCAATCAATGGAATGCTTATAGAGAGCCACAACAACCACTTCCTCTCCGCCTATGAGTTCATCATTAGAGCAAAAGGTGATGTGTGCCTTGAATGGGTTGGACTATAACACACAGCTCTTGCACTCCTATACTTAATCTTTCACAAAGTTAGAAACTCAGTTGGGTCAGTTAGCTGATGCCATAAGTAGGAGAGAAGAAGGTCAACTACCAAGTCAAGTGGTAGGAAATCCTAACAGTCAACGTAGTAACCGAGTTTTCCATGAACAAGCTAAGGCAGTTATGACTTTAAGGAGTGGCCGAGTATTGGGAACCCTTGAATAGAGTTCCCCTGCAGAGAATTCTGAGAAAGAGATGAGTTCAAAACCCAGTCCTAAAGCTTCCCAAGCTTCCAAGAACCATGAGATTGAACAAGTTGGGGAGGGTAACAACCCTGATGTTTACATGCCTAGAGCCCCTTTTCCCTCTTGTTTAGAATCTCTATCTTCTTCTGCATTTCGCAAGAAGGGTGCAAAGATGGAAGAAAGGATGGAACTGTTTAAACAAGTCTAGATCAACCTTCCCCTTCTTGATGTCATTAAGCAAGTCCCAGCTTATGCTAAGTTTTGAAAGATTTATGCCCTCAAAAGCTTAAGCTGATGACCCACATTCCTAAGACTATCCATCTTACTGAGTAAGTGAGTGCAGTACTTTCCAATCGACTTCCCCCTAAGCTTAAGGATCCAGGAGCCCCTCTTATATCTTACACCATTGGCAACCTTCCCATTGAACGAGCACTCCTTGATCGAGGGGCGAGTGTAAATATTTTGCCTAGCTCAGTTTATGATCATTTTGGATTTGGAGAATTGAAGCCTACAAAGGTTATTCTCCAACTTGCTGGCCATTCCATTTAAGTCCCTAGAGGTTTTATTGAGGATGTGTTGGTTAAAGTAGATGAGCTCTATTTTCCTGTGGATTTCCTAGTCCTTGACATAGAAACACCAACTAATGGGAAAACCACAGTGGATTATCTTAGGACGTCCATTCTTGGCTACTCTTGCGTTAACTGTAAATCAAGTGCAATGGATATTTTCTTTGGTAATAAGAAGCTCCGATTGAACATCTTCAATGCTTCTTTAGGGCCCCAACATGAGGAAGAGTGCTTCTCTATTGATGTTATAGATGAGGTAGTAGCAGAGTGCACACTGGTGATGTTAGTAGATGACCGATTGCAGCAGTGTCTGACCTTCTCTGGAGGTGATGATTTTGATATTGATGCGTATACTGCTGAGGTCAATGCGTTATTAGATGCCCCTACTCCTCCAGACTGTCTTTCATGGACTGTCAAGTATGTGTCACTTCCTCCCCTAGCTGAGAAGCCGCCATTGAGTTCTATTGAGTCCCCACCAGTGTTAGAGCTTAAACCATTACCAGACTCTTTGAAGTATGCTTTCTTGGGATCAAATGAGACATTACCTGTCATCATTGCCTCTAGCTTAACATTTGATCAAGAAAGCGAACTGCTAGGTGTCCTCAAAGAACATAAGGCTGCCATCGGGTAGTCCGTGGCCGATTTAAAGGGTATTAGCCCATCGATTTGTATGCATCGTATCTATTGTGATGATGGGGCTAAACCTTTTCGGGATGTGCAAAGGAGATTGAATCCTAACATACACGAAGTTGTCAAGAAAGAGGTGGTAAAATGGTTAGATATAGGCATTATTTACCCCATCTCTGATAGCAAGTAGGTGAGTCCGACTCAGGTTGTGCCTAAGAAATCGGGCATCACTGTCATTGAGAATGACTTGGGTGACAAGGTCCCTACTCGTACAACTACAGGTTGGCGGGTATGCATTGATTATAGAAAATTGAATGATGTCACCCGTAAGGACCACTTCCCTCTCCCTTTCATAGACCAAATACTTGAGAAATTAGCAGGCTAAAGCCATTATTGTTTCCAAGATGGCTATTCACATTATAATCAGGTGTCTGTGTGCCCAGAGGACCAAGAGAAAACCACTTTCACATGCCCCTATGGTACATTCGCTTTTAGGCGGATGCCCTTTGGTTTGTGTAATGCACCCGCCACCTTCCAGAGATGCATGATGTCTATCTTCTCTAACATGGTGGGGGAGTTTCTTAAAGTCTTCATGGATGATTTCTTTGTATTTGGGTCCTCCTTTGATGATTGTCTCCTAAACTTGACTGATGTCCTAAAACGTTGCATGGAGACAAATCTGATGTTGAGTTGGGAGAAGAGCCACTTCATGGTTCAACAAGGGATTATGCTTGGTCACATTGTGTCTCAACGTAGGATAGAGGTTGATAGGCCTAAAGTTGATTTGATTTCCAACCTCCCACCCCCCGCTTCTGTTCGGCAGGTCCGTTCCTTTCTAGGCCATGCAGGCTTTTATAGGCAGTTCATCAAAGACTTCAACCATATATCAAGACCCTTGTGCAATCTCCTTGCCAAGGATGCACATTTTGTCTTTGATGATGCCTGCCTCCAACCCTTCAATACCCTTAGAGTTTCATTTTCTACAGCACCCATAATCCAGCCCCTGGATTGGTCGCTGGCATTTGATATTATGTGTGATGCATCTGACTATGGGGTTGGAGCTGTGTTAGGACAGAGAGTCGACACGAAACCCATTGTCATACATTATGCTAGTAAGACCTTCTCAGAAGCTCAATTGAATTATACCACGACTGAGAAAGAGTTGCTAGCAATTGTATTTGCTCTTGATAAATTCCGGTCTTATCTCTTAAGATCCAAGGTTATGGTGTATTTTGATCATGCTGCTCTTAGGCATTTACTTGCCAAAAAAGACAACAAATCTAGATTGATTAGATGGATTCTTCTGCTGCAAGAGTTTGATTTAGAAATTTGGGACAAAAAAGGTTCCGAAAATGTGGTAGCAGATCATCTCTCTAGGATCTTAATTAAGTCTCCCTCCACCACTGAGTTGGTTAGAGAATCCTTCCCTAATGGGCAGTTGTTTGCTATTTCTCGTATTCTTTCTCCTTGGTTTGCTCATATAGTGAACTATTTAGCTGTTGGGAAGTTTCCTGCTGGTTAGTCTAAGCAAGAGAAAGACCGCTTCTTCTCACAATTGAAGTTCTTTTATTGGGAGGATCTAGACTGGAGTTGTTCAGATATTGTCCTGACCAGGTTGTCCATCGCTGTGTCCCAGAGAGTGAGTTTACTAGTATCCTTACCTTTTGTCACACTCTTGCATGTGGAGGGCATTTTAGTGGCAAGAAAACTACTGCCAAGGTTTTACAGAGTGGTTTCTTTTGGCCTACTATTTTTAGAGATGCCCATGAGTTTTTCCGCAATTGTGTCCAGTGTCAGAAAGTCAAAAATATGTCTCGTAGAGATATGATGCCCCTTAATCCTATTCTAGTTGTTGAGATCTTTGATGTGTGGGGTATAGATTTCATGGGACCTTTTCCTTCGTCTTTTGGCTTTGAGTATATTTTGATTGCGGTAGACTATGTGTCTAAGTGGGTTGAGGCATTAGCCACTAGAACCAATGATCACAAGGTGGTGGTTAAGTTTGTACAGAGCCATATTTTCAGTCGCTTTGGATTTCCACGTACCATCATTAGTGATGGTGGCTCTCATTTTAATCACTGGAATTTTGGGGCATTGTTGAAGAAGTATTCTATTACTCATAAGGTTGCCACGCCTTGTCATCCGCAGACCAGTGGTCAAGGGGGTGTCCAATAGAGATACGCAATGTTGCGTATGAGAGCGCACATAGCTATAAGGCTAGGACAAAGGTTTTTCATGGTAAACATATTGTCTGTAAGTCTTTTGAGGTTAACCAGAAGGTTTGGCTTTTCAATTCCAAGTTACGCCTCTTTCCTGGTAAGCTTCGTTCTCAATGGGATGGCCCCTTTGTGATCATTAAAGTGTCGCCCCATGGTGCTATTACCATTCAAAATCCTAAAACAGGGCACTCTTTCAGGTTAATGGGCAGCGTCTGAAGCCCTAAGTGGATGGTATTACAGATGGGCAAGTCATTGAGTCTATTGATTTGATTGGCCCGATTTATGAATTTTCTTGAGCCCCTACTCTTTGTCTGGCTGAAGACAGTAAACTTAGCGTTTGTGGGAAGCAACCCACCATTTTACTTCGGTTTTTGTTTTTCTTAGTTTTTTAGGTAGACAGTAGATAGCCATGGCAGGTGCGGGTTGATGGTCGTAGAGCTCCACTTCACAAGGTTGTATTGCTCCTTTCCTTTGTTTTTATTTGTTTCCCATTGTTTTATATTGTCATATTCTTTTGCATGTCATTGGGGACAATGTCATTTAAGCTGGGAAGGGCACAACATTGAACTCTGATCTTTATTGTGAATTCATGCTGAAATTTTTTTTCAATCTAGAGCATTCAATGTCGTTATTAGGAGTTATAGCAGGTGATTCTAGAGTTTGTTAATGTTTTTACCAGTTATTTAAACTTAGAACATTATTTCTGTTCCATTGTTGGTTAAATGTTTGCTTGAGATATTGATTTTCATCTTTAGTGAATGTTTATGATGATTTATGTATAACTATGTAAGCCTTTGTGGTTGAAAATTTTCCAAAATCATGCATTTATGACTTCCTCCTTAGTAATCGGGCCTCTTTGTCACAAGCATTAAGTTTCGCGTCAAACAGTTGGAATGTCTATAAAAAAAATAAAAAAAATAAAAAAACTTCCTACTTAGTAACCGGGTCTCTTTGTCACAAACATTGAGCTTCGTGTAAAACGGTTGGAAAGTTGAAAAAAAAAAGTTTGACTCTTTAATCCAGTCTTGACTTGTAGCCTATTTGGGTTGAGTAAGTCCGAGGTGTATTTTACACCTAATTCCTTAAAGCCCTCTGGCTTGAGAGTAATTGACCCAAAGCTCGCAACAAGACCCATCTAGAAAGCTTAAGGGGTCAGGACATTGCACTGATTGAAAAAGTTATATATATATATATATATAATAAAAAAAAATAAAGCACGGTAATGAATAGTGGGCTTGTGTAACACTTGGACATGACATAGCTTAAGATGAGTGATTTTGAATGCATGAGTAGGAGTTGGCTAACTTGGAAAAGTTTCTTGTTCTTTGTTTAGATTTCTATTGGATTTTATTGACATGCTTAAGGGTTGTTGCTATTGATTCATTGATGTTGATTTTACTTGCTTCTAAGTGGTTAAATTAAGCTGAATGAGTGATAAGCAGAGTAGTTTTTGTTCTCTTTTATTTGAGGACGAGCGAAAGTGCAAGTTGGGGAGTGTGATTGGGCTGTAATTATGCATTGAATTTTTATTTAATTATTGGTTCTAATTTAATATCTTTGGTTTAATTAATTCCATTTTGCTATGTAATTGGCATTTCAGGGTGTTACAGGGTCATGCACATAAAAAGATGCTGAATGGAAGGATTTGATGCAATCTAGGCACCAGTCTACCCATGGATTGACTCACATCTGATCAAGGGCGAGATGGGAAGAAATTTTACTGAAGAGCCAAGGGCATTGAAAATATTTCACCTCAAATTAGAAGTATGACCAAGAAATTGGGCAGTAAAGGAAACTCAAGCACAAGGGCATAGCTATAATTTTAAAAAATGGGAAAATTTTCATAAGATATTCGATATTGGGCTCATATCGTCCGGAACATTAATTGGAGCAACTTTAATTCTCGGATTGGGGCCATCTGGGGCTAGGATGGAGAGATATTTTCAAAAAGAGGATTTTTGACTGTCCCATCCACTTTCTAATCTCCCTCCACGTGACCCTCTTGCTCCCATCCCATAATCTTTCTCTTTTCCCTTCTTCGCGTGGAGAGCTCTCTTTCCCTTTTTCTCACTTATCTCTCTCTCCTAAATTCTTTCCTTTTAGAACCCTTCACCAATCACTATCTCTCCCATCTCTTCCTAAAAAAAAATATATAAAAAATCCCAATCTCCTAGAATCTCTCTCTCTTTCTCCACACATCCCTTTCACTCTCCTTCTCTCTCCCAACTATCTCTATTTCATTTATCTCACCCACACGATTGTATCTATCCCCAAAATCCCAACTCCTCTAATTTCTCCAACTCTCTCACACTCTCTTTTTTATTTTATTCTTCTTTTTTCAAAGACGGGACTTCTCCTCTTCTCAATCCCTTTCTTCTTCTTCCATTTTATCTTGGGAGCCCAAGTGGAGAGCAGCCTTGCCATCACCATTTCAGCAGCATCATCATCTTCATCGCATTGTATCCCCATCACGAACCAGCAACTTCATCCATCGTTGCAGTGCTCCAGTTTTTCACTCGCATTTCATCACCATGGAAGATCACCATGGTTGCCCCCTGTCGATTAGCCCCATGAGTGGCTAAGTATCTTCTGTCTTTAGATGTAGATGAAGCATTGAATGTTGTTAATTAAATTTATGGATGATACATTTGATTGCCTGATGTTAAGACTTATAATTTTATTTTATTGAATGGATTTTATTGCTAAATCTAGTTTAGGAAATTTGTTTATGTGATTCATCTTCTCTATTCAAGCAATGGTATTCCTGTGATTGTAATTGAAACTGATGATAGTCTATAACTGATCGAACTAAACGTGCTAAGCCAAAAGCGAAAGACGATACTGATCGGCAAGATAGGTTATAACTAGGTTGAATTGCAATTTATCATTCTATGGTGTCATTAGGCTTGTAGCTTTAATGAACCATAAGTGTATGCCATAAATTAACTAATGAATCAATGTAGATTCGAAACCTGAAAACAGTCTCTCTCTTTCATCTCTCAAATTGATTTTTAGTATCCCTTATAGTTAATTAAGTTATTATTTTTGTTTAGTTTAATCAAAACTTGAAACGACTATATTTCATCCTTAGCATTTTAGCCTTCCAGTTCTCCGTGGATTCGATCCCTATGTACCAATGTTCTATTAGTTCTAATTAGGATTTATTTTTTTATCACATAATGACACGATCATCCATGCATGAAACTCTATGATGCTATGTATTGATAACTCTACAACTATAGAGATTTATATGTTACAAGCAGACCGACTGAAGACAACTTCTACATAAATGACTCTACTATAAAACCTAGCTAAGAACTTGATATAAAAATCTAGACAATACAGGATTCTAGTATAGGATTGCAATTCTAATAGGAGACACTAATCCTATAGTCGATTGATATGCCCCCTCAAGATGGGGATTTGATGCATCGAATGTGCAACATGTCTCAATGAAATTGGAAGTAGACAGTGGCAAGACCTTTTGTCATAATATCGGCAAGTTGGCCTTTAGTTGAGATGAACTGAACCTGGATCTCCCATTGTGCAACCTTATCGTGCACAAAATGAAAGTCTATTTCAATGTGCTTCGTTTGGGAGTGGAAAATTGGATGAGCAGAAAGATAAGTCACCCTTATATTATCACACCAAGTATTGGTGGCACAGATTGGGGTACCCGGAGTTCATGTAATAGGAACTGTAACCAAGTAACTTTAATTGATGCATCTGCCAGATCCGTGTACTTTGATTTAGTAGAAGAGTGTGATACAGTCTTCTACTTTCTAGAGGACCAAGAAATAATATTTTTGCTAAGAAAGATGGCATAACCCTCTGTAAACTTTCTATCATCAGAATTCCCAACCTAGTCGGCATCCATAAAAGCTTGGAGTTGGAGACTAAAGGACCGTGAGATGAGAAGACTGTGGATACTTAGTTGAATCGGGAAAGAGCATGCTCCTTATGCTCAATGGTGATATAGTACCAAAGATCAGCATTTGGATGGGCTTACATTTAGACATATCAGCACACTTCAATAGATCAATAATATATCGATGCTGGGATAAAAGAAGTCCATCAAAAAGTTAGATAGCCTTAGAACCTAGAAAATAGCTATGCAGCCCCAAATATTTTATGGAGAATTCAGTGGATAGAGCATGGAGCAGAGCATCAATATGAAATGAATTTCTGCTGGTGACGAGAATGTCATCGACATAAACTAGAAAATAAGTAGTGACACCATCCTTCTAATAGAGAAACAGTGATGGATCAGTGTGAGATGCCTGGAAATTAGATTTTACAAGAAACTCAGATAGGCCATGAAACCATGCACATGGGGCTTGTTTCATCTCATAAAATGAACCGTGAAGGTAACAGACATGATTAGGGTAGTTCTTGTCCACAAAGCCAGGGTTGAGCCATACAAACCTCCTCAATTAATAAGCCATGGAGAAAATCATTCTAAACAACCAATTGCCGGACAGACTAGTGTTGGGATATGAAAAGAGAGAGGACAATTCGAATTATGGTCGGTTTGACCACTGGGCTGAGTGTTTCAGTAAAGTCAATGCCTTATTGTTGATGAAAATCCTTAGCAACCAGCCGGAGCCTTATAACGTTCGAGAGAACCATCAGCCTTCCATTTAATTCTATAGACCCATTTACAACCCACTAGATTCATGTGTGGATAATGTGGGATTAGAGAGTAAGTACCATTCTACATCAAAGCGTTAAAATCATGTGCCATAGTTGCACCCCACTTAGGAAATCAATCAGGATTAGTAAAACAAGTGGATTCAAGTGGGAAAAAAATCCTCTGCAATGCCCTAATCTTGCGGTGTATTGCAGTGCAAGCTTGAGAGCTCGACATGTGGAAGATGTGACATCCAACTGTGTCAAGCTCGAGAAGAAAGAAAAGGAAAAAAAAAAACTGCCTTGTATCAAGCTTGCACAGTTAGATGAAGCTTCTTCCACATGTTGAGCTCTCAGGGCCGCATTGCAGTGCACCGTTAGATGCCCATACTATAGAGGGTTTTAATCCGTTCAAGTGTGGTGGCGGCAGTATGAGCCTGAGGTTTTGGTACAGGGATATAAGGTCATGGGATTCCTACTAAGATTAGGGGGGAGGGGCTAAGCAGATAACGGTTGATGGGTGTGGGGGGAAGAGTTGGTAAAATAGTGGGTAAAGCATACAACTCCTGAATACCCTAAATTTTCAATATAAGAGTAAATGTAGGAGAGGAGGCAATAGACCCTACAGTGGGAAAGTGTCACACCCCAAACCACCCCCTGGGAGGATTAGGTAGGTGACCTGAATTGCATCGCAGCAATTCGCCAAATCCCAAGGATCTAGAAGCAGTTAATCCATTCACAAATACACACATCCACCATATTACATAATGTAAAACTCAGAGTGCTGCAGAAAAGCTATATTTACATTAAACATTTAAAAAGAGAAGTAAAACAAGGAAAGAAAATATATACAACACAATGTTAGTTCATTCTCTCTCTCACTCCCAAAGTAACAGCAGCTCCTAACTCTACCAGATACAACTTTATACAAAAGAATATAAACATGGCAAGGTAACCCGAGCCCCAAAAACAAAGCTGTAAAACAAAAAGGGAAACTCCAACAAAAACAAAAGGAGTCCCAAGATCAAAGTAGAGTCAGCAGCACCCTTCACGGGTCATCCTCAGCTACCACCAAAAATACTCGTACCAGCGGTATGACCTCCGTCTGGGTCTATACCAATATCATCATAACCACCATAGCTTGCCTTCGGGAGATAAGCCTCCCTACCACAGTAACATCCACCTGTAGGATCATCTAACAAAACATATATAACAGAGTGTGAACTCCACCGAGCCCGTGAATGAAATATCACCATGCATGCACATGCAAGCACAACCACATGAATCCTACATAAGGTGCAGTTCATTTTATTGATTAGCCACCTAACATCACAACTAGGGCAAGTTAGTGCTACTACAATCCCCAATACATGTATCCCTGGTGCGGGCTTTTAACCCCTTCCTGCGATACCCCCATTGAGTTGTCAGAGAGGACCAATCAGCTCCCGCATCAGTCACCAAGGTCACCCCGACCAGCCCTCTAGGATTAATCTATGAGGCATCCATCCTTTCTTTCATATATCACATTTCTTTTCTCTAGGTCATAGCCCATATCATTTCTATTTTCTTTTCTTTTCATTTCTGTTCTTTTCTTTTCTCTTTCATATGGTCACTCTCACAGGCATCCAACACCTTAACCCCTATTGGCAAGGGTGCATAGCACGGGTGATGATACTCTAGCCTAATGCATTTATATGGCATCGTATGAGTCGGGTGGTGTCAACCGCATCCCATTCTACGGGCTACCACAGGCGTCATTTCCAAGCCGGCTATGGCATCTAGTCTAGCAATTCACATATAGCATTTAATATCCAATCACAGCATTCACCAGTCAAATATTCCTTATTCAATAGAATTCTCAAAAATGGAATTAAGTGAATAGTGTAATAATATTAATATAAATTGTGTTGACATATTAGCCGTGTCGCATTTACATACACGGTGTAATTTCACTCACCTTATTCTGGTTCTACTGGTTCAGTTGTTGGTTCTGTTCTGGCCGGTGTCTGGCTGTGCACCTCGAGCATGGGATCAAATCCTAATTTATCGGATCATAAACATGTGTTAATTAATATTCAAAGCTGTGTCAATATCCTAGTGTTGGTCTAGGCTTACTGGTCTGACTCTGTGTTTATACTGATATTACTTGGAATTCTCTTGGCCTTGCACTGGGCTTTCGAGTCTATCTCCCGGTGCATCATCCAGAGATGTGGAATTCAATCTGACTCGGTACCCAACAGTATAGTCAGTCAATACATGGTCCAGACAGTCATACAACCAAGTACCCAGGTCAGCAGTTCAGCTGAATCCGTTCTTGGGCATGGCTACCTGGCCATGTGGGGCCTACTTGGGTACCCAAGGTATGGAGGACAACAAACATTAGTGGAGAGGGGTATTTTGGTCATTTACCACCTCATCACATAGTCCTTAGGTCATTGGTGAAGGCCCAAAAAGATAGGACATCAAATCAGTCCAAAATATATCTCTGGGTGTTTCACTGGGTGATTGGGCCAATCGCCTAGTGCATCGCCCAGAGTCTGTTTGAGACGAGTTTTGGGCAGTTTTCTAGGCTTTTGTAGCAGAGGCTGCCATTTCATTGATCATGGATGCGTGTGGGATGGTCATGGACCATATTTGGGTATAATCCAATGGTTCCAATGGTTTTGGGTTTGGTTTACCCATTTGGAAGCCATGAGCTGTTCTGACAGCATAGAGAACAGCTGTCCAGGCTAAACTCAAGCTCAAGGATTCGGTTTGGGCTGCATGCAAGGCCTATTTTACGTATAATATCATGGTAGGACACTGATCCTACGCTAAACTAAGCAAGGATCAGCTTGCATGCAAAGATCCATGCCCAGACTGCCTATTTTGGGTGCAACTGGGCTGTGCAGTCAGGCACAGAGACTGGTTTCAATCTCAACAGTAAAACAACAGCAAAAAAATATATATTATGATCAGATCTTACATGCAATGGCTTTGCATGTCAGATCTGATGCATCCCAAGGCAACCCCAAAGTGGTCTGAGCATTACTAGCCAGATACACCACCAACAGAGCAGAGATCAAAACACTAACACAGTGAATAGCAGCATGTAGAGGTAAGGATGATTATCTGAGGGCTGATATGCAGATGATTCAATGTGTAGGTAAGCAGCAGAGATCCTTCTTCTCCTTCGCTCTTCCTTTCCTTCTCTTCTTCTTCCTTTTCCTTCTCTTCCTCTCTTCTTCTCTTCCTCTCTTTCAGCTACAACAACCAAAACGAAATGAGGGGCTGTCCCCTCCTATTTATAGATTTGGGCCCACTGAGGTTTGTTTGGCCTTAGGCTCCCCTCTCCCAGAATGCATTTTTAACTAAATTCTGGGCCATTCTGGCTACATAGGTGGGCTCCACATGGTTTCAGGGGTGGGTAATGGTTCCTAAAATTCCCATCTACCCCTAGAAGGCGTTCATGGCCTGTATGGGTGGTCCCCACATGTCTGGAGTCCAAAAAACACATTTCAGCCACTTTGGGCGATTCTTTGGGCCTTTAGGCCAATCGCTCAGTGCATCGCCCAGAGAATACAACATTGTTGTATAGGCCCTGTGCTTGCACAGGTGCTTGGCCCAGAGCTTGGGCTTTGCACCAACACCTCATCCAGGGTCTGACACACATCTGAACAGGTGTGGGCCCCACATTTATGAATAGGAGAGAGAGTAACTGGGGTTGATGCAGTACATCATACTGTGGGCAGTGCAGCTACATGGGTCCGCAATCCATCTTCTAACAGGCATATAGGAGAACATCCTCGGGGGTTCTCCACTAAATTCAACCACTGGAGTGATGCTCCACCGTGTGTTTGGGTGATTGCTCAGAGGTCCCTGTCCTTCATCCAAAATTCCAGTCAGTCAGGGGTAGGCTTGATAGCAAATCTATAGGTGGAGGAGGAGAGGCCAAGGACGGGGAAGGAGTAAGGTGTTGCACAAGGGATGAGAGGGGGGAGGGTGTGTCAGTGATGGTAAAAAGGGGGCTGCAGCCCAAGGAAAAGAATGGGATAATGAGGTGGAAGGTGGCGGACCAAGAATGGAGGGTTTGGTCAAGGGAGAGGATGATTCGTCAAAACATACATGATGGGTAATGTAAATGCGCTAAGTATTCAAGCCCATACAGCGGTAACCTACATGAGATGGGATGTACTCCGAAAACACACACACGAAGCAGAACGAAACTACATTTTATCTTTGTTATATGGTCAAAGAATAGGAAAACACATGCATCCAAATACTTTCAGAAACGTATAATCAGGGTCTCTATTAAACACTAGACAATAAGGAGAGAGTTGTTGGAGGATGCGTGGCATGTGGTTAATAAGGTAGACCGTAGTTTAAAAGGCAAAGTGCGAATAGGATTGGGGCACCGAACTTAGTCCAAGGACGGTGAGGCATGTTTCCACAATATGACGATCACGCCTTTCTACAGAGCCTTGTTGTTCATGGATGTGAGGATAGGCCAAACAATGAGAAATACTAAGATTGGAAAAATAGTGAGGGAGAGTGCGAAATTCAGCTCCCCAATCTATTTAAATCGATTTTATTTTCCTACCAAATTAACGTTCGGCTAATAATTGAAAAGAATGAAAGATAGAGAAAACTTCAAAATTGAGTTTTAAAGAATAAAACCAAATGTACTTAGTGCAATCATCAACAGAAGATAAAATAGAAGATCCGCAAACATTTGGAAAAATAACATTAAGGGAAAAGCACTACGTGGATGAGTCTCATGTAAAGTTAAATGACTGGCTTTGTCCATCTAAAAAATGGAACAAAGAGAGCTAAGTTTAAACCAGAACTAATGATTTGAGGTACTTGTTCAAGAGGATGGCCTAGACAGCGATGCCATCCATCACTGGTAGTACGAACAGAAAGACTAGTAGACGGAGATGGGGATGAGGAAATCGACAAATTATAGAGACCTCATTAGTCAGTCTGGAGAGTAGGGTAAGCCTGGTTGTCTAATCCTTCACAAGGAAGAAAGGGTGAAATTAAAAAAATACGTGATTGACAGTAGCAATTTGTTGAACAGAAAGCAAAGATTTCATAATCTCAGGAACATGCAAAACATTGGATTAATGAAAAGAACAGAAGGAGAAAAAAAGTTAGTGGAACCAATGTGAGAAATAGACGAACCCTTACCATTACCAACTTGGAGCTAATTAGAACCAGTGTATGATTCAAAGGAGGAGAGTAGTTGAAAATCGGGGATCAAATGATGAGTAGTCCCAGTGTTCGAGAACCAAGTAGTAAAGGGGAAAGGATAGGGCGGTGGGGCTGTGTTATAGGCCACCGGGTAGGGATGGAGGATCAGGTAAGGGTGATACGATGTGTGGGCTAGGTAGGTGTGATAGGTGAAGGGAGGGAGATGAGGTGGAGGGTAAGGGTTAGGGTTAGGGTTAGGGTTTTGAATAACATGGGAGCGGTAATAACATGCAAGGAGGTTGAGATGGAGGTTGGTGTTAGAGTTTTGAGCGGTAATAACATGAAGTAGTGTGATTTGTCCGATGATAGATAGAACACCATAGATTACTACCATGGCCTTGAGAAGACCGACTAGGTAGGTGTGATAGGCGAAGGGAGGGGGTTGAGATGGAGGGTTGGTGTTAGAGTTTTGAGAGCGGTAATAACATGTGGAAGCGGTGTGATTTGTCCGAGGATAGATAGAACACCATAGATTACTACCATGGCCTTGAGAAGACCGACCACCACCACGACCCCTGCCACGGCTGTGTCCACGACCAAAAAAATTCCCTGAGGTGCCAGATGGAGTAGAAGCAGAAGAAGTATGTTGTGCATGGATTGCAGATGGAGCACCTGTAGAGGAATTGGTAATATCTAGCTTGTCCAGTGTTCTACCATGAAGAAACTTATGAATCAACATGGAGTTGAGATTATTATAAGATATTGGTGTAGTGCGGGTGAGCAGAGAAGACACCATATCACGAAAGTCAGATTTGAGACCACGATAGTTATGCATGTTGAAAGCACTGGGGCATAATGGCTGCCTGCAACATTAAGTTCTTCAACAATAAATTTTGCCCGTTGTAAAAATAAGATACAGACTCGTCTAGATTTTGATTTAGTTCTTGGAGAGCCATGTTAAGAGACATAATGTGACTCTCAGAGGCAGAAGAAAATGCTGTAGATAGTGCCTCCCAAATCTCACGACTTGCCTGGGTAATCCTACTGCTCTCACCTGGCGCCATCTGGACAAATTGAACATGAGTTTTTGGAATGTCAACTATGTACTGATAACTCTTCAACTGTAGAGATTTATATGTTACAACCAGAGCAACTGGAGACGACCTCTACACATAGGACTCTACTACGAAACTTAGATAAGATCAACTTGATGGATTCCAATTCCAAGAGAAGACGTTAAGCCTGTATTCAGTTGATGATGAGCCACCAGGGTAATTAAATTCTTCGCAAATCTGCTGAGTATGTCTTGTATTCCAAGGATCCGAGTATAATGTGGACATATTTTGTGGCGCGGCCCGAAGGGAGAAAAAGTTGAGATTTAGTTTGTGACCCGACCTGTATATATAAGGCACTTTTCTCTCATTTTAGGGTAAGACGAAATAACTTGTATCTTCATCTTGCTTAGTGAAAAGTTTGCCGCTGCTCTTCTCGTGGACGTAGGTTTCTCGCAAAATCGAACCACGTAAATCTGTTTGTGTTTGCAATTGTCTTGATTGTTGTTTTCTTTGATCCCATATTTGACCATCTTGTGCGATTCCGTTATAACAAAATCATCGTACAAAAGGGGCTAAGTTATCTCACTGAGACTTTTAGAAGGCTGACCCAAATATTCATGAATAAGAAGGCGGCCAAATGTTCTCTGTGCTGGGGGCGCAGGCTGCGCCTAGACACATGGGGTGGGCAAAATGACCACCCTACCCCCTGAATGGCAGGCCCATGTGTCTAGGCACAGGTTGCGCTGCGGCACAAAGAACATCAGCCGTAAGAAGAAATACAAATAAAGAGAATCTCATGCAGAAGCCACTTTGTTAAAGTCTTCGAAGTGCCCATAGCTCGTACCACAGAATAACAACTAATACTCAACCACTTATCTGTCTTTTTTTTTGTTTTGATGAAAGTGTAACAACACAAACATGAACCACTTGTCTGTCCAAATGAAAGAAACTGGTATATAAATATAGGGAAAAAGTTCTCTGTCCGGGAGTGGGGCCTATGCCAGCACTCCCATGAGTCTATCTCTCTCCTCCCCATGTGAAAAGACACCTCTATCCCCTTGTTTAATGAGGAGAGAGATAGACACATGGGAGTGCTAGCGTAGGGCACACTCCCGTACAGAAAACTGCTTCCCATAAATATATATATATTTTGCTAAAAAGTATATAAATATATCCATTCTCTCACGGAACTTCTAATGTTCTTAAAAAGAAATTGCATACCCCAATTCTTTCATGCTTTAAGACCGTCATTTTTCTGGGCCCACATGAGTCGGAATGAAATCTGCCTAACCCTGCAGTTTTTGGGATGATTAGCTGCCCATGTTTCACTAGGTATGTCGGTGGAGATTTAGGCTCCAACCATGTTCTTGGAATGTATTTTAGGTTGATTTTGCATTCTCAGTCAATAAAAACAACTATTTTTATCATCCAAGAATACAAAATCGACTTAAAATACATTCCAAGAATGCATACCGAATACAACCCTAGTATTGATTCTGATCGAGCTAATCAGATTTATTTTCACCATTGATACCACTTAGAAAAAGAGGTTTTATATCGTACATTCCTCTCTCCATGCATTTTAGATTTTGCCAGCTTAGAAATAGGGTTTCCCATGATGCCAGTGTGGGGAGAATCTCTCACCCCACACAATGGCTGTGTGGTCATATGGTCAAGGAGTAGGGATCAGAGAATAACATAAAAAACCCTATGTGAGAGGGAAATAGTACACTAAAAATAGTGGGACACTTTTTCTCTAAAACTAATGCATGTCTAAAAAAAAAAGGGCGTACCCAATGTACAAGGCTCGTGCCAATATGGGGTTTGTATTAGGGGTGAAATAGGGCTAGGTTGGCCCGAGTTTTTTAAAACCCTAGCCCAATCGGCCTGGAACCCTTTAGCTTAGCCCAGACCCGCCTTGACCCTGACTCAGGGTCTAAAAAACTAAACCCGGGCCCAACCCTGTTGGGCTCAGCCCAGCCCAGCACAGGCCTGCCCTTATTGACCCTGATCAGGCCAGGCTGGGCCAGGTTAGCCCTGATTGACCATGATTTTTGTCAGGGCCAAATTTATCCTGTTTGGCCCTAATTGACCCTATTAATACGTCCTTTTAATGTTAATTACTTCAACTTTCAGTTCTAAGATTTCTAGAATTTTATGTATAAAAAGAAACAAAAATTGTATTTGCTATCTCAAATGCATAGCCTTTTGAAATTGAAAGAGGGATAAGCTAGAAACAAATCTACAAATGGGAATATGCTTGATTTAAAAACTTGTTTCTAATTACCTTAGAAAACTGATGTTGGTGTTTCATACAAGTATATAAGGTGGGGAAAACTGGATGAGGACAATAGCAGAAAGAATATAAATTAACATCAGTAGAAGATAACACTAAATTTAAAAAAAAGCCTTTCTTTACCATGAAACCCAACTCCATCAACTGCTCAGTCCAGAAAACAGAGTCAATGATAATAAAAGAAGCCCACACCCCAGTGGGCAGAAACATAAGAGATAATGCTGAAGTCCAACCAAATTGAAGTCAAAATTATGAGGGCAAAAAGTATAATAAAACTTTCCCTCCCTACAATTCTTAATTTGCTCAATAGAAAATTGTACATTTCAAAAGCTGTATTTAAGATAGCCAAATCAAATTAAGACAAGAGAAACTTAGAGGTGAAACACTGAAACACCAACACACACACACACACACACACAGAGAAAGAGAGAGAATTCGATTGAGAGAGGTTTTACCACAGGGGTGCTCCACTGCTCTGTGAGACTTTGGAGTTGGGAGAGAAACGAAAACCCTAAAATAAAAAGTAAAACTTCTCATTTCCTAAAGACTAAATCGGTAAAAGTAGTCAGGGCTAAAATAAGGGTCTGGCTGGGCTGGGCCAGGCTCAGTCCGAGGTATCAACCCTACCGCAGCCCAACCCTGACCTCGGGCTCGAACAATTGAACCCTAACCCGCTCTCAAGGTTGAAAAAACCCAGCCCAGGATCTTTAGGGCTTAGTGCGGGCCAGGGTGAGCTCGGGCCCACAGGGCCAAACTTACACCCCTAGTTTATATTAATGCATATCTATGGTGTTTAAAACCCATCAAATATCTCCTAATTATTTGTAGATCAGACGACTTGTGCCTCTCTGGTTTCCTATTATTTAGAAATCTTATCAAAAAGGAACTATTGTTAATTTATTTTCCCATATGTTTATCTCTCTTATCACATTCCTTTTGTTTTACCCTCATCCATTTTACACTCTTCAAAGTTTTTTAATTATATCGTTCCCCTTTATTTACCTTTATCAGGTACTAGTTTAATTCTATAGGATGGTCGTAAAAAGGAATAACGGTTCACAATCTTCCATAGGAAAAAAAATTCTTTGGAAAATCTAGGGATTCAATAAGATGTAATTTAAATTGGTTTACTTGGACATCAATTGCCCTGATAGGAAATAGAAGTCATATAGCACAAGGTACTGCACTAAACTCTTTCAATTTAGATGATTATTTAAAGGGATTTTGTAAACAATTCACCACTCGTTAGGGTGTTACCTGAACGGAGATGGGAATGTAGTAGAAGGATCTCGTATGAATTTGATTACAAGCTTTACAAACTCTAATTATCTTCTATAATCTCTAGATATCTTAAAAGGCTTCTCCATAGGAAACTCCATACCTCAAATCCTTGGGAGTAGATAGAATCCCACAAAACACACTAGTAACTTGGAGAATAAGATTGAGAGAAAGAGAGAGAGAGAGAGAGAGAGAGCGAGAGAGACTATAATCTCAATAATAGCATTGGGGGTTAGGGGTGAATTGATTACGTATATATATAATCAATCCCCACCTCATAGTGTCCCATTCTAAATAGGAAACACAGAGAGAGAAGAGACCCAAAGCGAGAAGGCCACCTCCTTAAGTGGCCAACCCACCCTGGTCCAATCGGCTGCCCAATGCGTGGACACCAAACCCGAACCGGGTCTGCTCAGGTTCGGTTAACAGATTCAAATATAATAGCTAGTTTTGTAGCCCAATTTTGTTCTTCCTCTTTGTCCTAACTTTTTTTTTTTGCAAATACTGTCTTGGACTTGACTACAACGGTAGATTTCATAGATTTTCATTCTTGATGATAAGTAACTAAAACTTAAAAATATACAAGTACAAAATACATTCAACACCCGATCGGGTATCATGCTTAGGAACATAGAACATGTTGATTGTATACTCATGGATCATAAAATATAGAATGATTACATGGGGATTTTTGGTTAATTAATTGTTCTTTGAATCCTTTCAATCTCTATGGAATTCTGCTACCACTATTTTGCGGCATCGACGGAGTGAGTTGAAGATGCATAGGCATGTCATAAAATGAATTGAATCTGACTTCTAATCAAGAAAGAATGGGTTCTTTCCAGTGCCTCGATCGCTCCAAGGAGTTTCAAATGTTAAAATTGCAATGCCAAACAAAGCAGAACTTTGAAATCAAATTGTTAACTTACAGAAACGTATTTGTTGAAGCTCACAACTTTATGCTAATAGATGTCTTTTAAAAAGACATATTGCTGGAGATATTCTCCAAGCAAGACCTAATAGTCTATATTATCTCTACTGACCATTCGTCGATCACTGACGTTTATCGGTCACTGACTATTCATCAGTCACTGACAGTTCATCAGTTACTGGCTGTTTATCGATCACTGACAGTTCATCAGTCACTGACCGTTTTCTTTCAATTGTTGTTTTCCAATCACCAACCATTTGTCGATCACTAACCGTTTTTTATCACTGATTGACAGGCCAGTCTTGATTAAAATTGATTTCGATCTACGGACCGAAATAGGATGTAAACAAATCCATAACATTATTTCCTTCCTTCTCTCCCTTTTTTTCGTAAAGGTAAACCATAATGGCAGAGGGTAAGAGAAACATTGTAGTTTCAATTAGACTATTTAGATGCATATGTTCTTTTCTTTTCTTTTTTTTGGTTTTTTTTGTTTTTTTTTGAATCACTTAAATCTGAAAATTGTAATTCTTCAGTGTATGTTAAAGTTTAATTCTTCAGTTTGATATCTAAAAAATTATTATATGAGGCATAGTTAAGTGCGATTGAGTTGAAGTAAAAAGGTTATCGATGTGAAATCATTTGTGTCTTCTCAACTTCATATATCATAGAGTGGAGTGTGGAGAGATCACACCAGTTGATATTTTTCTATCGAATTTGCAATTTACAAATGTGATTTTAGGGACTCCCCCTTCACCTAGATAAACATCAAGAAATAAAAATTTCATATAGTACTGTCAAAGTAAAAATTCGGGAATTGTTTTGCAATTGCCAAGGAGAGCAATAAGAATGCCTGGAGTTAAGATAGGATACTCATTTCTGATAGAGGATAATTCTGTCACAAATAAATGTGGATAACCATCACTAAAAGAATAATTAAGTGGGATTTGAAAGTAAAAAAAAAGTATCAAGATCTTAGCTACAATCTTTGATGCCTTGTAATCTTTCTATGAATATTGGCAAGATAGATGAATATATCCTACTAGCAAGGATTAAATTGAAAGAAATGCTCTTTAAATTTGCTTGTAAAAGTTTCTCTTCTATGTTCTCGTGATTCCTAACTTCTTGTTCTCCATATATCAATTGAAATGAATAATTTGTAACCTTACTTTTTTTTCCCTTTTAGTATTACATATTAATTATTTGACACCTTAAGGGGTGTCAATAAAAAAATCTCATTATTTGACCATTTCTACAATTCTTACTAACTTTATCTTTTCAAGAAGTTGGTGAAATATTAGAGAGGAAAAGAAATAATGCTAATGAAAAGATGCCAAAGAAAGGTATTGGAGCTTCTACAAGACCTAAATGAACCAAGAAAGGATAAATCTAACTGCCATAATAAGCACATGTTGTAACCTTTGTTACTTTTATATGGTAAATGCCTCCTTCATATTAGTGACTTCATAATATGCTACATATGAGGTTACATATACATAGTTGTAGGTTCATGATTTAGATTCAATGAGGAAAAATAACACAAAATTGGTGGTTAATGTTGCAACATTTGAAGTATTTATATGTTGAGTTGCCGAACTTCTTACCCCTTGAAAGAAAAATCAAAGTACAGAACGATGAGAAATATTTTTTTTTTTAAAAACTTTAATCTGTCTGGGAGTGTGGCTTACGATAGCACTCCCATGAGTCTATCTCTCTTCTCCCCATATAAAAAGACACCTCTGCGACCTTGTTTTGAGGAGTGAGAGAGACACATGGGAATGCTGGCGTAGGCCACACTCTTGGACAAAAAACTACCTCCCATATTTAAATACAATGTTTTTCATTAGCGATCTAAATTTTAGCTGTTCTATATATGTTCACATTGCCATTGTACTTCATATTGCAACATATCAAATTGAAGCAACCCTAGTAATAAAATACACTTCATAGCGACGAATATGAGAAGAAAATTTTCCAATGTGGGTAATTATTGTCATTTCACATGTATACTCCAAATATGTGCATGAGAATCCTTTTATATCCTTAAAATATCAAATTGATTATCAAAACAAGAAAAAAAAAGACGACGACATGTCGTCACTTTCAAATTATTTTTGAAAACCCTTTTATACCCTTAATTGAAACAACTTTTGAGAATATTGTCAAGTTCTAAATACACCTATAGAGATGTCACTCTGACACTCCCAAACTTAATACATGTGATATCATCCAATTCAAGCACCAATAAATTAAAGAAAGTATGATTATTGCTGCATTATTATAAAATTACAAGACTATGTTTTAAGTTGTAATGCATGTTATATTTAGTTTATAGGCACAAATCCCATAGCAACTATCAACATAAATGAATGAATCAATGATGATCCACTCTCTCCCTTAATTAGTAACCTGAAAATGAAACGAACTGTAAAAACTACTAGTCTCACTATGGGGGGTTATAAAGAGCAGTAAAACTGTAGCAAATAGTGATTTTCTTAATGACTTGATTGACACCCTACCTATGAACATATGAGGAGTTTTATTTCTTACCTACCTCAAACAATGTGTATAAATTGCAAGATAGGAAACTGAACAACCCAACAAAAGTATAAGGTGGAACTTGGAAGAGCATTCAATTCAAGGCCCAATTCCTTTCATTCTAAGCACCCAACCAAGACATTTAGCCAGTTGCACCAAGGACTATATCATTATGTGAAGCGAAAATTCATTAAAAACTCAAGGAGACAAAATTTAGATGCAATTTGTCAATGGAGTAGTCACAATCAGTTCTGCATTAATTCAACCAAGACAATCTATTTATTTGTCCATATCAAAATGATTTCTTTCTTTTAACAAGATCAATAGATCATGGATACCAAAAGACAAAGGGGTTCTGTTATGTGCTTAACAGGGTTCACTTGCGCTAGATTGGATCGACCTAGTATGGGATAGGTTAAAAGACTTGATTTAACGCATTCCACCAACTCTAAAACTTTTGGGGTATCCGTCAAATACCTAAGCAAAAGAGAGAGTGCAAGGAAGAGACAGCTCACTTCCCTTATTAATTAGGATAACCCTATGCCCATATCCAAACAAGGAATCGAAGGACCAAGAAAGGCCACAAATTTAAGAAATGAATAGGACTTAAAGACCTACACATACCTAAACCCTAAATTTTGTAGACTGATTATGGTAATAACCATACATAGAAGGATATATTTAAAAAATAAATCATATAATTGACATTATTTCCTATAATATTATTATATGTAATAGAAATGGTTGTTGAGGGGACAAAAATAAAAAAAAATCTTAATTAATTAATTAGTCATGATATTAGATAACATTAATAAATACAAAAGGAGTTGACAGGTCAGGTTTGAAAAGATTGACCTGCATCTCTCCCCCACTCATCAGAGCAAACTTAGATTCTTGATGTCTCCTTTTTCATGAGAAAAATCCATGTCCAAAGGCATTGCATTGCACTGCATATGATCATCGAAACCCTACAAAAGAAAGAATATGAAAAAAAAATCCCAAAAGGAAGAAAAAGATTACAGAGAAGACAGAAACAAAGAAAGACAAAAGGAATTGTAAAACCTAATAATCTCTCAATGATTTCTTTTAAGGACTAAAAATTTTGATAGAACTAATAGTAATGAGAGTGATGATACAATATTGATGGGTCATACCCACCTTGTGAGTGTGACCCATGTCGATTCATGTCTTCTCTCTGGTTATTGTTGTTATTCTCATCTTCTCCATTCATCTTACACCCCAATTGATGAACTCCTGAAGCTCCTCCCAAATTCAGATAAACCATTCTTGAATCAAGATTGAGATTAACCATATCGTTTCTGTTTGAATCAAATGGGTAAATGGTGGTGGTGGTGGTGGTGGTGGAGGGAGTATTCTCATTCCCTCCACCGTTGCCTTCTTCACGAGAGATAACAAGAGCTGCTGATTGAACAAGTTCTAAGCAAAGCCGTAGCTTGTTGGGCTCAATGTGAGACAGACTAGGAACAGCTCCCTTGAATAGGAAATCCGATGTTAAAGTTCTAAGAACGTCGAGTGGCGTAATGCCATCGACGGTCTGAACGTTTGGATCGGCATGGTGGTCGAGTAAGACTGCCACCATGTCCGGACAAACCATTTCCGCCGCTATATGAAGCGGCGTTTTACCCGCCGGTCCAGCCGGGTAATTCACATCAGCAGCTCCAAGCTCTAATAATGCCTTCACTACTTCTCTACTACAATTCTCTACGGCGTAGTGCAAGGCGAGTGCTTCATCAAGATTAAGTCCTTCACCCATTACCATTAACTTTACTAGTTCCACGTCGGATGAATCTAGGGCACGGCGCATACGGCGGATCTTTTGATCTTCGAGTTCCGCAGCGGCACTAAGATCGGGGTGCTGGTGGTGGTGATGGTGGTGGTGCGACATGAAAGAACGGCGAGAAAGGGAAGATTTGAGGCGGAGCTCTTCGATTTTCGCGACGAAATCGATTGGTAAATGTTTGGCGAGGATTTCCGTTGGAAGACCCGATTTTGCAACGAGGTGAGAACAAGTAGTCCAGAGCTGGTGCATGTCTTGCTTTCTTGAAGCTATCAAGACTTTCATTACGTCTTCAATTGAAGCCTTCTCCACCATGCTTGCCAATTGCTTCTGTAGTGCAAATAGGATATAATTAGTAGAAGAAATTAAGGGTTAAAATGTGTTTTTTTTGTACTATAATAGGTTTTTAATATTGTAAAACCCTAAAACCTAAATGAGGAAAGTTGAATGTTCCAGAAAGATTTGGTTTACATAAGAGAAAAGAAAGTTGAAATTACTGTGGAAGAGTAGAAGACAAAGTGAAAATCTAAGATCTAAATTTAGAAAGTCAAGGAAGTGCAACACAATAGAAGAAACTCAAAATCCTACATGAAATCAAGATTAATTAGTTTAATTACCTTCATTAAAAACACAGTTTACCAAATATATAATCCCAAACCAGGTTTTTAGAAGAAAATATACAGATCTAGAGGAAACCCAGTTCATCAGAAAAAAGGCACAAATGAACCCAACCAAATCCAACTCACCCACTTCTCAAAAAAATCAGGAAAAAAAAAAAAAAAAAAACCCATTTGGAAATTTTTTAACCCAATATCCTCAGAAAGAGAGAGAGATTTCTGAGATAATAAAGAAGGTGACCTGAGTGAGCAATGCAAGCTGTTCAACACCAAAGGATCTAGCGGCAGCTAGAGTATCAAGGGCAAGATCAACGGCTGAGGAGCAATGAGTATGCCAGCAACCCCTCTCTCCACAATTAGGCCTTGGCTCATGCTTATGAGGAACAATTGAGACTTGACCACTGTACAAGAATTGCAGTAGCAACAAGAACACCTCATACCCAACCGAATTCACAGGAATCACCACCTGAGAATTCCCAGCTCTCGCCGGCGACGACGACAACGATGTTGCTGAACTCATCCTTGCACCGACAGGTGAGTCAAGTCCGGCGGCCGGCTTATCAGACCCACAAAAGAATTTGCGAAAGAAGAGGCTTCTGGCAGCTAAGATGCACCGGTGTGCGTGAACTAGACGACCCTCTACACTGAAGGTTACATCACTGAAGGCTTGGCCGTTGATGAGGAGATTGAGGTAGTCTAGGGAGAGAGATTTCAAGGATTCCTCTAAGCTCATAGTTGGTTTTTTGAGAAGGAATTGGGTGATGGGGAAGATGACTTGGTTTGGAGTTTGGAGAGATGGGCTTGTCTTGGATTTGGATTTGGATTTAACTTTTAGGTTAAGATGAGATGAAGAATTTGAAGATAGCGTAGTGGAAGAGGAAAGCTTCTCTTGTTCATCTCTATTCTTTCAATTCTTCTCTCATGAACTGTTGTTTCTTCTCAGAATCTCTCTCGAAGGTTGATTGTAGAAGTGTATGCGACAAGATATTTTGTAAGAGAGAGAGAGAGAGAGAGAGAAATATGGGTGGCTATGCTGGGTGGCTGTGCTGGACGGTTGTGTTATTTAAAATAATATAGAGGGGAATTGGAAAAAAATAATAATAGGAGTGCAAAATAAATTTGGAGAAGATTTAAAAAAGGGTTGTTAGATGGAATCTGCCCTCCCATTACTTTTTATTTATGTGATTTGCTCTTTTTATAAATTATAAATTAATTAGTACTGTAGAATTGTTATTATTCGATTAATAAGAATATATAATAAGTATCCAATGGGCATAATTGGATGAAATGCTATATGGGTTTATGATTGATGTGTATATCAATTCTTTTTCTTTTTTTGGGTTAAAATGTGTATATATATTAATTCTTGGGACTTAAAAGCCACAGTTTCATTTATGTCAGTTCTCCTAAGGATTTAAAAAAGGGCAAGAGAACGCTACCAGTTCCCATGTGGTGGGCAGCCCTCCATCAAGACAAAGGGTTGTGCAAAATGATCATTGTATCTTCAAGGATTTCTATCTTTTTATGGGGGCATGATGGTCATTTAGCACAGTCTTGTGTCTAAGCGCAAGGGCCACGCATCTCACACGATTAGGTAGCTTTCTTTCTTCCTTAATAAAATTATTTAATATCTTTTGACATTGGTTACTATTTAACAAAAGATATGTATCACCCTATATATGGTGAAATAGTGGAATAAGATTTGTCTAAATGTTGGAGGAATGTTCATTTTGTTATATTCCTACTCTAACAAATGTTGCAGTTGATACCCATGGCCAAAAAGGTCGGTTCTTGATGTGTAGGACTAATTGGACATTGTCCACTCTTTGGCTATATCGTTTAGATGCCGAGTGTTTATTACTTTTTTTCTCTAAAGGTTAGCAAGATTAAATTATAAAAGGGAAAAATACAAATGTTTAACATCCAGACATACCCAAACGAATACAAGAAAACATGGAATAGGAGAAAAAAACTACCTAAAAATGAGTTGACTCGCCCCTTTAGTTGCTGACTTTGCCACCAAGTTTCTTTCCTGAAGCAAAAAATTAAAAGAAGGCTTAGCTTAATTGAGTACTAAACTCCAACCATGCATTTTATTTTTACTAGCAACACAAAACCTAGGCACTCCCAGGCGAAATAAAGTTAGAGAAGTAACCCCACCTACGGCATTGCCATCAATAGGAAGCTAGCCCCCCCCCCCCCTAACTAACCGAATCTGAATTCTGAATCTATTCTATTCATCGAACCCCAACTCTTGTACAATATGGCGTGGAAATTGGATCATAGAATCTAAATTTCTAGTCTTTGCAACATCTGTCGCCAAGACATCCACAACGTGGTTGGCACGTCTATAATTATTATACCCGCACCCGAGACCCTAATATTTTATTGTTATCCTTGTGACGTGTAGATGGTGCTTTCACGTATGCCGGTGAGTTGTTCGCCATAGTGGTAAAGCCCAGTCATAAGATCATTAACCATTTCACAGGTTTGCCCGTCTAAGAAAGGTTCCTCAACCGGCAGTGGGGAAAATTCATTGATGGTGATTTCGTTAACTACCTTTCTAGTACGAACCCTAAGAGTGAGGAGTACTAGAGGGCAAACCCCGTGTCACCCCACTTAGACACTTCGCTTCGTGATGAACTTGGCATCGTTGTTGGGAAGCTTTTCGGAATCACGGTGGACACACCGTGATGGTCAAGGGGTAAGTTACCAGCCTTGTTTACACTTATGTAACCTCCCTTTCCTGACCTTAAAGTGCGGGCCAAGGCCCGAAGGCCTTCCTTTTACTGTCCAGCCCTTTTAGCTGGAACGGATCCATGAACAGACCCTCAGTTGATGGGTTACATTCAAGGATCCGTTCGTACTGTTTGATGCTTGTATGTTGTTTGTCTTGTGTGGGACTCACGTGCCCGTGTCCCGGACACGGTGACTATGTTCCCAGACATGGTGACCTCACTCTTAACCTTCCCTACTTTTGTTGGACCTTGAAGGTGGGCCTACAAGACCCAAAATCTGTTTTAATGAGATATAGACTTAGAAGTCCCAAGCCAAACAGGCCCTAAGTGGGACACTTACTATAAAAGATACCCCTTAGCCATTTATTGGCTGTTTACTACCCCAACCACCAAAACCGTGGAAGCAAGGAGGAGAAGAGAGAAAGAGAAAGAGAAAGAGGGTGAAGGGCTTGAGGTGGAACTCATCTATTGGAGGGCTTCTTAACCTAGTAAGTGCCACCTACCCTCCCTTCCCTCTTCCTAAAATCCTTGGAGACCCTTCCTTGGAACGTTTCTAGCCTAGGATTCCACTTGGAACCCAAGGCTGACTTTGAGACTTAATGTTAGCTCATAGTTGCACTATTGGCCACAAACTCAAGCTTTAAAAACCCTCTTTAAGCAACCCAAGTTTATGTCATAGGAATTTATGACCTAATCCTCTGCAATCGGTCCTAGAAGGATCCACCCCTTGAACCCTATGACCCAAGCTTAAGCTAGGTCATGGTGACCTTAATGAACATGGTTATGATCTTCTCTAAACCTTAAGACAAAAGCATCCATCAAAGATTAAGGTGGGGAAGATTAATACTTTTGATATCCGAGTTCTGCTCCGAATGGATCCACCAACGAACCCAGTTGTGGGGAGTCCATTCGAGGATCCATTCAACTTATGTGAGTTAAAATTTAAAGTTTGGTCTGAACGGATTTACCAACCGACCCCCGTATTGGGTTAAGTTCGAGATTCCGTTCAACACTGTCTCTCTAAAATGAGAACGGATCCACCAACGGATTCACTGAGAGTGCCTCCGTTCGAGGATCCGTTCAAGGTTCTTTTGCTTTACTATTTGGCAAACCTTGGGGACCCCTCATGGGACCCATATACACTCTTCTAACCTATGTCCATGCATCCCTAGGCTGTCTAATTAATACGGGGGAACATATACCGAAGCAACCTATACTAGACACAACAAGCCGTACGCGACTTATTGGTGAGTGATTTTGGGCTATGTTTGGGTTGCCTATTAGTTGTACATATATATAAATCATTTTATTGCATCCTCATCAAACATGTTGCATGACTGCATATTCTTTATCTTGGTCGTGAATAGATATGATCTTGAAATGTGATTGCTTCATCTTGTATCGGGTTACGGTGTCAGGTGTACCGGTATCGGAACCCCAAAAATGCTTATGTACTTATGTTGCTTGTCATATTGGCATGTATGTGTCATGTCGTGCTGGTACCGGGTGCTGGATGGAATAGGACGTTAATGCACCCGAAATACCTCTCGAGATGATAGGAATTGCATGTAGTATACCTGTGGTTAGGATTTGTCTCCCTTATGCTACGACCCTTACCAACATGGGTTTAGGTGTTGGGTGATCAGGGCTCCTTGTTGCCTGTGGGGGAGAGAGGCCAAGTCGAGGATGACCAGTGATCATCGGGGTCTACCTCTGGGTGGTTTTGGTGGCCTCGACTAGCGTGGGTTCCTTGTGACAATTGAGGTTTCATTGTGGCGATAACATAAGTGACCCACAGTGTCTCCCGAGTTGTCACAGTAGCATATACCAATGACTTAGACTTGTTGATTAGGTGGAAAATCAATCAACGACTACTTACATCAAGGACTATTGCAAAAACTGTTTGTCTATGCATTCCCCATCCCCTCACTGGCTTAGTGTAGTTAACCCCCCCCTATATATACTCTTTTCGATTATGATGCAGATGGTAGATACTTTGCTGGTCTGAAAGTCCAGCCTTTGGGATATGACGACATCGGTACTGAGGAATCAGAGGTTGTATCAGAGGAACATGACAATAGATGTCCTTGTGATGATTGCGCCTACGAGCGGTACTGATGGTTGGGACTTGGTCCCTTTTTGATTATTTTGGGGCTTAATGCCCTTGTATAAACATCCATGTTATACCATTTTTGCAGTTATATGATGGTCATAGGAGATATGTCAGTAATAGTATTTAATATCATGAGCCTTTGAACATCGTGTAACTATTTAACTTACGCTTCCAGAAATATTGATTATATTGGAATAAAATTTTCATTTCTTTCGTACTCTGATGTTAATGTATTTTAAAATTGGTTATGACTGTGGAATGGGACACTGCATCTGTGATCCTGGAGGCTTAATGGGATGACATGTGTCATCCTAGTCACCCCTTTTATTGTATTTTATTCCTTTCTGGAATGGGGGTGTGACAATAATATTGTGTTATTTTCCAAGGGATAAAATTCAAGAATGGTTGAAGGAAGACCCAATTTATCATGGCAAACCAAGGAGTTGTCTTAGAGTGAGTAGATAGGACAACCAAAGCAGAGTTCAATTCAATCCATAGAGTTAGAACGTTCAACACTTTAGCTTAAAGAATTCCTTCCATAAGGCTACAAACTCAGCTTCAAAGATTGTTTTAACTCCCATAAAAGGCCTGAATGAGTAAATCATGTTACCATAGTGATCATGCATCACACCGCCTACACCAGATCTTCCTAGGTTGCTATGAGAACTCTCATCTACTTTAAGCTTGATCCAAGGAGATGGCGGTTTGCATCAAAAGACCACAAGAATTGGTTTGAGGGAAGAGGGAATAACGGGGAGACCCAACCTTCTATAGCACATCAAGTCCTCCACGATTTTAATTCTCCTTTCAAATTACAATTTGTCTTCTGTAGATCTCTTTTTGTTAATTCAAAAAGATGAGAAGCTAACCTGAGAATGTTATCGTGCCTCCTCTTGTTTCTTTCTCACCAAATATTCGAAGATACTAAGATGAGACCAGCCGTCCAAGAGGATTTGAGATTTGTACCACATGACTTTCTCTTCCAACAGGTAACTGTATCATTGAGGGAGACAAACTGTTTCCAGTTAAAACCACAACACCCTGTGAACATATGCTAGATGCATGTCGAGAACTTGCATTCTAAGAAAATATGGTATAACGATTCACTAGCCTCTCTAGATAGGTTGCATTTTGAGGCAAGGTGGATGCCTTTAAAGCATATTTTGTCATCAGTAGGCAGCTTCCCATTCAACAAACACCCACCGAAGGAAGCATAACAAGGTTGGAATTAATTATTCCATAGAAGAGAGTACCAAGCAACTTTGGAATGGCGTAATCTGATTTCCTCCCAAGCAGAATGCATGCTGAACTAGCCTGAGGGAGAGAGGCTCCACATGCACTTGTCTTCAGCTTCATAATGAGGAATATTTACCATCTTGGCAGCTATCATGATATCAGTCAAAAAATTAGACTGAACTTCCAGTAACCTCCACTCAAAGTCTGTTATGATTCAGCCATGTTGGCATTGGCATCATGGAAAACATTCTCCAATTGAGCTTGATCCACTATAGAAGTATTACCGAGCCATATGTCCTTCCAAAAGTTTATGGATCTCCCATTGGAGGATCTGTTCTAGCGTGTCGCAGCACGAAGGGTTTGTAGCTCCTCAGTTGAAGAGAGAGAAGGAATGTCTTCTCTATGTCAATTTATCAAGGGATGGGGGTCATGCAATCATATTGAATGGACTCGCCACCTAGGGTTAGGCCTTAGGACCCAATTGGTGTAGCCCTGTGAAAGACTACACGATTCTGTTTGCTTTGGTTAGAGATTTGGGGTAAGTGGTCAGGTTACGAGAGTGGGAAGGTGTTAGGCACCCACCTCGCCTGGGAAAACCGGTCTTTCTATTGGATGCTTGTTTTCGAATTTTTTCCCTTTATGAATGTCCTATACCCACATGCATGACTAAATAATGATGCACAAACCATTTAAATAAATTAAACTATGTTATACTAATTACTATATATACTACACATGAATCCTTAAGAGTCTACGTTGTGCCAAAATTGAAGGTTAACGGTATAAATATATACTTATACTCTTTAAACCAATGGAACTATAAAAAATGTAATGCGAAAGACGTCCTCCGGCTCAGGTGAAGACAAGTGACTGACTTCATCCTCTATCGGACAGAGTAACGGCTTACAAGTGTTGAATCTTTGGGTCATGGACAGAATAACAGCGTCACGAGATTTTAGGAATTGGATCACTAATTCTTGGACAGAATGGCTACGCCATAGGGGATTTCTAAGAATCAGGAGAGGAAGGTCGAAAGAAGTCGGGTTCGGATAACCTGCACTTCAAACAGAGGGACAGGGCTTGAAAGTTCAAAAATGGGTTGGGGGAAGGTCCCAAAACAAGGGAAATGGAAAAAGGCGAAAAATGGGTTCTGGAGGGCTCCCCCTCTCCTAGAAACTTGGATTTTGCAAATGAGGGGGGAGGGGAGGAAGGGGCTATTTATAGGAAAAAATGGGCTCTACGGCGCCGCAACGGGCCCACATGGGTATGTTGCCACGCTATACTACTATTTTTGCGCCCATGATGCTACCGTGTGTGCGGTACACGCTCCACAAGGGTTATGAGGGTGTTGGGAATGTTTTGGCCTTTTGTGCTTTCACCATGTTGGAGGATGAGTTCCAGGGGACATTGCCAGTCATTCATGTCTGATTCTCGTCATTGCCAGGGGTGATGACAAAATTCAGCGTCTACACCCATTGCATACAATCCATCATTCCTTCAAAGAAACAGAGTTCCACATTCTACGAATACGAGGCAAAATAGAAAAAGACCTATAACCCCTCTTAAGGCAGTCCCCTAGGTTCACAAACCTAGCTTTGAATATAAACACATCATCAACAAAAAGAAGGTGGCCATGAATGGTGGTGCCTCTAGGACCCTTCAATGGAAGGAGCTTCTTGGATGTGATAAGACATTGGATTCCTCTACACAAGACTTTTTCAGATAAGATGAATGGGATTAGGCTTGTAACCAACTGGTCCTCCATTTAAAAGAATTGATATTTTAGACGAGAAAAGAATCTGATGTAGCCAATTAATCCATAACTCCGAGAAACCAAACCATCTCAAGACTTGGAATACCCATAATGAAGATAGAGTCTCTCATGTACTCCTTCCTTTGGAAAATAATGATAACTATAAGTTCTTGCATACTAGTAGCTGGAAATCAATGTGCCTTCCATAGGAAGAGGGGCTTGGACCTCAGGAGAGTGAAAGAGGTTAACTTTGACGCTCTTTCCAAGCTCATCTGACAAATTGTCTCAAGGGATAACTCAATATGGGTTGACTGGCTTTATTTGTGTCCCCTCAAAAAAGACTCGATATGGACTGTTAATTGTTCTCCCGAATCCTTGTGGTTCTAGAGGAAAATTCTCTAGTTGCATCACTTGGTTTCGACATCTATCATGACCCGTATCGACGACGGGGAAAACACTCTCCTTTGGCTGGATTCATGGAACCCCAAAGATGTTCTCATACCTTGGTCTAGTAATTGGATTAGATATAACGCTGGCTCAGATCGAATGGCCAAGGTTTCTTCCATTTGGAGCAATGGCATTCTGAATCATAGTCCTTCCATCTCTCCTTCCCTTGAGGAAGTTTGTGTTGATCTTCAGTCTATTCCCATAAGGCCTAGTGGCAGGGGTGACCTCGTCCATTGGATGGCCTACTCTTTGGGTAAATTCTCCTTTAGTTTGACTCGGAATCTGATGAGATATTAGATGCCATTGGTTCCTTAGGCCAAGTTGGTATGGTCTAAGGGACATATCCCTAGGTTTAGCTTTATTACTTGGAGAGCTCTTACCTTCACCCTTCTCACCCAGGCTTTCCTTTTGTAGAGATCCATCTGTATGCCAAGCTATTATTTGTGTTGGAATGCTATTGAGGATGTCAATCATCCCTCTTTTCCTGCCAATTGGCTAAGGCTATTTGGGAACCAGTCCAATTTCAAAGGCAAGTCAGTATGTGACACCATTGTCCGTTGAGCCTTCTGTGTTGTGATTTACCATATTTGGTGGGAGCAGAACATGAGACGTTTGTCTACCTCTTCTAACTCATTTACCAAAATCCAAGCTTCCATCTCCTTTGATGTCCATCAAAAGACCCTTTCCCTCAAATCTCTCATATCTCCTTGTAGAGATTTGTCTAGGAACTGGTTTATTGCCTCATCTTGGGCTATTCCAATTGAATTCTCAAGCTCCCTCCTTAATCCTTAGCCTCCTGTGGTTTCCTCTGATTCACTTTGTTTTGCTTTAATGTTGTTTGTATTGTTATGCTCCCATGAGCTGGGTCTTCATTGTTTTTTGGCTTTTTTGGTGGCTAGTTTTGTTGGGGTTTGCCTCTCCTTTGTCCTTTTCTTTTTCTAATAAATTATTCATTCACCCAAAAAAAAAGTTGAAAACTATCAGATTATTGTGCAATGTTTATTAGTATTAAGAACCGCTTTTGTATAAATTTGTTAAATTATAGATCATTCTTAAAACTCAATTCTACCTCACCTAGGGATTGGGATGGGGGAATAAGGGAAAGTGGAATTTGTGAAATAGAAAATCCTCTAATTTAAATATTTTTGAAAACTGATAATTCAATTGACCAATTGAGTATTAGAGGATTGAACTAAAAAATTATATTAAAAGAATTACAAATTGGCAAATTCTCTTTTTCTTGTCTACCATGATTTCTTTCTTTTGCTACAATTAAAGAAAAAAAAAATCAATTCTTACAAAACACTTAGTGCTGATGTCAAAATTTAGTGGAAATCAAAATGCATTCTTAACTAATAATAATAATACATCATTCTCCAAGATTTTGACCTACTTAAAGATTTCAATTTATTTTTTATTCGATAAAAGCTTTATGTAAATAAATAATTATGAATATAATAATCAGTGTTCATGCACTTCTATGATCAGTATAAAAACATTAGTATCTTTAGGTGTTAGTGTTCACCTTTGAAGTCAAATTGAATTGCTACAAACATAATAACAAATTGATCATGTGTATCAACTAATTTTTCACTAAAAGATCCTTTGTATTAAGAGAAAAAAAAACACCAGGGAACAAAAAACAACAACAAGAAGCAATGTCGAGATTCCCACCTACAGCATGATCATCGACAGGAGATAACAGGTTGTGTGGCCCTACATCGAGACACATTAGTGCGTGAAATTACCACCACACCCTTGTGAAATAAAAAATCCAATCCATATTGATGCCCCTGTGTGCACTCTCATTGGCCCTCGTAATGGTACAGAGGCTATGAGACCAGACAACAATCTCTTTCCCTCTGATCTTATGGTCCATGTTCCTAGATACAAGAGTATGCGAAATTATCACCCCACCCCTTTTGAAATAAAAAATCTCATTTATGTTAACGATCTCTTACCCAATAATTATAAATGGATTTATCCGTTGATAATCAGAACCACGATTGAAAACCAAATCCAATGATATAAGAACAAAACAAATGGTTGCTCACTCCTAGCCCAGAAAGCCCCATCTTTCATCTTTGGCTAGAATGATGAATTGACCTGTTTCCACTCCTTGATTGGTTGAAGGATTTATGTAATCTAACTTTCTATACTTCTAGTCCCTTGTAATTAATGTCTTGGTTATCATAAAAACAAAACAAAACAAAACAAAAAAAAACAAATGAAAGAGATTATATAAGGAGTGTGGCATAAAAGTAATTCTGTAGCAAATAATCCTCGTTCTCTGCAATTGGGTTACTAGAGAGATCCAGATTACAGAATAAAAAATAAAAAAAAGATGTAACCCTGTAGATTGTGACAGTAACTGTAAGTAAGAGAGACAGAGAGAGGGGGAAGACCCGGGGGCTGGGGCAAAGGCATTGCATTGGGTAGGGTGTCGGCCGGGCCAGAGCCCTGAGAAGTGAGAAGAGTAAGGCGAGAGGGGTCATAGGGATTCGTGTGATGTGGAAGGTAAAACTTCGTGACAACGTCACACGTGAGAATAAGTGTTTGACACGTGTGGAAGGGACGGACAGAGTTGATAGTTTTGTAGTTTTTAGCTTCCTTGGTTTGAGAAAGGAAGCTGTTGGTTTGCCCCCCTACACAAACACAACAAATCCCATCGATTGACACTTCACTGACTTTACCTTATGGTTTTAAAGACCTGCGGGCTCCCATGTTTGACCAGTCATTTCTCACCCCCCCCCCCCCCCCTCTTCTCACTTTTTTTCCAGACCAAAATCTTCTCTCTCAAAATATATATTTCCTGTTCCTCATTAAAAAAAAAAAAAAAAACCCATCTCTCTTTCATCTCTAATCTCTCTCTTTTTTATTTTGGTTTCAGAATTAAGTTTACATTAGGCATGGTTTAATGTTGCAAATTTTTTTAAACGAGTTCTTTAAAAAAAAAAAAAAACAGTTCAGGAAGTTCCAATCATTATTAGATTTAAGGATGCAACCTTACTCTTTTCACAAAGAAACTTTTTCCAAACTTGAACATGTGACCAATAGAACAATCTTACTGTTGCACCAAAACCCTCCCTCAAAATAATTCTTTGAGTAAAGATGATATTAATTTAAGAGTAAATTTTTGGAATTATCTAAATCTTCCGATATTATTTATGAAAATTCCAAAACCCTATGCTCCTAAAAACATAATGTCATAATAAAATGGGACATAAGTTGATTAATATTAGGTCAGGCCCTTCCAAATTAGGAGCCTAAACTACTTGTATATTTGCTACTACAACTTCACATATATGGATTTGAATTAATCATAAGTTTAACATTGATTAGTAATTTGCTATAATTATATCTTAAAAGAACTTTTGGAGGTGAGGTAAGCCACTTCAGTGGTTTAGATATAACCTTTTTTGTAGGGTTGCAAACACAAGCCACATTCTAAGAAAGAAGAAGAATCACAGATTATTTTAGTAAATGAAACTTATCAAGTATTTTTAGGTTGATAACATTAGTGTTATTTAGCTATTTATTTTGATGAATTATCAATATATTCAAAAAAGCTGAAGAACAAAGGAGTCCCCTTTACAAGGAAAGAGGAGGAAAGCAAAAAAGCAAAAATAATTGTACAACAGATATCAACTCACCTTTAATTTAATTTTTTTTTTTGTTTTTCAAAACTCACCATTAAAAAAAAGAGTAGCACTGTGATCTATAAACCGAGTAGGTAAACCCTAAGAACAACTTTGGTGTCTCTTTGCATATTAACAATCTAAACACATTATGCAAGAAGAAAGCAACAAAGTTCCTACATATCATAATTATCAAAGGAACTGAACAACAGAAAAGGGAATAGGGAAAATATGCATATTTCAATTTCTTCGATCAGTATAACGATGAAATCACCATTGCTGTGTTGGAAACCATTCACCAGTGTTGGTGCTAAGAAACTATTTATTGATATGGATAAATGTTGGGCACGCCGCTATGGTGCCCAGCCTGTGTCTCTCTCCCCATTCGTATGTGTTTGTCACCCGCTATTTTACTTGGAGCAGGTGGCGCACCTATCCCTAATCTAGTTATTGTATTTATGGGGATGTATGTCAACATTGTCTACTATATTTATCAGGAATTTTCATGAACATTCTGTATACATTTATCTTTATAGTCAACGTAAATTTTTAGTCTGGTTAAACTTCTTTTTTTTTTTGGGGGGGGGGGGGGGATGTTAATAAATTCGGTTAAACTTCACCATGAATTAGAATAGTGGATAAAAATTTATCAATTTTTAATAAATAGAAATTGTTTAAAATTAAAAAAATGGACTGCTTGTAAAAACAAAAGAAAACATCTCTACATCGTGGAAAATTAAAGCACCATTCATCTCACCATGTGACTGAAATAGCCTCTCATGTTTAAAACTATTACTTTATAATCCGCCCATAAATCAATTATAGAGAAAGTATATTGACATCTCGCACACCAAGCCAATGGATGCACCGAAGGAAGTGCATTACGATTCATATATTGAGGCCCCTATGGTTAGGGATGAGAGTGTAAGAGAGTGTAAGAGAGTATAAGAATGTGTGCATCACCGGCAACTTGCACGTCATTTTCCCTAATCATTTTTATTCTTTTTTTATTTTATTTTGTGAAGGTAATGCTAATGCAAGACTAGAGCCATTTATGAAAATTAAAAAATTCGATCATTAATAGACATTTCAAAGCAATTGTTAGGTCGGGACTAAAACCATTTCGCCATTGGCTACTATATATATAAGGAAAATTGTTGGTACTTGGTCTTTTTTTTTTTTAATACGCATGTGAAATAACAGGATTTCACATGTGTATTAGAGCCATTTATAAAAACTTGCACATGTGTACATCACCGGCAATTTGCTCTATTTGTTTCGGCGTAAAATTTTATCTGGAAAATTATACTTGAAAATTTTCACTTCAAAAAAATTGACAAGTAAAATTTTACATGTTGAAAAATGTTCCAATGTTTTTTGATGGAAAAAAACATTGATAAAATTTTCAACATATAAAAATTTATATTTACGAAGTAAAATTTACCAAGGAAAATTATCCAAATAAAATTTTACGCCGAAATAAACTGAGCCTAATCATTTTTATTCTTTTTTTATTTTGTAAAGGTAATGCTAATGCAGGATTAGAGCCATTTATGGAAACTAAAAAATTCAATCATTAATAAACATTTCAAAGGGGAATTATTCGTACTTGGTCAATTTTTTGTTTTTTTTGGAATACACATGTGAAATAATAGGATTTTATTCTAATTGAAAGAAAAATAAAAATCTTACCTTCATTGAAGTAGATAGTATATAGATTACAATTCAATTAGGGGGGGGGCGCGGGGGGAGTGATCTGGGGAGGGGGTAAGGTACCAGCCAAGCAACTCAAACTCGAGACCTCCTGGTGAACACAAGCATAAAACGCACCACGACTCAACAACTGAGATAGGCAGTTATTGGTAATACTACCCCTATTATTGTCGATACACAAGCTTTTCATCAGTTCTTCATCGTTGTTTCCAATCTGACAAAGCATTAAGCCCCTCTCAAGAGCACGACTCATTTAATCAAATATTCAAATTGCAAGTCTTAAACAACACTATTACACTTCTGATTATGGACTGTTATAACAGCTTTTATCCCCCTCCCCCCCCTCCCTTTTTGTAATGGAATTTAATTAGAGAGAGACAGTTAGGTCCTCAAAAGTCAAAAGTATGGAACCACATAAGGAATACTGTGAATCCCAAATCCAAAAGCTACTGATTCCAAAGGGAATGGGCGTTAGGTCGGTATAATGTAAGAGTGGACAAGTCATCTAGCTGGTGGGTTCTTTTAGGATTATGAATTTGAATCGGAATTAGTGCCTCAGAGATTTGGACCACTCTTTATCCTCACCGAATTCATAGGCTAGATTTTTGAAATATCTTTTTGAGGTTCTCATATTTTTCATAATCCTTTAATTCATTTGCATATATAATTGGAATTTTTTCTAGAAAGAATGTCATCAGATGTGTTAATTTATATCATTGAGATTTTAGGAGTGATCTTAAGGATTTGATGGCATATAATTGAAAGTAATCTTAGGGATCTAATAGTATATGGTTGAGAGTAATTGTAGGCTTTAGGTTTACCAAAAACAAAAAATTTGTAGGCTTCTATGGGTTGTATTTATTATAATCCATACAAAATGTAAGACACCCATTTTTGAAATACATGTGTTATTGTTACGGGTAAAATATCCAAGCCACTCATGTTGAGACACTTGGAAACATGGGAATAGGAAATATGGACTGCGAAGTTGTTTGCCCTACTTTCCCGATATGGGAACCTTCTGAAAAACGAAAAGCAAGAAGATACACTCCGACTTGGAGACTTAGAAGATCTACACTTCCAGGTCCTCATTAAGAGAAGGAATCTTTTTTTTTTTTTTTGGTAAAAAGGGAAGGAATCTTATCAAACTTTGATAAATAGAAGCTTGCCTTAAACAGACTCTCCAAGAATAGCTCCTACTCCTAAAAGGAAACTACTAAATCAAGAAGGATCCTCCTCTCCAATACACGCTACCATGCCATTAATATAAATAGAAACCCCCCAGGGGGCCAGGTATGTTACAATTTTTTACTTTGCACCCAGAGGATATCACTTTGCTTTTCCCTTCAGTTGCAAGGAAGCCCGCTCACATTGTCTTTTCCTTTGTCTTCCACAGGTATCTCTCGGTGCACAGCTCGTAGCTACTGAAAGTCTATTTTTTGCTGCAACAGTTGTCACCATCTATGGGAACGAGCGCAGAGTGATTTCCTGAATAACCAGTAATGGTGACTACTAGATCCAATGCTACGACAACCCCAGGAGCCTCCAACTAAGTTCCCGGTGTAAGAAATTCTATATAGAATCATGAAGTAGGAGCCTCTATATAGGTTCTAGAGGCTGGAACCTCTGCTCGGGGTGGACGTCGCCCTCACCGTGGCGGAGTTAATAGGCCTCCTCCAACCAGGGGACACGCGAACCGTGGGAGAAGCAGGGGACAAACTCATACTCATCAAATCCCAGGTCACAAGGAAGGAGATGGACAAAACCTTATATGGGAGTTGATGGTCCACCCATAATGGATACGTTGGTTAACCGAACTACGGTAGCTGATGATCGGATGGATGCTATGCAGATGCAGATTTTGAACCTTGAAAAACTGATACATAACGCAGTTAAGTGAATTGCTCACGTCCAGTCACCCCAAAGAAGTTCAACGAAACTATCATTAAGCAGCAGTGGAGGACAACCTGTCGACCCTCCTAGAGGTCGAAAACATACCAACTAATCTCCTATACCAGCGGATCACATGTATCGCGGCCCTCCCAGCAATTCCCCCCTGTGAACGGATCAAGAACCTTACTTAGCTCATACACACCATGAATGTAGCCCCCGACGAATCGAGAAGGAGGTCCAAAGAAGCATACCCCCGAGAAGAGGAGGGAGGTCTCAGCAAGAAACTAAGAGAGCTTACTGAGAAGATGTAGAGAGTGCTGAAAAGGTAGACGGGCACGGAGGATTTAAAGTTTTCTAATGATAGTGCCTTGTCTGATGAGACCATGAGGGCCCCACTTCCAACAGGGTTCAAGCCACCAACCTTTGCGCTCTATGATGGGAAGACTGATCCGATAGATCATCTGAATTATTTCAAGTCAACTACGATTTTGACAGGTGCTCCGGATTCTGTATTTTGTAGAGCCTTCTCGGCTTCTCTTAAAAGACTGGAGAGGAAGTGGTTCTCGAAGCTCCCAGCAAAGTCAATAAAAGATTTTGCGGAGCTCAGTAATAAGTTTATGGTGAACTTCCAAACTAGTCGCAAGTGTAAGAAGAATTTTGCCATACTTATGGTCATAAAGCAACATCCAGAAGAGTCCCTTTGCGATTATGTTAGCAAGTTCACCTGCAAATCTTTGAAGATCGATGACCTAGACCCTCAGGTGGCCTTCGTTGCACTACAAAATGGGGTAACAGACTATCAAGTCTATAGTAAAAAAGCCTCCAAAGAACATGGCAGAGTTGCTAGCTATATGCGACAAGTATGGGAACATGGCTGAAGTGTTGGAAGCTTGGAAGGAGCAGGATCGTGGAAAAAGTGACAAGCAAATGGCAAACAGGGGAGATTATGGAGCAAGTTTTGATCGAGACAAAAAAAAAAATCGGGTATGAGAGTTGGGTAAACCGAGATCGGAGCCTGCAGAGATCGAGAATGGTGCTTACGCACCGGAGGTTAAACATCTTATATCAGATAAAAGATCGAAACATTATCCAATGGCCTGAAAGGATGAAGTCAAACCCAGACAATCATGATCCAAGTAAGTTTTGTAGATTTCATAATGGGCATGGCCATGATACTGATCAATACAGGCACCTTAAGAGGGAGATTGAAAGGCTAATTTGCCAAGAGCACCTCAGACAATATGTGCGAAGAGATGACAGAGAGTCCGGAGAGCCTTGGAGGAGAGAGTGCTGAGATGACAGATGGAGAGATGACCACAGAGGTGAAGAAAGACGTTATCACCAGCGCTATGATAGGGGAGGTAACTATCCCGAAGATTAGCAAAGAGAAGAAAGAAACACAGTACCAACAGTGCAATGAAGAGAACAACCCCTAGATCAATTGGTTGGTATGATAGCCACCATCAGTGGGCCAGTTACGGAAGAAATCTCCTCCAACAGAAAAGCCGAAGCTCATACTAGAAGAATTAACGCTGTAGAGTGGACAAATAAGAAGCCCAAGGTAAGACCTATCATCTCCTTCTCTGACGACGAATTTGAGGGAATCTAGACCCCCCATGATGACCTAATGGTGATAAAAATGATAATTGCCAATTTGAGGTCCAAAGAGTACTTGGAGACAACGGTAGCTCTATTGACTTGGTTTTCTTCCATGCGTTTGAGAAGATGAGTTTAGGGATAGAGAGCTTGAAGTCCGTAATCTCCCTATATGGCTTCGCTAGTGTACCTGTTCGCATTGAAGGCTCCATCGAATTACCCATTACTGTGGGAATTAAACTCAATCACTCCACTGTAATGACCACTTTCATGGTTGTGAAAGTTGTCAATGCATACAATGCTAAATTGGGGAGAACTGGCTTGAATGCATTGAAGGCTATAGTTTCTACACCACAATTGAAGATGAAGCTCCCTACATAAAATGGAATAGGGGAATGCAGAGGTGACAAACGGGCTGCTCGAGAATGTTATATGACCTCAACACATGGATGGGCAGCTTAGTAGAAGCTCTACCAATACAGATAGAATATTTAAGCGATGAAAACACCCCTACAGAGGAGAACCTGCAAAAGACCTTTCAACAATAGGGTTAAGAGGAGATCTTAACCATACCGTGCAATTGGAAGCCATTTAGAAGGGAAAGAAAGAAAAGTATTGATCCAGTTCCTTGAAGAGAATTCTGATGTCTTTGCATGGTCAGGAACAGATATGCCTGGAATAGGATAGGAGGTCATCGAACATAAGTTGAGCATAGACCCTGCTAAGAAGCCTGTCCACCAAAAAAGGAGAAATTTTGCCCCTGAAAGAGGATTGAAGATCAGAGAAAAGGTTGATAAGTTGTTGTAGGTCGGGTTTATCAAGGAAATTAAGTATCCAAAATGGTTGACGAACGTCGTCATGGTCCCCAAACCCGACGAAAAATGGTTGATGTGCGTGGATTTCACATAAGGAATGTCCCAAATATACTTATCCTCTACCCAGGATTGACCAACTCATTGATGCAACCGCATGTCATAACATGTTGAGCTTCATGGATGCTTACTCTGGCTACAACCAGATTAAGATGTACGAGCCAAACATCCCCAAAACCGCTTTCCTCACAGGAGACAACCAGTACTACTACAAGGTGATGTCGTTCGGATTGAAGAACGCTGGAGCAACCTATCAAAGGTTAGTTAGTAAAATTTTCAAATCTCAAATTGGTAAAAATATGGAAGTATATGTAGATGACATGCTAGTTAAGAGTATAGAGACCAAAAAACATGTAGAACATTTGGAGGAAGCTTTTCAAGTCCTCAGAAAGTATCAGATGAAGTTGAATCTGGCTAAATGTGCCTTCAGGGTAACTTCAGGAAAGTTTTTAGGTTGCATCGTGTCCAATAGGGGGATTGAGGCTAATCCTTCAAAGATCAAAGCCATTTTGGACATGGCACCCCAAAGAGCAGTGAAATAAGTTCAAGAATTGACAAACAAAATAGCAGCCTTAAGACATTTTATAGCCCGATCTGGAGATAGGTGTCTCCCTTTCTTCAAGGCATTGAAAGGAGCTAAAGACTTTGAATGGACTGAGGAAAGTCAGAAGGCCTTCGAAGAACTGAAGACGTATCTTGTCTTTCCACCTTTTGTTGTCCAAGTCAGAGGTAGGAGATGATCTTCAATTATATTTAGCCATAACCCTTGTGGTTGTTAGTGCAGTGATAGTAAGAGAAGAAGCTAGGGTACAACATCCCATTTACTATATCAGTGAGGTACTCTTGAAGTAGAGACAAGGTATAAGGCTGTCAAAAATTTTGCATATGCCCTAGTGATCGCTGCTCAGAGGCTCAGGCCATACTTTCAGGCCCATATCATACAAGTACTGACCAACCAACCTTTATACAAAAACTAGATGCTTATGGGTGCCTTATAAACTGGGTAGGTGGAGTTAAGTGAATTTGACATTCGCTATCTTCCCTAAACAACCACAAAAGCTCAGGTCTTGGCTGATTTTATGGTAGAATCAACAATACCGGAAGACATTACAAAAGAGAGTCATGAATCAAAGACTAGAAGCTTGTGGAACATGCATGTGGATGGCTCCTCAAACACTGCAGGAGGTGGTGCTGGTCTAATCCTCACAAGTCTAGAGGGATTCACTATACAGTATGCCTTGAGATTCCTGTTCCCGGTATCAAACAATGAGGCAGAGTATGAGGCCTTGATTGCAGGATTAAACTTAACAAAAGCCCTCATGGTATCGAAGCTCATGGTATATAGTAACTCTTAGCTCATAGTTAGGCAATCACAGGAGAATACGAAGCGAAAGATCTGCGAATGGCCAAATATTCTTTTTGGAGATTGAACTAGGAATCTCCTAGACTTACGCCCAATAAAGATATGATGCTTGCATTACTGATCTAACAAGATCAAGCCTACCTGTGAAGGAAAGTGATCTAGTTTTCCCTAATTAAAGCATTTTTGTGAGTCTATCCAAGATAGGAGCACAATGATGGGCGGAGATGCCCTATTTCACATCCCACAAGGTCTCGAATCTAGTTTTTGACCTCCTCTGCTACTCCTGTGATGAAAATTAGGCATTTATGGGAGTTGATATCCAGCTCTGGAGAAAATAAAGATACCATCTCAATAGGCTCGGTGAGACAGCTGAGAGTTCTTGCATCTTGAGTAAGGCTCCAACTGCTTTTCTTCCATCTTCAAATTCAGACAACAAGTAAGACCTTCCATCACCAGAGTGAAGAGCAAGGGTAAAAGGGGGCAGCCTTGTCTAATTCCCCTCTTGGGAGAGAAGAAATCAACCGGAGTGTCGTTGACAAGGGTTGACATTTGGACAAAGGAAATACAGAGGTAAAATCCAGTGAATGAAAGAAAAGGGGGGGGGGGGAGAGAATTCATCAACTCCAAGATCCTCAGTGCACACACACACACACACTGGAGTCTCACTCAACTAGCGTGCGTCACAACTGAGCCACTACTATTCGGGGGGCGGGGGACAATTGCTAAACTTGAAAGCCAATGTGAAGCCAAGATTTGACATCTTATGCCTAACAAACGATAGCTATATGCTTTGAACATTCACGTATAGGAACGCTATATGCTGTATCAAATGCTTTCTTGATGTCAATTGATAACATAGCGGAGGGGGGCATTTGCTCTGTCAAAACCTTTGGCCAGCTCATTGCATAAAAAAATATTATATGAAATGTTCTTCTAGAAATGAAGGTAGATTGATTAATACTAACCAAGTCTTGAATCGCACTTTTGATCCTATTGAGAAGAAATTTTTGCAATAAATTTGTAAAGAAGATTGGAAAGAGAAATTGGCCAAGTCATTCACCTCAGAGGCCCCTTCCACTTTAGGAATAAGCTTGATGAAAGAATGATTGATACTTCGAATTTGATTGGGGTTCAAGAAGAAGCTCTAAGGCCTTAACCAGATCCCCAAAAAGGAGGTCCACAAGTGGGATTCGTGGCATTGAAAATTCTTTTGCTAAAAGCATCAGGCTCAGGGGCTTTTTGCAATTTGTAGGGTTTTATGCCAGATAGAATCTCCTCGTCTTCCACTTTTAAATCCTGTTGATCTAAACAAAACAGCTATGCTTGGCAGTATCTTGATTGGTTCTTTGTTGCACAGTAGAAAAAATTACCAGATTTCTAAGGTCTACAAGGATTATAGAGACTTGTTTCAAGTTCTCAAAACTGGGTGTGTTGACAGAACAAGACATATCACTTACTCGTTGGTGGTGGGTGTGGAGGTGGTGATCAGAAAGTGATAGAAGGGGACAAAGATGTCAAAAAAACAAACATAAGTAGACCATTCAGCTTTGGGTAGTTTTGAAATACCAATCTTTATATTGGATAATTTTGTTAAATGAAATATTGGATGGGTAATTTGATAAACTCAAACCTAATTTTGAGTTATCTTGTAATAATCCAAATAATGTTAGGTAAATTGAATGGTTATAATGATAGGATCAAGTTGACTTTTGACCTATGCTGCACCCATTGAATTCAGCCCAAAAATTCAGATGTGACTAAACATTCATTGTATTACCGGGAAGGATGAGATTTTCATAGGGGAAGTAAGAGAGAGAATCTTATTAGGGTTTTGTAGGGAAGAGGGTCAAAAAGCCTATTAATTTCTACTTCTTTGAATCTTGGTGGTGGAAATTTGGGAACCGGGGTCAGCTAAAGAAAGGCCTTCACATTCATTAGGGAATCATCAAATGCACTGTCAATGGATCTCTCTCATCCTTATCCTTTTTTAGGGTTTGGGAGGAGGCAGTTTAACAGCACTTTGTGAAATTGTGACCTATTTCTTTTTTCTTTTTGGATTTTCAAATTCAAGGTTGGCCTATTTTGAATGGATTAGACATTCAAAGGCCACAAGGTGACAAGACTATGGTTTTTCTACCAACACCAAAAAAAAAACAAAAAAAAAAAAACCAAGATTATGATATGACACATTTTGATACTTCCACGTGTCTCAAATCCAAAGGTTGTTTGTGGTGCTTAGGTTTTCGATGGGACTATTACCACAGGGCATTGAGATATTTTTTTATTTTTTTTTAATGGTAGAAGGGAATTGAGTTGAGTGGATCACGACTTGTATCCCATGTTTTCAGGCAAAAACTGTTGCAAAGAAAAATATCGATTTTTTCAGGGGCCCGCCAAGACATAGTGGGAGGAAATGATTGTCTTGCCCCCATGAGAGGTGGAAATTAACTCTGTTCAAAGATGCCGACATGTGTGTTCTTATTGACGATCGCACGTATATGGCCCTGCACTCCACCACAGAGAATGCTCTCCTTAAAAATATTCATACAAAATCTATATGCTCCGAAGGAACATAAAAATATACCTAAATATCAATCTACGGATTTTTTTTTTTTTTTGGTTTTTCATGTAGACTCTTTATGTGAATTGATAAGATATAGGCTTAGATAAACCTTTTTAAATATATTTTCAATGCTTAATAAGAAAATTATTGTTATTTGATATGCTATAGCGAACAAAGAGATGAAGAAAGAGGGAGAGAGATTTTTCTTTGTGGATACAGTAATTCCTGTGGTACAATAAATATGGACCAAGTGTATAACCAGTGATTTTTTTTTTTTTTCAATGTGAAACTTACGACTGGACTTTAATTTGAAACCATGGTTTGAGGTATCGATACCCATATTGATCCTCACTCGTATTGGGCAATACAAAACGATTTGGGCAATGGTCCATTTTGATATTGTGTCGATATCGTATCGGTGACATGGTACGGACAAGGGTAAAACAGTCAAAAATCCTCTTTTTAAGGAAAATCAGAGACAATTTTATCCAAAATGATCATGGTTCTAAGTATCAGTATCGTATCGCATGTATCGGGTAAAACGTACCGATTTTGTTAGTCACCAATACCGATATCGTGCCGATACCATATCAGTAGCACGGTACGGACAAGGGGTAAAATGGTCAGAAAAATCATGTTTTAAGGAGATTTAGGGGTAATTTTGTCCGACACAGTTGACCCAAGTCGATACGGTATCAGTATTGTATCAGTTTTGTAGGTTATCGATACCCGTTCCAATACCGTGCACTAAAATCATGAATACGACCAATCCATACCGATATCGTATCGGTTTTGCAAGTGACCGATACCCGACCCAAAAATCCATGTTTGAAACCCTCTTCCTTATAGTATGCACATGTGTTATGAAATTTGATCCTCTCCAATGTGTCAGTGCGCCAGTGCGCATCAGATGGCTAATTAAGCAGGTGGCATGCACCCAATAAACAGCACCCAACCATCCGATGCGCGCTAGAGAGGATCTGAATCCTATGTGTGCTCACCTATCAAAAGAGATCTGCTATCCAATTATTTGGTGAAGATTATCCACTGATACCAATCTCTCGATAGACGAGGCCTATAAATTGCTATTCTTTCTGGTGTATATAAGGATTTTCATGGACAGAAATTAAACAACAAAATATTTGAATAGAATTTCTCTGGCTAGAAATTTTAGAATAATCTCCTTGATACCTTTCTCTAGTGATGCACTTTAAACAAGAAGTTGAATAATGGAACATGAATATAGTGGATGCCATGTGTATCGTGGCTTTTGAGTCAAAGATGTGACATTTTCAGGTTTGTTTTTACACCATATGAATGTGAAGTGTGAAATCCCAAGTTCTTCTATAAAGAAGTTAATGGCAAGGAATCCTACTTGTCATTTTTTTTTTTTTTTTTTTATATTTGTAAATCTGTTTTTTGTAACCTTCTTAATAATTCACAAGGTTTTAAAAAACGTCATATTGTGTGAAGGTTGACCACTACTTATATAGACATTTTATGGTTAAAGCATTGCTGATGTCGGACTAAATTCCATAACACAATATCCACATTTCCATTGCGAAATCATATCAACAATATTTCCCTCAAACCCTGATTCTGATACCAATAAAGTGCTACGATCCTTGCCCCACTAATGGCATGATATTGTACATCCACTTTGGAAGGTGGGCCTCACAGGCATATCTTCATACGATGTAGGATTATTTTTTGCGGTTCTACATCCATGTTTCCACTGCGGATATATCCCGATAATCAAATCCATCCATGGCCAAAGCACACTCAAGAGCGTCTATACCGTAAAATTGATTTTCAATAGAATAAAAAAACATAGAGGGTAGAATCGTAACAATTGAATACGACTATTAAAATGATGATACATCAAAAACCGAAATGGAAGAAATAACTATCAAAAGGATACACCAAGAACCAGAGGCAGGGGAGAAATAAGGGGGAGATCTAAATAAGAGGCAAGATGCCTATTTCTAAAAGTATCTCGACTCGCATTACTAATGGGAAAAAATATGTTTCTACCCTCAAAGGAGATAATTTTTCAAATCTATTCAATAATATGCGTCGAGAAAATTCATCTTCTTTTATTTTTTTCCCACTAAACATGATGAATTACAACACCAAAGGTAATCCCAAATTTGGTGTAAATGATACTGTCACTGTTATCCCATATGTTGCAAAATGATCACATGTCATTACCCAAATTAAAGACAATTGTTTTTATTTAGTTTAACTTGATCACATGTCATTACCCAAAATAAAGACAATTGTTTGTATTTAGCTTAAATTGATCACATGTCATTACCCAAATTAATGACAATTGTTTGTATTTAGCTTAAATTGTCCCAATCAACTACTCAATTGATAGGAGAGGTTAAAAAGCGACAAATCAACTTGTAAATATTGAGTCCTAATTTTAAATATTTCTTAAAAGCCAGCTGATTACCACAATATTAAAAACGATCCAAAGATCACATGTTGCTGTCTGGCTCTTTTCCTGATTACAATAATAGATAATCTTGTATAATTTTCAAACTTTGGTCTCATCCATCACTCACACCCAATTAATGATTTTTTTCTTCTACACGTCTAATTAATCACTTCAATGGTTTGAACAAAGTACTCTTGAATGTGACTCCAAGGAAGTGACAAAGTATAACATCAATTTGGTTAAGGAAAGAGACTATTCTTTTTAAAGTAAGACCCTTAGAACGTGAATGATTGAAGCTAACCACTTGATAGTTTCTAGTAATACCGTCTCTCTTTCTTTTTATTTTTATAATCCTTTTTATCATTGGATTTATTAATTTTTTTTTCAATCATTTTCTATATCTGGAAAGATATCAGTCTTTAAATAATTCATCTTATCAGCTTTAAATAGGAGACAAACTTAAACTAAGTGGAAAAATATTTAGAATAATTTTTTGAAAATGGATGGTCCTTTCTTTTCCTAAACTTTAGTGTATGAATTTGGGGTTTAAAGTAGTCCACGTTGACAAGAACACACTTGTGAGTATTATATAAAGATTTTTTTTTTAGCTAAAGATCAGTTAAAAGATATATTAGAATAGAAAGAATGTACAAATAGTTTAACATCGAAACATTTTCATAGGAGGAAAATTATAAAATCATCTAGAATTCTACCTACGACATTGCCATTTGTAGAATAAAAGATGACTCAAATGTCTCAAAGAAATCACCTTCGACATTGTCATCAATAGAAACCAAGAAATAAAACAAACAAAGCAGCTCCTTTAACTGTCCAGATAAACGTATGAAAGATCAATCTTCGAAGCGATACCACGAGTGATATATAAAGACCCACCAAGATCAGCAGGCCCTCCTTGCCTCATTGGTTGTGGATGATTTTGGCCCTTTGATCAATGGACTGTAATTGTGTCTGTCTTAGTCTAGTTTTCCTGACATAATATATTGTTTTTTTCTTTTTTTTTTAATACAAATGATCTTTTAGCCGAAAAAAAAAAATGGAATGGTTAAGATAAACATACGTGTGCACCGATTGGACCGATTGGATGCCTAGTTGTATGAGGCTCACATTGTTAGGGGTCTTTAGTAGGGTTTGTTTGGATTGCAAAGAAAAAGAAGGTTAGGACTTTTGGTTGACTTTACATGCTTTTAAGGATACCAACCACCCACACACACAAAAGTTCAAGTAGGGATTCCTAAAACAAAACCCACTTCCTCCACCCTTTGACCTCCTTCAATTAGGGCAACACTACCATCATGAGATATGAGAAGATACAAATAGTTGGGGGGCATAAGATATGATATCTCTCTCTCTCTCTCACACACACACAGCTTTTCTATGGTAACCAACCTATCTTCTGGAGTTCTGGGTCCCATCTTTGCTTAGTTAGGTTGATACGCTGGCTTCCTCTCTCATGTCCAACTGTATTTGGTAGTGCCAACAGAGTCTTTTTCCCCCCATAATGAAAATTGAGACTGATTTATCAGGAAACCTGAAAGAAACAGATAAGAGACTTGAACCTAACTATAGGGGAAAAACCAAACTATCATTAAATCACATGAAATCCTATATGAAGTTGTCTGAACATGTATTCAATATCATTTGTTACTTCTTATTTTAGCTAGGCTGCCTTCAAACTTCTAAAATCATGTTTTCTAATTTTCAATACCACCCTTTGCTGTTTTGTGTCCCCCACCCCCTCCCCCCGAGAATGGATTAATTGCACGTACCAACAGGTGAACGTGCAGTTTAGAGCCAATCACATTTTAATTTTGTTTCTATTAAAACCCCTCTTTCCCTTGTACATGGAAAAAATAGGACAGGTGGTTGGCTCTCACATTTACGTTCAACTGTTGATACGTGTAGAGAAACCGAACTCCCCCCCTCCTCTCCCCCAAAAAAAAAAACTTAAAATAAAAGTACCCCTTAGGGTTGTGAATGAATCAAAACCTTAATTACCATTCCCCCCCACCCTCCCCAACAAAAAAAAAACCTCCAAAAAAACAAAAGTAACCCCTTAGGGTTGTGAATGAATCAAAACCCTAAATACCATTTTCCCCCACCCACCCCCCCCCCCCCCCAAAAAAAATCCAAGAAATAGAAGTACCCCCTTAGGGTTGTGAATGAATCAAAACCCTAATTACCACTTTAATAACAATGAAGGGTTCCTAGCTATTTTGTTCTCTTTTGGAATTGGTTGAGACTTGAGATTAATGGTAATAAATATCAAGTCATTCATGAGGGATTGATGGAACATAACATATTTACAAACTCATAAGAAAACATTCATTCTTTTCATGTACTGTATTCATCACTGTAGCTATTAAGAGATGGAACCAAACACATCCAAGTGAAGTATACAAGAGAGAGAAAATAGAGAGAGAGAGAGAGGGCTACGTTGACAGTACAGTATCAATACATGGAATGGAGAAGAATCCGTAGATGTGGGTTTGGTTGTGATGTGTGGATGGGGAGGTGCTCTGATGGAACAGTTGGAAACCGTTGACATGACAGGTGAAGGAGAAGGAAAGTGCATGTGAATGTTGATTGGTCACATTTATACATGACATGAAATGAAAAGATGTTTAGGGCTTTGACCCTCTCTCTCTGTCTCTCTCTGTGAATAGATCAGTCTTCTTCTTCTGTTATCACATCAATCAAACACAGAAACTGTAAGAAGAAAGGAAAAAACCGAAGTGAAAAATTAAACCCTTATAAAATCTACACGTGGAAACTATCTTATTCCAAACAGTCTTATCATTTTGGCACGTGTTGACATGATTTGATTTCCCATTTCAAAAAGGAAAGGCTGAACTCCCACTCCAGAGAGGTTCAGAGAGACTGATACAGAACAGGTTGCAGTGGGCACTGACTCTCACGTGCCAGTTGTTTGGCCTTTACATCAGAGAGTCTCAGCTACCAGTGGTTCTGAGATTGCTTCTCTCAGTCTCTCTCATTCCTTTTGCCTGTCCTCTCATTTATTAATTTTTTACTCTTTTCTTTACTCTTTAGGTTGGCAGGAAAATATCTACACGCCAAATCTAAAAGGGAACAATGCAGCGAAGCCCATGGTTTTTTTTTTTTTTTTAAATATATAATTTTTTTTTTCTTTTCTTTTCTTGGCATCCAAACACAAGGGATATATGGTATAATGCGATTTGATGATTTGGGATTTTGAAATTTGTATAGATGAGGAATATTTTTATATAAATGGATTAAAAGAAAATTTTGATGGCTAACCTCAATTAAGGCTTATTTTTTGTCCTTGTTTTTCAATGGCTTATGTCCTTCAAACAATACCAAATAGAATGACTTAAGAATTAGTCTATGATTATATAATGATAGGGATTATATATCATATCAATTTGACCCATCCAAATTCTCATGTGGAATTGTACTAGATTGTCATTTGACCTTATTATATATATGTGTTCGAAATCTTGTTCTCTCAGTTTTAATAAAAAGGGAAAATTGCATACATATGATATTGTTTTGGAAGACTTCCCAAAAAGTCCATCAGTTTGTGATGAATGAAAAAATAATATGATTATTCCAATAATGTCAAATTTTAGAATCTAATTTAATCAAAACCCCTCTGTTGTATTGAGTATACATCCACATGTATGTTTATGCACGCATTTGCTGCTACTATAACCATTATTATGCACTTTTCAATATTATTGAATTCTTTCATATTTTTATTTGACCATTTGCTAAATTTTAATTATATTGAATAATTTCTATTTTTTTTTTGTAAACCATTAGATTTAAAATTGACATGTAAATAGAGGATCAATATATATACCCATTTGATATGCCATGTCATAAGTTTAGAGGGTTGTCTATATTAGAGTTCCTAATTAATGGGCCATTTAGGGAACTTTTACCTTCTAACATTTGTCCTTTTATGTTCAAAATTTTTTCCGAATTTGTATGGGTGACTAATGGTGACTAATTTTATCTCTTAACACATTTTAGTTCTATGTGGCTGGATTGAAAAAATGCATAAAATTAATACAAAAAAATAATAATCCATTATTATACTTATAAGATGATGATCGAAAGAACTTTACTAAATTTTATCCCAATCACTTAGATTAGGTACATGAACCCTTTGACAAATAGTTTTTTGCTAAAAGATCATTTATATTAAGAAGAAAAGTAAAAGAAAGAATATACAGAAGTCACACTAGACTAAGCCAGACACTCCAACAAAACAGCAAAATTAACCTTCCCCACATTCAGAATGGCCATCAACAGGGGAGGAAAGCTCGCTACACTAAAATTAAAAAAAAAACAAAGATAACAGTGCATCACAAGAAAAGAAATTTTGGACACCTCTAAGCATCTATAAGTAATTCTGTTTGCATTGAGGGAGGCAGGTGCACCATTGAGCTTGAAGTCTGCAATCTCGCAATTGATTTGGCTAGAAAATCAACAAGAGGGTTGGTTTCTCTATAGCAGTGAGAAACTTTTCACTCAATATATGATAGAAACTATTGGAGATAAAGCCAATCTTGACGAACGAACCAGGGGACAACTTTCGATGATAGCAACATAGTCACTACAACCGAATCACATTCCACCCACACCTTTTGACAGCCTAGCTCCATTGCTATTTCCAGCCCAATAATAGCAGCATGAAATTCAGCTTCAAATTTTTTTTTTTTTTTTTTTTTTTAACTCCAAGATGCTTCTTGAAGGAAAAAGTTACCTTGGCCAGTTCATCACTAACTATGCCGCCAGCTCCAGCCCTCCCCAGATTCCCCAAAGAGAACCCATCTACATTAATCTTCATCCATCCCAACCTGGAAAAGAGGGAAAAATGCTTCAACAAAGATAGGTTAGCTATTATGATTTAAATTGTTTGACTCACCTTTAAGTAAAAGAGTTTAAGGAAAGTATCGGTGAATTCTAAAAAATTACTATTTTACTTTAGTGATTATAATTAAGGGAGCATATGTAGGTGGGACGGGGAAAAAACCATAAATGCATTATACTAAAAATCCTGAAATTTAGTAAACAATTATATTTTTGTCTCATTGCTATAAAAACCAAGGTATAATATTGCCAAAAACAAAAAAAGAAATATACAAAACATGAAATTAAACTTTATTTAAATGCAAATGTTGTTATATATGAGAAAATAATTGTTCTTAACTATTTATTTTGCTCACCCCACAATTTTACTTAAAGAAATAGCAAGTTACTGAGGGTTGGATTCAATGAAGTCTACATACATAAGCTTATAATTCTAGTTACAAATTTTATGCCATTTTGATTGAACTTGGGTATTGTTTGTGTTCCTTACATTTGAAGACAAGACATGTATATTTCTTTCATCAATTAAGGAGGAAATAAGTACAATATAAGCCTACCTATCAGAAAAAAGAATTAAGAAGAGAATACACTTAGCTTTATTTTTCAATTTTCTTTTAAGAAGATAAATGAGAAGGGAATTTTGATCAATCTTAACTTTTTTTTCAGAAGAATATCAATCTTGAATCTTTATTTCTTTTGAATGTCTCTTCTTTTAACTTTTTCTTTTTTTCGGACAATGTGCTTTCTTATGCCTCAAAGTAGAAGCTAAATCATTAGCTTTCAAACATGTAATTAAAAATAGATAAAATGATAATAACATTGCAGCAAAAGTAGTTGGTGGAGCACTATTTAGGGACTTAGGGTTGTAAGCACACAAGAAATGAGTATTATTAAGAAGTTTCACAATTCCATCAATGTGCTCCGCATTGCAGGGACCTCTAAAAGCTAAAATCATTCTGATAAAATGTTTAGATGATCTCATCAATAGAATGGATCAACTATGCACCCAATTATATATCTAAGGGTGTTAAACAGTGCGATTTTGGTTAAACAAAATGATTTGATTCGATTCACGATGTCAGAAGTGGAAACAAACATCCAACCATTTATTTGAATGGCTTCAATAAAATCAAAACTGAATCGTCTATTATATGGTTATATGGTTTCTAAATGGTTTCATAGAAAAATCTGCCCCAAAAAACTTACTCTCATAAAAAAAGTTATAAGTAATTGTTTAATATAAACATAATCTCATCTAAAAAGCATAAATAATTTTTAATATAAATGTATTCCATATTTTTTAAATTTGAACGATTGCTTTGAAAAAAATTGTAATTTTTTTCATAAATGTAGGGTGAGGCCATGAGGATATTGAAGATTCGAGAAGGTATTATTTATTTATTGAGTTATCTATTGAAACTAGATTGGAAAAACCCGGTGTGGGATTATGCAGGTTGATAGGTAAACCGATCCAAGATGTACTTGTAATCTCCTACCATTATAGGTTGATGTTTACTTGATTCGGCTCCTCTCCTGTGACCCCAGTGCCTAGGGAGGCATCCAACAACATTGGGCTGCAAGGCTCGTCGGGATGAATGACGGGCCCCACACAAGCACATATCCCTGCACGCCCAGCAACCTAGCGCCGTTGGATGCCTCCCTAGGTGCTAGGGTTGCAGGATAGGAGCCCGATCCATGTTTACTGTTCAATTTGGGCCTGGAGGGGTTTTAGAGTTTGAATTAAATTCGGGTCGAACCCCCTTGACATGAAAAGTTTAATTTTCAAGTTATTTTTTTTGGACAAAAGTTCTTTGTGGGGGAGTGTCCAGCCACGTTTAAATACAGAGGGGGCAAAATGATTGTCCCACCCCCATGAAAGGAGGAATTCCACTTTCATGATGTCAATGCGCATGCTCTCATTGGCCCCCATGTGCACGTAGGGGCCATGCTCCCCACAGAGAACACCAATCCTATTTTTTATTTAATAGTATGAAAATTAATTTCTTCATATTTATATTTCTATAAAGATATTTTGTGTGATTTTAATATTTTATTTGATTATATAAAAAAATATTATGGGAAAAAAAATACTTTGTCCGGGAGTGTGGCTTACACCAACACTCCCACGAGTCTATCTCTCTCCTCCTATGAAAAGATTGTTGTGTTCCTTTATTTTGAAGATGAGAGATAGACACATGAAAATGCTAGCATAGACCACTCTCAGACAGAAATAACTGTTTCCCAAATATTATTATAGGATTTATTTTTGAAATAATATCGAATTATTTTCTTGTAAGATGTATTATATATTGTGTCAAATCATGTCACCTTCATAGCAACTAAACAAAAAATCCAAAAAGTCCTATGATCCGACCCATTTCCATCTCCATCTACCATGGATGGATCTTGGATGATTTTTCTAACCATCCAGACTCTAGTGTCTATCGTTAATTACAAAGTCTATAGATATAACCTAAAAAAACAAGAAAAAGAGAAGGTTTGAGGGTTTAGGGGAAGCTTAGGGGTCAACCGCTACACCACCTGGTGGCCAACAAATTATGGCAGTGAGTAGGCCCGCCCGACAAGCATGGGATTGTCTTGTCATATCACCCCCTCACTGACTGCCTTCCTCTCAACAGACCACCGGTTTCCTTTCCTTTGATCTTTCACTTTCACAAAAATTACCCTATCTCTCTCTCTCTCTCTCATAAAAGATTCAAATGGATTTCCGATTCGGATTAAAATCGGCTAAAATTAATTTAGAATCAATTAAATTGTGGGAACTGAGATCTTCCTGAGAGATTTTTTGTTTTTCTATCTTACTCTGATACTATTTGTTGAGATATAATAGAGCTTATCTTTAAGGAGAGGGTCTTCAAGCTTTTATAAGTTTTCATATTGAGCTACTAGAATCCGATGGAGGATAATTTCTTTCATGTGAAACTCTAATATAAATTTTGTGTAAAATTACCCTAACCTTGTTTCTATACAATGATCGATTAAATCAGATCAGATAGAATCAAGATCAGTCTTGGTCGATTCTGATCCCAAATTTTAAAGTTGATCTTTTGTGATAGTAAATCATTGATGAGGAAAACATCCGCATAATGTCTATGTGTAGATTCTTTCTCATGCTCTCTCATTTTTAAAAAAAAAAAAAAATGAGGACTCGACATATGTATTTTTATTTTATTTGATTAATTTTAGAAATGTGTCTCTGTTTTGGACTATGAGGGAGGTTCACCCACCATCTTAGGGTTCACAAACACTCCTAGGATTTTAGTATGTTAAAAAATATCCTCCTGATGCCTTTTCCCGTTCTCTCATGCCTGTGGATCCCATTCACCGTGAATAAAGGGAAACTCGATCCATCTTTTTTAGGCCACTAATTGATGATAAGATGCAAATTCAATCCCGCACTGACAACATGGGAAACCCTCTCCCTTCATTGATATATGGTTGTTGTAACCTTTGGTTTGGAGTGGGGAGAGAGGTTGGGGACATCACTTTCAAAACTGCGAGGTTAAGGGAAATGATATGGTGTTTGACAGTGAACTCAAATGAACCATGTGAAAATCTAAATCACTCTAGTGTCACAATCCATGGTTGTATGATTTGCATCTTTCATGGTAACCTTCTGGTGGATGGTGGGAGCACATAGGGTCCCACACATTCTATCCGTTATTGTCATGAAGGGGGCAACAGTGGCCTTTTTTCCTTTCGAGTACCCATCATGTGGATCAAAAGTAAAATAATTTGGTCACAGATAAGATATGGGAGGATCATGGGTTGCCCTCTAGGTTTGAATCTAGGTTTGGAATGATGATTTTGGGGGAAAATGATAGTTGTTGGAAAGGCCTCTTTCAAGATACATATTTCTTAAGTGAAAAGTAAGTTTTCCTTCACCAATGAGAAAGGAAGAATCACTCCACCATTGGTGATATGACTATACGAAAAGTGTTAGATATTTGATTGATATGTTAGAAGTTTCAAATTAAGTTAATGCGGTCGGTCATTTAATCTATTTCATACTAGGCTGACTCAATCTAGTACCTATACATTAGATCGAGCTTAATTAGACACATAACAAAAGACTTATGTTCTTGTCACAAATTCCCAAAACACTGAATCGGCGATTAAATCGGAGATCGAATCGGTCCCTACTGATTTCAATTCAGATTGGATTTGAATCAGTCCCAAGAACCGTAGAATCGATCATCAGATTTGAAAACTTAGTGATATTAGGTTTCTTGTCTTCTTGATATGAATCTGTTAGAATCAAGATTAGTCACGACCAGTTTTGATTCGAAACAGCCCATTCGTCGATCCAATTCCCGATTTTTGAAACTGCCCTTGTTATTGCTCTTAGTAGGAGCCAAAGATCTCAAAATGGGGGAAAATTGCAGAAATTGAAGAAGCTATGTTTGTTATGCATTAGGTTTTAGTTGAATCAAACTCTCCAACTTGATAATGTAATAATGGTTAGAAAATTAGTTGGGAAGTCCATTCCAACTAATTATTGGCAAATGCAAAGGGAAAGGTCAAATACATGTTCCAAATTTGACCAAACTTCCATGTGTCTCAAAGATATTACTCAAAAAAAAATTCTCTCAAATAGACCAGCCAAAGGACCATCAAAATAGGATTTTTCCCAGAAAAAAAAAATACAACTTTGACCATTAACTACGTAGGGCCCATAAATGTGCCTCCTCTGTGGCCCATTGGACGAGCCTAACTGGCTATAGCCCAGCCCATTTCATTGAGACTTCAAGTACAGAACTAGCTGGATTAAAATAATCTCCAATTCCTTGTTCGTCGAGTGTGGTTCAGTTCAGGGTTGAGAGGTTGACACCTGCAAGCGTGAAATCGCACTGCACTTTTAAGGAATTGCAGAGGATTTTTTTTTTTCCATCTCATTCCAGCTTCCCCTTAGTAGTCGCTACCAAACTATGTTTTTAGAACCACGCCAGATGTCCGACCGTTCAGGCGAAAAGATCGACGGTTTGGTCCAACAGTTCTGAGAAAATATATTATAATTATAAATTTCATAAATATGATGAATGTGGCTTGCATTGGTCCATTTTTTAAAGGCTCATTGGCTGAATGGTGTATTTTTTTTAATGATAAAAGAAGAGAGTATAAAATTAAAGCAAAGATAAAATATTGTTTACAAAGAACAAACCCAATAATCCCCATCATTGCAAAAAGAAACTGTCTGAGAATATAAGTTCAATTGATCAAAAATATAAAAAGAGTACCAAAGTCTTTGTGGTCTTTCCTTCATTGTCTCATGCAGTTCTTGAAACACATTCCAGACCTGTATGTTAATCCATCCAAAAGTATTAACAGATTTTAAACCTTTGAGAAGCCCCCGGGTTTCTTCTTCTATACAATTGTTTGTCAAAACATTTCCACAAACCTCACATTTTGAGCCAATCCTCCTCTCAAATTCATAAAAAATAATAATAAAAAATGTACCCAGCAGTTCATAATCTTTTGACAAGTGGTTTGAACAGTCTGACCGTACCCAGTCGTCTTGGCATTTGTGGTATGCCTAGGTAGGGGTGTCAACCGGTCCAACTCGATCGGTCTCGGATGGGCCTAACCGGGCTTAACCAATCTAAAGCCTTGCACTGTAACCGCTCCGTTTAACTAATTAGGCTTAGCGTGGACAGGCATTGTTGGATTACATTTGATTGGTCGGTCCCGGGCTATAATCACTCTACCAGAGTCAGGCATTAATCGGGCTATGGGCATGTTTAACTCTAGACGGTCTTTAAACTGGCTCTCAACGATGTAGCCCTAAAATTGGTCTCTAAAGTGGGCTGGAAGCGGATACCAATAAAATGAGACCCAGAGGTTTCATTGAGATCTACCCATCATCAAGTCTTAAGGTTTTTATAGAGTATAAAACCGTACAATTGTTTGATAGTCTGATAAATACCATGGAAAATCTATGAAATATTAATGAACTCTTAAGAGAATTTCTCTCTTGTCCATGATGATGGGTTGCATCAAAGATAAGCAACCATAATTGTACATGACATGCAGTTTTTGTGCTTGAAATGGGTTTTTTAGCTTGTTGCTGAGTTCACTTGCCGACTGTTATGAGGGACCCAATTCTTATAAAAATTCCCAATGTGGTGATTGGAGAACGAGTAGTGGGATCGGTTATCTTTACATATTTCAGCCAAAGGATGGCTGCACCACCCCTTGGCTATGGCAGCCATTCAATTCCATGAATCGCAACGGTTGGTAGTGGGCAGTGGGCAGCGGGCAGCAAGGCCAAAGGGAAACGTGGAAATGAAACGAAGAGGGTTAGGGAGTTAGGGTTTTGGTCTTTTACTCCTCTTTACTTTTATGGGCATTGGAGGGACAAATGAAAATTTCAAGTAATATTAAAAGGGTCGGGCTAGGTCGGGCTAAAAGGGTAGATTTAGGTCGGGCATATAATCGGTCGGTCGGGTCAGACGTCCGACAGGCAAGGACCACACATCGGGAACAACTGATTATTAAACGTGTCGAGCTTAAGCCCGACACATTTAATAACCGGGCCAGGCTTTAATTGGTCGGGCTCTGTCGGGCCGGGCCTGGAATTGACACCCCTATCCCTAGGATTCCAATAGCAGTTATGAATGTGTTTCGATGCGGTCAAGCTCTTCCCTGGTTCAAACTAAATGTAGATGGCTGTTCATTAGGCAATCCGGGTCATGATGGTGGGGGTGGTGTCATTCGCGACTCTCACGCCAAAGTAATAGTAGCCTTCAATTTTTTTCTTACTATTTGTTCAAACTATGAGGCGGAATTCAGAGCTCTTGTGAGTGAAATTTTAGCAGCCAAATACTTGGGGATCCAGGCTATTTGGATCGACTCTGACTCCACTGCTATGACCATAGATGTGCATAACAATTCTATTCCCGGGTTTGGTAGTCAAGAATGGATTTGCCTTCAGCCTTATCTATCTTTAATTCGGTGGATGTTCTCCCATTGTTTTTGTGTAGCTAATTCAATAGCGGACTACTTGGCCAAGGAAGCTGCAAAAAATTCCTTGTCTTCCACTTCCCCAGCTTTCCCTTCTTCAGTGCAGGACAATCTTTTGATGGATGCCCAATGTAGGCCGAGATACCAGTTTCGAAGTTTGTAATTTGTGTAGCTAACCCTCTCCTGGGGTTTGGGGGGTTTTCTAGCTTTTTTTTTTTTGTTTTCAATTTTCTTTTGGTATTATAATTCTTTTGTTTTTTTTAATATAAATGATCTTTTAATGGGAGAAAAAACAGCTAAAGCAAACTGAACGATCTGTCGATATCATGAAAGTTTGTGGATGCCTTCCGATCTGGTGGGATGGACCGCCCTAGCAAACCAATGCTCCGTGAAAAATATTTCTACCAAGAGAAGAAACCTGTGAGTACGCCAGAAAGCTTGGAGCCTTGGATTGTAAAAAATAGGGGAAGAATTTTCTATGGGGGAGCATGGCCCCTATGTGCACGAGGAAGATCAATGAGAACGCACACAGAAGCATCAACAGGGCTTCCACCTTCAATGGGAGTAGGGCGGTCAGTTCGCCCCCCTCTATGTCTAGCCATAGGGGCCACGCTCCCCCAGAGTTCTTTCTCCCCCTTTTTATTCAATCACGTGGTAGTGTTACTTGACCTCCAAATTTTTAGAGAGCACCATGGAAAAAACTAAATTAAATTTGAAAAAAGGAGGATTCTAAAGAGAAAAAATGGGCCCATTTAGAGAACAGCCCATCAATCCAAGGCTCAACATTGACCAATCATTACCTCCATCTAACAGAAATAGCTGGCACGGGCTGAACCCATTTAAGAACAAAATCAAATCAAACCTTTGTCACAAAATAACAGCAAGAACATGGACAAGGCTTCCTATATTAAAATAATAAAAAATGGACAACACATAGGTGATACAAACACACAACACCTCTCTGTATCTAAGTTCATACTTTAATTTCTATATTAATGGTTTTTCACTTTGTGACTAGATCATGTAATTGAACAATGATCAGACTACCAGACAGTTTAGATCCTATATTTAGGGAATGGGTGAGTATCTTCCTGCTTTAACTGTCAATTTCTATGAATTAAGTGAAGAGAATCTCTTCAATCATGGCGATGTGACGCCACGATTAAACTCTGGATTCTTCATTAACTCTCACCCTATTGTTCATGGTCCGAAATACCTTCTTCAGTCCGATCAGAGGGTCAGATTGTCTCTTCACCCTGGACTGACCCATTTGTCGGATCAGTGGCACTATCAACCAACTATGAAATCAGGCCTATTCAGACATCCACCCACCAAACTGACTCTATATATGTCTTGGCTATTGATGTTGGCCCATGGTTGAATCTTAGGACCTATTGCCAAGACAAGTTGGTTCACTGTGAGACATGCATGTTAATCAAAATATTTCCGGTTCAAACCATATGGTTGGCGGCATAAGCACAAGCTTGAGAGACTCTTTTAACTTTCTACACTTCTAGCATTCACTTATTGAGGAACTTTTTCACAAGAAATTGTGAAGCAAAGAATGGGAGAAGAGATCTAACAGTTGACAGTTTGAATGTTTTCTGTTTGAATAGAGCTCACCCTCTAACAGTAGTAGCCTTGTTTTCAAAAATGAAAAAAATTAGTCTACCCCATCCCCCCTCTCCCCAATCCCATGGCCCAAACTAGATATCCTAGCCGTGTTATCCTCCTCAACAGTCTTTCCAAAAAACAGGGGAGAACAGAAGGTGCAAGCTAGTTATGCTCAAAAGTCAGTGCCTTGTTCTCGCCCCAGCCTGTGATCAAGTGCCAACAGTAGCAGGATCATATCTGTACAGCTTCACCTTGCATCCCCCACCCCCCAAACACCCTAATTAAAAAAACCCCCTTACATATATATACAACGAATCAAGTCTTATATGTAACCTGAAATTTGCTCATACATTTGGTGGTTAGATTAATATTGGAATGTAAAACATAACATCGAATATTAACAACATAATTCAAGGTTCTTCCCATCATGTACACATTATACAGAAAAAGAATAACTTATACATATGATAAAAACTAAAGTAACTTAAAGGTGGAAGTACAAAAGGGTGAGCGGGGTGTTGGGGGGGAGGGCGGAGGAATCTTAAGCTGAACCTCATGTATCCGATTTTTCACATGGCCGTCATACAACCTAGGTACTGGGAGCATTTAAAACCTATTTTTCAGATAAATAAATGAATACCTTAAACGACTGCCCAAAACTTCTTTCTGCAAATTAGCACATGTTCCATTTTCTTTTGTTTATCCTCTAGCAGATGTGATTCAACATCCCAAAGAAATTTTGGTGCAAGGTCTTTGATTCTTGAGACAATAGATTCATCATCTCGAATAATAACAAATCCCTGCACAATTATGATTATTTAAGAAATCTGAATCATTTCCAGTTCATTAAACCTCAAAATTCTGCAAAATGATGTCAAATGCCAAAACTCTTGTGAAACTATCATTCCCCACAAGGTAGTGTGAATGTCACATCCAATCATCTGTGGTGAACATCCTTTTTCTTTTATTTTTTGTTCTAGCTCCCCAACCACACATTTCAATGACTATGGGAGTTATATTATGACAACAGTTTTCTCCACAGAGCATGAAGAGAAGAAGCTTGCTCCACAGTACACTTTCTGCAATTTAGTAGTTCCTTTGGTGCTCAAATTTGTTGGACACATTTTGCCCATGTCAACATCTATCAGGATGTCAAGGTTAGGCCCAATTTGATTTTCCCCGTGGATATACAAAGCTTTGAGAATTGGTAGAAATTTCAACTTTGGCAACTTTGAATTAATTGCAAACAGAATACAAAGTTAGAAATCCTAAAACGGTGAGCCATACATGGAGATGGACCCGAAACTTGATACATGAATAAACCAAGGGTGGGGTTTCCAATCCAATGGCTGGTTGGACTTTAAGAACCTTCCAAGATCAAAAAGGGTGGGGTGGTGGAGGGAAGCCTTTCTCTGCAGGTCCATGAGAAATCAAATTACATTTTTTTTTATTTTTTATAAATCAATCAAATTACTTGTTAGGTGAAAGTTGTGGTCAACAACCCATGGACAAAATTGGTGGGGGAGGGGGTGCAGTTGCTCTGCCATGTGGAAGAGGTGATTTGGCAATTTTGACTGTTAAATATCTAGGAAATGGTCTAAAAGTCCACTTGTCAAATTCAGCTTCGAATTCAATCATTTACCTTCCAATCCACTCCCATGTATGTCCATGCACCCTCTTGGTAGTCCTGAACTTTTCCATGCTTTGTTTTGCCACTTAGCTCTTTGATTAGGCTGAATCTTTACATGTCAACAAGGGAACTTGGGATCTACTGGTCCATAAAATTTCAGCCCTACATGACAGATCTAGGCACCCACCCCATTTTTGCACATACTTATTTTGTCCACCCACCAAAACTGCTCCCTACTTATTATATTAGCTATGGTACCTTTAGTTTTACATTTATGTGCATTCTTGTATACAGTCGGACACTCAACCCAAATGTAAGAGTGGAATTGTAAGGTCCAGACAGTGATCAGAACAGTAATGTGACACGGATTTACTAATGACATCAGCAAATATGATATACATAGGCATTGATGCAGAGACGAACAGCAACATTTACAACTGAAAACTGGAAGATTTATTTACACAGGGCAACCTTAAAGATGTCTATTGGTCCAAATGTTTCAGCAATCCTATATTAGCTTTCTTAGTGCTGCGGAAATCTAAATTCCCGCACAAATAAGTTGTTGAAATTCATACGAGTCTGTAGTCTTCATATCTGAAACTTCTTACTTTTAATTAACTCTAAGATATGCCAAAATTGTGTGTGTGTGTCTATGTATAATGCTAAGAGGCACCTGTGCACCTCCTAGTTTTTCACTAAGCTTTTATCAAAGACACTTTCAGTCTTCCTTCTATCTTCTCCCTTTGCTATTTACCCAGATGTATTCTACGGGATTAATTATTTATTCCTAGTTATAAGAATGCAAACTGTGACGGACTGTATCTATTTAGACAATTAAGACAGATGTATCCTACGTTTGGGCAATTGCTTTATTATAGTTGTTTGTGTTGAGCACAGCTTGCATCGCGCTGTTGTTGTCATTGTTGTGAACACAGTCAGCCAGGAAGATCTGTTGAGCAGTGAGCTTGTGTTGGTATTCTTGATGGTCAACAAGCTCACTCAGTTGAGATGAGATGCAGGCATATGAATGGTCAGTCTGAAGACGAGCTGAGTTGGCTCAGTTGGAAGGGTTGTCTATGGCCAGCTTGAGCAGCTGACAGATGCATGGGCTGGTGGCAAAGGGTTAAAGGTATAGTGCAGTAGCTTGTAGTTACACTTGGCATGAGCAGTACTTTCAAGAGAGTTTTGAGCAGACGGTGTGGCAGCAAGTAGTATCAGTGCAATGGCAGTGGCAGTGTCAGAGACATGTCTCAGTTGGCATAGCCAAGATTTGATTGTTAATAATGGTTGAGGAGGTACAGTCATCAAAGGCATCATGTACAGTTGTTAGTGTTAGTGAGTTGGACGGTTTAGTTGGCATAACTAGCATTTGGTAGAAGGACTGGTACAGTTGGCAGTAGGACTCAGTTGGAAGTAAAGAGATGTGTAGGCATGATGAGAGTGCAGGTTCAAGTCCTAGGGTGCATAAGGTAACGTTACTGAAGGTGAGAAGGTGTTGCCGAAGGTGAAGGTTGTTGTTGTGTGAGAAAGAACTCATGTACATGTAGTAGCAGTAACTTCACGGATTTTTTGAGTTGTCTTATATTGCGAATTTATGGGAGCTCAAAACATGAGAAAGGAAGATCTCTGAGTTAGCTTTTCAAGAAAAATTGAATCATATCAATCTGATATCGGAGTGGGAAGTTATGACTTGTTCTTCAGACATTGCGCGTATGCTTCAAGTAGCAGTTTCAGCATATGCATCAGTTTCAAGATCGATTTTGGAACCACTGCACTGCACCTGAGTTAAAGGTCATATCATGAAAAATGTATCCCTTCGAGTGAGCTTTACATAGAAATAAAAATTAGGTCAATTGGAGATCAGATAAGAGAGATATGGAGGTTTGCATGGACAGACGTCAGTAAATGTTGAAGTTTGTGTTGCTCTCGAGTTCTGTTCAAAGGCCGGGGGAAATCAGGGTTTGTTTTCCGACTTCACAGTGCGTTTTACGAGGTCTTCTCTCCTGGGTTGAATTTTAAATCATGAAAGTTGGAGAGCTTCAAGTCTATTTTCATATGCCTCAAGAATCGGCTCAATCAAGTCCGATTGAAGGGATCTTGATCTCGAATGTGAATGGTGTGCAGTGTGACCAAAATACTCTGTTTGTACATACAGAAACTTGCAGCGTGATTTTCTAGCTGTTCTTCACGACCTGGGTTGAAGCTGAAAACATAAAATCTGTAGATCTTCAAGTCTTCTTTCCAATGCTGCCAGAATCAAGTCAATCCAACTCTGGATGAGTGAGATATGGATATTTTGCTGAAGGATGTAGGCACACTGTCGAATCACGTAAAACTTGTCTTGCGGCTGTGTGGATGTTGCGGATGCTTGGATTGTTATATTATGTGTTGCATGATAGTTTGTGTATGTGGAGGATGGGATATGTGATGTGTGGTTGGTCAAAATTCCAGCTGGTATAGCCATATGTGTTTGTTGTAGGGTGGTATATGTGTGGATGTGGTTATAATGTATGCATGTGCTTTAGTGCCAATGACACCAATGAGTGAGTTCAGAAACGAACAAGTTGGATTCGAAGTTTTTAGTCACCACTGATTCACCCCCCCCCAACCCTCTCTCTCAGTGGTCATCTGGGTCCAACAGTTTGATCAACTGATAATTCAAAATTTTTCCAGGGCTAAGTATAGTATGTTAAGGCTGTCGTTTTCACTCTTTGCCCCCTCAAGGACAACATAAGAAAATTTTTTACCTGAGGACGAAGAATACGGTCCATCTCCAGCATTATATCTTCTAGTAAGCAACCTTCCCTGCTGCCTTCATAGTGAGAGAGCAGATGGTTGGCATGTAACAAGTCATATGTACGTGGATATGTCGAGAAGGGCTCACACCTAAGCACATAAATATCAATTCTGTCAATATAAGAGGTTGAGGTAATATATTTTAGAAATATAGTGGAGATGCTAAAAACATTACCAGTCATGAAAAGCGCCTATCAAGCCTCGGTTGTATATAGCAGACAAGGTATTGTTCATAGTTATAGGAACTATATTCGTCACCCAAACAGGAAATGTACTCAAAGCCACTGCAAATCCACCACAGTAAGCATTCATGTCCATGACATTTCTAATCTCTGTCTTACTAATATTCATCAGTCTCCAGTAATGTTGAACTTGATCTTTCCAGAAAGTCATATCTAAGAAGAATTCTTCTCGACTGATGCCTGTCAGGAAATATAATCAAATATGTCGCATCTAAAAAGTAGATCTCACATAGTGAATAATGAAAACATCTATATATACTGCACAAAAAACCCCTTAGGAAATGACCAGTCAACATGAGGCAATCCTACTGGTCCATCCCAAGTCATACGGGTAAAATATTCTAAGACACTTGGATGACTAGAAGGAGCTCAAACAAGACACATTTGATCCAAGATATCAAAAAACCAAGAAATACAATGTCATGAATAAGAAAACTATGTTTCCAATTGGGCGTAGATTCTTGCTCTTCTCTAAGATTATCTTATTTTCTCTTCGGTGGAAACTACCAGTAGCTATTCTTTAATGTAATTAGTTGGTTTTGTAAATCAGAGTAGCCTGGGGATATTTTCATAATACATAAAAATGCCGACTATGGCTTCAAGATTAAATATCGAATTCCAGTAGATGCCCAGGATTGCCCGAGTTAAGCTGACATTCATCCAAAACTGGAGAGCTACAAATACCTTGTGCACAAGTTCTAACCATCTAAAGGGGCTGTAGACCAGTGCAAGTCCCACTTTCACAGGGTCCTGGACTCCTAGGGAAGGGGATTGGAGACGGTCCTAACCTTTGCCATTTTTTGCATACAGTGGCCGCACTCAAGACTTGAAGCCACATTTCCCTGCTGGCAGCCTGAGCTTTTTACCATCGCACCAAGTGATGATCCCTCACAAGTTTCAACTATCTAAGCAATATTTTGGTCCATCCCGAACTTTTAAATTGCTTTCCAATTGTTATTAGTTGAACTTCCTTAACATGATGGTTTTCCATCCTATGAAGCATGTAATAATTTGTTGGCACAAGTTAGTCTGGTTCAAAGGCTACATCCCTCGCCATAGCTTCACAACCTGGAGAACCCTTAGCCTCTGTCTCCCAACCCTAGCCTTCCTTATTAACAAACACATCCCTGTCCCCCCTTCCTGCGTCTTCTACTGGAATGGCGCCGAGGACATAGCCCATCTCTTCTTTGATTGCTCATTTACCTCCACCATCTGGAAAAAAGCCCTTACTACCATTTGGCTCCGTCGCAAGAGACCTCTGGCTTTTGATAGAGAATGTCTCTGGCTAGACATGACATTCACTGGAAGCACCATCTGTGACACTATTGGAAAGCTTGCATTTGGCTCCGCTATTTACCACATCTGGATGGAACGGAATCTTAGGAGATGGACCTCCAACTTTATATCTTTTGATTTGATTTGGAAAGCCATCTCTTTCGATGTGTCCTCCAAGCTCAGCTTTATCCCTCATAGGTCCATTTTTTATACCCTAAGGAACAGGCATATTGTTGTATTCTGAGGTCTTGATATTTCTCTCTTGCAGCCTCCTACCTCTTCTTAGGTAGATTGAGTCTTGTGTCCATTGCTTCCCCCCCCCCCCCTTCCCCTTGCCCCTTGTATTCCCCCCTCCCCCTTTTTCTCCCCGCCCCCTCTTGGGGTTTGTTAATAGGTTTATTTATTCACCAAAAAATAATTTGTTGGCTGAAACAAGTTCCTCAAGTAACATTATAGGAAGTCAGGTGCAATGCTTCAGGTCACACACAGCAGAAACAATTACAAAATTTCCTTTAATACCTAACATATTCAGCTGGGAGTGATCTTCAGTGAATGACTTACGTGACTGGCATATTGAGGTATTCCAAGAACCTAGTCACCTACTAGTCTTGCGTAGATTGGCATACATGAAATTGGAACTTTAGGCTGTGTTTGGTTGTCTAGACATGGATAGAAAAGAAAAGAAAATAGTACAACTTTTGTATGATTTTCTTGCATCTTCCTCTTTTCTCGGTGTTTGGAACGTCTAGTAATGGAGAGAAATTTTTATTTTAAGGGAAATTTTCACGTACCACCCCTGAGGTATCACGTAAGTATAAACACACCCCCCAGTTTTGGAAAATTCTGCGTACCCCCTGAGGTTCACAAAAGTTAACACATGCCCCCATTCCGTTAGTTTATGACTAACAACGTTAAAAACATGGGGTGAACAGATAAAAATGTCCTTGCAAGAAAGAAAAAAAAAAACCTGCAACTCAACTTCCCCAAATCGATTGGGGAAGATGAGTTGCAGGTATCCTTGTAGGGAACACCATGGAAGCTAATGCCCTCTTCTTCTTCTCTTCTTCTTTTACAAATGTAGATACCCAATACTACCACCACCACTACCACCATAACCGCAGCCACCACCACCGCCGCCACCCACCATCACCGCCCTCTTCTTCTTCCTAATCTTCTTCTATTTTTTTCTGCTCCACTTTTCTTTGCACCAAAGCATACATCACTTCCCTTTCTCCTACCATTTCTGAAACATAATCTAATTAAAACCCTCAACCCAAAGAACTCACCCCAAGGTAATCGTCTTCCCAAACGGCAAATGGACAAACTCCAGCCCTAGCCCCAATCTATAAAAAACCTAACCTTAAGAGAAACCCCCAAATCAGGATTCGATTTCCGGAAATTCTTGAAAACCCTAACCAAGAAAACCTCTAAAGAGCTCTTTCGTGTGAGAATCTCCTTATTTCCCACATTTAGCTCTTTCGTATGAGAATCTCCTTACTTCCCACATCTATTATCATCCTTTTAAAATTCTGGATCTGTTTTCAACATTAAAATTCAATCTTTCTTTTAGTTTCTTGAATTCCTACCCTTACGAGCCACTGGGTTTCAAATCCGGTTCCATACATAGCCATCGTGGTTTCTGTTCTGAACATCTCTGTGGTTGCAAAAAATTGATTTTGATAATGTTTACTTAAGAGTCCTATGGCAAGTATGATTTCAAAAAACCCAGTTTCAGATTCCGTTTTCAATTTCTAATTTCAGGTTTCTCTTCTACTGCTGAATTGAGTTACTCACAGCAATCATCTTTTCCCCTGCCGCCATCTCCACTTTCTTTGGATTATTGTACAGGTGAGATATTGAAATAGATCATCATCTAGCTCCCAATCATAGTTCAAAATCTCGCGAAATCTCGAGATTTCGGAAATTTCGGATATTTCGAGCTGCTCGAAACGAAATGTTACTTCGAATCGAAAAAATACAATATCTCGAGTGAAATTCTCGAAATTTCTTGATATCTCGAGATTTCGAATTTTTCCTCAAACCCCTTTATATAAAAGACCACATTTCGTCAGTCTCGGTCGAAACGAGACTTCAAAACAACTCTGATTTTTTGGTTTTTGCTCATTTCTTCTCCATTCTTCCACTTCCCATTTGAATCCTTGCCGCATCTACGCCGGAACCACTTGGAGAACACAAGACTCAAACTTCTTAGCACATCTGTGAAGCCTTTCCACTATTCTAGGTAAAACCATATTCTCAAAATTGGTTTTTTTTAGGGAAATGCATTATCAATATGTTTGTTTGTGATGAAATAAATATATGTTAGACACCGGAAGCCGATCTACAACTTCACGGTGTCGAAAACACTATTTTGGGTGACTATTTTTCCAAAACACCATTTTGGGTGACTATTTTTGCAATTTGAACATTTAAATGTGTTTATATAGCGTAAAATAGGGTTTCCATGAAGTTTCAGGCCTTAACTTGGCCTAAAACCCACCGAAATGACCTACTGAAACATACCAGAAAAATACAATATTTCGACCGAAATATCTGAAATTTCGAATATTTCGGTCAGCCCGAAATACCGAAACGAAACGAGTTCTCGAACAATGCTCCCAATAGAAACAGAGCATGGGAAGGTGATTGCTCTTTCGAAAGTTGCAGCCCCTCATCCAGGATACCAAGGAATCTCTTGAATCCATGCCGCCATAGCCCCAAAACCATTATAATATTAAAAGTAATCTCCAGAAATCAAGGTGGGCGATAGCTACAAAACAGTTCTGGTTTCAAGGAAGTATATCACAGCAAGATTGGAGTCAGGGCATGAGAAGTTTGGGATTCGAAAATGGGTTGCCATCTAGATACAGCCATGGAAAGGGAGGCTAACCTTCCAACCCCACCTGCAACTTCCCATAGCCTCTTGCGTCTCTCTCACGCCTTTTCTTCATCCTTATCATCTTCAACCCCAGATTTTGTTCGGCACGTACACTCGGCTTCCATGGTGTTCGATTGGGGAAGATGAGTTGCAGATTTTTTTTTTTTTTTCTTGCAAGGGCATTTTTGTTAGTTTACCCTATGTTTTTAACGTTGTTAGTCATAAACTAACAGAATGGGGGCATGTCTTAACTTTTGTGGACCTCAGGGGTACACAGAATTTTCCAAAACTAGGAGGTGTGTTTATACTTACGTGATACCTCAGGGGTGGTACGTGAAAATTTCCCTTATTTTAAATTTTAAAATTGCATTGGAATTGATGCAATTTTCTATCGCCGTACTAAAAAAAAGTCTCACCAGAATGGCAAGAAAAGGCGAGAAAACTGGGTATTTTACGAGGCGTGAGTTCTGAGTGCCGTAGAGAATGAGGTTTCCGGTCACTCGATTGAGGGTTCTGCAATAACCGGTCATCTCAATGTGTAGAAAGAGGGTTGTTTGATGGAGACTTGATGAGGGTTGGAGGAGCAGATGACCGGCGACCGACGCAGAAAGGAAGAAACAAATGGCGAAGAGAGAACTGTAGAGTACGAGTGACTGTAGATAGTCGGTATGAGAACGTTGCCAGTAACCCAATTGTGAGATTGCAGATCCACCGTCGTCGGATGCTTCTTTGAAGGGATGGCTTCACCTTTGGAGCAAGACGCGACCCATTCACACGAATTTGAACTCATCCAGAGGACCAGAACCACAAGTCACAACCCATTAAGGCTATGAAACTCATTCACACGGAACCAACTTGACACGAAACCACCTCCCACACTCCTCTTTCATTCTCTCTCTCTTGTTTTTATTTTTTTAATTATTTTTTCTTTTCTTTTCCTTTCTAACCAAACAGCAAGAAAAAATATTTGTCATTTCTTTTTATTTCTTCTATTTTCTTTTCATTTTTTTTCTTTTCTAGATACTTTTTTCTTTTCTTTTCTTTTCTATCCATCTCTAGACAACCAAACACAGCCTTAGAGGATGGACACAGGAAATACTCAATGTTTCTCTGTTAGTTTGAGAATTATTGTTCTCTTATTTTTGATAGATTAACTGTAAATTTCACCGAGACGAATGAAGAACTATACAAAAGGGTGAGGACAGCCTCTGAATCTAGGTCACGGTATGGACAACAAGCACAATCATCGACTTAGTGAGATCATAGCTTCAAAGACAATACAAAGTGTTTGATATAGAAGTACTAGCATGTGTAACTGAACAAGTAATTGTATAAACAAGTATAATTTCGGATATTTTTCCAATATCAGGCCAGCACGGGAACAGTTTCCTAAATGTGATCTTATCAAACAAGTGATGTGGATTACAAACAAACAAAAGCAGAACGTTCAAGAACTTTAAATGTTTAAGCTCCTAAATCTCCACCAGCCCAATTCTATGAATCATCCTTAGTTGATGCTGCCAATTATTGGGAAACTCCAAGACTTTTTTAACCAGTAGTCTTCTGAATGAGCGAAAGCCGCCTAACTTGAATGTTAATGTAAAAAAAATGAAAAAGGAATTCTACAAAGCAAGGCAGGAATAAACTACATGTTCAACTAATTATGGTAAGAAAACAAAAAACATTTACCCACTCGAAGAAGGGAGAAGGTAAAAATATAAACCATATGAAGGCCAAAAAAAAAAACTTCTGATTACATCTATTACTCTTATGACCAAGTTGCTCATGCTTTACACAGAAGAATTGATCTAGGATAATGATAAAAAGAAACAAGATAAATCAATAAGATCAAACAGATTACGGACAAACCTATATCGTTCAGACTCTCTGTATAAACTAAAAGATGCTGTGGTCTAGGTAGGAGTTTCTGAATATCTGCTTCCCCACTGGTAAGCTTTACACAGTTTCTGAGTGGTATGTTCCATGATGGCTTAGACTCATCCACATCATCACATAAATTCACTAGCTTCTGCTCAGCATTGTGCACTAGGCATGAACGGTCTTCCAGTTTAATCCAGATTGCTGTCTGCACCTGACGACCAATGAGTTTCCAGCACATTGCAGAAGTCAGATTCACCAACTTATCCCATATCAGTGGATAATCTTTATCTTTTCTATAAGCAGGTGGAGCTGAATACACAAAAAATCCCTTAGGTCGCAAAAGACGATCCACTTCTTTGAGCAACACACCATCTGCAAAACATAACAACAATAAGAAAACCTCCACTATTGGACCACAACAACACTTTCTGTAAATGTATCAAAATGAACAATTTGTAGTCCCAACATATTCTGCACATATTGAATGCAGATTTAGAGAGTAGATTTGTATACAAGTCGCTTTCCTCTTCTCACAATTACAGACTGATGCAAAAGAAAACTGGGATTTTTTGTGAGAAGTAGATCTCACTCTCTCCTACTTATGGTCCAAATTTGAGCCCAATCAGACTTTGATGAGGGTCAAAATTAAGCAAAAATGAAAAATAAATAAATACAAATCATTGGACAAATCTGGACCATTGATAATACAAGGTGTGGCATGTGACTGTATTCGGGGCTCCAAATTCGACACCTGACCAATACATGGTGTCCTCATTCACTTCAACTATGGCTTCTGGAATTGCACCTCCGCCAAACTTGTGTCCATTCCACTAATAATAATGATGTGATTGACTCTCAAAGCCTTAAACATCTTCCTTTTTGTTACCATGGATGGAAAAAAAGGGCATTACCCAGTGCACGAGGCTCCTGCCACTGCAGGGTCTGGGGAGGGTCATAATGTACGAGCCTTACTGCCACTTCGTGGAGAGGCTGTTTCCCGACTCAAACCTGCGACCACTAGATCGCAGTGGAGCAACCTTACCGCTGCGTCAAGGTCCACCCTCTGTTACTATGGACAGAATTTCCTCCAAATCAGTCTATTAGGTTATTGGTTACCGTGGAATGTGCAATAATGCCAAAAAAAAAATGGGAAATGTGAGACACGTGGCAACAAAATGAGTCACAGCCTAGTATATTGGTGTCAATTCAACCGTGATTGAATCTTTCAGTTTCTACAGTTTGCTATGAAACCTTACTGCTAACAGATCAGATCATTCCTAAAAGCCATCTTCTTCAGGTCAATTCCAGCCCCATTCCACTGAGTGTGAATACCTTTTTTTGGTCTGATTTCCACCAACATGAGACTTTTCATATTTCTTTCAATTCAACCCCGTTTGCCCTAAAACTTCACCCATCATCCCCTTATACCATACCATGCTAAACTCTATCCATAAACCCTACTTACAGAACCCAAATACTACCAAACTTACCTCCATATTCTCTTCCGGCCAAAACCCTCAGATACCCCCCCATCGAACCCTGATGTCTTCCATCCTTTGGAGTTACAGGAACCCCACTTGACTGGATTCCGAAGTTCAATTTTCTCCCTTCCAAGCCTCCTAGTTCTTCCCAAGTTTCAATTCTATTTTAATTTCCTTGTAGCAGACTTAATTCTGACTTCACAGTTTGATCAATTTTAATCATTGATTTCAATTCCTAGACCTGTATCCCTATTCTGCCCTCTCTTAGCTTCTTGCAATTTGAACCTCTTCAATATGCAATATTGAGGATCCCCTCTGGTCAAATATGTTTACAACTCTCAAGGGTTTGGAGTATATGATTATGAATCAAAAGCATAGACAAAAGTAAAACTAGAATTATGGAGAAATGCTTTGGAAAAAAAAAAGATTCTAAGATAATCCATACAAAAATAGAATATATATAGTGTAATTTTAGTAAAAAAGGGACTGAAACAAAGTAATCACGACGTCTAGGCGACCCAAGGTGTTGGAGGGGGCCTGGACGTCAAGGCAACACCAACAAGATGCCTAGGCAGTGCGTTAGGTGACCAAGGCACCATCCAGCAAAGGGCGCCTAGATGCCCAGGCGACAGCATGACAACTACAGACTGAAAGTGGAGTGATTAGAATTGGTAATAAGGAGATATCTCAAAGTGATTCAATCAGAAATAAAGAATGAGAAATTGATGATGATGTGACACATAATTAAACCAGGGTGGATGAAGTGGTTAGGTGTTTCTAGAGTGTTGTGTGATCAATGCACTCATCTAAACAGAAAGGAAAATTTTATAGGAAAGCTATAAAACTAACATTGACATATGGAGCTGAATGTTGAGAGGTAAAAAAACACATAAATAAAGTTATTGTAGCTAAGAAGAGGATGTTGAGATGGATGGCTGATAATTAGAAAATATAAAATAAGAAATGAACACATTAGAGTTAAAAGTAGCTCCAATATACAATAATTGAGATAAGTTGTTTGAGGTGGCGTGGTCACATAACAAAGATATTTAAATGCACCGGTAAGGAGAAGTGATCTGATTCAGATTAGAGCTGTGCTAAAAGAGCAAGGGGTAGGCTTTGGGTAGGCTTTAAAATGACTTTGGGAGAAGTGAGAAAAAACAGCATGGATTAGGCTTGACAACAGATATGGCTTTGAATAGAGATTAATATCGAAACAGGCTTCACGTAGCCAACCTCATTTAGTTGGGTATGGCTTAGTTGAGTTAAGTTGAGTTGAGTTGAATTAAGTTGCGTTGTTTCTCCACAGGTAAAAGGATTTAAATGGACAGTCGGATTGGGTAGAGACCTTACAATTGAAACTCTGAACAAGCACAGTATGAGGCTAATAAATTGGTTTGTTATGTGGGAGGGGAGTGGGGAATCGACTTATCACCTTTTCCTCCGTACATCCCTACTATCACCACCTGACCAATCCATACAAATATACAATGCACTTCAGTGTGTCAGCTTATTGCCAAGCTATTGTAAGGTAGTTGCACTCATTATATTCTGCAGCAACAAAGCATATGGCATGGATAAAATGGATGGGCTTCAGTTTCAATGGCCATATGATAGAAAGGTAATAACTAATAATACAGAAGTTATTATTCAAGATATGGATTGGAGCCTCATATGAAGAACCACAATTATGGTCCAGACTAGATTGTTGAGCCTCCATACAGAAGTATATATTAAATGATTTTTATTTAGTGATACAGTTGCAGTTTTTTACCATCACTACAAAAATGGTGGTGCTTTAATAATCAATGTTATCATTTGATACAACGAATTAGTCCAACATGATATTCTAGCATGTTCACCACCACTTTGGTCTTAATCTAAAAAGTTATATGTTGTATGTTTGGGTACAAGGGTATAATGGTCCAGAAGGGTTTATCATGTGTTGCCCTAAGGGTATTATTGTAACTTGTACTTCTCCATCTTTATTATAAATAAGAGTGGGCTTGTGTCTCATTGACATAAGTTCAATTCCCCAAATATTCCATCATGTTATCAGAGCTAGGAGAAGAGAATCGACCTCGGGATTTGCGCTCTACATGAAACCCTAAATCTGCCGCCACTTTTCACTCTCTCTCTCTCTTGGCCCTAGAACTTCCACCACTCACCACCTCAACCCTCTCTCTCTTGGCTTCACACACCACCGCCACCCACCTTCCGCCTTTCTCTCTCTCTCTCTCTCTCTCAGTTTTCTCACTGCCAACCACCTCTCTTCCGCCTTCCTTTCTTCCTGCGAGACTTTTCCTCTCCCCACCTCTTCTTGTTTCTAGTTTCTCCCTTGGTGGTGATATTTTTTCCCACCAAAGGATTCTCTCTTCTTTCCATGAACTAAAACCTTTTTTGAAAGGTGAATGTGGTGAGTATTTTTCCCTGTTTTTTTGCAATTAGCAGCCATGTCGGATGAATCAACTGCATCTACGGACATGAAGGACTTGCCCCACCATCACGTGAACGTGACTTTCCTTCGTTCCCTTCAAATTCTGTCAAACTTGACGTCAGTAATTACCTGATGTGGTTGAGAACTTGAGATCCTGCTCTCTTGCTGTGGGTTTCCGTGGTCTTTCTGGTCATCTTTCTGGAGCCTCTGTGAAGCCTACTGCTGCTGGTTCTGCTCAGATTAAATGGGAGACCGATTAGTGTTTGGTTATGTCTTATCTTCTTGGATCTATTGACTCTTCCATTGCCCAGAGCTTTCTTCTTCTTGAATCGGCTGCTGACATCTGGAAGGCTGCCAAGAATCTCTATTCCCAAGTCGGTAACGATGCACATGTTAGCTTTTAGAGTGGAAGAAGAAGAAGAGAAGAAATTTCAAGAGAACAGCCACGGTTTTGGTTTGGTGTGTTATATCTCAAACCAAGAGACTAACATGCTTATATTGAAAAGAATATATAATTATACACAGGCCCTTGGCCTCATACAAATGACACAAAGAATACATAAAAGAGGGGTTATGTACATATATACCCCTTACAACTATTCTTAACACTCCCCCTCAAGCTGGGTGGCATATGTCATACATACCCAGCTTGTCTAACATAAAATTAAAGTGATGAGAGCTAAGTCCTTTGGTGAAGATGTCTGCCACTTGTTCATTTGTCGTCACAAAAGGAGTACAAATAGTCTTAGAGTCTATCTTCTCCTTAATGAAGTGTCTGTCAACCTCAACATGCTTTGTCCTGTCATGTTGAACTGGGTTGTGAACAATACTTATGGCTGCCTTGTTATCGCAATATAGACTCATAGGTTCAGTCGTATCAAATCCCAATTCTTGAACAAGTTTCTTCAACCACAAGATTTCACACACACCATGAGCCATGGCTCTAAACTCTGCTTCAGCACTTGACCTAGCTACCACAGGTTGCTTCTTACTTCTCCAGGTGACTAAATTTCCCCCAACAAAGGTACAGTATCCAAAGGTGGATCTTCTATCAGAAATAGACCCGGCCCAATCAGCATCTGTATATACTTCAATTCTCAAGTGACCATTCCTAGAGAAGAGAAGGCCTTTTCCAGGGCATGACTTCAAATACCTGAGGGTCCTGTAAACTGTATCAAGATGTCCCATCTTGGGTGCATGCATAAACTGGCTCACCACTCCAACAGCGTAGGTGATGTCAGGCCGGGTGAGGGAGAGATAGATTAGCTTACCTACTAATCTCTAATACTTTTCAGCATCCACAAGAGGTTCACCACAATCTTCCCCTAGTTTATGGTTCTGCTCAATAAGGGAGGAGATTGGTTTGCATCCTAAGTAGCCTGTCTCTGTAAGTAGATCAAGAACAAACTTCCTTTGGCAAACATTGATCCCTTGCTTGGATCTTGAAACTTCAATCCCCAGAAAATACTTCAATGGACCGAGATCTTTGATCTCAAACTGCCGAGCCAAATAGAGCTTCAAATTTGAGATTTCAGCTTCACTTTTTCTCGTGACCACAATGTCATCAACATAAACAATGAGAGCCGTAGTAGTGCTGCCCTTCCTTTGTATAAACAATGTGTGATCAGCTTGACTTTGAGTATATCCATTTTGCAGGAGGGCTTGTCTGAACCTCTCAAACCAAGCCTTAGGAGACTATTTGAGTCCATAGAGAGCCTTCCTAAGACGACACACTTTCCCATTGTCACCAGGTTGCTTGAACCCAGGAGGAGAGTACATATATACCTCTTCTTCTAGGTCACCATATAAGAATGCATTCTTTACATCAAGCTGGTACAATGGCCAATCAAGATATGCAGCCATTGAGAGAAGTACACGAATGAAGTTATGCTTGGCCACCGGAGCAAAGGTTTCCTGATAGTCAATGCCATACACCTGTGTATAACCCTTGGTGACAAGTCTTGCCTTATACCTCTCCACAGTACCATCAGACTTGAACTTGACTGTGAATACCCATCTGCATCCAACAGGGATTCTCCCTTTAGGGAGTTCAACAAGGTCCCAAGTGTGATTCTTCTCAAGAGCCAACATCTTTGAGTTCATTGCTTCTCTCCATTTTGGATCTGCCATAACCTCTGCTACATTCTTGGGAATAGATATGGATGAGATAGCTACAGTGAAGGCTATACCTGTAAGGGAGATAGAATCATAGGAAACAAACTTGGCAATGGGATTAGTACATGCCCGAGTTCCCTTGCGGTGAGCAATAGGAAGATCTAAGTCTGAGGATGTAGGAGTAGAGGAAGGTATACCTGTCTCGATGGATGGAGGCTCAGGATGAGGAGACGAAGAAGGATTTTGGCAGGTCTTCTTTATAGGAAGCCATAAAGAAGGATTTATCCTGTCCTTCGTATACACCAGTAGCTCCCCCTGTTCTCTGTTCACCTGTGCACTAGGAGGCTCCCCCTCAACAACAGTATCCACAGAAGGTTCCCCCTCAACGACAGTATCGACAGAATTTTTCTTTCCCTTGTCAATCTGAAAAGGGGAAATAGGGACAAGAGAGGAGAAAGCAAATGAAACAAACTCGGGAACCTCTTCACCCTCAACACCACCACCAAGAGATGAACACTCCCCCTGAAGAGGTGACTGAAAATACGGTATGGTTTCAAAGAAATGGACATCTTTGGAGAGAAGCCACCGACAAGTAGGAGGATGATAGCATTTATACCCTTTGGAGGTGGAGGAATACCTAAGAAAGATGCACTTTAAAGCCTTAGGATCCAATTTAGTGCGGGCAGATTTGCTAATATGTACATAGCAAATACAGCCAAACACCCTTGGAGGAAGAGAAAAGGAAGAAGACCATGAGGGTAAGACATTAAGAGGAACCTTAAAGTTCAAGACACTAGACGGCATGTGATTAATAAGAAAGACAGCAGTGAGTAGAGCATTAGACCAAAAGGTTTTTGGAACATGCATGGTAAACCAAAGGGATCTAGCCACTTCAAGGAGATGGCGATTTTTTCTTTCAGCCACCTCATTTTGTTGTGGGGTATCAACACAGGCCAACTGATGAATAATGCCATGGTCAGAAAAAAAGGTTTCCAAACCACTATACATATACTCCCCACCTTTGTCAGAACGAACAATTTGGATCTGAGTTTGAAATTGGGTATACACTAACTCATAAAAATTTTAAATGCAACATAGACATCACTCTTGTGTTTCAAAAGGTAAACCCAAGTAACCCAAGAATAGTCATCAATGAAAGAAACAAAGTAGCGGAAGCCACGCAAAGAGGTAACAGGGGAAGGCCCCCAAACATCAAAATGGATAAGATGAAAAGGTGAAGTAGATCTATTACCATTAGATGCATAAACTGTTTTACAACTTTTAGCAAACAGACAAAGTTCACAATGAAAAACATGGTTGACAGGAAAAGAAGTAAATAAATGTGGCAACAGTTTCCTCATAACAGAAAAAGAAGGGTGCCCCAAACGACGATGCCAAAGCAAAATATCCTCCTGAGTACGTCCATCTTCTTGCCCACAAACATAGGACTGGGCTTGCACAACAGGGGAAGCACTAGTCTCCAAAACATACAAGCCGTTAGTTTCACGACCACTGCCAATCACCCTCCTCGTCACCAAATCCTGAAAAGGACAATGGGTAGGAAAGAAGGTGACAAAGCAGTTCAAAGATTTAGTCAATTGGCTAACTGAAAGAAGGTTAGTGGCAAAGTTGGGAACATGAAAGACAGACTTCAAGGGTAAAAGTGGTGTAACCTGAATATCTCCCTTACCAGAAATGGAAGAGAAGGAACCATCAACAATTTTTACCTTATCTTTCCCAGAACAAACAGAATAGGAATTATACAGCTGAGACCTACTAGTCATATGATCCGTGGCACCTGAATCAATGACCCAAGGTGTGGTGCCGGAGGAGGAAGAGGCCTGTAGTGCAGTGGAAGAAGGAGTAGCAGAGGAACCATCCAGGTGGGCCACAATCCGGCGAAATGCAGCAATGTCTTCTTTGGAAAGAGAGGACGGATCAGATTCAATGACTCCAACATGAGCCTTAGGCCCCTTCTTCCGCTGTCCCTTCAGTCCCCCAGAGGAACTAGGAGGGGGCTTCCCATGGAGATCCAAGCAAAAATCCTTCGTATGCCCAGATTTGCCACAATGGTCACATAAGAATCGGCCCTTCACAGCTCCCTTAGCAGCCCCCTTATCAGCTCCTTTAGTGGAGTCCTGAGGGGTGGAAGAAACAAGAGCAGAGCGCTCAACAGTGGGAGTAGTCCCCATGGCACCCCTACGAGTCTCCTCACTCTGTAGATATCCACATACCTCCTCCAGTGAGTGAAGACTTGGTCGGCCAAGGATTTGTACCCGAAGAGGCTCAAAGACCTTCTCTTTCTCAAACAACTGGTGCACCTTGACCTCATCATCAAGACACAACTGAAGATCTCTATAGTGATCATACTCCTCCCACAGGCCCACAACAAGACTATAGTACTCAAAGATGCTTCTATCGCCCTGGCGCAGGCTAACAATCTATTGGAGAAGTTGGTACACCTTTGTAGAGTCCCTAACCCGATCAAAGATACGGGCCACACTGTCCCAAATGTCTTTGGCAGTCTCCTTGCCCATAAACCTTCTTCCAATCTCAGGCTTCATTGAGAAAAGAAGCCAAGCCATCACAAGAGAATTCTCAGTGTCCCATTTGGAGTACCCTTGCTCGATAGGAAGAGGGGCCTTGATGCTACCATTTATGTACCCCATCTTCCCCCTACATCGAAGAATCTATTTTATGGATCGGGACCAATCCAAATAGTTGTGGTTCTCAAGCTTGGCAATAGGAAGTTGGATATTGGGGCTCTCAAAGGAAGAATGCAGAGAAGGAGCTGTTTCCACAAGGGGTAAGGGTGTTTCAACATTTCTCTCACCCATATTTGATCTCAAATCAGCCACTTAAAAGGAGGAAGCAGCAGCACTTCAAGCAAACAGGTTTGTCTCAAAACAGTAGGCACAAAAACAGGGCAAATAATAGCCAAAAAAGGCTTGAAACACTTGTAGAATTTCAGAAAATACTCAAATAGCAGCGGAGTAAAGATGAGTAATGCTCCTTACCCAAAAACGATGCAAATGGACCATAAAAAATGGCCAAACAAAGCTCTATTGAAGAGCAGGTGCCAAACAAGGGCTCTAGCTGGCGGAAATTCTGGGCAGAACAGCCCAACCAAGATGCAATGGGAATGAATGGGTGTTTGCAGAAGGTTAAAGAGACGCAAAGGAGATCAAAGAGGACCCCCAAACGAAACTAGAGCACCAAGAAGCACTCCATTTGGATTCCAAACGAGAGAGAAACAAGTGGAGAAGATGACCTAACCAAAGTCCTTGACAAAAGAAAAAACAGTGAATGAAACCCTTCTTCACACTCCAAACTTCCTTCAAACACTTGCAAACAGCAGGATCAATGCTCTGATACCATGTTAGCTTTTAGAGTGGAAGAAGAAGAAGAGAAGAAATTTCAAGAGAGCAGCCACGGTTTTGGTTTGGTGTGTTATATCTCAAAACAAGAGACTAACATGCTTATATTGAAAAGAATATATAATTACACACAGGCCCTTGGCCTCATACAAATGACACAAAGAATACATAAAAGAGGGGTTATGTACATATATACCCCTTACAACTATTCTTAACAGCACAATGTTATGAAATCCGGAAAAAAATTCACAATCTCCAACAGAAGGATCTCTCTCTCTCTCCAAATATTTCAATACCCTTCGTGGTTACTGGCAAACATTGGACTATTATGGGAGATTCACTGCTACCTGTGAGATTGATACAATCGCTTTCACAAATGGGAGGATAAACTCCAAGTCTATGATTTTCTAGCAGGGCTGAATATGGAGTTTGATCAAATCAGGACACATGTTCTCAATCGTGATTCCTTTCCTACTCTTGAGGAAGCCTATGCCCTGGTCGGCTCAAAGGATAGTCGTCGTACTGCCATGGTGCACTCTGTACCGATGGAGCGATTTGCGTTATACACTATTCCCAGTATTCCTTCCCGTGGAGTACCTACCCAGGGCTCTTCTGCCCATGGGACTGATGGTTTACCCTCTGAGAAGCCAATTGTAAAGTGCGACTATTGTGGGAAAGAGCGTCATACAAAGGATAGTTGTTGGAAACTTCATGGCCGGCCCCCTCTTTCTCGTGGGTGTGGTTAGGGTCGATCGCCTAGTGCTGCTACCCATCACACATTCACACTACTACTGATGATACATCCAGTAATGCACCTCTCTCTTCTGATGAGCTTCACTACCTTCGTCGTTTGATGACCAGGCTTGAAACATCTTCTTCAAGGCCCTCTCCTAATTCCAGTGCTGCCTCTACTACTGTTCTCCCTCAGACCCATGACTCATCTTCATCTTCAGGTATATCTTTTGGTGGCCATTGTTCTATTCCCTGGATAATTGACTCAGGGGCCATCGATCATATGACTGGATCACCTTCTCTTTTTTCCTACTATTCTCCATTGTCAGGTAATGGTCGGGTTCGTATAGCTGATGGTTCCCTATCCTCTATTTTAGGAAAAAGGATCCATTCACTGTTTTCCTACCCTTTCTTTTTCCTCTATTTTACATGTCCCTAATTTTTCAACTAACTTGTTACCATTAGCAGCCTTATTAGGGACTTAAATTGTAAAGTAACTTTTTTTCCATCCCATTGTGTTTTCCAGGACTTGGCAACGGACAGTACGATTGGTTGTGGTAGGATGGATGGTGGTCTATATTTGCTTGAGGGCTCTCCTTCAACATCAAATGTCACATCTATTCCTGAGGATTCTACACAAGCTTTATCCGATCTTCATCAGTGGCATCGTTGGTTGGTCATCCCCCTTTAGGGACTTTATGTAAGTTTTTCCAGCTTTATTTATGTGGAATTCCGTGAATACTAGCTTGATCAATGTGATCATAACCCAGCCTTTATTTATAATATAATAGGGAACATTCTAGAATAGGTACAAGGACAAAAATACCCCTAGGACAGATTTACCCTTGGACCCATATTACAACACTCCCCCTTAAGTTGTTGCATACATATCAAACATGCCCAACTTGCTAACAATAGGAAAAAACAATTTTGTACCGATTCCTTTGGTAAGGATATCAACCAACTGTTCACTAGACTGAATAAATGGAATACAAATAATTCCTTGTTTCAGCTTCTCTTTGATGAAGTGCCGGTCAATCTCAACATGTTTGGTCCGATCATGTTGGACCGGGTTGTGAGCAATGCTGATTGCTGACTTGCTGTCACAGTAGAGTCGCATAGGAAGATCAGTACTCATCCCCAAATCTTGAAGATGCCCTTTGAGCCAAAGAAGCTCATAAATACCATGTGCCATAGCTCGGAATTCAGCTTCAGCACTAGATCGAGCCACAACAGCTTGCTTTTTGTTTCTCCAAGTAGTTAAGTTACCTCCAACAAATGTGCAATATCCAGATGTGGACTTCCTATCATCAGGACTACCAGCCCAATCTGCATTAGTGTACGCTTCTATCCGGAGATGGCTGTGTGGAGAGAACAATACTCCTTTCCCCGGAGCTGACTTGAGGTAACGGAGAATTTTGTAAGTTGCTTCCAAGTGAGAAGAGTGAGGATCATGCATGTATTGGCTGACAAGGCTTACAGCAAATGTGATGTCTGGCTGGGTATGTGAGAGGTAAATCAATCAACCCACTAACCTCTGATAGCTGCCTTTGTCCACTGGCTCACCTTCCTTACTCTTCAAATGTGTGTTGGGCTCCAGAGGGGTATCTGCTGGTTTACACCCAAGCATCCCTATTTCTTTCAATAAATCCAAGGTATATTTCCTTTGAGAGAGAGATATGCCCTTAGCTGAATAGGCAACCTCAATCCCTAGGAAGTACCTCAATTTGCCCAAATCTTTGACTTCAAACTCCGTGCCCAAATAAGCTTTCAGCTTCTGAATCTCATGTGCATCACTGCCTGTGATTACTATGTCATCAACATAGACAATCAAAAGGGTAACTTGCTGTCCCATTCTCTTAACAAACAATGTGTGGTCTACATTACTCTGCTTATACCCATACGCGATCATAACCTCGTGGAATCGGCCAAACCAAGCCCTTGGGGACTACTTCAGACCATACAGGGCCTTCTTCAAGTTGCACACTTTCCCCCGAGTCTCTGAAGAGGTAAAACCCGGGGGTATCTCCATGTAGACATCTTCCAAGTCTCCATGCAGGAAGGCATTCTTCACATCGAATTGTTGGAGTTCCCATCCTTGATTTACAGCACAAGAAATGATGACCCGTACAATATTCATCTTCGCTACAGGAGCAAAAGTCTCTTGATAATCGATTCCTTGGGTTTGAGTGAACCCTTTAGCGACCAATATAGCCTTGTATCTCTCCACAGAACCATCAGCCTTGTGCTTCACAACAAAGACCCATTTACAACCAATAGGCCTCTTCCCATGTGGAGGACTTACCAAATCCCAGGTCTGATTTTTCGCAAGGGCAAGCATTTCTTCATCCATTGCCTTCTTCCATTTTGGTTCGGCTATTGCTTCCTGCCAAGTGTTAGGGATAGAGAAAGAGGACAAAGAGGATATGAAAGCATGAAAGGCAAGAGTTAGAGAGTTGTAGGACACAAAGTTTGAGATAGGATGCTGAGTGCAACTTCTTTTTTGTTTGCAAACAGCAATGGGTAAATCAAGACTAGGATCAAGAAGGGGATTACCAGAAGTATGACTAGGAGCAAGATTTGGAGTAGGAACAAATGCCGATTGCATAGGTGGTGCAGCGGTGGTGGTTTCTTTCTCTTTGTACTGAGGGCCATCTGTAGGAAAATCAGTCCCCCGAGTGTATTTCTGCTTCACAAGTCTCTCCCCCTGCACCTGTTGCTCAATTTGTCCCATTTCTTGTTCTTGACTTGTAACTTCATCCTCTAGTTCAATAGAAACATCTTCAATGGTTGGTATCTCAACATCTAAAGGAGCAATCAGCGGGACCTCTTTATTACTTTGAGTCTCCCCCTGCAGAGGTACCGGCGGTGGAAAGTAAGCCTCCGACTCCCGAAAGACAACATCCATGGTGACCAACACCTTTCTAGTAGGAGGATGGTAGCATTTATAGCCCTTCTGAGTCAATGAGTAACCAAGAAAAATGCACCGTAATCCTCTGGTATCAAGCTTACCATGGACGTGGTGATTTCGTGCAAACACAACACAACCAAACACTCTTGGGGGCACCACAAAAGTGGATTTTCCAACCAACATATCCAAGGGACAGCGGCCACCCAAGACACGAGATGGAAGTCGATTTATGAGGTAAGTATCTGTAAGCACGGCATCACCCCAGAAACGAGGAGGGACAGACATGGTGAACATAAGGGAATGAGCTACCTCCAGTAGATGTCTGTTCTTGCGTTCAGCTACTCCATTTTGAGCGGAGTGTCAACACAAGAAGTCTGGTGTATGATCCCATGGCTGTCCAAATAGGAACGGAAAGCACCATACATATATTCCTTGCCATTATCTAAGCGAAGAATCTTCACCTTGGCATCAAACTGCGTCTGGACCATTTTGTGGAAGAACATAAAACAGTTGAACACATCACTCTTGCTATGCATCAAATATACCCAAGTCGTCCGGCTAAAATAATCGATCCCATGGTTGTCGGTGGCTGGCGGAAGTGGTGGAGGGGCTGGCAGTGGGTGGTTTTAGGGCAGAATGCCGAAAAAGAAAAGGAAGAAGAGAGAAAAAAATCGAAAAAATTTTACTTCCCATATCCCCAGAATATTTTTGGCTCTGATACCATGTGGAATTCCGTAAAAACTGGCTTGATCAATGTGATCATAGCCCAGCCTTTATTTATAATATAACAGGGAACATTCTAGAATAGGTACAAGGACAAAAATACCCCTAGGACAGATTTACCCTTGGACCCATATTATAACAATTTAAGCAATGTAATCCCAATAGTTTTGTTTGTGATGCTTGTACTTAGGCAAAGCAGACTAGACATACTTATCCCAATTCTAATAATAGAAGTTTATTTCCGTTTGGTGTGGCTCATTCTGATTCCCCACCCTTGGACCCATATTTTATCGATTGTTTTAGTAGCACTACTTGGATCTACCTAATTCATCAGAAAAGTGATGTGTCTCACTGCTTTAAGTCCTTCCATAAGATGGTGCATACTCAGTTTGATGCAAAGATAAAGATTCTCCGAACTGATAATGGGCGTGAATACATGGTGGGCGATCTCCAATCTTATCTAAGTGAGCATGGTATTATCCACCACACCAGCTATGTTGACACACCAGCTCAGAATGGGGTTGCTAAAAGTAAGAATCGTCATCTATTGGAAGTGGCTCGTTCCTTGCTGTTTGCCATGTCTGTTCCTCCCTGGTTTTGGGGTGATTCGGTTCTTTTGGCTGCTTACTTGATTAACCGGATGCCCTCTCGCATGCTTGATGGACGTTGTCCATTGGATCTTCTCATGGGTTCCTCTACTTATATTGTTCCCCCAAAGGTGTTTAACTGTGTCACTTTTGCACGCAATCATCATGTGCAAGGCAAGCTAGATCCCAGAGGGCTTCGCTACATTTTCTTAGGCTACTCTGCCACTCAGAATGGTTATAAATGTTACCACCCTCCTTTGCGCAAGCTATTTGTTATCATGGGTGTCGTCTTTCAAGAAACAGTTCCATATTATTCATCTCCTGCACCTCTTCAGGGGGAGTTTGGACCAAGTGAAGAAGTGCCTTTCATGATTACACCTATGGATCTGCCCATGACGGAAGATGATATAGAAATTGAAGATGGTGTAACAGGGCAGGAACAACTGCAGCCCACGGTTCAGGAGGAACCACCTTGTTCTCCACCTCAGCCCACTATTGTCCAGGGGGAGCAAGCAACAACACCTCTTATGTCTCCTTTAAAGGTGTCTGTTCGATCTCGAAAGAGGAAAAACAAGGAGCAAGACGTTAAGATCACAACCATCCCTTCTCACCAATCGTCGCTCCCAGAGTCAAGTCCTACATGTGCTCCACATTTGTCTGGTAAGTCTCTTCCTTTTAGTGACCCAACTCTAGATTTATCAATTGCAACTAGAAAAGGGAAAAGAATGTGTACTTAGCATCCCATCTCTACTGTGGTATCCTATGACTCCCATTCTCCTTTCTTCCATGCTTTTGTGTCTTCCCTATCGTTTGTTTTTGTTCCTAACAACTGGTAGGAAGCACTGGCTAATGCACTATGGAAAGAGAAAATGATTGAAGAAATGAGAGCCCTTAGCAAGAATAACACGTGGGAATTGGTGCAACTTCCTTTAGGAAAGAGAGTTGTAGGGTGTAAATGGGTGTTTGTGGTGAAGCACAAGGTTGATGGGACTATGGATAGGTATAAAGCAAGGTTGGTTGCTAGAGGATTCACTCAGACTTCGGTATTGACTACCAGGAAACTTTTGCACCGGTAGGCAAAATGAATACCGTTGGGGTGATATTATCTTGTGTTGTGAATCAAGGATGGGACCTTCAACAGCCAGATGTCAAGAATGCTTTTCTGCATGGAGAGCTTGAAGAAGAAATGTATATGGAAATTCCACCAGGTTTTGCTTCTCAAAAGACTCAAGGGAGAGTTTGTAAACTCAAGCGAGCATTGTATGGCTTAAAACAATTACCCAGGGCCTGGTTTGGTCGGTTTCATAAGGCCATGGTGTCTATCGGTTACAAGCAAAGCAATGCCGATCACACCCTCTTCATTAAGAGAACCTCTTCCCATATCACTACCTTGATTGTCTATGTTGATGACATTGTCATCACTGGAAGCAGTATGGAGGAATTGTTGTCCTTGAAAAAATTCCTACGTCAGAAGTATGAGACTAAAGACCTAGGAAACTTAAGGTACTTCTTGGGCATAGAAGTTGCATATTTTGATAAAGGCATTTCCCTATCACAAAGGAAATATACTGTTGATCTCCTGACAGAAACAGGAATGCTGAGTTATAAGCCTGCTGACACCCCTGTGGAGACTAATTCTCACCTTCGCAGTAAGGAGAGTGAACCAGTTAAAAAGTGCAACTATCAAAGTCTGGATGGGAGACTTATCTATTTGTGGAATTCCGTGAATACTGGCTTGATCAAAGTGATCACAACCCAGCTTTATTTATAATACTGAAATCATATGAAGAGAATACATCTAAGCAATGTGGGACTAAAACCCATATTACAACACTCCCCCTCAAGTTGGTGCATACATATCAAACATGTCCAACTTGCTAATTATAGGAAACAATAACTTAGGACTGATTCCTTTGGTGAAGATATCAGCCAACTGATCACTAGACTGAATAAATGGGATACATATTATCCCTTGTTCCAACTTTTCTTTGATAAAATGCCGGTCAATCTCAACATGTTTGGTACGATCATGTTGAACCGGATTGTGTGCAATGTTGATTGCGGACTTGCTATCACAGTAGAGTCACATAGGAAGATCAGTAACCATCCCCAAATCTTAAAGCAGCCCCTTGAGCCAAAGAAGTTCACAAATACCCTAGGCCATAGCTCAGAACTCAGCTTCAACACTAGATCGAGCCACAACAACTTGTTTTTTGCTTCTCCAAGTAGTTAGGTTTCCTCCAACAAATGTGCAATACCCAGATGTGGATTTCCTATCATCAGGACTGCTAGCCCAATTTGCATCAGTGTATGCTTCTATCCGGAGGTGGCTATGAGGAGAGAACAAGATTCCTTTTCCAGGAGATGATTTAAGGTAACGGAGAATTCTATAGGCTGCTTCCAAGTGAGAAGAGTGAGGATCATGCATGTAATGACTAACAAGGCTTACAGCAAATGTGATATCCGGCCGAGTATGTGAGAGGTAGATCAATCGGCAAACTAACCTCTGATAACTGCCCTTGTCCACCGGGTCGCTGTTCTTACTCTTCAAATGTGTGTTGGCCTCAAGGGGGGTATTTGCTGGTTTACACCCAAGCATCCCTGTCTCTTGTAACAAATCTAAGGTATATTTCCTTTGAGAGAGAGATATGCCCTTAGCTGAATAGGCAACCTCAATCCCTAAGAAATACCTTAATCTACCCAATTCATTGACTTCAAACTCGGTGCCCAAATAAGCCTTCAACTTCTGTATTTCTTGTGCATCACTGCCTGTGATCACTATATCATCAACATAGACAATCAGCATTGTCACTTGCTGTCCTACCTTCTTCACAAACAATGTATGATTAGCATTGCTCTGCTTGTATCCATAAGCAATCATAGCCTTATGGAACCGGCCAAACCAAGCCCTAGGTGATTGTTTCAGACCATATAGGGCCTTCTTCAGCTTACATACCTTTCCCTGAGTTTTTGAAGAAGTAAAACCAGGAGGTATCTCCATGTAGACATCTTCTTCTAGATCTCTATGCAAGAAGGCATTCTTCACATCAAGTTGCTGGAGTTCCCATCCGCGATTCACAGCACAAGAGATAATAACCCGTACAGTATTCATCTTTGCTACAGGAGCAAAGGTCTCTTGGTAGTCAATACCTTGGGTTTGAGTAAACCCTTTGACAACAAGCCTCGCCTTGTATCTCTCCACTGAGCCATCAGCCTTGTGCTTCACTACAAAGACCCATTTGCAACCAACAGGTCTTTTTCCAGGTGGAGGACTCACCAAATCCTAGGTCTGATTTTTTTCAAGGGCATGCATCTCTTCATTCATCTCATCCATCCATTTCTGTTTGGCTATAGCCTCCTGCCAGTTGTTAGGGACGGAAACAGAGGATAAAGAAGCTATGAATGCATGTAAAGTAGGAGTTAGTGAGTTATATGGCACAAAGTTGGAAATAGGGTGCAATGTACAACTTCGCTTTGATTTCCGAACAACAATGGGTAAATCAAGACTGGGATCAATAGGGGGCTTACCAGAAATCTAACTAGGAGCAAGACTTGGAGCAGGAGGAGATGCCGATTGAGTAGGATCAGTGGTGGTGGTCTCTTTGTATAGAGGGCCGTCCAGAGGAAAATCAGTTCCCCGAGTGTACACAATCTTTTCTTGTTGTAGCTGTCCCACTTCCTGTTCTTGACTAGTAACCCCTTCTTCGAATTCAATAGAGGTATCCTCTATGGTAGGTATTTCAATGTCTAGAGGAGCAATCAGCGAGACCTCTTCACCACTTATAATCTCCCCCTGCAGAGGTTCCGGCTGCTTAAAGTAAGCTTCAGACTCCCGGAACACTACATCCATAGTGACAAACAGTTTCCTAGTAGGAGGATGATAGCATTTATATCCTTTCCGGGTAGCAGAATAACCAAGAAATATGCATCGCAGTCCCTTGGGATCAAATTTGCCGTGTACATGATGATTCCTGGCAAACACTACACAGCCAAAGACTTTGGGAGACACAACAAAGGTTGATTTCCCACAGAGCACATCCAAGGGGCAGCGACCATCCAAAACACGGGAGGGAAGCCGATTGATAAGATATGTAGCTGTAAGAACAGCACCACCCCAAAAGTGAGGAGGAACAGCCATAGTGAACATAAGAGAACGAGCAACCTCCAGAAGATGGCGGTTCTTGCGTTCAGCCACCCCATTTTGAGCGGGAGTGTCAACGCAAGAGGTTTGGTGAATGATCCCATGGCTGTCCAAATAAGACCGAAAGGCACCGTCCATGTATTCCTTTCCATTATCGGACCTAAGAATCTTGACCTTGGCATCGAACTGTGTCTCGACCATCTTATGAAATAAAGTCAAACAGGTAAAGACGTCACTCTTACTATGCATCAAATATACCTAAGTCGTCCGACCAAAACAGTTAATGAAAGTGACAAACCACCGAAATCCAGAGCTAGACACACAACGGGTAGGGCCCCATACATCAAAATGTATCAAACCAAAAGGATGCAAGCTTGTATTGTCAGAAATGGGAAAAATGCTTCGAGTTTGCTTTGCCAAAGTGCAAGCATCACAAGAAAAATTATGTTTATTACATCTCTTCACCAAACTAGGAAATAAAGTGGACAAAACACTAAACGGTGGCTGGCCCAAACGACGATGCCAGTTATTCAATTCAAAGAGTGTAGAATCAAAATCAGAAGATGTAGGCTGAGATGTCAAAGCTGCCCGGGAACCGTCAAGCACGTACAGACCTCCAACCACCTTACCACATGCAATCGTACTGTCCGTTTCCAAGTCCTGAAATAAACAATGGGTTGGAAAAAATGTTACTTTGCAGTTTAAATCCTTAGTTATGCTACTAATGGAAAGCAAATTAGTAGTAAACTTCAGAACATGTAACATAGAGGAAAGGGTAAGAGATGAAGAACACTGTACGGATCCCTTTCCCGAGATAGGAGAAAGAGACCCATCAGCAACTCGAACCTTACTATGACCAGATAAAGGAAAATAAGTGGAATAAAAAGAGGAAGAACCAGTCATATGGTCGGTTGCCCCTGAGTCAATTACCCAAGAATCGGGCATGACCGAGGTGCAATTCCCACCAAATGAAATACCTGTGGAAGAAGGTGTATTGGGATTAGCAGGTAGAGATAGAGCCAAGGCAGCCATGGAAGGAGATACAGATGTCGAAGAAGATGAGTCCAAACGAGTCACCATATCACGCAAATTTTGCAAATCCTCCATAACCTGTGACAGAGAATGATCAGGCTGATCCTCAGTAGTTGCCTGATGAGCACGGGAATTATTGGACCGATTGGAACCACCCCTACCACGGCTGCGAGTGTCTGCAGGGCGACCATGAAGTTTCCAACAGCGGTCCTTTGTATGCCATTCCTTCCCACAGTAATCGCATTTAATGGGAGGTCGATCACCCGAGGACTGATCAGTGCTAGCAGAACGGGAAGAGCCCCCACGGGCAGAATGTGACCCAGAAATAAGAGCCGATCTCTCCTGAGTAACTGGGTGAACCATGGCTGTTCGTTGACTGTCTTCAGCCGAAAGGATCGCATAGGCCTGTTCAAGAGTGGGGAGAGGTTCCTGATTCAAAATATTTGACCGGATATGATCAAACTCAATATTCAGCCCTGCCAAGAAATCAAAGACGCGTAAACCATCTTCCCACTTGTGATATGCCGTGGCATTAACATCAGTGGTGGCAGTGAAGGCGCCCAGAAAATCCAACAGTTGCCACATCATACACATGGTATTGTAATACTGAGAAAGTGTCAACTCCATCTGTTTGGTAGAATGAATTTTTTGACGGAGTTCATAGAATTGGGCAGCGTTCCCAACCTGAGAATAAGTATCTTTGGTTGTCTTCCATATTTTCGCAGCCGAGTCAAGAAGAAGGTACCACCCAACAATGTCTTGGTCCATGGAATTAACCAAATATGACATGACCAAGAAATTAAAATTCATCCAACGATCCTCTGCAAAACCAGCCTCTGTAGGCCTGATCGTGGCGCCCGTGATGTAGCCAGACAAGCCACGGGAACCAATTGTAAATAAACAGGAGCGAGACCACATAAGATAATTGCTTCCATTCAACTTGATAGTGTTCACAGGAAATGGAATAAAATCACGTTGCGACGAACCATCAGATCAAGAAGAAGCATAGGTGATCTCCGAAGAGTCGAGCATGATGGCTGGAAAAAATCGCAAAAAACAAGGCCTCCAAAAATAATTAAATCATACGGAGGGAAAAAAAGGACCCTTGACGGGAGTCAACTCACCACCAAGGGTGGAAAAAAAAATAACGGCAAGGTGAGGGAGACCCTCTCGAGGAAAAAAAGAAAGGAAGGCGAGAGGTGGGGGGGCTGGCGGTGGAGGCGGAAGAAGGGGGGTGGCCCTGGGAGGGCTGGCGGTGGTGGCGGCAGGGGTGGGAGGGCCGAGGAGGAAAAAAAGAAGGGCCGGCGGAGGGAGGCTGGTGGTGGTGGAGGGCTGGCGGATGGCTGGCGGTGGTGGCGGAGGGCTGGCGGTGGCGGAGGAGGCTGGCCTTAGGGCAGAAACACGAAGGAGAAGAGAGAAAAAAAAGAAAAAAAGGAAAAAAAATTTAATTCTCATATTCCCGGAATATTGTTGGCTCTGATGCCATGTGGAATTTCGTGAATACTAACTTGATCAAAGTGATCACAGCCCAGCTTTATTTATAATACTGAAATCATATGAAGAGAATACATCTAAGCAATGTGGGACTAAAACCCATATTACAACACTTTGTCTTATACCCGACCAGATACTGCCTTTGATGTTAGCATGGTTAGTCAATATATGCATGATCCATATTCATCCTATTTGGATGTTGTCTACAGGATCTTGCTATATGTAAAGGCTGCCCCAGGGAAAGGTGTTCTCATAACCTCTAATAATCATCTTCGCATTGAGTCATACATAGACGCCGATTGGGCTGGTTGCCCTGATGATAGAAGGTCTACTTCTGGTTATTGTACATATGTTGGTGGTAACTTGTTCACCTGGAGAAGCAAGAAGCAGTCAGTAGTGGCTCAATCCAGTGCAGAAGCAGAGTTTTGGGCTATGGCCCATGGCATTTGTGAGTTGATTTGGCTAAGAGGATTACTTCAGGATCTTGAAGTGTCAGTTGAGGTTCCCATGCATCTGTACTCAGATAGCAAATCAGAAATTAGCATCTCCCACAAGCCAGTTCAGCATGATTGAACCAAGCATGTGGAGATTGATCGTCACTTCATCAAGGAATAGCTCAAACAGGGTCTTATATGTATCTCCTTTTTTTCCATCAGGTGATCAGTTAGCTGATGTGTTTACCAAAGGGTTTACCTGTTAAGAACTTTATTTCAGTAGTTAGCAAGTTGGACATGATTGATATCTATGCACCAACTTGAGGGGGGGGGAGTGTTGTATTTTTTGGTACACGGGTATAATGGTCCAGTAGGGTTTATCATGTGTTGTCCTAAGGGTATTATTGTAACTTGTACTTCTCCATCTTATTATAAATAAGAGTGGGCTTGTGTCTCATTGACATAAGTTCAATTCCCCAAATATTCCATCATTATAAAATTAGAATGACAAGTGCAACATGCGACTCAATCATAAACTGAGAATTACAGGACTAACACAAACAGATGTTTTCCACAATCACATATAGGAATAGAAAATTTTACCATTTTCATGCCAATCAACACGACACCGTGAACAGTGGACCATTTCAAATGAATTAGCGGGAAGTGGTAGTTGCTTTGTGGCTATTGCAGAAATCATTGCACCAATTCCTCGCTCTAAGGCAAACTGAATCTGATTCTCATGCCCATCTTTCGGAGCAAAGGACATTGTTTGAATGTCCAGTGGAAGTAGATAAGCTGAGAAACTGGCAACCCCACAACCAACATCAAGAACCTGAACTACCCCAGCTGAACGGAGATCACCTGTCTCATTAGTTGTCATATTTCCTAACCTGCACTAGGATCAGGATGCAGAAAATTTTGAACTTAACTAAAACAACTTGGAGATATTTCTACAACCACAACAATCACATGTAGCCAACAATAGACAAAATGAGGGCATGATCTAAGCAACAGGGCTTAAAATCCCATGAGTAGCAATTTTTGTCAACTGCGTCACATAAGGAAAACTAATAGTTGCACCATAGCATGTCATCATATATGTGGAAGTCAGTGATGCATTTTGCATGCTAAAAATAGCATGACACAGGATCCAGTTGTTTGAACTTTCAGAGAAGTAGCCGTGCCACAATTTCAAACTCCTGTAAATGCAATGCATGCTAACAAGCTTCATTAAATGACTAATGTAGCACAACATCCAATCCTGAGACGAGTCACAAACAAAATTGTGGAGCATGCTGCATATTAGTAAGGTAGAAATTCCACTAAATTTGAATAATTTTCAGCACCTTCAAATATACATTTTAATACATGGTCCCCCCCCCCCCCTCTTCTCTTCACTGGTAGTAAGAGTAAAATATTAGGAGTAAAATGGAGCATGCTACATATACATACAGTAGAAACCTGTCCCACCTAGGGTTCATTCATGTATAATACTTGAAAAATACCCATCAATAATTTCTTTGCTTTTTTTTTTAAGAAAATTTGTCTCCCATCTTGAATCCAAAGATGCAGAAAGAATACTTGTATGTTATAGCATAATAGTTTAATAAATGTACAAAACATGTTATCCATATTATAAACATAATAATGGTTTCCCTACGTTTACATATAAAGTTTTATTACTCTATGTATCAGTATATAAAAATATATGAAGTATAAAAGGGCATACCCAGTGCACGAGGCTCCCGCCACTGTGGGGTCTGGGGAGGGTCATAATGCATGCAGCTGTACATTATAAGTATATATTCCAAAATTTCTACAATAATGTACGCAACCGTACATAACGTACTCCTGCTTTTGCAGAGAGGCTGTTTCCAGAATAAAAATATATTAAGTATATATTCCAAAATTTCTACAATAATATTTTCTCTAGGAAGCAAGTTATACTTGAACATCACCAACGTGAAACTTTATCCCATCCCTAAAATTACTATGGTCCTATCCATGACCAACTGTTATACATAGTTGTCAAGGTGGCAAGGCGACCCAAGGTGGTGGAGGGGTGTCTAAGCGCTTAGGCGTTGCCTAGGCGACTAAAGCCCACAAGTGTTATTTTTTATTTCCCCTCTTCTAACATTATTTAGTATGCTACAATATGTACCTTATATCATCAAAAATCAACATTAAGCCACATCAAGTCATCAAAAATCAACATTAAATCACATCAAGTCATCAAAAATCAATATTAAGCCACATCAAGTCATCAAAAATCAACATAGAAATAGAAGACAGCAGAACTGAAGAAGCAAGCTAGTGGAAGTTTGAAACAATCAAAACATACATTTGGTTTATATGTTCTTGGAATTGGTCATTTTCAGGCATACCTAACGAAGCAAGCTAGTGGAAGTTTGAAACAATCAAAACATACATTTGGTTTATACGTTCTTGGAATTGGTCATTTTCAGGCATACCTAGTATCACATTTGGTTTATACTCTTCTTAATAAATATGATCTTACCAATAAGTAATTAACCTGCTCTCGATTTAGAGAAATGTTTTTGTTCTCTAAGAAATTTGATTGATCAAATGATTTTATTTTTACATGAGACTTTTTGTATTAGGTAGAGCACAAAACCAGCTTTCCAGCAAATCCAAGATTGCTTAAATCTGATTTATATTGAAGGAGTTATGTTCCGGTCAAACCTTATTTGGTGTGTGTGAATGTTGTTAAAATCGATCTAAATGAAAATACTTTTTTAAATATCAAAACAAATGAATCCGTATCCGTATCAGAGCCGAATCCGATCCGTTTACAGCCCTAAGTGTAAGGCGCCCTACAATAAAGCGGCAGCTGGCTAGGCACCTAAAAATCCGCCTGGACGCCTAGGTGGTGCCTAGGAGACGCCTTTGCAACGCCTTGACAACTATGCTGTTACAATGAGAACTATACTCAAGACCTGAGTCCAAAAGTAAAGCCACCCCAAGTTCATAGAATAAATACATGCTTGATTCCTCTTAATTCTTATAAAACAAGCTCCCCCAAAGAAAGAGAGAAAGAGAGGAGAAGAAGAAGAGGACAGAGCAAGCCCTTTATTCCACCTACAAATTGCTCTAAGGTGTAACGCTCACCATCAAGGATGCACAGGGCAAACAGTAGTGGTCTTGACCCATGAAAAGCCTTTGTCAACCATGAAAGGAGGGCAACAAACATTTATTTAAATAGAGTTAAATGGTGAAACAAGATAGATGTAGCTGACCCCATTTAGTTGGTAATAGGCTTAGTTGAGCTGAGTATTATCCTTAGAATCAAACGGTTTTAAGATAAGTACAACAAAAACAGAGTATATGATGTGTAACTTTAGTAATAAATAATAAAGAACTAAGAGAAGAGTGGTGAAAATTGATGATAGGCAGTTAGCACAAAGTGATAACTTTAGATACCTAGGTACAATCATGAATAAAGGAGAAATAGAGGATTATATTGTACAAAGAATTAGAATAGGGTGTATGAAATGGAGGGATGCATCTGGAGTGTTATTTGACCAACGTATCCCTTTAAAACTCAAAGGGAAATTTTATAGAACAGTCATACAAACCAGCAATTAAGTTGTGCCATTGCAGCCTGTTAATTGCAGGTTCGAAACTTGGAAACAGTCTCTCCATTGAAGCAGGAGGTAAGGCTGCGTACATTTGCACCTCTCAAACCCTGCGGTAGCGGGAGCCTAGTGCACTGGACGCTCTTTTTTTTAGTTATAAAACCAGCAATGACTTATGGGGCTGAATATTGGGCAGTTAAGAAAAAACATTTAAACAAACTTAATGTAGCTGAAATCAAGGTTCGAAAACTCGGGTCTCGGAGCCATCTCGGCCCAACCAAAAACCGAGTTGGGCCGAGATCTCGGCGAGTTTGTGCACTTTTTTTTTTCCCGACTCGGAAGCCCATCTCGGTGGGTTTTAGACCTCTTTTGGTCTGAAAATCAGTATACAGCCTATTTTAGGCCATTTAAACACAATGGCATTATCAGATTTTGCAAAAACTTTGTCCAAATAGGACTTTTACATCGGACCCTTAGTTGGTAGGCGAAGACGTATTAAAATAGCATACTATATACATTAATGACATAATTTATGTATATAGAACTCAAACAAAACATTCAATTAATAAGAAAACAACTTAATAAGCATTACAAATGTTAAAGTGAATAAATGATACATCAAATTGCTCAAGCTTAACAATGTTACAAGTCACAACTATCATCACATAAAATTAGATTGAATCACATATTCATTCCCCATTTGTCCCACATAATCTTCCCATGACATATTGTTGCTCCACTGTTGCATATAGTTCTCCACAGCATTCATACAAGAGTTCTCATCCACATATGCCAAAATCCCTATCCTAGGGTATAGCTGTTCCACAGTGGCGTTAGACCATTGCTGTGAAGGTTCATATCCACTGCTTATGCTACTGTCATATTGAGGAATGTATGAGACTGGGAATGTGGACCCAAAGGTAGACCCAATGCTGGACCCAATGCCAGACTCACTGCTTTGATATTCATACGCATGTGTTGACTGGCCAAACTGACCATAGGCACTATATTCAGAACCGGTGCTCTGCTGGCCATAATCATAGTGATGATGAGGTTGATATGATTGCCACGACTGATGCTCACTACCAGTATCCATAGTCATGCTTCCAAAACTTACTAGCATGGTGTTCATACTCGTGTCATCATACTGAGGTTGGTTGTGTTTGCGACCCGTCCTTCTCTTGTACGTTTTGCTGTGGCCACCATAGTCTTGATCTTGTGTGGCATGTGTAAACTGAGACTCACCTGTGAAACGCACAGGGTCCTCCTGGGTTCCCACTCCATGTTGGTATTGCTCGTGCATTCCCTCATAACGATCATCATAATAACCACCACTCTGCATGCCACCAGTACCACCACCACCACCACCACCACTACCGCCAGCATCACCACCAGTAGGGTCATCACCACCAGCAGGGTCATTACCATCACCATTACCATCACCATCACCACCACCATCATCATCATCATCAGGAGCAGTTTCTGTTGCATCCTCAAAAGTTCTCTGTGACTGAGAATGTGCACCCCCCTCTTGCGACATATAGTCATCAACATCTGTACCAGTTACGGACGCAATGGTGGAGTTGGGCCTACCTCTAGGCTCATCCATCTCTGGTGCACCACGATCCCTCATCCACTGGAATAGGGGATCCTCATCATCATCAGAGTCCTCCTGGAATATGTTGGCTAGCTCGATGGGATCTTTGTCATTGTTCTCAAATTCTTCACATATGTGCCTCATCCTTAGTCTCATATTAAAATGCACATACACCAGCTGCTCCAGTCGTTGACTACCCAATCTGTTCCGCCTCTTTGAGTGTATCAATGCGAATGTACTCCAGTTGCGCTCGCACCCAGAGGATGAACAAGTTTGTGAGAGCAGTTTGATTGCTACCTTCCCCAGGTTGGGTGAACTTGTACCATAAAGCACCCACCAGTCAGCTGCATTATAAACATAGAATATTAAGAATATGTGCATTGTAAAGGGATAAAACTATAATTCATAAATGTAAAGTCATGCCACATTGCCACCTACCAGGGTCTGACTTTTGTCTACCCTCCACTGCAGCTTTTCGGCTGAAACTTGCTGAGGCCTCTCTAAAGAATTTGATCTATTTTCATTTTAAATTTCAAACAGTGTTAGAGGCATTAGTATTTGCTATTTAGTAATTACATTCCTTTACTGACTACCAATGTACCAAAGTCCCATAGTTTCACCTCATCATTGCAGTCAGATTGTGTCTTAGGATTGACCTCCAACTTCTCAATAACAGCTGCAACTACCAGTAACAAATCCGTGTCCAACCCAAGATTATGCGAGTACTGGTACTTTGGATTCAAATAGTGTGCTAATAAAGGGGAAACCACAAATATAAGTTGTTAGTGACTTAATACTTTCGAGTTTTGAATATGTAAATGTAAAAACTCATATAAAGTGTAAAGTATGTTGAAGTGTTGAACTCACCAGCTTTATGCAAGGGATGACTCAAGTGCTTCTCCCATCGCTCATTAATGATGTTAACGTATGAGCGAGCACTTCGGAGTATTGCTGCTCGGACCATTTCCTTCATCTTCTGCAGGGCAGCATATATGTGGGGCAAGGTAGGCTTCTTCTCAATGTCAATCATCCTTGGTACTGCCACCACTGGCTCTAATATGACAACAACTTTATACAAGTCCTTCCAAAATTGATCACTTGCAATGGTCTCTTGTGCTGCCTACCCTTCTTCTGTCCTAGAACCTGGCCAACTAAACCATTGCTCACTTGCAAACATTGACCTCAGACCTACCACCTTCGACTGAATGCTCTTCAATGCAATGTAATTGGTGGCAAATCGAGTGACACCAGGCCTCACTAAATCCCCCTTGCATTTTTCCCTCATCATGGCTAAAGCATAACCATGGTTATACACAAAAGTGGTCACTTGCCTTGCCCTATTGACCACACCAGCCACCAAAGCTTTTTTCCCCATGTCCTTTACCATTAAATCAATAAAATGGGCTGCACATGGAGTCCAAAAGAGGCGGATCCTCTTACTCTTCTTGTTCATCAATTTCTCTCCAGCCTTCTTAAAATTAGAACCATTATCCGTCACAATTTGGATAACGTTCTTTGCTCCTATATCTTCCTCCACCACTTGCTTCAGTAGCTTATACAAGTATGATGCATCTTTGATATGCTTTGATGCATCAATAGACTTCCAAAAAACAGTCTTCCCATTACAACTCACCATGAAATTTATAATGGACTGTCTAGTAGGTCCAGTCCAACCATCAGCCATAAGAGTAACCCCATATGTGTCCCACCTTGGCTTCAGACCCTCTATGTACTCTTTCAGCTCCTCTACCTCTTTAGGCAAATATACATTATACAACTCATATGGTGTAGGCCCCTTCCATCCTGGGCCAGCCCTCCCTACAGCGCCAAGGAATGCATTATAATATGTTCCTTGTGCTACATTAGCTGGAATGCCATTGTATAGCATGAACTTGCTGAAGGCTTTCCGCGCTTCCTCTTATTTACCACCAAACACTTGTGGGATGGTTGACTGGAAGGCATCTTGTTGCCTAAAGGTAGATGGATCTTGCTCAAAAATGGTATTTGGGGAACGTGCTCGAGGTCGGGCTTGGGGCCGTGGGATATCTCTTGTGCTAGTGCTTCTCCTCCTCTCATCTTGTTGCAGACCAGTGCATGAGCAGATCCACGCTCCTCTTACTTGCTTCATATGCTCTTATATTCTCAAAATGAAAACTTTGCCTACTCTCCGCCAAAGTCTGCGATAAATCCTATATTCAGCCTCGATTCGAACTCACGGTGTAGGCCTATATTCAGTATCATCTCTTACTCCTCCAAGGATATCTACACCAGGCCTCTCTAGAACTGCCTCATCGAAAGCTATTTGTTGTCTTTCCCTCTCAGCTTTCTTTGTTCGTACTCCTCTCAAGTTTTGTGCCATTGTCAGTTTCACTTGGCTCGGAATATTTCGGCATTTGGCAACATCCTTGCCCAGACCAGACAAATGTTCCTTTAACCTAGTTGCTCTTCCAGAATTTAGAATCTTTCTACAGTAGTTACACTTTGACTTCTTTTTGTCCTCAGACATCGGGACTCCATGTAGTCATGCTATATCCCCCATTGTGTAAGAAATATCTTATTTTTTACACTGTTACATAAAAAAACATGTATTAGTAACTATTACAGAATTAAAGTAAGGTATTAAATACTTAAAGTATTATATTCATAATTATTAAACATAATATGAAGCTACTAGAACAATCAAATACCTATCTCTTATTTATTCCCTAACCCTAGTATTTATTTATGAATTAAAAATAATTTTTATAATTTTTATTATAAATAATTATACCTTCAAATATAAAATATTACAACATAATGATGTATTTGACATCATTTGAAGTTGGACATTATGTACAAGTGTTGTGCATAATTTTACAACAAAAACAGGTATTTTTCCTTAATTTTATATATTTTTTAACTATTTTAATAATATTATTATTAAATCTGAAAAATAAAATATTTTTTTTCATTGGTGAAAAAAAAATTTAACTCCATGAGGTTGTAGAGCATGCAAACTTGTCTAACATACATCAAGATCACATCCAAACAATAAGTAGTTATCCTATTTTTTTTAATTTCTTTTTTGAAAAATTCATTTTTTTTTTCCAGAAATTATAATAAAAAATTTAATAACCCAAAAAAAATTCGGCCTCCATCAAGTGATAGATCGGCCAAAGTTGTATAACATAACTCAAAATCACACCCATCTACCAAGATTTCATCAATTTATTTTCAAAAAAATAGATTTAGGGAAAATGGGTTGCCTTTCAAAAATCCTTCAAAAACTTGATCAATCTTGCAAAAGTGAGCTTCAATCTTCAGTTTGGCACCAAAATCAGCTTCCAAAGCTTTGAATCCAAGCAAAAAATGAAGAAGGGAAGAGAAGAATTGAGACTTAGAGAGAAGAAGAGAGTTAGAGAGAAGAGAGAGCAAAATAGAGAGGAGTAAACACCATTCTGTCGAGATGGGGGTGTTTAGAATCTTTAGATAGCTTAAATTAAGTTAAATGGGTCAATTGACCCAAGCCCATACCCGAAACCAGCAACTCGACCCGAGATCTCGCCGAGATTTTGAATTTTTACTTCCTGGTTTTAGCATAAAATTGAGACTGAATCGAGACAAGATATAGCAGAGATCTTGGCGAGAAAGTGCACTTTTTGGTTTCGTAGGCCATCTCGACTCGGTAAATGAAAAAACCGAGAATCTCGGCGAGATCTCGCGAGATTTCGGACTATGGGTGAAATAAGGATGTTGCGGTGGATGAGTGGTAAAACTAGAAAAGAGAAAATAAAGAATGAAGAAATTAGAGCATACCTGGGTGTTGCCCCTATTCATGATAAGTTGCAAGAAACTCATCTGACTCCAATACGGAGAAGTGATTTATTTAAATTGAAGATGCTAAAAGAGATAGAGGTAGGCCTAAAATAACCATAGGAAAAGTGGTGAGGAAAGACATGTATAGCTTAGGATTGGAATTTCATATGGCTTTGAATAGAGCTGATTGAAAAAAAAAGATCAATGTAGCATACCCCATTTGGTTGGGATAAGGCTGAGTTGAGTTGAGTTTAGTCTACTTACCTCTACCATTAAGAGTCTCAGTTCATCCCTTTCACTTTGACTATAATCAGTCAAATATAACAACTCCCCAGTCTCATTTCTTCAGTCAAGAAAATCTCTGTACATCAGAAGCAAAGAAGGAAGGCCATGAATATTTAATCTCCTTCTTCATACCCTTACCCCATTTTATTTAGAAAAAAAAGGGAGAAGGTTTTCAATGCTGAAATTAATAACTTAAGCATGGAATTTACAAACATCCAATGGAGAATTGCCTGAGGATCTTCCACAGACCGAAACTGCAAAAGCCTAACTCCAAGACATCTTACCATAGGTTGGATCCTTGGCTTCTGCCACTAATCTATCATTTGCTTTCTGCTAGACTGGGTTCCACACAAGGTTTAAAGTATCGGTATTGCGTATTGTATCGGTGGGGTGATTTTAAGAGACGTATCGCACACTTCAGATATGCATGGAAATGGTCAAGATACACATAGAAATACACTTTTGGAACAAAAAACAATATAAGTAAGCAATATTGCAGTTTATTTCCTCGGTTTGATTCTTTTTTCAGCAAGGACTCAAAGCCTTAAGCATGAAATTTGAAAGAAGATGTCACAAAATTGAAGTTTTGGGTGAAAACTTGTCAGTCCAGGTGTTGTTGATGCTTTCTGGTTTCTGGAATCACGTTTCTGAAGTCACATGTGGGTTTTAATATGCATATCGCATTGTATCGCACCATATTGGCTGATACAATGCGATATGTACCAATACATTAATTTTTTTTTCAACCCCTAAATCAATCGTATCAAAAGTATCGCTGTATCGGTATGTATCGATCATATCATATCATATCGTATCGCGCCGTATCGGCCGATACAATTCGATACTAATCGTTACCATTTGAAAAGAAAAAAAAAGAGACATATCTCATTGTATCGTATCGATACCCTGCGATACCGATACGTATCGGGCAAGACGAGACGAGACGGTGCAATACTTTAAACCATGGTTCCACACCTTAAAGATCATCCAGAATATCCCTGAGAATATTGAAACCACTGATTTGTTCCAAAAGTGAATAGCTGATCTTCAACTCTTGCTATTCTTCAAAACCCATCAACTTTCATTGATTTTTACTTCCCAGCCTCCCATACTACTGATGATATCTTCAGATACCTGTTCCTATTCTATGAATGTCAATTCTGTTCCAAAATTTCAACATTCCACTCTCCTATTTCTTCTTAACTACTGTTGAGATAACTATGCCTAGTCATTGTCTAGTCGTTATAAATAGTGCCGATGAGTCATTGCCACCTTACTTTCCTTATCAGTTCTCTTGTAATCCCATATATAAATAAAGGGACCTCTGCCAGTATTGACAAGTCAAATCATTCACCCATTCTCTGATTCAACTTGGTATCAGAGACCAAAAACCTAAAACTTATCTTTACCTTTTCCGCCGCCAGTAGGGCTTTATTCCACCACCAATGGGACTCCACTTCCCAGGTCTAACATGGTAGATTGACCAGTATCATGCTTCACTAACCCTAATCGGCAACACTCACCATTAACCACCAACCACCGCGCCTCTCGCCGTCATCATATCGTCTTTGGTCACCACCATCATCGCTACCTTCCTGTCGCCACCACCTCCTTGGTCACTGCACCGCTCCACCGCGACCTCCCTATCACTGCACCTCTCCGCTGCGACCCCCTGCTCGACGCACCTCACCGCCGCGATTCTCTCTTGTCGCTGCATCGCCGCCGCCATGCCATAGCCGCCCTTCTCCGCCGTGACTTCCTGGCTATCATAGCTGTCAAGGTGGCAAAGCGACCTAAGGCGGTGGAGGGGTGCCTAAGCGCTTAGGCTACAAGGCGCCCGCCTAGGCGTTGCCTAGGCGCCCAAGTGTTATTTTTTCCCCCCTCTTTTGTAACATTATTTAGTATGCTACAAGCCTACAATATGTACCCTATATCATAAAAAATCAAAATATTAAGCAACATCAAGTCATCAAAAATCAACATTAAGTCACATTAAGTAATCAAAAATCAATATTAAGCCACATAAAGTCATCAAAAATCACCATAGAACTAGAAGACAGCAAAACTGAAGAAGCAAGCTATTGGAAGTTTGAAACAATCAAAACATACATTTGATTTATACTGTTCTTAGAAAATATGATCTTATCAATAAGTAATTAAACTGCTCTCGATTTAGAAAAACGTTCTTGTTCTCTAAGAAGTTTGACTGATTAAATTATTTTATTTTTACATGAGACTTTTTGTATTAGGTAGAGCACAAAACCAGCTTTCCAACAAATCCAAGATTCCTTAAATTTGATTTATATTGAAGGAGTTAAGTTCCGGTCAAACCTTATTTGGTGCGTGAATGTTATGTTCAAACCAAATCTTCATATATACTCTTTAAATATGATGTAATCCCCCATCATTGAGATCAGTGAAGAATGAATTGAGTTTATGAGTTGTGTGTGTGCACCCTCTTATTCCCCCCGAATACTTTAAACCATGGTTGTGACCTCCCTGGTTGTCGCCCTCCCTGCTGTGACCTCCCAGATTGTTGCCTTTTTTATTCATCGCGACCCTGGTCGCCGCACCGCTGCCACCATAATACCGCGACCCTTGTCACCATGCCTCCTCGTCGTGACCTCCTACGTTACTGCACTGCCACCACTGCCATTGTCTCCTTGTTTCCGCATGTCTTGGTTCAGTTGATCTTCTTGCATCCATTGTGATTTCATTCTTCGTTCAACGATCCAATGGCGGAGGAAGTTAACAGTGGTATGAAGTGGTGATGGTCATTTGGTGAGTCGTTCTAGTACCCCTAGCCATACTTTTCCCCTCTTGCCGGGTCCTATCAAGTTGAACGAACTGAATTACCTCACCTGGTCTCGTGCATGTCTTCTCACTCTTCGTGGCAATAATTACTCAAAAGGAATTGTCCCTTACCACATATTATTCTGCCCTTCACACCCTATGGCAGCAACTAGACTTCTATCACCCAGTTCCTATGCTCTGCAGTACAGATGCTGGTACTTTTTAGAAAGCACGTGAGATGGAGCGTGTTTATGATTTCTAGATTGGGTTTAATCCTAAGTATGACCAAATTCAAATCCAAATTCTTGGTCATTAAACCTTTCCGACTCTCCTTTAGGCCTATAACATGGTTCAATCTAAGGATCGTCGACGCTCGGTTATGATGCCCTCTCATGTTCCCACTTCCCACTCGCTCTGCCCTATTGGCAGCTCCCTTTGCACCTTTTGTTAGAGTTGTTAGAATATCTTGTATAGGGGTAGTTCTGTCATTGTCTAGTTATAAGACATGACTAAGTTGTATTTTTACTTTCTTGTCTTATTTCCCTTTACCTCCCTAGGGAGGCTTATGTAATTTGGAAGAGTTAATTAATGAAGCTAATATGTGTGTTGAGAATCACTCAACACACAAAATCGATTCTCCCATTCTCTTCTCTTCTTCTTCTTCTTTCCTCTTCTCTCCCTCTTCTTCTTGCTATAAACCTCTTCTCTTACCAGATTCGACCTACCTTTAAGTTCCAACTTGGTATCAGAACCAACATCTCTGGTTTGAGAGTCGGCTGAGCTCAGTGGTTATCTTCTCCTCTCTTTGGAACCCTATAAATGTAAAGGGGGTTCCATTAGAGGCTGTATATGTGAGATACTATACTTCTTACAGTCTTGGGAGTGGTATTCTCCAAGTTAACTCCATATGGAGAGCGTTTAGGAGCTGCTGAGGGTGATTTGAAGCTATGGAAGATGACTGCCAAGTTACCGCCAGCCTGTGAAGATTTTTCTTGGTTCTTCTTCTCTTCTCCATCTCTTGGCATGAGACCTATTGGATTTGCATCGCCTAGGGGTGTTGTTTCAGACCCCTAATCTCTTGTTTTTTGAAAGGAATGCTACTTAGCTTCCAGATGTTTTGAAATCTTGGAAGCAAACCCTGTTTTTCCATCAGCCTTGGACTGTCTCAGATTTGATTCTGCCTTTGGCAGCTTGGCTGGCCTTGGAACTTGTCCCATTTACGTCGTATGGGAGTGCCTTCTTGAAGCCCTAAGAGCCTGCTCTTGAAGGTGGAGGATAAGAGGACTGCTACTGATTTTTCCTTGCTGCTATACAGTTATCGGCTGCTCTGTTTTTTTTGCCTTCTTTGAAGTTTGCTGTATTGGATGACTGAATGTGATTGAGAATGGAATGCATTGCATCTTGATACACTTATTGGGTGTTATGGATTAAAGGTTCTTGGCTGCTAGAAGAATTTGGTTCGAGTTATGCAATTTTTTGCTCTCTACATGCTTGCTGTTTTTTAGGCTTGGTCACAGCCTAGTGGTTTGGTTGATTGAGTACCATTTGTGTATTGGTTTGCCTCCTTGTTTGGGTTTAGTATACTCCCCACTTGCGCAAACAACTTATATTGATTGTTGAAGTGTTTGCCCATTATGTCCACTGTGTCTGGACAAGATTCTAAGGTCAGTGGACCAATTACAGCCGGCAGCCCAAGTAGTGGTTTCCCAACCATGGCTTCCTTTGATAACCCCAACACCCAGATCTCGGTTGTGAAGTTGGACAATACCAATTATTTGGATTGGTCCCGTTCTGTGAAGTTGTCCCTACGCAGTAGGGGAAAGTTGGGGTACATTACTGGGTCTATCACAGCTCCTGCTACAACCGATACAGGTATCTCAAGTGGGAGACTGAGAACTCCACTGTTATGACTTGGCTGATATTCTCCATGAAACCTGAGATAGGTCGGAGGTTTATGAGTAAGGAGACTGCGAAAGATATTTGGGACAGTGTATCCAGAGTTTTTGATAGAGTTGGAGATTCAACGAAAGTGTATCAAATCCTCCAAAAGATCATTCATATGAAACAGGGTGATAGGAGTATATCTGAGTACTACAACTCTATTATTAGCTTGTGAGAGGAATATGATCACTATAACAATCTCCAGTTGTCCAATTCTGATGATCAGGCAAAGGTCTACAGGAGCCAAGAAAAGGAAAGGATCCTTATTTTGCTTGGTGGTCTTAACCCTGAATATGAGCCTCTTCGCCTGCAAATCTTAGGGAGATCTCCCTTTCCATCTCTGGATGACGTGTGCAGCTATTTGCAAAGTGAGGAAACCAGGAGGACCACTATGGATATTGCACCATCAACAGAGAGGTCTGCTCTTGTTTCTAGTTCCCACAGAGACTGGAAAAGTGGGGGCAAAGCCCAAGGGCCACCTCGTGGCGATCACCGTGAGAGATACAAATGTGATCATTGTAGCAAGCTTGGACACACCAAGGACCGGTGTTGGGATCTTCATGGACAGCCCCCTGGTATGCGTGGTGGTTCATCTAGTGCCCGTGGAGGCAAGCGAGGGGTAGCTAGGGCTCACTCTGTGACATCTGAGTCTGAGCCACCTGGACCCCAGCTGGCTCCTGATTCCCTCTCACAAGATGATATTGCAGACCTCCGTCGGTTGATGTCTCACCTTGGAGGGTCAGCTATTGGTTCTACCTCTGGAGGGTCTACTACTTCTGCCTCAGCTCTGCAAGTCTTGTCTGCTCCTCCTACTGCACCCACCTAGATTATTGACTTAGGAGCCTCTGATCACATGATTGGTATGTCACAGTACTATGATTCCTACTCCATTTGCTCTGGCCGGGACAAGGTAAGGATTGCTGATGGTTCCCTTTCTTCTGTCTCTGGTAAGGGTAATGTGCGAGTTACTCCTTCTATTTCCCTTGAGTCTGTCCTTCATGTTCCCGACTTTGCTACTAACCTATTATCAATGAGTCACCTAACCAAATCCTTACATTGTTGTGTCACTTTCTTTCCTTCTTATTATGTCTTTCAAGATTTGGAGAAAGAGGGTTATTGGCAGTGGGACTGAGAAAGGAGGACTCTATTTTCTTGAGCCACGGTTACCTGTTCAATCTACTACTGTAGCTTATGTTTGTGGTCGGAATGACCGTAGTACTTTGGAGTCTGTTATGCTTTGGCATCAACGTTTGGGTCATCCCTCTTTTGTTGTTATGAGGAGACAGTTACCCCACTTGTTTACTTCTTTTCCTGCATCTTATGTTTTTCAGTGTGAATCTTGTATTTTCGCTAAACATTGTCGCACATCTTATCTTTATCGTGGTAATAGATCTACTGCACCTTTTTCCCTTGTTCATACTGATGCTTGGGGGCCTTCTCCTACTACTTCTTTATCTGGATTTCGTTATTTTGTTTCATTTGTGGATGACTATTCTCGGTCTACTTGGACTGTTTTGTTGAAACAAAAGAGTGATGTTTGTGATGCTTTTAAGGATTTTTATCAACTTATCAGTACTCAGTTTGGTACTCACATCAAAATTGTTAGATCTGATAAGGGGGGTGAGTACATGTATGGGGGGCTCCAATAGTTCTTTTCTGATAATGGCATCATCCATCCACTGGCTTGTGTTGACACCCCACAGCAAAATGGGGTGGCTGAGCGCAAAAACCGACATTTGCTAGAAATCACCAGGGGTCTTCTCTTTAGTATGCACATGCCTAAGACCTTCTGGTCTGATGCACTTCTTACCGCTGCCTTTCTTATTAATCGGATGCTAACTCCACTCCTTGGCTCCAAATCCCCCCTGGCTCTTCTTTCTCCTCAATCCTCAGTCTCATCCTCCTCACTCAGGTAATTTCTCTCTTTCTGAATTAGATCTTCCCATTGCTATAAGAAAGGGGAAGAGAGCCTGTACTAACCCCATAGCCCAGTTTGTTTCCTATCACTCCATTTCTCCTACAGGTATTGCTTTTTCCACTGCTCTTGAGTCTTCTTCCATTCCCAAAAATGTCACAGAGGCCTTATCCAATCCAAAATGGATGCAAGCAATGGCTGAGGAAATGGTGGCTCTAGAGAAGAACAATACTTAGACACTTGTTGATCTTCCCAGGGGGAGAACTCCAGTTGGATGCAGATGGGTTTATACAATCAAGTATAGATCCGATGGTACAGTGGAAAGGTACAAAGCTCGGCTAGTTACAAAAGGGTATAGTCAGCAGTATGGCATTGACTACCAGGAGACTTTTGCCCCTATAGCCAAGCATAACTCCATCAGGGTTCTTCTTTCAGTAGCAGCCAATAAAGATTGGCCAATGTACCAATTAGATGTGAAGAATGCATTTCTTCATGGAGATTTAGCAGAAGTAGTGTCATGCAGCCTCCACCTGGTTTTAAGTGTCCCTCAGCTGAAGGGAAAGTGTGTTTGTTGAAGAAAACTCTCTATGGCCTAAAGCAGTCTCCTAAGGCCTGGTTTGAGAGATTTCGACAAGCCATTCTGAAGAATGGGTATTATCAGAGTCAAACTGATCACACCTTGTTTATCAGGAGAGGTAATGGTACAGTTACAGCTCTCATTGTCTATGTTGATGACATTGTGGTGACTGGGAATGATGTTCCTGAGATAAATAGATTGAAGTCTTATCTAGCTAAACAGTTTGAGGTAAAAGACCTTGGACTCTTGAAATACTTCTTGGGTATTGAGGTATCTAGATCAAGGAAAGGGATCAACATTTGCCAAAGGAAATTTGTCTTGGATCTTCTGAAAGAGACAGGGATGATGGGGTGCAAACCAGCCACTTCCCCCATTGATCCGAATCATAAACTTGGTGATGAATGTGGTTCTTCTCTTATAGATGCAAGCAAGTACTAAAGGTTAGTAGGGAAACTAATCTATCTCTCCTTGACTCAACCAGACATCTCTTATGCAGTTGGAGTGGTGAGTCAGTTCATGCATGCTCCCAGGAGTGGACATCTGGATGCAGTGTATCACATCATTAGATACTTGAAATCCTGTCCAGGAAAAGGTCTTCTATTTGCCAGGCATGACCATTTGTAGATTGAAGGATACACAGATGCTGATTGGGCTGGTTTAGTCTTTGACAGGAGATCTACTTCTGGGTATTGTACCTTTGTGGGTGGTAATCTAGTTACCTCGAGAAGCAAGAAACAACCAGTTGTTGCTCGATCCAGTGCTGAGGCCGAGTTTAGGGCTATGGCCCATGGAGTATGTGAGCTTATATGGCTGAAAAGGCTTCTTCAAGACTTAAGCTTTGAAACTGAAGGGCCAATGAGACTTTATTGTGACAACAAATCTACCATAAGCATTGCCCATAATCCGGTTCAACATGATCGAACCAAGCATATTGAGATTGATCGTCACTTCATCAAAGAGAAGCCGGATTTTGGGTGCATTTGTACTCCCTTTGTGAAGACAGATGATCAAGTAGCAGATATCTTCACCAAGGGTCTCCGTCCTAGTCTATTTAGTACTCTATTGTGCAAGCTGGGAATGTATGACATTTATTCTCTAGCTTGAGGGGGAGTGTTAGAGTTGTTAGAATATCTTGTATAGGGGTAGTTCTATCATTGTCTAGTTATAACACATGACTAAGTTGTATTTTTACTTTCTTGTCTTATTTCCCTTTACCTCCCTAGGGAGGCTTGTGTAATTTGGAAGAGTTAATTAATGAAGCTAATATGTGTTGAGAATCACTCAACACACATAATTGATTCTCCCATTCTCTTCTCTTCTTCTTCTTCTTTCCTCTTCTCTCCCTCTTCTTCTTGCTGTAAACCTCTTCTCTTACCAAATTCGACCTACCTTTAAGTTCCAACTCCTTCTACTACCGATTCACCTAAGTTTGTTCCTCTGTTCGTGAACCAGTCAAGTGTGACTGTTGTGGTCGTCCTCATCACACCAAAGAGACCTGTTGGAAGCTCCATGGATCCCCTAAAGGAGGGCGTGGTGGGAAACAGGGCATTGTCCGTTCCTAGGCCCATCTTTCAGAGACTCCTAATAGTGCAGCCTCCTCTCCGGATCAAATAGCTGCTCTCCAGCATATGTTGACACAGATGGGAACCTCCTCTTCCTCGGCCCCTTCTTCTCACTTAGCCCAGTGAAATACTTTTTCTGTTTCCTCCCTTCCTGGTCCTCCTTTATAACTCCTCGATTCTGGGGCTACCGACCATGTGACGAGTACCTCGGACATTTTAGTACCTCTATTCCTGGCTATGGTAGGGACAAGGTCTTGCTAGCGTCCATTAGTCATTGATACAGTTCATCTTCAAGGGGAGCAACCTAATATGTCTGATGGTGCAGGGGTGAAACCGATAATTACCTTCTCTCACCACAAGAAGCAACAGCCAGTATCCGACCCGCCATATTCATTAGAGCAACCTGATCCCAGTCCAGCTGAACCTGATCTTGGTTCATCAGGTAAATCTTCTCCCACTCTTGATGATAATCTTCCTATTGCACTTCGTAAGGGAGTGTGATATTGTACTCAGCATCCTATATCTCACTTTGTTTCTTATAAGACGTTATCTCCTCACTATCGTGCTTTGTTTCCTCGTTGCCTACTGTGTCTATTCCACAAGATTAGAAAGCAGCTATTACTGAACCCAAGTGGGAGGCTTCCATTTTAGAGGAAATTGCCTTGAAAATATTGGAACTTGGGAACTTGTCCCCAAACCAACAGGGAAGAAGTTGGTTGGATGCAAATGGGTTTTTACAGTTAAACAAAAGGCTGATGGAACTATCAAGAGATACAAGGCTCACCTGGTTGCCAAAGGGTTCACCCAAACCTATGGCATAGACTATCAAGAAACATTTGCCCCAATTGCAAAGATGAATTCCGTCAGAGCCCTGCTTTCTTGTGTAGAAAATCTTGGATGGAACCTTCAACAATTGGATGTCAAAAATGTTTTCCTCTAATGACCTTAAGGAAGAAGTCTAAATAGACATCCCCTCAGGATTTGTTTTTGTCTATTAAAGAAATCCCTTTATAGTCTTAAACAATCTCCTCACGCTTGGTTTGGAAGATTCTTAAAGGTTATTCAAAAGTTTGGTTACAAACAGAGGCAGATCATACATTGTTTGTCAAGACCAAGGCCGATCTAGTCACTACCCTCATTGTGTATGCGGATGATATAGTAATCACAGGTAACAATGATGTTGAAATCTCCAAGCTGAAAGCTTAGTTAGCAAAAGAATTTGAGACTAAGGATCTAGGACCTCTCCGGTACTTTCTAGGGATTGAAGTTGGTCGATCTAGCAAAGGTATCTTTTTTCTCAACGGAAGTATGTTCTTGATCTTCTCAATGAGACTGGCATGTTGGGTTGCAAGCCCGCAGATGCTCCCATAGTGTTCAACCATCAACTCAAGAGTGCAGGTGGTGACCCAGTGGACAAGGAGCAATATCAAAGGCTTGTGGGCCGGTTAATATATCTATCTCATACCTGGCCTAACATCGCCTATGCTGTGGGAATTGTTAGACGATTTCTTCACAACACTCGTCAGACACATCTTGAGGTAGTATATCGTATCTTGAGATACTTGAAGTCTGCTCCTGGTAAAGAAATTCTCTACTCCAACAAGTATCACTTAAAGTTGGAAGCCTTCATTGATGCTGACCAAGCCGGTTCTATTGATGATCGGTGATCCACTTTAGGGTATTATTCCTTCCTTGGAGGTAACCCTAGTCACTTGGCAAAGTAAGAAGCAATTAGTGGTATCCTCATCTAGTGTAGAAGCTGAATATCGTGCAATGGCTCAGGGCATTTGTGAACTCATGTGGCTCAAAGGGCTTTTTCATGATCTGGGAATCATAGTTGAGGAACCTATGAGACTGTTTTGCGACAACAAAGCTGCCATCAGTATTGTTCATAATCCTGTCCGGCATGATAGGACTAAGCATATTGAGATAGATAGACACTTCATCAAGGAAAAGCTCGACCAAGGCCCAGTCTGTACTCCGTTTGATGACCAAGGGTGTACTCAAGGAAGAAAAAAAAGAAGGTTGTTGCCTATGTGATGAAGATCAACCCAACCTTAATGGGCTAGGCCTATTGATCCTTAATGGGCTAGGACTATTAATGTGGATCAGAACCAACATCATAGGCCCAAGTCCTAATGGGCTTGACCTAGACCTAAGACTAAGGCCCAACCCATTCAAGTCGGTTTTAGTCATTCTATGTTTTAAGATCATATGTTATGTGTGGGTAGTAGGTGGATAATTGGTGGAAGTGTTGTTAAAGGAAGGCTCAAATGTCAAAAGGAGGCTCTTATGTCAAAATTGGGTGGACAGTTGGTGGTAATAAGTCAATAGTTGATGGTAATAAGTTAATAGTTGTTAGTAATAAGTTAATGTTTGGTAGGAGGTTTCCTAAAGTCAAGTATTAGGAAAGTTGGGTTTGGTGTCCTTTTCTTGGAAGTTTTTTGCTTCTATATATTTATAAGGCTGTTTTCAACCAAAAAGACAAGTTTTGCCATCCAATATTGCTATTAAGTTGTGCTTCTTCTGAAGCAATTCCATGGTGTTTAATCCTTGGTGATGGGGCTGGTGTGTGATCCAAGCTGACTCCTTGCGGTGGGAAGCCCAGGAGGTTACTCTTCAATCATTGTTCTCATTCTTCTTAAGCATTCTAGCCATTAGAGACATCCCCTTTCCAGTCGAAACTCATTGTTACTACCTGCTGCAGATCTGTTGCATCACCCCTTGACTTCCTTATTTTCCTTATACCTATTTCCCTCTAATTATATTACCCTCACCCTTGAACTATACCATATCCTATTAAACCATCCCAGCCTTAACCCCATCGAATTGAACCTCTTTTCCCCTGATTCAGATCCTGTTTTGGGACTGGTTGAACTTTCATTCCAGTTCTACATACCGTTTGTCACCTCTGACAACCAATTGGCTGATGTGTTTACTAAGGGGTTGAATTGTAAGGTGTTTCATCTTATTATCTGCAAGTTGGGCATTTATGATGTATTTACACCAACTTGAGGGGGAGTGTTGAGATAATTATGCCTAGTCATTCTCTAGTTGTCATAGATAGTGACGATGAGTCATAGCCACCTTACTTTCCTTATCAGTTCTCGTATAATCCCATATATAAATAAAGGGACCTCTGTAATTATTGACAAGTCAACTCATTCACCCATTCTCAGATTCAACTATTACCCTTACTCTGTTTGATGCTTATAATCTGACAATGAGTCTAGGACAAGCTGCAAGCGCTCAATTCTCTGTGTTCTTCACTCCCTCCATAGATTATAGATAAACTCAACCTTTACTTGCTACATCAATCAATCGAACCTTATCATCACCCATGCCACCAATTGTTCCAGTAAACGTCGCCCAGAGACTGCAAAACCTTCTAGAATTATTTGCTTAATTTTTCTACGTGCATGGTGAATAGTGAATACCTAATTTGCAAGATGTAATGAATTATGTGGCAGATAAGTAGCTTGCACACAAAACACTGAAGGAATATAATACGAAATTTTCAATTCCCATTTATTACAAGGCCACATGTGCTTATAAAGTATTAATTACCCAAACATTAGCCAATTCACAGTGCTGGAAACTGGAGTCAAAGCAATGTAAATATAAGAGTTGTCCAACTACTGCCTGGCAGCATTATTTTTATACTATTACGCACGGACATATCTGCCACAGCCCGCAGGTAACTACGTTATGTATCATTATTATTCACTTGGATCATTTTACTCTTCATGTCTTTCTATATAAAATTTATTGACTCCTGGAAAACTATTCTACTTTCTCTAACGGAGAACCTGAATACCTTGTGACAAACTCCAAGTTCTAATTAAAACAGAAATACAAAGTTCAAACCCCAAAACTGATAAGTTCAAAATGGTGAAAAACATTAAGAAAGTCAAAGTCAACAGTAATTTCAGGTTAGTTAAGAACATATTCCACAGTGCCTGCCTGCTACATAGAAGTATATTCAATCAAGTAGTAATAACTAATAATGCCAAGACCAGAAATATGTGTGGGCCAACAAGGAAGAATTCAAGAAATTGCTTGGAAAATTAGTCATAGGTACCTTTGGATATACTCTGATGCCCCATGCTTGAAATGTGTACCACCACCAGGGAACCACCACAATTTATCCTTCTCATGCACCCAGTTTTGTCCTCCTTTGACTTCAGCCAGATGTGTATGGTTCACATTACTGCGCCACACATAGTCCCTGCTAGTCGGCCATCTTATTGGCATTTTATAATCTTCGGGTGGGGGAACCAAGCAAAACAATCGTCTTTCAAGCGGAGGGCAGTGCCTGTCAAGTTCTTCTCTTCTATGAATATCCAGATTTGGGAGCAATTCTCTTACATAAGAAGGATCATGGCAGGGGATGTACTCATTGTAAGTTAAGGGGCATATGTTCATCCCATTTTTAGGTATTAAAAGTGGTGTTCTCCTAAAAGTAAGAACAACTTTGTTTGTAAACTTTGAATGACCTGCAAGTATGAAAGATAGATTTGTAAGATTTAGCAGCACCCAAAGTTCTAGACATTCAGCAGTATAACAGCACCCACCATAGACCAGAGACCAACTTAATGTATTAAAATGTAAAAACTGACAAAGCATATACTAAATAGTTGAGGTGACCCACTGACAATCTATGGACAAGCTTACAGAGTACTAGATTGAATATTCTAGTTCGAGATCAGGAAATTAATGCTTGAAACCAATTTGGATTTTGGATCTAGTATTCAATTTTAGCATTTAACTAAGGAGCTACACAGAGCAAATTGAGATGGTTCAGACGTGTAAATTGAAAAACAAATGCGTAAGTAAAAAATAAGTGATAGGCACAAATTCAAGGTGGACAATTGAATCGTAAAGATGACTTGCGTTGAAGTGGCAATGAAGGAACTCTGCATGTATGGGTTAAAAGCTGTCGTGATTATCAATAGAGTGACATTGTGAAACATGATTCACGTATCCACTCTCAATTAGTTTGGTTATCTAAGATGAAGATAAGGCTAGGCTTAAAGATTTAGATTCAAAATATTAACAACCTAAAGATAAAACAAACAAGAATTTTAAAAAAAAAGAACAATAAGAAAGAAGATGATTAGAATAGATCCACAAAGATACAGACACAAAGAGAATCAGACAATCTAGATCAAAGAAGTAACACCATCAAAGAGTTACATGTATGGTCATAACCAAAGGAGCTTTTTTCTTTTTCTTTGGGCCACAGTGTCTCCATCTTATATCTTTTCATATATACATAGATGTTCATATATATATGTTGAATGTTCACGGATTACCCGTGACCCAGACCCAGATACATTAAAGTGTCCAGGTTCATTATGCACATGTTGCACATGTGATTTGGTTGTGATTTTATTTCCTTTATTGTATTGATCTCTGATTATAAATAAAGAGGCTGTGGGCACATTGTTCACAAGCCACATTCAAGCAATTCCACATGGCATCAGAGTGGGAATCCATCCGAGGATCCTGGAGATAAATTTTTTTCGGTTTTTTCTCTCCTCTCTTTCTCGCGATTGGGCCCTAGCCCCACCACCACTACCGCTACCAACCACCACCGCCAGCCCCTCCCCCACCTCCCCTCCACCACCTCCCACCTCTTCCGCCTTCCCCTTTTTTTCCGCCCCCCGACACCCTTCGGCCACCACCAGTTTTTCCGCCTCCCCTTCCCTCCTATTTTTCCGCCTCCCTAAACCCTTCCGCCCCTTCCTTTTTTTCTCGTGGAAGGGTTTCTCCCTTCTCCTTGTTTCCGCCATCCTTTCTTCACCCTTGGTAGTGAGTTGACTCCCACCAAGGAGTGTTTGGGCACTTTATGACTTATATTCATTCTGCAGAATTTTTTTTCTCCCTTCCCGGTAATTTTTTTTCAAACCAGCCACCATGCCAGGAGATTCCGACATTACCACTACCTCCTCTGGACACAAAGGAGCAACTCAGCGTGATTTCCTTCCGTTCCAGACTAGCTCCATTAAATTGAATGGTAGCAATTATTTGTTGTGGTCTCGCTCCTGTCTGTTTGCTATCGGTTCCCGTGGTCTCTCTGGGTATATAACTGGAATGGTAGCCAAACCATCTGAGGCTGGTTCTGCACTTGACAAGTGGGTGACCTTCAATTTTCTTATCATGTCATACCTTGTCAACTCAATAGAACAAGAAATCGCCGAGCGTTATCTTCTTCTTGACACGGCTGTGCAGATTTGGAAGACAGCCAAGGATACATACTCTAAGGTTGGCAATACTGCTGCTCAGTATGAGCTTCGCCAAAAAATTCTTCCGACCAAGCAACTCGAGTTGTCTCTTTCTCAGTATTACTCCAAGTTGTGTACCATATGGCAACAATTGGATTTTTATGGGACTTCTACTGCTACCTGTGATGCAAATACTACTGCGTTTCAGAAATGGAAGAGGACTTGCGTGTTTTTTATTTTCTTGCTGGATTCAGTATTGAGTTTGTCAGATCCAAGCTTCTGTCCTCAATCGAGACCCTCTTCCCTTTTTGGAACAAGCATATTCTCTTGTTGCTGCTGAAGATGATCGCCGGGCAGAAATGATTCAGCCTGCTACCCAAGAACGATCTGCTCTTCTCTCTGGCCCTCAGTCTAGTACCAGTGGGAATTCTGCCCATAGTACTGGAATGGATCGTCCGAGCAATGATCGGCCTCCAGTCAAGTGTGATTACTGTGGCAGGGAGCGTCATACAAAGGACCGTTGTTGGAAGCTTCACGGCCGTCCAGCAGAGACCCGGGGATGTGGTTCCAATCGTTCTTCCCGGGCAAATCAAAGAGTTTCTGATGACCATTTTTCTGATCCGACTGGCCCTCTTTCTCATGATGAGATGCAGCAGCTCTGCACTTTGATGACCAGGCTGGACACTAACGCTTCCTCTGCTTCTTCTACGGCTGCCTCTGCCATTTCCTTGCCCAAGAATTCTGGTTCAGGTATTTCTTTTAATGGTAGTTGCTCCTCTGTTGATTCCATCCACCTCCTCAGTGATTGACTCTGGTGCAACTGATCACATGATAGGTTCTCCTTCTAAGTTTTTAACTTTTCTCCTTTACCTGGTAATTCCAAAGTTCGTGTTACTGACGGTTCCCTTTCCCGTATCTCTGGAAAGGGGGTTGTGCAGTGTTTGCCTTCAATGCATCTTTCCTCTGTCTTGCATGTTCCTCAATTCTCTACCAATCTTTTATCTATTAGTAGTCTTACTAAGGATTTGAAATGCAAAGTTACTTTTTTTCCTTCTCACTACTTGTTTCAGGACTTGGACACTAGTCGTACGATTGGTAGTGGTATGGTGGTCGGTGGTCTCTATGTGCTTGACGGGTCTTCTTCTACAAATTCTGCTGCTTAGATTTCACATGGCTCTACTTCTGCTTCTGCTCTTGATGAACTTCATAATTGGCATCATCGTCTTGGCCATCCCTCTCTTGGGGTTTTAACTACTTTATTTCCATCTTTGATTAAGAGATGTAATCCGAACAATATTAGTTGTGATGCTTGCATATTTGCTAAACAAACTAGAGCAATTTTTCCAATTTCTGAAAAAGAAGCCTAGTTCCTTTTGGCTTGTTTCATTCGGATGTGTGGGGCCTACCCAGTGTGTGTCTACTTCTGGATTTCGTTGGTTCGTTACTTTCATTGACTGCTTTAGTCGGACCACATGAATTTATTTGATGAATCAGAAGAGTGACGTATTTACTTGTTTTCAATTGTGTCATAAAATGGTCGAAACTCAATTTGCTGCCCGAGTGAAGATTGTGTACACTGACAATGGAAAGGAGTATATGGACGGCCACCTTCGGACCCACTTTGACACTCATGGGATTATACATCAGACCTCGTGTGTTGACACCAGCTCAAAATGGTGTTGCTGAGCGAAAAAACCGCCATCTCTTGAAGGTTGCTCGCTCTCTCATGTTTACCATGAATGTCCCTGCACGGTTTTGGGGAGATGTTGTACTTGCTGCCTCCTATCTCATTAATCGCCTGCCTACTCGGGTCTTGGATCCTCGCTGCCCACTTGAAGTCCTTCTGGGTCTACCTCCAAAGGTGTTTGGGTGTGTGGTTTTTGCCCGCAATCATCACCACATTGGCAAGCTAGATCCTCGCGGTCTTCGATGTGTTTTCTTGGGATATTCTACCACTCAGAAGGGCTATAAGTGCTACCATCCTCCTACACGGCGAATGTTTGTTACGATGGACATTGCTTTTCGTGAATCTAAGGCATATTTTTCACCCACTACACCTCTTCAGGGGGAGTCTAGGAGTGAAGATGTGTCTCCTCTCATAGAACCATTGGAGGCTGAGATTGCAACTATTGAAGAACCATCTACAGAATTAGAGCTTCAAGATGGGATCACTGCGCAGGAGCAGGAACAGGATCAGGGGGAGCTTCAGGAGCAGCCTATTATTCAGGGGGAGACTAGAAAATATCTTTATAAAAAAGAAACACTTGCTAGAGGAACATGGCACATAAAGACTACCACCACTGACCCACCTCCAACTGTACTACCGGCTCCAAGTTCTATTCAACCTGCTCCAAACTCTACTTCTGGTAAACCTGTCTATGATCCTAGTCTTGATTTACCTATTGCTATTAGGAAATCCAAAAGGAGTTGTACTCAACATCCCATCTCTAATTTTGTGTCTTATGATTCTCTATCTCCATCCTTTCAAGCATTTGTTTCCTCCCTATCCTCAATCTCTATTCCTAACTCTTGGCAGGAGGCTATTGCCGAACAGAAGTGGAAAGAAGCAATGAATGAGGAAATGAATGCTCTGGGAAAGAACAAAACCTGGGAATTGACATCTCTTCCACCGGGGAAGAAACCAGCCGGCTACAAATGGGTCTTTGCCATCAGACAGAAGGCAGATGGGTCTGTTGAGAGGTACAAGGCCTGATTAGTCGTAAAAGGGTTTACACAAACCCACAGCATTGATTACCAAGAAACATTCGCCCCAGTTGCAAAGATGAATACAGTTAGAGTGATAATTTCCCGTGCTATTAACCAAGGCTGGGAACTTCAGCAACTAGACGTAAAGAATGCCTTGGTGATCTGGAAGAGGAAGTCTACATGGAGATTCCACCTGAGTTTGCTACTTCAAAGACTGAGGGAAAAGTTTGTCATCTGAAGAAAGCATTGTATGGCTTGAAGCAATCACCAAGAGCTTGGTTTGGGAGATTTCACAAAGCTATGGTGTCAAACGGCTACAGACAAAGTAATGCTGATCACACATTATTTATAAAGAAATTGGGGCAGCATATCACAATGTTGATTGTCTATGTTGATGAGATTGTGATCACTGGAAGTGATACTGAAGAAGTGAAGAGGTTGAAGAAGTACCTGGGGACTGAATTTGAAGTAAAGGATCTAGGGAAACTTAGATATTTCTTAGGAATTGAGATTGCCTACTCAGCACATGGCATCTCTCTGTCAACGAAAGTATACCCTTGATTTGCTCAGTGAAATGGGAATGCTAGGATGTAAGCCTGCAGACCTACCACTAGAGTCTAATACTCATCTGAAGAGCAAGGAAGGAAATCCAGTTGATAAAGGCAGCTATCAAAGATTAGTTGGTCGGTTGATATATTTATCTCATACTCGACCTGACATAGCATTTGCCGTGTGAGCTTGGTTAGTCAATATATGCATGACCCTCACTCTTCTCATTTGAAGGCTGCCTACAGAATCTTGAGGTACTTAAAGTCTTCACCAGGAAAAGGAATTTTATATTCTCCTCACAGCCATACTCAAGTAGAATCATATACGGATGCTGACTGGGCTGGTTGCCCTGATGACAGGAGGTCTACATGACCTATACCTTCCCACAACTCTTCCCATGCGTCTCTACTGTGATAGCAAATCTGTCATTAGAATAGCACACAACCCAGTCCAGCATAACCGTACCAAACATGTGGAGGTTGATAGGCACTTCATCAAGGAAAAGCTGGGGCAAGGAGTTATATGTGTTTCGTTTGTGCAGTCCAGTGATCAACTAGCAGATTTCCTTACTAAAAGTCTTTGTCATAAGTCCTTTTCTTCTATAATTAGCATGTCGGGCATGCATGATATATGTGCACCAACTTGAGGGGGAGTATTGAATGTTCACGGATTACCCGTAACCCAGACCCGGATACATTAAAGTGTCCAGGTTCATTATGCCCATGTTGCACATGTGATTTGGCTGTGATTTTATTTCCTTTATTGTATTGATCTCTGATTATAAATAAAGAGGCTGTGGGCACATTGTTCACAAGCTATATATAAGCAATATATATATACATACATACATACATAGATGTTACAATATATATGGCAGGTCCAATAACAGGCAATTAGGGTATGTATGGAAACGTTCAAATAAAATAGTTCTGGTGTTTTTAGTGTTTTTTTTTTTTTTTTTTTGGGGGGGGGGGGGGGAGAGGAGGATAAATTCGAAACAGACATTGTATGTGATGTCCGGTCTGCTTTTGTGCTTTTTTGGAATGAACCGGATAAAAAGAACACAATTCTTGGTCTCACACAAACACAAATTTGTAACAAAACCAGCCCAATAAACCCGACTCTCTCCCTCTCCCCACTGGCACCATCACCACCACCTCTTCCACCACTACCACCATCACCACCACCTCTTCCACCGCCGCCTCCACCACCACATCTATAATTTGCATTCCATAAATGATTTTGTTATTTTTTAGTGGCAGAAATATTTTTTTTCCAATTTTACCATACAACATTTTTTTGTACAGAAGTATTCCAAATGAACAGAAACATAAAAAAGTTTTTCTAACTCAGAAATACTAATTTGGAATAGAAGCATTGCCATACACAGAATTACTCTCCCACTCCCAAAACCTGAGCCTTATATGTAAATCATGATTCAATTGATGAGTATATGTGCTTTGTTAGGTAGCTAGTTAGTGTATTCTCAAATTGACCTCTTTGATTTGAGGCTCACCCCTTTACTGACTATAAAACTGAAAACAGAAACTAGTCAAGAATAGAAATAAAACAAAAAGGAAACTAACTAAAAGGAAACTGAGCTAAACAAGACTGGATTTCTAGGAACCTAATCTAGCTCAATTATAATGTAACTAAACTGAAGTAAAATTGAGCAGTAGAGAAGAAGAGAGATCGAGAATGAAGAAGAGAAAAGAGAAGAAATCTGGAACAGAATGAATGTCCAGCCTCTCACACACCACTTTATTTATAATAACATAATTACATGAAAGAGCTAGGAATGCAGACTCCTAAAACAAATAGGAATCCACATCTCAAACTCAAAAGTAAAATAGGAAACAAACGGAAAATAGGAAACTAAAAACAAGGGAAGTAAATAACTCAAAATAGAACTAGGAGTTTAAATCACTGTTCATATGAACAGTGTCACGTGAACAATGTTACGTGAACAGTACTTCAACACTCCCCCTCAAGCTGGAGCATATATATCGCCCATGCCCAGCTTGGTACAACCACAAACAAAAGCCGGCCGAAATAGAGCTTTGGTGAAAAGATCGCCGAGTTGATTGGCCGACGAAACATATGGACTAGAGATCAGTTTCTGTAACACAGCAGTCCGAACAAAGCGACAATCGACCTCAACATGCTTTGTCCATTCATGAAATACTGGATTACTAGCAATGTAAATAGCGGCTTGATTATCACAATACATCTCCATCGGTGATGACACAATAATTCCCAATTCTTGCGGAAGGGACTTCAACCACATGAGTTCAGAAGTTGTATGAGCCATAGCCCGATATTCTGTCTCAGCACTAGATCTGGCAACTGTAGTTTGTTTTTTACTTCACCAACAAACAAGGTTACCACCAATAACCGTACAATAACTAGTCGTCGAACGACGATCACTAGCAAAGCCTGCCCAATCAACGTCTAAATAACCAGTTATGTAAGTGTGCCCATTTTTGTGATAAATATGTCCCTTACCAGGAGACCCCTTAAGATAACGAACAATACGGCAAGCTGCATCCCAGTGAGCCTGTCGTGGCTCAGACATAAATTGTTTGATGACCCCAACACGAAGGAGATATCAGGGCGAGTCACAGTAAGATATATAAGCTGTCCCACCAGTCGACGATACTGATGTGGATCAGAACGCGGATCACCATCATCAACACCATATCACAAGTTAGGATCCATAGGGGTATTAGCTGGTTTACACCCTAAGAGTCCTGTATCAGACAGTAGATCAAGAACATACTTTCGCTGAGATAGATTAATACTCTAGGAAGAACAAACAACTTCAATACCCAAAAAATATCGGAGTTCCCCCAAGTCTTTCATTTGAAAATGGCGGTGAAGATAAGCTTTAACATCACTACTGCCTTGGGAATCATTTCCAGTAACAATAATGTCATCAATATAACAACCAAGACCACAATCTTCTCCTGACGATGACGAACAAAGACAGAATGATCTGAAAAACATTGGACAAATCCAAAATCACCAACCACTTTGCTAAATTTGTCGAACCAGGCTGGAGGGGATTGTTTCAACCCATAATTAGCCTTGTGAAGACGACAAACCTTAGTGGAAGCCTCCCCCTGAGCAACATAACCTGGAGGTTGCTCCATGTAGACCTCCTCATCCAGGGTCCCATAGAGAAAAGCATTTTTTATGTCAAGTTGGAATAAGGGCCAGTCCAGATTGGTGGTCAAGGAAATAAGCACACGAACAGAAGTGAGGCGAGCCACGGGAGAAAAGGTCTCAAAGTAATCGACCCCATAGGTCTGAGTAAAGCCTTTAGCAACCAATCGGGCCTTAAGCCACTAAACCAAACCATCCGGCAAATATTTAATAGTGTAGACCCATCGGCACCGAACAACCTCCTTGCCAAAGGGTAAATCAGTGAGAGACCAAGTTTTGCAATCCATCAAAGCATCCATCTCAGTATCCATGGCCTGTTTCCACCCAGGGTGAAGTAAAGCATCTTGATACCTAGTGGGAATGTCAGGAGAACTAATAGACAATGCATACTGGCGGATGATAGGAGGAAGATGAGAAACAGTAACAAACTGAGAAATAGGACAAAGTATAGACCGAGTGCAAGAGCGGATACCTTTGCGAAGGGCAATGGGCTGGTCAGTAGGCGGTAGAGGAGGATCCTCAGGCGCTGCAGTCGAGGTGCAGAGCGGAAGCAAAGAAGTGTCTGGTACTACGGGAGACGGCTTCACCTGGCGCCGCTGATATACCTGCAAGGGTGGAGATGTATGAATAGGAACAGGTAAGGGGACACGAAAAATATCGGCGTTATCAAGACCAGGAGAAGTGCCAAAGTAAGGAGTAGTTTCAAAGAAGGTAACATCGGCACTAACAAAATACTGACGAGCAACTGGATCAAAACACCGGAACCCCTTTTGTGTGCAAGAGTACCCCAAAAACACACACTTAGTAGCACGAGGAGATAACTTGTCTAGTCCGGGTCGAAGGTTGTGGACAAAACAAACACAGCCAAAAGTACGAGGAGAAATATGAAAAAAGAGGTCATCAAGAAATAAAATAGAGAAGGGGGAAATACCATCCAAAATATTAGAGGGCATACGGTTAATTAAATAACAAGTTGTACGAATTACATCACCCCACAGGTATTTAGGGACATTCATATGGATCATAAGAGAACGGGCTATATCAAGGAGATCACGGTTTTTGCGTTCGGCAACTCCATTTTGTTGTGAAGTATAGGAACAACTAGTTTGATGAATCATACCATGATCCGTACAGAAAGAAGAAATTTCACTTTGAACATATTCTAAAGCATTATCAGATCTAAACTTTAATAGAAGTACCAAATTGAGTTTGTATTTTAGAATAAAATTGTTTGAACACAAATAAAAATTCTGATCGGTCCTTTAACAAATATAACCAAGTAAGACGAGAAAAATCGTCCACAAATGTAACAAAGTAAGAAAAACCACACTGACTATCAATACGACAAGGACCCCAAATATCATAATGAAGTAACGAAAACAATGATGAACTACGATTGACAGGCCGAAGAGGAAACGAAGTCCGATGAAGTTTGCCCAGCTCACACGCCTCACACTTAATGTGAGATAGAGATTTGCAGCTAGGAACCATTTTGCGAAGCTTAGAAAGGGAGACATGTCCTAATCGGTAATCCCATAGCAAGGGAGAAACAGTAGATGATGTAGCAGCAACAACTGGAGATAAAGATTCTTCAAAGTAGTAGAGACCATCCTTCTCACGCCCTCCACCAATTGTCTACTTTGTCTGGAGATCCTGAAAAACACAGTAAGAAGGAAAGAAGGTAACAAAACAATTTAAAGACTTGGTGAGGGTACTAACAGACATAAGACTTAGAGGAAAATTAGGAACATATAAGACAGACTGTAAAGTGGAAAAGGAAGAAAAATGAACGGTCCTAGAAGAGGTCACATCCGTAGAGGAGCCATACGCAAGAATGACTTTAGATGGATGGGAGCTCTTATGGGAGTTGTCAAGTAGGTAGGATTTACCTGTCATATGAGTAGAGGCTCCTGAATCGATAACCCAAGGAGCAGAAGTAGTAGAAATAAAAGCAAATGTACCTATATGAGCTACAGTAGCAGAAGACGAAGCACCAGTGTGAGAAGGTGGCTCAAGTTGTTGCAGACGCTTTAATAGTTGAAGATACTCATCACGAGAAACAGGAGCAGATACTGAAGAGGATGCAGTGACCGGCTCGTTCGATATGGCCTTTTCAGAAGGGCCCTCAGAAAGTGCAGTATTGGCAAAGTCAGGTTTACCATGTTTGTTCCAACATTGATCGACAGTATGATAGAGGCGTCCACAAAAAGTACACTATGGTGGTGGTCTGTCACCTTGCTGTCCACGGCCTCCACCACCACGTCCACGACCACCTGTCCTGCCGCGACTTCGATTTGAACCTCGTCCACGGCTAGTCGTGAAGAGGGCAGATGTGTCCTTAGTTGGAGGCTCAGATCGTCATGGAGTAATGAGCCGCTGAAGTCTGGAATAGTTGGAGGCTCAGATCAGATAGAAACAGACCAATCGAAGTAGTAAACACACACACCGAACAGATTGAGTTGAAATCAACCTCTGAAACACAGAAAACCTTTCTGATCTTCAAAATCAGAATAGAAGATGCATAAAAAACTTCAAAAATCTGAATCGCAGATGCATAGAATCCTCAATAAACTGTATCGCAGGTGCAGGAACAAAACCAGAATGCCAGAGAGAACTCCATGCGTGGAGAAGAACAGATCAATACCCTAGTTGTCCTTACGTATTCATCTAACTAGGGCTTAATCACACACAGGCAGCATAGGGCGCTGCTCCCAACACGTGAAACTTGTAATCACCTTCAAACTGAATCGCAGGGCAGCAAATCTCCTCAAGAGAGAAGCTCTGATACCATGTAACTAAACTGAAGTAAAATTGAGCAGCAGAGAAGAAGAGAGATCGAGAATGAAGAAGAGAAAAGAGAGGAAATCTGGAACAGAATGAATATCCAGCCTCTCACACACCACTTTATTTATAATAACATAATTATAGAAGGTTTAGCCCCCAGGAAATTATCCTTTTATTAACAATCACTATTATGGCTTTTGCTCCCCCTTGTTATGGTGATCCATCCCTCCCTTACCTACATGGCACACATGCACTACCAGGCGATGTCAGTGGCGCTCTTAATTTTCTTATTGATATGTCATTAGATAATCAAGAAAAAATATCAAAAAAATTAGATAATACTCTCACTCTCCTATCCGATCTGGTTGACAACCGACCGATCACACCCCCTGCACCCCCTCCCCAGGAAACTTTCCTTGTTATTAGCACTCTTACTGAAGATAACTCCGACGAACACCCTGTTTCGGATGATTTTCTTTACCTCAAAGAAATCATGGACCATTGGAAGGATCGTTATAAAACGACTACAAACCCAACGGACCAAGACCGCCTCTTCAGGATGATGCAACAATTCTATGTTGACAACCAACAGAGTTTTGTCGCACACAACTTTGTTCTCTTTTCTGATGACGAAGATCTGGTTCTCAACGCCTCAGAATCATCATCATCATCATCATCTTCTTCTTCTTCTTCTGACTCAGAATCCGAAGCTCTTCCCCACAGTACCCCCACTGTTGGTGAAAGTTCCAAGCGTAAGATGGACAACAATGACCATCTGGACACTGATGAGGATTTCCAACCTCAGACAGGCCAACGCGAATCTTTTGGTCACGACACTGTTTTCGCCACGGAAACAGAGGGTTTCTATACCCGTAAAGATGACCTTCATAAGTATGGTTTAGCTTCAGGTGGAACATACCTTGACCTGACCAACATAGCCATTAAAGACTATGATAAAGCAATTAATGAATGGGCACAAACTTTTGCCATTCTTATTGCAACATATAAATCTACTTGGCATGCAGACAAATTCCTGGAATACCTTAGTGGTTCACTACAAGGCGATGTCCTACAATTTATTAAAAAATTTGACCAAACTGAGGACGACAAAGTAGCCAAGACTACACTGCTGACCTACCAGATGAATTTTGAAAAAATTTTGGTTGAATTTACGAAAATCATTAAATCTGAATTTTGTGGTTTTCACTCTCCTGACAAGCTTGCAGAAGATGTCAGTTTTAACTTAACCAAGATTAAGCTTAACAATCTTCTTGAATTTGAAGCTTTTTCTAAAAAGTATATGAGCCTTTACCAAATGCTAGATAGCTCAAAATCTGCTTATTGGAAAGACCAATTTTTCCCAAAGTTACCCCCACCTTGGGATGAATTATGCCATTCTACTTATCCAGCTTTTATCAACGACTCCAAAAGCGCTGATACACTTGGAAATAGAATTAATTTTGTTTTCAAGCATATTCTAGATCATTGCCTTAAAGCCCGAGCAGCCAAGGCTATTAAACACAAGATCTCTCCCTGTCTGTGTAAAGATCTGCTCAATAACGAATTTGAATTCGGTACAAAACCAATTCATCATCGTTCTCACAAACAAAAATCTAAGTCCAAAAATACCAAACGGTATCGATGGAAATCTTTTAATTCCAAGGACTTTCCCTCCCGACCTAAGAAGTCATTTACCCATAAACGCTTTGTTAGGAAAAAACCCCCTTAACAAAATCAACGCGTGATAAGTCCAATTGCACCTGTTATTTGTGTAATGAAAAGGGCCATTTTGCCAATGAATGTCCCAACAAAACCAAGAATGCCCGTAAAATGATTCGTTACTTAGATGAATTCAATTATGAGGTATTATTCTATTCTGAAGTTTCAGACCCCACTGAACTTCTTTATGAGTTAGTCTCTGAATCTGACGACCAAACGTCTGATGACGAGTCTGATTTTATTTTTATGGAAAATGAGACACAGGAACCCCCTCCTGCAAACTCATCTACCCCTATTGAGATCTCGCCTATTTCGGCCTCTGAACTCGAATCTGTCGCTCTCAAAGACCTTGTGAGAGAAGACGTTTCTTTTGACCCTAATCTCTTTAATAAAATAAAAGAGGTTACTCAAGATGAGGTTTACAAGCTATCCAAGCTTAGTAATCTCTGGTCTCGGCGTTATTTTGACCAAGCTTGTGGTAATACCACTGCCCAGTCTACTGATGACGCTAGTCTTGAAATTTCTTTATTCAACCCTGACCAAATCAAACGATTGGTTAAAAAACATCCTAAACTGAGATACATACACATTGGTCTCATACAGGTTGAACTCACTGCTCTTTTTCGACAAGGTATCGACACCCCTGTTGTTGTTGCCATTTTCGATAAAAGATTCCTTCAAGAGCCACTCAACGCTCTTATTGGTGGAATCGAATCCAACCTGGTTAATGGTTCGGTTTGGTTCAAACTTAAACCCAATTTCTTTATCTCCATTCATGACCCTAATCTTTGTGATTCTGTGGTTTTGAAGATAAAAACCCAATGGACCAGCATGAAAGCTGACTGTCATAATCTTGCAGTTAGTTGGAAATGTTTACATGAGTTAACTAACGTTACCTCTACTAAACTATTGCCCCCGCCTGATAAAAAGTTCGTGGAACTCTTTGAACCGCGACCTTTTGAGCATGAGATACAACCTCGAGTGCTAAATTGGCATGATATTAAATTACCTAGTGAATGGTTAATTACTGATATTTTAGACACTCCTCAAAATATCCGTGCAGAACAAGCACCAACGTTTGAACTTCAATCTTCAGGTAATAATCTTTACTTTAAGAGACGAACACCTGCCCCTAGCATGCTACCGGCTAATAGACCCTCTGTGTCTAGCCAAGGTTCAACTTCTTCTCGAACCACAGTAGCACAACCCTCCTCAATCTCTAAGAACCCAACCTATCTGCCTTCCTATATCAACCCCCGTTTCTATAAAGGACCCCTACCTCAAGATTATCCTCCTTCAGAAAGATCTGATAGAGACAACGATTCAGTCGCTGTCATTTCTATATTTAACCATTACATCTCTAAAGATTCCGATATTATTTTTCAGACACACCAAAGTCCGAAAAAATACACTTATGTCCAAGGACATTTCTCTTTTCCCGGATTCAAGCCTTATACCCTTGATATCCTTATGGACACCGGAGCCACCAGTTGTATTTGCAAACACAATGCAATACCTGGCCATTACTGGCAAAAAATGGACGTACCAGCCTACTTCAGTGGCATTTCCGGACCATTGACCACCTTAGAGTACAAAGCTCTAAACGTCCCAATTAGCTTAGGAAACAAAGATTTTCTTATTCCCAAAATTACTTGTTTTCCTAACATGCATGGTGATTTTATCTTAGGAACAAATTTTCTTTTTAAATATATGCCAATCACCATTCTCCCTCGTATTTTTCAGATCCAACACCCTACTGGCCCTGTTGAGTTAAAATTACTCACATCTCACTCTTCTCAATGTGATAATGGTTTTACCCAAGAACCAATTAACGTCACTACTGAAGAACAAGAACATTGGCTTCTTACCCTTCTAAAGCCCAACTTTAGTAATTTTCCCCTCTTATGGTGGGATTAAAGCCCACGTTTTTGTTCTATCCAATTAGATAATCCACACAAGATTATCCGTGTCAAACCTATTCTCTATCTGAAAGCCGATATTGAAGAATTTGACAAACAGATCCCTGAGTTACTTAACCTCGGACTCATAGAACCCTCTACTAGTCCACACTCTTGTCCCGCTTTTATGGTACGCAATCATGCGAAAATTAAGCGCGGTAAAGCTCGTATGGTTATAAACTACAAACGTTTAAACCAGAACATTATTTTCGATGGATACTTCATTCCACAAAAAGATGTCCTTATTCACCGAGCTAAAGATGCCAAAATTTACAGTAAATTTGACTGTAAATCCGGTTTCTGGCAAATTAAGCTAACTGAGGAATCCAAACCTCTAACAACTTTTTCCACACCCTTTAACCGCCATTTTCAATGGAAGGTTATGCCTTTCGGCCTCTGTACTGCACCACAAATCTTCCAACGATGGATTGATTCTATCTTTGGCAACCTCCCCTTTTGTGTTGCTTACATTAACGACATTCTTGTCTTTTCCAAAACCAGCGAAGAGCACACTAAGCATCTCCGCATCATTGGAAGCCTATTCCTACAACATGGAATAATTCTTTCTCCTACCAAAATCGAATTAGAGAAACCTCAAATCGAATTTTTTGGATTAGTCTTAACTGATCATGGACTCCAACTCCAAGATCACATTCTTACAAAAATTAAGGATTTTCCTACCACCCTTACAGATAAGAAACACCTTCAGCAGTTTCTTAGAATCCTTAATTACAGTCGTAATTACATCAAAGATCTTTCTACCAAAGAAAAACTTCTTTTAACTAAATTACAAAAAGATGTAGTTTTTACCTGGACTCAAGCTGACACACAGGCAGTCCAACTAATTAAAGATGAGATACAAAAATCTTGTCCCATGCTGGTGATCTCTTAATTCTTGAAACTGATGCTAGCAATGAACATTGGGGATGTGTATTAAAAGCACGCCCTCTTAAAAATCCCTCAGATGAGCAAATTTGCGGATACAACTCCGGCAAATTCACCCCTGCTCAAATTAACTATATGATTTATGAAAAGGAAATCCTAGCAATCGTTAATGCTATCCAACGATTTCGGATTTACCTCCTCCCCGAGAAATTTCTTATTCGCACTGATAACCAGGCAGTGAGAGATTTTCTCAAAACTAAACAAAAGGAAACTAATTCCCGAAGAATTAATTGGTACAACACCATTAATCAATATTCTTATGAAATTGTACATATTAAGGGAACTGACAATTTTCTTGCTGATTATCTTAGCAGAGATGAATCCGCGCCGTCCTCCGGATAAAGGAAAAGGTAAAGCACCTGCGACACCACATCACACTCTCAAAAAAGCTACCCCAGGCTTACTCCCTACCCCTCGTCCTGGTGGTATCCTCATACGAGAACCCCAGACAGCAGCAGCAGCATCTCCTACCCAAAGGCATGCTCCTAGCTACACACGAATTCCGGTCACCACAACCGAATTCACCCCTTCCCCCTATCAACCTTTTAGTCCCTATTTCTTTCCCGGAAATAGTCAAAATCAGGATAGTCAGGATCCTTACTATTTATGGAGCATGACCCCAGCCAGCTATTCACAAGTAGTACAACAACTACCAACGGCTATTGCTCCATCCTCTTTTGGTCAGTCAGTGACAAACACTACTGATTTCTTTAAAACATGATGGTGTACCTACCAAATGGTATCATCACATTAACATTTTGTGGAAGACACAGTTAGCCGGACAAAAGAAACCCTTCTGGACTACGCTTACCACCTTTTCTAAAACCCTTGGTTTCTTTTATCAGAAACAACTGAACTTGCAAACCATTGTACTCGACTCAATTAAACAAATTGATTGGGACGATGTTACTTCCCCTGAAAAAGTACAAAGCTTTCTTCAGATTTCTGAATGCATTGAAGATCATCTTAAAGATCCCCTCTTCTATAAAATCAGAAAAATTTGCTTATATCTAAAAGCTGTTGGTACTTCCCCCTGAAATCTTCCCAATGATACAAAGCCATTGTAACGAAGAACAGTACCAGCACTACAAAAGCTTTATGCTGGAATTCCCAAAAAATATAATGAGAACACATCATCAACAGCATCGTCTGATCTTTTACCCTGGACACGAACCCTGGAGTATTCCTGTTGTTGAATGGGGACTCGTTGGTCAACTAGTCTTCTCTAGTGACTGCACCTCTGTCCTCGACCAATTGCCCATGATGATCAGAACAATGGTCGTTCATGCTACTGCCAATTGGAGATTCTCAGGTGGACTCGAATTCAACATTACCAGTACTTTGGGATGGCGACATAGAGAACGCTTCTACCAGCCATATCAGATTTGGCACCTCCAACCAACGTCCTGTTACACAGTTCAGGAACCGGCTCTCATCACCGATGAAGACGAAGCAGCCACCATTGCCAACCACTTCATCCATGCTGATCAGCTGTACAAACAGTCCCTCATTGTTCTACACAAAGAAGCATTGACACTCATCTTCCCCAACGGCTGCTCCAAGTACCGTTATCTTGTCTCCGACGGCCGGCGAATCTTTGTCACCCAATTTCTTATGGATTACGAGATCCCTGACGAAATTGCTACCACCTCCTTTGAGTTAGTCCAGAATCTGCAGACACTCACTCTGTTAGATGTCCCAGCTACTCTCCTTGCCGAAGTCGAAGAAGCCCTGGAAGAAATGGCTGCCCATGAACTTGTTGAACAAGTGACCACCGAGAACCTCCTCCAGCCCGCTGTGTCGATTCCGACATCAACCTTGAGTCTGATTAACTGCGGACCCCAGCCGACGTCTACTTACGTCACCATGGACCCATGAACAGTGCTCGCCGCCCTACGTCACTGCTTACGTCACCATGGACCTATGAACATTGATCGCCGCCCTACGTCACTGCTCACGTCACTATTCATTGACGTCACCCCCACGCCAACAAAGATTCGGATTTTATAAAATTGTTTGAAATCCGACCTTTATATAAGAGAAGCTCCTCTCTTCTCTTAGGCATTCTTCCGCTCCCCCTCTTCCCTTCTAGCTTCCTCTCTGACCTTCTACTCTTTCTATCTCTATTCCCCTCCCCTCATCCTATTTTATTTTGCCTCTTTTAATTTCACATCTCAAACTCAAAAGTAAAATAGGAAACAAAAGGAAAATAGGAAACTAAAAACAAGGGAAGTAAATAACTCAAAATAGAACTAGGAGTTTAAATCACTGTTCACGTCACTGTTCACGTGAACAGCCACATGAACAGTACTTCAACATATAATAAAGAAATAAAATCCAAACAGAATCTGGCATGAACAATAACCCATAAACAGTACACATGCTAGGCCTTAACCAGAAAACTGGTTTAGAATTGCACCAGGCCAACCCAACCTGCAGGAACTGGCTTTCTTTCTCCTTTCTAGCAAGATACCACATCATTACTACATCAATTATCCTATGGTTCAAAAAAACTTGTCCTCAAGTTTTGTAGAAGGGTAAGAATAAGAACACTACAATCGGTGCTTGCATCTCCTTGTCTGCAACTTAAACAAAATTCAAAATATGAAGCTTCGACTGAATGTCCATGTCTGGACATGTGAGGAATAATGAACTCATGATATGGAACAACTTTCATCACAATAGGATCTTTCACAATCATAAACTAGGAGAAGACTGTGTACCTTCCCTTGTTGATGCAGGGAAATATCAAAGGCTTGTAGGGAAGTTGATTTGTCTCTCTTTGACTCGCCCAATTATCACCTATGTTGTTGGGGTGGTGAGTCAGTTTTTGCATGCCCCCAAGAGTGGGCACTTGAATGCTGTATACCGGATCCTCAGATACTTGAAGTCCTCCCCAAGAAAAGGTCTTCTATATGCCAAGCACAACCATTTGAGAATTGAAGGTTACGTTGATGCTGATTGGGCTAGTTCAGTTTCTGATAGGCAATCTACATCTGGCTATTATACATTTGTGGGTGATAATATGATCACATGGAGGAGTAAAAAGCAACCAGTTGTGGCTCGATCCAGTGCAAAGGCAGAATTTAGAGCTATGGCTCACGGAGTATGTGAGATCTTATGGTTGAGAAGGCTAGTCTAAGAGCTAGGATTTGATATTGGGCACCTATGTGCCTCTTGTGATAACAAGACTGCTATAAGTATTGCTCACAATCATGTGCAACATGATAGAACAAAGCACATAGAGGTGGATAGACACTTCATCAAGGAGAAGATTGACTCTGGCTATATGTTCACCCCTTTTGTAAGGACTGGTGACCAATTGGCAAATATCTTCACAAAGGGGCTCATTCATCATCAGTTTAGTGCTCTGTTGTGCAAGATAGGAATGTATGACATTTATTCTCCAACGTGAGAGGGACTGTTAGAGTTATGTATTAAGGGTACTTTGGGAACTAGTCTAATTACTTATTGTCTTACTTGTCCTTTTTTACTTTTCACCTCCCTAGGGAGTTGTATGTAATTCCATAAATTATGTTAGTGAAGTAATATAGGTTTGGTAGAGAACGTTCTCTAACACACAACATTCTACCACAATCTCTCTCTCTCTCCTTCAACCTTCTACCCACATCTTTCTCTCTTTCTCTCTTGTTTGTTCTCTTGTAGTCTTTAGATTTCAACTATAATGCACAAGTATTATCAGCATCAAGAGCAGAGCTAGACACAGGAGGTGAAAAATATGGGGCATGCAGTTGCTCAAAGAAAGTAACATCGGCAGTGACAATTTGTTGATGCATAATCGGATCATAACATTTCTAACCTTTCTGTGTTCTAGAATGACTACAGAAAACACATTTTACAACCCTGAGAGGCAATTTATCTATTTCAGGTTGTAAAATATAAGCAAAGCAAACACAGCCAAAAACCCTGGGCTGTATGAAAAACAAAGGAGATTTTGGAAACCCAATAGATAAGGATGAACAGTTATCGAGAACAGGAGGCATTCGGTTTATCAAACAACATGTGGTGAGAATAGCATCACATAAAAGATGTTTATGAACATGCATATGGATCATGAGAGACCAAGCAATCTCCAATAAATATATGTTTTTCTATTCAATGACCCCATTTTGTTGGGGGGTATAAGAATAGCTCGTTTGATCAATCATACCATGAGCGGAACAAAATGCAGAAATTTTATGCTAAGTATATTCAAGTGCATTATCGGAACAAAAAACTTTAATGAAAACATCAAATTGGCTATGTGGGCAGAGCGGTTGTGGATGAAGAAGCATCAATGGATGGCTGAAGATTCTAGAGAACTTCTAATAAATGGCTATCATCATCTCAAGACACAGAACCTGATGAAAAAACTCCAGATGAGGATGCAATATTGATGTCACCAAAGGACACCTTCATAGTATTACCATCAGCCACAACAGTATTAGCCAACAGTGGAACCAACTCTGGTCGACATGTTAAGCCCAACAAGTATCAATTGTATGATTGGGCTTACCAAAACCTCTGTTGTCCACCTGTACCTCTGCCACCATGGCCATGCCCTCTCCCAGAGAGGCCAAAACCTCAACCATGGCTAGTAACAAAAGCATAATTCCTTTTAAGAGAGGGTGACCTGGACCATGGCCAGCAACAAAAGCAGAATTCTCATTAGGAGGGGGTGAGGTTTCAGCTCTGGAAGGAGTAACAATATATATTGAAGACATGTAAAAGACCCATTAAGTACAGACACATTTTCCCCTGCAAGCAACTGACTCTTAACAAACTGATAATCCGGATTTAATCCGGCCATAAATTTTGCAACATAGAACTCTTCCCGCTGAAGTTGTAACTGTTCCAGACTAGTAGTAAAAGGCTAATGAATATTCAGCTCCTCTTGGATACCCGTAAAGGCATTGAAGCACTCATTCAAGGACCTGTCCTCCTGCTAGAAAGTAAACAATTAATCATATAAATCATAAACCCAGGATATATTCTTCTCTTAGGAGAAGGTTCGCTTCAAGTCATCCCACACTCCTTTGGCAATTGGCAGTGAGGTGGAACATCACATTGGCTGCAATAGCCTAATCAATGCTGTTGCATAACCATATAAGTAGGGTGTCATTCTCCCGCATCCATTCCTCATGGGCTTTTATCTCAGAAGGAACTTCAGAATCAGCACAAGGAGGAGCACACTGAAGATACTTCCAACTTTCCTTTGGCATTAATATAGACTTTAACAGCCTGAGCCCATTGCAAATAATTATCAACTCCATTGAGTTTGATAGCGGTGATCTGGACATTGTCTTGGTAGAACAATGCCTCAAAAAATCAACAAGATCTGCTGGACAGATAGGTAATTTTCAGATTCTTCAGATCTGAAAAATACCCCAAAACAGAGTGTGGCATGGAGTGAAGGAGAACTGTAATTCCTGAAGATCAAGCAAATCGGATCAACTTCAAACTGGAATCGAGTGGGCTCCTGTGCAGGGTGAATCAACCTTCAAAACTTGAGAGGAATTCAATGGCCTGATACGAAGTAATTTGAATTACAAAAAAGAATCTCTAGAATCTGCCACAGGTTTGTAGAAACAAAAAGAACTGTCTTCAATGGACAAAGCACTCCATGATAATCAAAGAATAGATAACAGAGACCCTAGTTTGTTATTATAACAGCATTAACTAGGGCGTAAGATACATATAAGGCAGCATAGGGTGCCACAACTCACGAACAAGAAACTGTTTAGACGACCAAAACTAGAATCAAGCATACACACTGATTATTGAAATAGCTCTGATACCATGAGACAGAACATAAATCAATAACCAGTCTCTTTTTTCTTCTTTTTTTTTTTTCTGGTCTATCCTAAACTAAGCTACAAAGGGAAGGCTAAGACAAGCCAACAGAAACCTACAACTACCAAGGGGGAGAGGGGGAGGGGGTGCCTTTTTTTGGCACAATATGCAAACCAGGAGAGTCGATCCCTTGACCAACTTGGGGGCAAGCACTCCAACCGGCAAGCCACCAACCAACCGACCAAGCGGTTATTTGCAATAAACAGTCTATATGAGAGCTTGAAGATTAGAGAGCAAGAAGCAGATGATGGAGGAAGAAGGAAAATAATGTAGTTCTAGATTGGAAATGATCCAACTAGAAGCCAATAACCAGAATCTGCTATGAATAGGGTAGTTTGGCTAGGTCAAGATAGGTGATTTAGTCAAATTAGGGTTAGGGTTTAGTTGGGTCTAGGGTTTGATGATAGGGTTAGGTCAAGTTGAAGTAGGGGAGTCTATCATGAAGGTCGCGTTAAGTTTTAATGGAGTTAGGTATGCAAACTTGAATGGGCAGCAGGTTAGGTTTAGGTTTTCTGGATTTTGAAAAGTGGAAGAAGTGGGAATCTAGGGTTTAGGATGGTCACCTAGGGCTGATACCTGGATCGAGTTTTCCTTATGGTGAGAGGAGAGTTCAATCCAAAAAAGGAAGAATTTTGATGGCTGGTTTGGTCTGGGCAGAATTTAGGTTATGTGAATGATGTCCAGAGATGGAGGGGATACTAGGGTTTGGTTTAGAGGATTAGAAGAAGGGTTTGGGTTGAGGATGATGCACTTACTTGTTGTCTGAAATTATTCTTGACCCTTGCAGAGAATTTCTAGCAGCTGAGAATGTTCCTTCAAGAATCGACTAGAGTACAACTGGAGCTTGAATGGAGATCGATGAATGGAGTGGGGATGGCTATCTCAGCTCACAGCCTATCTCAGGACAACATTTTGCAAACTCCAAAGCTTCTTTATTCATCAAATCATGGGGGCTCAACTGGAGCTCTTGCCTTATGGCTAAATAGAAAAGCAAACTCAAATTAGGACTCAAAATAGGACTAGGACTCCCAACTAGGATTCAAACTTAAACTAGGAATCCTAACTAGGATTACAACTCAATTTAAAAATAAAAAAATAATTAAAAGACCAAATAAAAATCTAATTAAACCCTAACCTAAGCCCATGATTTAGTGCTGGTGTAGGGGAATCCCTACACGTACCTTAATGCTGGGGTCGGGAAGAATTCCTACACCTGTGGCTGGTTTTAGTCAGCCGATGCACATCAGAAAAGGACAACGCTGCCAAAGACAGCAGAGTTGATTGTCCTGGCAGTCCCTTTAATCGTATAATAATAGAAAACCAATTACACAAAGGCTAAGAGTCTTAGCTGTAGTAGAAGTCTATCTAGGAAACAAAAGATAAGATAAAAGTACTAACTAACTAAAATTACTGCCCAAGACATAATATGATGGGGAAGTTCCCCCCCCCCCCCTATTGTGTAATGTACACACATTCCAAAATATGTACCCCCACGGAACATAGGATGGGAACCTACTAATTAGATAGACAAAAGAGAAAGAAAAGACAATGAAAGACTATAATAATAGTACTCTTTTGGGGCCCGGTCCCATCCCCCTTTTTGAGAAGGAAGAGACACCTCAGATAAACAGAAATCTGAAGGTTGACACCATGGTAACTTTAAACTAGTGCGTACCTATCATGAAATAGTTGGGCACTATCTAATAGGTTGAAATATTTAAAAAAATTCCGTTGTATATACATTCGAACCACTGTCGGTCATATTTCTTTTTATTAAGATAAAAGTACCTAACTAACTAAACTTACTGCCCAAGACATACCATGATGGGGACATTCCCCCCTATCGTGTTATGTACACACTTACCAAAATATGTACCCCCACGGTACACAAGTTACACATCTTAACAAAACTAACCTAAACAAGAGAGGATTTATAGGAGCCTACTAATTGAGCCGAACTATTACAATATAATAATAAAATTATGAAATAAAATCCAAACAGAATCTGGCATGAATAGTAACACGTGAACAGTACACATGCCAGGCCTAAACCAGAGAACTGGTTCAGAACTGAACCAGACCAACCCAACCCGCAGGAACGGGCTTTCTTTCTCTTGTCTAGCAGAAGGTTCCCAACCTTATTACCTTGTAAAACCATCTTTATTTTTGGTTGTACCCCTAGAGGAGAGTCTTGGCTGCACCCAGACCCTTGCTCCCACAGATCTATAATATATATGCAATAGCAAAGCTAAAAACTTTATTACCCAACTATCGAGCAAGTAATATAAGGTCACAATCTCAGCCACCTCTACAACTTGTGACAAAAATATATACTCTCCTAACCATGAAACCCCTTCAAGATACAAACTATAAAAGACTAAACTAGTGAAAGCGAACAATACGAAATACAAGGAACTATTACGTCAAGATGGCCTTACCTTATAAGAAATCTACTGACAATCTGCCAGATGCCATTTTGTAATAAACAAATCTGGCAAAAGTCAAAGAGCTGGATTGCTTTGGAACTTACATAGTAGGCAGGTTACTCTGTCGGCTCCATTCTCTGAACATCAAGATTAGCCTAGAGCAGTTGAGAATTCCGAAAGACTGCAGTTGCCCAGCTATTTTGGAAAGAAAAAAGTGCTAGACACTTCCAAGGCCATGATTGCCATGTCAAGATACCGTTGACAAGATTATTGTCAGCATCTCTCACTGGACCCTGCAGGTGGTGCTTTCAGAAGCACTTCCATGGAAAGTTTTCTGAGAGATTGGTTCATTGTAGGGCAAACCTATCCCTTATCTTTGTAAATAGTCTATAGTTGGTCTAAGCAGAGCCAAATTTTATCAAACTTCTCTTTGATGGAAATTGAATGAGAAACTCAGGACCTCGAGGCACTGAATCCTTTGGTATAGATCGGGGTGGGTCTCTTTGCTTATTGGGGTCTACCAGGCATCAGATATTTCAGTGACGCAGAGAATCCCTCTTGTTTGGATCCTAAGGTATCCTACTCTTTGATATGGATAATTGCGAAAGGTGATTTTGTATTATGAACCATTTGGTCCAGAATAAGAGTAATAGACTGCAGATATTTTACATGACATCAGATGTATGCATGCGTTGAATACCACATTGCCTATCTACTCTATTGGATGCCAAGTTGAACAAATGGTTTAGTGAATTTTCTAGCCAAAAGTAGTGCCTATCTACTCTCTGTCTGAGAAACGTTGTAAGACACCTTTTTAACATATTTTTAATTCATGATATTTGTGTGGATTTATTTGTTCCTTTGCATGGACCTTGTACTGAATTCAAAGTCTTTGTGCTACATCTTTACCCTTTTAATTACTTGATTGTAACTGAGATGGTATATTGCATCCAAATTTGCTTTCTACAAAACAGGTCATCAGCCGATTTCCAATAAAAACTTCTGCCCACGCAAAAGGCTTAATAAGCATTAATTCTATAACTGAAACTAACTCAAGAAGTCCATAGTTCACTACCCTCCAGCAGACCCAGATCAACTAGTAAGCTGGCAAGACTGTACCAGAATATCACATTGCAAGAAGAGAGCACTTTCTAATGCAATTTAGCTCCACCTCCGTCGCATCAGCGAAAATTCCTTCATTAAGACAAATTTGTTTGATTCTACCTAAAAAATAGTAAAGAAATTTGTCCCCCATTCTCTATACTGTTAAAGATCGAAGACCCTTTCCAGTTTCCACCAATTTTACAGTTTCCAAATTGAGCAAATAAAAAACCAGCATTGAATGTAAACGAAAGAGTACCAGAGGAGTTATGGGAGGAAGGAGAGGATGCTTGACGGACGTATGCAGCGTTGTTGATACCGAAGAGGGTGCCCGTGTAGAAAGAACCCACCATGACAAGAAGTGTTAGGAAGATCAGCTGCACTGTCTTCGAATCAAATGCCGCCGAGATCCCATAACCCGCCATTGATACCTTCTCTTCTCTTTCTCTTTCGCTTCTTGTTTCGCTTATATCAATCTAAGAAATTCTCCAACTCCTATTTCTTCTCTGTAGCTCGGCCTTCTCTCTCTCTCAGGTGATCAAGTCTGAAACTGGAACCGTTGCAGCTTTAATATTAGTGTAAGAGTCGCAGAGAAGAGAGGTATCGTCGTTTTCCGACATATCCTTTTTTTTTTTTTTTTGGGGGGTACGATCCAAAATTAATAATGTGTGTGACGGTGGAAGTTATTGGGCTGGGCCGGGCTGGGCCAGGCCAGCGCGATATAAGTTTAAGGCCCAAATTTGAGTTTGGGTTGCGGCAGGTGTACGGGTACCTTGGCCTAGCCTGTATTTAGGAAGTTGTAGCTTTGAAGCAGGATTTTAAAATTTATGGGTAAAAAAATGGTACCTGGCCGTGTGTCCTGCATGGCTCCTGCGCCTAGACATAGAAGAGTATGAAAGTACCGTACTGCCCCATGGAAAGATGGAAATCCCGCCTAGGGCAATGCTTGCGTGCATACTTCCATTGGCCAGTACACGTGTGCAAACTCTAGAAGCCCAATCAGCGATCTCTTTCCCAAATTTTAAATAGGATTTTTATCCCTATCATTAGTCACTATGCTTGTCTGGTCCTTTATCACTATGCGAGTGATAGAGGACAGACAAGCATCTCATTGGTACAATTTCAGTTTAAAATGAGTAGAGGAACTTAGAAGAAGTAGCTAAAATTTCTAAGTATACCATTTCTGTTTTATATTCATCTCCATTTGAATATAAAATCGTAAGGTTACTCCATTGTGACCAAGAGGCCACAGTGGAGAATCTTCGAAACAGCCTCTCTGTGACAGCAGGGGTAAGGTTGTGTACATTATGACCCTCCCCAAACCCCGCAGTGATGGGAGCCTTTTGCACTAGTTATGCCATTTTTTATTCATCTCCATTTGATGGTATTTTGATAATTTTACTAAATTTTAAATAAGAGTTTAAACAACTTTCCTGGATTACTTTGGACTAAATTTTGGCCATTGAGATTCATGTGGGGCCGTCTATCACATGGAGTAATCCATGTACTACCAAATGGCAAATAGTAAAGCATTATACTTCCGTAGGCATATTGATGCCTAGAAGGACCCATTTGAAAAATAAAATAAAATCTACAGTCAAATCAAATGAAGTACTTATGTTTTCCCATGCTTATTAAAAATAATAAAAAAGACTTGGGAGAAAATTAGCATTACTGAAAGTTTTTTTTGTCAAGCGCACATGCCAGCTCAAAAGGGTTAACCAACCTTTCAAGGTGCAGAGTGCAAAAAAACACAAACACATTTACAGAAGAGACTTTGATCAATTTGGTTTGGATTTAATTGCTGTGGCTATATATGGGCCTTTTGATCCAGATTCCAAACCAATTTAGTTGCTAAATCTTGGACTGTACCCAGTTCGGGAGCTCTGTCCATGTACTCACTCTACAAAAGTAGACTTGCTCATCGTCAATTTGGTTTCAACCAAACATTGGTCTCCCCACCTTTATTGAACATTACACTGGATAGAACCATCAAAAGAAGAGAGATCTGCAAGCAAGCAATCAACCGAACAATCCCACTCCAAAGTAACTATTCTGTATATAATCTGGCACCATTATCTGACAGTTCAAGCTCAATTGTTTACAGAAACTATTCTATTTCTTTACAATCAATTCAATGAATTGTTCTATTCTCATTCTATGCTTTACAATCAATCCAATGAATCATTCCATTTTTAGTCATAATCTCACATCCCCTTCCTCCATTTGCTGACATAATCGCCATAGAACCTCATAAACCAATCCAATTTGTGGATGATTCTTATCACCCGCAACAAAGGAATGCACACTATTGCGAATCTCAATCCAACTACAACCAATCATCTTTTGAGCTCCTGTTGCATCCATAACTTTCCTAACTTCCAATGCATCATTCCACTCCCCAATGGCTGTATATGCATGGGCAAGAAGCACATAATTTGAAGAATTCTCGGGTTCATCCACATATAGGCGCTCTGCAACTCGTCTTGCCATCTCTGTGTTCCCATGTAATCTACAAGCTCCAAGCAATGCACCCCATATTACAGAATCAGCCTTGAAGGGCAAGGTCAGAATAAGAGATTCAGCCTCTTCTAACAGTCCAGCCCTTGCCAATATATCAACCATACATGTATAATGCTCTACTGTAGGCTTGATCGAATATCTGTGAACCATGTCATTGAAGTAGTAGCGACCCTCATTCACCAAACCATTGTGGCTACATGCACTTAAAACACCAATGAAGGTGACATGGTTTGGCACAATGGCTATTGATCTGGATTGCACCATCTCATGAAATAGGTCTAAAGCTTTCTTACCTTCACCATTCTGTGCATATCCACATATCATTCCATTCCACGAAACGATATCCATTACAGCCAAGCTTCGAAAGACCCTCAATGCATCATCCAACTCCCCACATTTCAAATACATATCTACAATTGCACTTCCCACAACCATATCTGTATCCAAACCAAACATCATAACTAGGCAGTGAAATTTTCTTCCCCTTTCAAATGCATTAGCGCTTGCACAAGCACTAAGTATGCCACCAAAGGTGAAAGAATTTGGCTTCACATCAGCCAATCGCATCTGATCAAACAATGATATCGCGTTCTCTTCATGTCCACTTTGTGAAAGCCCAACAATCATCGCAGTCCAAGAAACCACATCTTGCACAGGCATCTCCCCAAATAACCGGGCAGCAGAAGCAATAAATCCACACTTAGAGTACAGGTTCACCAATGCATTGTTAGTGAAGCGATCAGAACAAAACCCAGATTGAATAATCAATGAATGCACCTGTCTTGCTTCAAAAACTCGCAAGCTAGATGCAAATTCATTCAAAACTATCGCATAAGTAAACTCATCGGCTTGAACCCCATCTCTAATAAGTTGTTGAAACAGTTTTAAACTAATCTCACTTATTCCAAGTTTATAATAACTGAAAAGCAAAGCATTCCATGAGACCAAATCTCTATTAGGCATTTCATCAAACACTTTCTTTGCATTCTCCATTTCTCCCGCATCTGCATACATTCTAAAAAGATTAGTGCCAACAAAAACATCCGAATACCAACCAAACTCAACAATCTCAGCATGAATTTGCCGCCCAATATCCACATCACAACATGGGATTACAATCGTAAAAGTGAAATTATCAGGCCTAGCGGAGCTACAATGCATTTGGACGAAATGGGTAATGGCTTCCTTTATTCTCTGGTTTTGGATATAACCCGATATGATGATATTCCATGATCTAGAGTCAGGTTGAGGTGTGGCGGAGAAGAGTTTAAGGGCTTCATCGATTCGCTGAGATTTGATGTAACCTGATAAGAGGGTGTTGTAAGAAACGGGGTTGGGTTGAGGCATATGGTGAAGGAGCTTGTTTGCGTCAGAGAGAGCGCCGCATTCGGAGTAGGCTTGGAGAAGAAGGTTGCAGCTATAGACATGGTTTTGGAGGCCTGCTTTAAGGAGGGATGCATGGAGTGCTCGAGCTTTGAGCATGTAGAGTAATAACAAAGCCCTGCCTGAGTCCGAAGGTTTACAGTTTATATATGGTTGGGGCCGTTGAGTTTTACAGTTAAATTTTGGAAGAAATGCATTGGTAAGTGTGTAACCGAGACCGGATCCTTTACTTCCGCCTGCCCTATTTCCATGTCCATCGTACACACAACGAGGCGTGCAAAGACCACCTTACCAGCTCTATGGATAGCACTGTATTCTCAAGGTATGGACCATGCAAACAAGAGTTTTGAGTCTTTTGACACAGCCTAGATTTTTGTTGTATTGGTGTGTTTTTTTAATGAATTTTGGGCTGGTATTGGTTTCTTATGAGGTTATATTGGTTACGGTCCAGTTTTTTTAAGTTCGGCTCGGTATATTATTGGTTTCAGTGCGGCCCAATTTACTTTCAAGGTCATAAAACCCCAAACATGATCCAATAAATTCATATCGGTTTCGGTCGGTTCGACTCGGTTAGGTTTTGACACCCCTAATAGTCATAGTTGGAAAATCAAGTTTTTTAATTCGATTCATTTTTTATTAAAACCTAGTTGGAAAACCAGGTTTTTTTATTCGATTCATCTTTTAGAAAAACCTAGTGACTCGACCTTGTCAAATCCGATCAAGGCAAGTCACATTTTTTAAAATTTTCATACAATAAATATGTATAAATTAGTAAAAAAGCAAAAAAACACAGAAAAAATATATGGAAAAAAAACAGATAAAATAATGAATCACAAATGCATTGTGAGTTTATACCATTGAACAAGAGAAGGGAGTCCATGAGTTGAGGGTTTCTTACTGTTTTAGAATACGAAATTACTATTTTACTCAACTCAAATTCTAAGTGAATCGGCTTTACAGTTTTTTAAAAAATTGACTAAACTCCCCGAGTTTGTCATGACTCGGGTAAAAATACCAAGTCTTATTTGACTTGGATAATTTATGACCCAGTCTCATTATTTTTTACCCTGACCTAGTCTACTCGACTTTTGATCATGTTTTTCAAAATTTTGACTCAACTTTATCAAAACCCGGTTTTCCAACTGTGCTATTAATAGATAAAGTCAATTTCCATGGACACCCAAACAAAAAGCCCCACAACTTGGTGTTTAATGGGCTTTTGGGCCCAACAGGCCCATATCGTAGCTGAGTGGTCCACTCTACCCAACAGGGAAGAAACAATGGTTTTCTAATCACATCATCATGTGTCTTTACAATGGGCCTAGTGATGTGGATGTTTGATTTGTGACACTAACAAGACAGCTGATAGCACTAAGGCCCAGTAGTAGTTATGGGTTTCCAATCAGGGTTATTGGATTTTAAGCGTGTCACAAGGTAATATCGGAAGGGTATTAATTGGTTTAGTTCTAAATCGGTTCAAAGTGTGAAGATTAGAAATAAAAATTGAACCGTTTACTAAATGGTTCCAAGATCCTAAATTAAAACCAAGTAATAAATAATTCCAGTTAAATGATTTCGGTTAAGTGATTTTTATCAGTTTCGGTTTTTATTTTTTTTGTCATTTTGAGTTAATAGTTATGAGCCCAATTAGGAATGAACCTATTTGGAAGCCCGATAAAAAAAAAAATAAATCTGATGCTACTGGGCTTGAACCACGGGGTCTAAGCCCAAATTGTGATTTAAGAATTTAAAATAATTTACATGGTGTAAATCCACTGTTAAACACAAGATGGCAGATATAGAGTGCCAGGACTAACTGATTTAGTTATCAGTTTAGTATGTATAATTGTTTCAACAGCATACCGTTCTTAGTTTTAATTGATTCAAAACTGATAATTTAAATGGTTTCACTTCTTAAAACCAAAATTGAATTGATTAATATATGATTTATTAGTTCTGGTTTAAATGATTTGATTTCTATAAATAATTACGATTTGCAATTCACACACATAGGTCTAGGTGACAGAAGACAACAAAAATACTCTGTCGTACTGCAGGGTGTGCGGCGCAGCAGAGGCCATGTGTGCCACTCAAAGAAAATAGTCAAAAATGACGATCAAAGTTCATTCATTGCGGGTTCCAGGATGAGTTTTGATAATCAATAATAATCGGAATTGGGTTTGAATTGGCAGATTCGGATTCGATTTTTAAATCCATGGCGTACAGAAATGCTTACAAAACAATTTCGTTCGGACAAAAAAAAAAAAAAGAACCAACTTTATATGAAAATTCCTATTAAGGCCATGACCATTTATGGTTTATATATGTAAGAGTTTGAATATGGTTGAATGACTCGCAGAATTTGTGTGAAGTTTTCTGTTTTGTATTTATAACAATTGTAAGTAGATGTGATAAGATGAAAAAGAGTTTTACGGTAGAGAAACTAGAGAGGAGATAGAGACGGTTATATAGGTAAGACATGGTCATTCTCTATCTCCGGAAGTCGTGTGGACTCAGGTAAGTGAGTTGGTTTATCACACCCCCGCAAGCAAAGCCGTGGAGGAAGTTCGGTGAGCTTGGACGGTAGAGATTGCAATCGCAAAATGGACAGAGGCTTGGTCATTACATTAGCAGTTTGATTCTATGTTGGTATGTACCGAACATCCAACTGCTTCTTGGTTACTTGATCATATACAAAATGATAGTCGATCTCAACGTGTTTTGTGCGAGCATGAAAGATCGGATTTGCTACGAGGTAGGTTGCGCCAATGTTGTCACACCAAATGACAAGTGAACGAGATAGGGAGAAACCTAGATCACACAGTAAGTATTGCAACCAAAGTAACTTAGAAGTCGAATTTGCAACACCCTTGTACTCAACTTCGGTGCTTGAGCATGCCATTGTTGGTTGCTTCTTGGAGCTCCAAGACACCAAGTTGGGTCAAGATAGATACCGTATGAACTAGTGGATTTGCGACCATCAGGGCATCCTGCCCAATCAGTATTAGTAAATGCACTTAGAGTAACACTATGCATCGACTTGAGTGAATGGTAGCCTTTAGATACCGCAATATCCTCTTAACTGTCACCCAATGTTTTGTTGTTGGATTGTGCATGAACTGGCACACTTTGTTGACAGAGTAAGAGAGATCTGGTCGAGTTAATGTGAGATAATGTAGAGCCCCCACCGTGCTACAATAAGTAGTGATATCTGTGAATGGTTCTCCAGCCACTTTTGAAAGTATTAGATTTAAAATATTTAAAATATATTTTATTTTTAAGTTTCAAAGGTTTTGATTGCTTTGTTATGGTGTGGGACCCAGGGGATCAAGGTAGTATTTGATCAAAATTATGACTAAATTCTAAAGGGTTCATAACATCTTATGGATACCCTAAAGTCCATTCATGATCACTATTATGAGTGAGAAGGTAGGTCAAGAATATTGATTGAGATTAATTCCATTTATGAAATTAATTCTCAATTCATGGTCATGGATTATGTTATTTTCTTTATGGGTTTTAAGGCCTTTCATGGTCATTAGTGGAGAATAAATGGGTTTTAAGGCCTTTCATGGTCTTTAGTGGGGAATGACCATGAATTAGGAATTAATTTTCAATTCATGTTCATAAGTCTTATTCTCCAATTAAATTGGTCATTAGTGGATGGCTATTCTTGGGGATTCCAAGAGTGTGCAAGGGTTAATTTTGGGTTTATATAAACCCAACCAAATACATTACAAAACACATATCTTGATATACATCCATGCCCACACCTTACAATCACATAAATTTTATTTTTATTTTTCTCTTTTCTTCTAAGTCTGTGTAAGGTTAGAGGGTTCTGTGCTGAAGCTCTTGGCTCCTTCAAGGGACTAAAAGAACTATTTTATCTTCTAGTTGGAGGTTGTTTTATCTTAGGGTAGTGGTGCAGAACAATCATTGGCAGTAGGAGGTATCAATTACCTTAAAGACAGCACCACAAGTGTGACTCAACCTCAAGCTTGTTTAAGTTGTTGCGGGTGTGACTCAACATCAAATTCAAGTTTTGGTCTTCTTATTTCAGCTAAAGGTCAAAATAAGTATAGCCTAGTTTCTACTGCTTAAGCTATTATATTACAATTTGAGTTATTTTAATTATTTGTAAGGAATTGTAATACAATTATCCAACAAATTTAAGGTAATTGATGTAATAAAATCTCATGGCTGATCTTGGAGTTGTAAACAACAAGGATGATGCATCGAACAATAATGCTATTGATGGAGCTGTCAACGAAGAAAATCCTTCAAACAACAGTATTGAAGGAGTAATCAACAACCAAGAAGGCGGAGTTCCTGTTAGCCGTAATGGTAAGGAGGTTCCTTTTTTTCCTACCGTTGACTCAATTCCCATCAACATTATTCCGTCGGTGACGGAGCTTATCCCAGATTTGGGTAAGATGAGAATTGTCTCTGAATTTGACAAGATCGAACAGTTTGGAGGTCAAAACATCATACGATTGAGACAAATGATGTTGTTTGCATTAGCCCAAGTTAGGGTGGTGTTTGCCTTGACTGAATCCATGCCAGAAAAAAGCAATGATCCTGCAAAGGAAGGCAAAATGGTGGCTTGGATTCAAGCGGATTACTAGTGCAAGAATCGAATCTTGAACGTATTATCAATGATTTATACCATGTGTATAGTTCATTAGAATATGCATGTTTGATTTGGAATGCCTTGGTAAAAAAGTACTCTCTTGAGGATGCTGGTTCAAGGAAGTACTTGGTGGCTAACTTTCTAAACTTTGCTATAAAAAATAGTGACATCGTCTCAAACCAAATTGATCAATTTCAAATTTTGGTTGGAAAGCTAGCAAAGGAAAAGATGGTTCTACCAAAAGAATTTGTGACTGGAGCCTTGATTGAAAAGCTTTCATCTTCTTGGGATGCCTTCAAGGCGTCTATGAAATACAAGAAGACGGAATTGACTTTAGACCAGTTGATTGTAAGGATCAAAATTGAAGAAAATAACCGGCATAAGGACAAGAATGAAAAAGACCTTGGGGAAAGACGCCTAAAAGCGAACTTGGTAGAAACCAACAAAGCAAGAAAAAGAAGAACCGTCAAGACAATGATAAGCCTTCTTTCAAGAAAAAGAAACTCGCTTGTTTTGTGTGTGGTAAGCTAAGGCACTTTGATGAGCACATTTATGTGTGAAATTATCCCATTTAATTCTGCATTTATCTGCTTAGAATGGAGGTACCTTGGGTATTTTCTATCTTTTTCAGGATACAGGGGTATTTTTGGCATATTGAAAGAATTGGAGAAAAAGTGCATTTTTGAAGACTAAATTGAGAAAATCAGATTGGAGGAGTTCAATGCTACACAGGCACCAGTCTACCCATGGATCAACTCACATGCGATCAAGGGCGAGATGGGAAGAAGCTTCACTGAAGACCCAAGGGCATAATCATAATTTCATAAAATTTGAATATTTTTAGAAGATATTCGATATTGGGCTCATACCGTCCGGAGTATTAATTGGAGCAACTTTAATTCTCAAATTGGGGCCACCCGGGACCAAGAAAGAGAGATATTCTCAAAAAGAGAATTTTAATTAACTTGATAATTTACATTAAACTCTCTCTCTCTCCTCCCTAATATCTCCTTCTCATCTACTACGGATTATTTCTGTATCACTCCAACTTCAATTTTCTCTCCTTCTCCTTCTCAAATCCTTAATGGGTCCTACCATTCCTAATTATATTTCACTTCTCTCTCCCTCCTCTTATATCTATTCTATCCAAATCCCTCACGGATTCTGGATATCCATCATTATTTCTATCTCTCGTGCTTTCCTTTTTTTTTTCTTTTTTTTTATTATTAAATCTCTTACAGATATATAAATCGATGGACAGATTGCCATTCAAGGGGATCCCATTCGATTCTATGGCCATTAGCCGTGCCCTCTTCTCTTCTTCTTTTGTTTCTTTTTTTTTGTTTTATTTTTGGATCTTGGGTTTGGCAAGAAGGAAAGGAGGAAGATCACCGTTCCAGCTTCATGGATCATCATCACCATTGCTGTCCTTTGTCGCCTTCCACCATGATTGGCTAAGTTCTTTCTATCTTTAGGTGTAGATGAACTAATGGTGTTTGTTATTTAAAAATTCTGGTTTGTATGCTTGATTGCTTGATGTTGAGACCCCATCCCTATTTGGATGATTTTAATTGATATATTTAGTAGAAAAATTTTGTTTCTGTGATTCATTATTTTTCATTCAAGCAATGGTATTTTATTCTTATATGGTTGTACCGATGATGGATTATAGCTGAACGAACTAAGCATGCCAAGCCCTATAAGCGAAGGATGATAATACTCGTCAAGATAGTCCATACCTAGGAGGAACCATACACTCTGTGGTATTATTAGGCATGTGGTTATAATAAACCGAAGCATGCAACTGAATTGAATAGCAACCCATTGGGGATTCGAACCCTAAAGATAGTCTTCTCCCGTATTTGCACAACGTTGTTAATTTAGAGTTGTTTCTTTTGTTCTTAGTTTAAAATCAGATTTATTGCATTTTAATTTTCATCACTTTCATCTTAGTAATTTAGCTTTCCAGTTCCTCGTAAATCGACCCCTTATTTGCTACTTGCTAGATTAATTTAGGGTTTTATTTTTGACCGGTTAACGACACAATCAAATTTTGGCGCCGTTGCCGGGGAACCGAAGTACGGTTGCTAAGATTGATTGAGTTGTTTTGTGTTACTTTGTTTTAGCTTTAATTTCGTAATTGCAGAATTTTTATTATTTGTAAGTACTTTAGTAGGTTAATTTTAGTATACTTAACATTCTCTTTGTTTGTGCAGGAAGCCAATTAGATCTAGTAGGACAAGTTGTCCATTTGGTTTATTTTTAATTCCTAGACTTTATGTAATTAGGATTATTTTATGTAATTTTTTTATTTTATTCCAGCATTAGATTGGGTGTTTAGGTTTAATTTTAATTCTGCCTACCCCTTAAGATCATATGTGTAACCGTTCATCGGGGGCAACACGTGGAATTGCGCAACCGCCAACACCAAGTAAGTATTTTCGTTAGTTTTAAATTAGTTATTTTTTTTTTTTACTTTTTAGTTCAGATTTTTATTTTTAAGTGTTGTTTTTTAATAATAATAAAATGGGTGACGAAAACCAGCCAAGAAGGCCGTTGAGTGAGCACTTCAGTCCAACTGCCTATACCCTTGCATCTTGTATTCAGATGCCTACCATTCAGGCTGCTCAATATGAGATCAAGTCCAGCATCATACAGATGTTACCGTCCTATTATGGACTTGCTAATGAGGAGCCTTACAAGCATCTTGATGAGTTCTTAGAGGTATGCTGTACAGTGAAAATCCAAAACCTCTCTCCAGATGCCTTAAAGTTGCTCCTATTCCCATTCTCCTTAAAGGACAACGCCAAACACTGGCTTCATTCCCTAGATTCGATTAGGATTACTACATGGGCGGAGATGCAGTAGGAATTTCTAAAAAAATTCTTCCCCATTGGCCGACTAATAGCCTTAGAAGAGCCATTACTAGTTTCTCCCAATTAGAGGGCCAACAATTTCATGAAGTGTGGGAGAGACTCAAGGAATTACTTAGGAAGTGCCCCCACCACGCTGTCCCGAAATGGCAGTTAGTCCAGTGCTTTTATGATGGCCTCCGTGATCGATATAGGCAGATGGTAAACTCCTCTTGTGGTGGAACATTTATGCACAAGAATAAGACGAAAGCATGGGATCTTTTTGAAACCCTAAGTGAGAATTCTCAACATCATGCTTCAGCCTCTCGGACTGAGATTCCACACATTGGGCAACCAAAGAAGGGTGGTCCCTATGAGATCAATCCAACTGTAGAGATGACTACTAAGGTTGATATGTTGTCCAAGAAATTGGACTATTTGATGTCTATAGGGCAGCATCCTATGTCCCATTTTCCAATGAGTTTCTTTCCACCCAATCAAACTGAAGCATGTGCCCTATGTGCTAGCCCTAGTCACTATGTGACAAACTATCCTTCGGCTGCACAATACCTTGAGTTTATTCAGGAACAGGTGCAAACGGCTCAAAGTTTTCCTACACCGGGTAATGATCCCTTTTCTAGTACTTATAACCCAGGATGGCGAAACCACCCAAACTTTTCATGGAGAAACTCAGTACCTAATAATCCTCCAAACCCACCATATAGGCCACCATTTAATGTTCAAACCAATGCCTATATGGGTGGACAGCCACCATATCCTCAACCCCAACAGAATGAATCCTTTGAGGAAAAGGTGCTAAAAGCATTAAGTGGACTCGAGCATAACACACAACTGCTTCACTCACATACTCAGTCCATTAATAAGCTAGAGAACCAACTGGGTCAGCTAGCCGATGCTATAAGTAGGAGGGAGGCTGGCCAATTGCCAAGTCAGCCAATAGGTAACCCAAATAGTCAAACGGGTCAAGGGAAAGAGCAAGTCCAGTCGATCACAGTCCTGAGGAGTAGCAAAAGAGTGGACAAACCTGATGCACCCTTAGCCACTAATGGGATGTTGCCCACTAGTTCTCAAGGTCAAGGAGAGGCTGAGTCAACCCGAGAGAAATTCGGTGGGGATGTAGACACACATGATTCCATTACTGAAACACCACCTGTGAAACTCACTCATCATTTCCCAAGGAAGGGGCTGCACATTCCTATTGTGGAGGGACCATCACCTGATTCTTACAATCCAAAGGTCCCTTTTCCCTAAGCCCTTCAAACACCATCTTCTCCCCTTAAGGGTAAACAAGGTGAAAAGATGCAAGAGATGATCGACTTGTTCCAACAAGTTTGAATCAATCTCCCCCTCTTGGATGCCATCAAGCAAGTTTCTGCTTATGTTAAGTTTTTAAAAGACCTCTGCACCCAAAAGCGTAAGTTGAGAACTCAAATCTCTAAGACTGTCCATTTGACTGAACAGGTTAGCTCTGTAATTTCCAGCTACCTACCCCTTAAGCTTAAGGATCCAGGTGTGCCTCTTATTTCCTGCATCATTGGAGATCTCTCCATAAGTAGGGCACTACTTGATTTAGGGGCTAGTGTGAATATTTTGCCTAGTTCAGTCTATGACAGATTTGGTTTAGGAGATTTGAAACCCACTGAGGTCATCCTTTAGTTGGCTGACCGTTCAATCAAAACACCTCGTGGGTTGTTAGAAGATGTTTTAGTGGAGGTGGAAGAATTATACTTTCCTGTGGACTTCCTTGTCCTGGATATGGATGCAGCCACCACAACCAAGCTTCCCCCTATCATTTTAGGGCTTCCCCTTATCATTTTAGGGCGTCTGTTCTTAGCTACTGTAAATGCTTACATAAATTGTAGATCGGGTGCCATGAACATCTCTTTTGGGAATAAGAAGCTTAGGCTCAACATCTTCAATGCATCCTTAGGTTCCATTCGAGAGGAAGAGTGTTTTGCATTGGATTTATTAGATGAAGTTGTGGCTGATCACACTTCACACATGCTTATTGATGACCCTTTGCAGCACTATGGAGATGAGTCTGAGGCATACACTAAAGAGGTGCATACTTTGCTAGATTCCTCACTCTCTTTAGAAGAGCCACCCTAGACAGTTAGGTTTGAGCTGCTTCCTCCTTTGGTTACATTTTCCCAACCTTCTTCTAAACCGACTCCTTGGTATGATTTGATCATTGACCCTCCGTGAGTCACTCTATCATCTGGCTGAAGACGTTAAACTTAGCGCTCTTGGGAGGCAACCCACTATTTTTTTTTCTTTCTTTAGTACTTTTGTTTTTGTGTTTGTTTGTTTTTGTTTTTTTTTAGGTAGCTACTACTACTTGCTGGATGCACTATTCTGTCGTATATTGCTGATTTCTGGTACACTCCTTCACTTAACCATGTTTTTATTTTTCTGCATGCATTGAGGACACTGCATACTTTAAGTGTGGGGGGGTGTGAGACCGATTGGCAGATTTTTATTTTTTGGCTTTTGGTAAGTTTTACATGTCTCTCTGTTACTTTGATGCGAAATGCAGGAGAAAGAGACTTAGGAACCCTAATCTGAAGTAATGAAAACCCTGTTGAGAGGATAGTACCTAGTATGTATCCTAAGGTGGATTTTAACTTAGATAATAAGAGCCCCATCTTATCGAAGGGACAGACCACTTGGCTGTTTTGTGTTTCTTTGAGCTTTTGGTTAGGACCAAGTTTGGTTTTGGCATGGCATAAAATTAAAAAAAAAAATATTTCATGAGAGTTTAGTCCTGTTGCTTCAACTTAGTAACTGGGGCATCTAGGCCACAAGCCCGGAGTCTCGCGTAAAATGGTTGGAGTGGTCTGTTAGGTTATTATTACTTGTATTCTTGAATCCAATTCGGACTTGTAGCCTTTTTGGTTCAAGTGAGTATGCCCGAGGAGTGTTTCACACTCAATCCCCTAAAGCCATCTGGCTTGGGAGTGGTTGGCTTAAAGCTTGTTACATGAGCCTTCTCGAAAGCTTAAAAAGCCAGAACATTGCACGGATTTGAGAATCATGTAATTAAAAAATAAAAAACTAAAAAAATAACAAGTAAGAGTTGAATTCCTTGGAGCTAGACAGGGCACTTCGCCTCAGGAAGCGAGGTGACTTGATCGAAACTCCTTGGGGTGAAATCTCTGAAAAAGAACTCTAGCATCACTATCCTTGTGGATATATGTAAGAAACAAAGCTACCAAGTAGCTCGGGTGTCTTGTGTAGTGACCCTGCATGGCATTTGAGGAACAGTAGTGGAGTAACAAATGGAGTTCATTGTGAAAAAAAAAAAAAAGAGAGAGAGGAGAAGAAATGTCATTGCCTTGGTACAATTGTATGGTAAAAAATGCTCCGAAGCCTAAAGTCCTTGGTGCCCTCGACGTCATGAGTGGTCTTACCTTAGGTAAGTTGGTGTTTGGAAGATATGGAGAGATTCCCTAATTAGGATGTGTGCTTGTTGCTAGAATCAATACTGGGTAATAAAGAGCTCAAGCGTGGGGGTACCTTTGTCTTCTTGATCTTAAGTAGGGCATCTTAGTTTCGGGTTTGGTGTGTGCTTCTTACCCATTGTCAAAATTTAAACTTGCATCATAAATTTTATATGTATATTCCCTGCAAACACTCACGAGATAAAACTCGTCCACTAGGGGTAACCTAGGGGTTTAAAGGCTTGTTGCACATGCTAAGTGCAACCGTGACTCTTACGAAAGTGAGTTAGGTTTTATTTTGTTGTTTTCTTTATTTTCTTTTTGCTCAAGGGCTAGCAAAATCTAAGTGTGGGGGTATTTGATGAGCACATTTATGTGTGAAATTATCCCATTTAATTCTGCATTTTATCTACTTAGAATGGAGGTACCTTGGGTATTTTCTGTCTTTTTCAAGATACAGGGGTATTTTTGGCATATTAAAAGAATTGGAGAAAAAGTACATTTTTGAAGACTAAATTGAGAAAACCAAATTGGAGGAGTTCAATGCTACACAGGCACCAATCTACCCATGGATCGACTCATATGCGATCAAGGGCGAGATGGGAAGAAGCTTCACTAAAGACCCAAGGGCATAATCGTAATTTCATAAAATTTGGATATTTTCAAAAGATATTCGATATTGGGCTCATATCGTCCGGAGTATTAATTGGAGCAACTTTAATTCTCAGATTGGGGCCACCCGGGACCAAGAAAGAGAGATATTCTCAAAAAGAGAATTTTAATTAACTTGATAATTTACATTAAACTCTCTCTCTCCTCCCTAATATCTCCCTCTCATCTACTACGGATTATTTCTCTATCACTCCAACTTCAATTTTCTCTCGTTCTCCCTCTCAAATCCTTAATGGGTCCTACCATTCCTAATTATATTTCACTTCTCTCTCCCTTCTCTTATATCTATTCTATCCAAATCCCTCACAGACTATGGATATCCATCATTATTTCTATCTCTCGTGCTTTCCTTTTTTTTTTATTTTTTTTTATTAAATCTCTTATAGATATATAAACCGACGGACAGATTGCCATTCAAGGGGATCCCATTCGATTCTATAGCCATTAGCTGTGCCCTCTTCTCTTCTTCTTTTGTTTCTTTTTTTTTGTTTTATTTTTGGATTTTGGGTTTGGCAAGAAGGAAAGGAGGAAGATCACCGTTCCAGCTTCATGGATCATCATCACCATTGCTGTCCTTTGTCGCCTTCCACCATGATTGGCTAAGTTCTTTCTATCTTTAGGTGTAGATGAACTAATGGTGTTTGTTATTTAAAATTTCTGGTTTGTATGCTTGATGTTGAGACCCCATCCCTATTTGGATGATTTTAATTGATGTATTTAGTAGAAAAATTTTGTTTCTGTGATTCATTATTTTTCATTCAAGCAATACTATTTTGTTCTTATGTGGTTGTACCGATGATGGATTATAGCTGAACGAACTAAGCGTGCTAAGCCTTATAAGCGAAGGACGATAGTACTCGTCAAGATAGTCCATACCTAGGAGGAACCCTACACTCTATGGTATTATTAGGCCTATGGTTATAATAAACCGAAGCATGCAACTGAATTGAATAGCAATCCATTGGGGATTCGAACCCTAAAGATAGTCTTCTCCCGTAATTGCATAGCGTTGTTAGTTGAGAGTTGTTTCTTTTGTTCTTAGTTTAAAATCAGATTTATTGTATTTTAATTTTTATCACTTTCATCTTAGTAATTTAGCATTCCAGTTCCCCGTAGATTGACCCCTTACTTGCTGCTTGCTAGATTAGTTTAGGATTTTATTTTTGACAGGTTAATGACACGATCACACTTCAAGAAAGATTGCCGGTTCAGGAAGAAAATTTTTGAAAAGGTGAACTTAGTTGAAGACAATGTCTTTATAGCTATGGTCACGGAAGCAAATTTGGTTGAAAAACCAAAGGATTGGTTATTGGATACCGGTGCTACAAGATATATTTATGGTGATCTGAAGATGTTCTCCTCCTATTCCATGAATATAGAGGATGAAAAGATATTTATGGAAAATTTCCAAAGTATCCCTGTTATGGGAAAAGAAAAAGTGACTTTGAAGCTCAGTTCAGGGAAGACTATGTTTCTCACCAATGTTCTCCATGTACCGGACATTAGGAGTAAATTTAATTTCAGTTCCTTTACTTAATAAAGTAGGAATGAAATTAGCTTTCGAAAGTAATAAGGCGGTTATCACTAGAAACAATATTTTTGTGAGGAAGGGATACCTTAGTGAGGGGTTGTTTGTACTAAGCATTGAAAATGTTGTAATTGAGAAAACTAGTGCTTCTTCCGCTTACATAGTTGTCTCTTCTAACTTTTTTGATTTGTGGCATGGTAGGTTGGGTCATAGCAGTGTGAAGTATATCACCAAACTATGCAAGTTAGACATGATTACTAATAAGGTGGAATCCCCCGTAACCAAGTGTATAACTTGTGTAGAGGCAAAGTTAACCAAAAAACCTCATAAGACTATGGATAGGAAGAGTAGTCTCTTGGAATTAATCCATAGTGACTTATGTGACTATAAATCTTGTGAGTCTAGGGGAGGAAACAATTATGTCATAACTTTCATGGATGACCACTCTAGATATACCATGGTATATTTACTCAAATCAAAAGATGAGGCCAGAAAGGCTTTTATATCTTATAAAATGGAAGTTAAAAATCAACTTGGCAAGAAGGTTAAAAGACTTAGAACCGATAGTAGGACTGAGTGTTTTAACTTTAATAAGTTTTGTAAGAAAAATAAAATTATCCATGAAACAACTGTTCCATACCAACCAGAATCAAATAGGGTTGCCGAAAGAAAAAATAGGTCTCTTAAAAAGATGATGAACTCTATGCTATTGAGTTCAGGTGTACCATTTGATATGTGGGGGAAAACTATGCTATCGGCATATTATCTATCAAATCGAATCCTACATAATAAGACTGGTATGGTACCATTTGATAAATGGTTTGGTACGAAACCAAGTCTAAAACATTTAGGGGTTTGGGGTTGTTTGGCTAAGGTGTTGATACCAGATTCTAATAAAATAAAATTGGAACAAAAAACATGTGATTGTGTGTTTTTGGGATATGTTATAAATAGTACAGCATACTGGTTCATGGTGATTAAAGCTATGGATGATGTTATTGAATCAAATAGTATTATAGAATAAAGAGATGTTGAGTTTTTTGAAAATTTATTTTCCTTTAAGTCCAACTTACCTACAAGTAAGGATAGTCAATTGACTAATGGAGAAATGGAGTCAAATGAAATGATTATCAATCAAGAATTGAGTAATGATGACGAAAGTCAGCCTAAGATGAGTAAGTGATTCAAAAGACCTAAATATACAGACGATGAGTGGCTTGTCTATCTAATAGACAAGGACTCTCTTACATACAAAGAGGCTATTACATCACTAGATGCCGTCTTTTGGAAAGAGGCAATCAAGAGTGAACTACATTCAATCTTGGCGAATAACACTTGGGAATTGGTGGATTTACCATTCAGGTCCAAAATTTTGGAAACCAAGTGGATATTTTGAAAAAAATTAAAAGATGATGGGTCACTTGATCGTTTCAAGGCCAAACTTGTTGTTAAGGGTTTTAGGCAAAAGTCTAATATTGATTACTTTGACACATTTGTCCCAGTATCTAGAATTGCCATGATAAGGGTTATGTTGGCAATGTCGTCAATACATAATTTAGTCATCCATCAAATGGATGTGAAAATTGCATTTCTTAATGGGGATTTAGAGGAAGAAATTTACATAAAACAATCAGAAGGTTGTATTGTAACTGGCCAAGAGCGAAAGGTTTACAAACTTCAAAAATCCTTATATGGATTGAAGCAGGCACCGAAGTAATGGCATGAAAAATTGGACAAGATACTAATTTCAAATAGTTTCATTGTAAACGACGCTGAAAGATGCTTATATAATAGGCTCTATGGTGGTAGGGGCATATTCATACTACTATATGTAGATGATATGCTTATAATGAGAACAAACTTGAAAATGGTTAATCAAGCTAAGAAACTTTTGATGTCTAATTTTGACACAAAAGACTTAGGAGAGGCTGATGTGATCCTTGGGATCAAGATCATCAAGCAAGGAAATCATATTTTATTATTCCAAGCCTGTTATGCACAAAACATACTTAAAAGGTATGGGTACCATGAAGTTTCAGCGGTTAAAACACCTTTTGATATGGGGTGTCATTTAAAAAGAAACCTAGGTGAACCAGTGAATCAAGAAAGATATGCTCAAATTATTGGTTCGATCACATATCTAATGAATTGTACACATCCAAATATTACCCTTGCGGTCGGAAAGTTGAGTCAACATACTCACAATCCAAGTAAGGAACATTGGAGCACGGTTGATAGGTTGCTAATGTACCTAAAAGATACTATAAACTATAGTTTACACCATAGTGGTAAATCAATGGTTTTAGAAGGGTATTGTGATGCAAATTGGATCTCAGATACAAGCAAGTTCTTAGCCACTAGTGGGTATGTATTTAGACTAGCAGGCGGTGCAATCTCATGAAAGTCCACAAAGCAATCTTGTGGGACAGGCTCTACCATGGAAGCTGAGTTCATAACCTTGGAAAAGGCAGGAACGAAAATCGAATAGCTTAGAAACTTAATAGCGGATATTTCGTTGTGGCAAAAACTGACGCCATCGGTATCACTACATTGTGATAACCAAACGGCTATTCATGTAGTCAAGAACCAGATATACAATGGTAAAAGGAGGCACATATGCCTAAGACACAATCTTGTGAGATAATACATAGATGAAGGAATGATAGTTATCGATTACGTGAAGTCAGAAAATAACCAAGCTGACATGTTCACAAACCCTATATCTGTCAAGAACTTGTGTAGTACATCTACAGGAATGGGGTTAATGCCTAATCCTTAGGTCATGTGATGGATACCCTATCTATACAAAGAGCCTAAATGCCTGAATTAGGTTCAAGGGGTACAAATGAAGTCACCAGTTGATCGATTCTGTACTACTACTTATATAAATATTCATTCCAAGCTATAGATGGTGAAAGTAGTACTACCACAAAGAAAGAGGTTGAGGGGTAAAGCTCTTAATTAGTCTAATCCTAGGAAATGTGGGGGTGTGTCAGTTGTGGTGCACACCAGGGACTAACCTAAGTGAATGTAGGGGGTGTAGCCGCCGCCGATGAGAACTTATAGATAAATTCTCTAAATCATTCATGAGTTCAAGATAAGGGACATGGCCGATTCAAAAGTCCAAAGTGGTTATATAATAGGTAGCCCAAAAGTCGACCTATGAGATATGGTTGATGGGACGGTCAGCTACACTAATGAGAAAAGGTTCAAGGGGTCTGACTCCACCTCTACTCTGTAGCGCAGTCCATTAGACCTAGTGTAGGTTTAAGTCCGGAAGACACCTACAATGATGTGTCCTATAATATCTAATTCAATCACAGCATGTGTCTTTCGTGTCGTTTTAAAACTTGTGGGGGATTGTTAGATTTAAAATATTTAAAATATATTTTATTTTTAAGTTTCAAAAAAGTTTTGATTGCTTTGTTATGGTGTGGGACCCATGGGATCAAGGTAGTATTTGATCAAAGTTATGGCTGAATTTCAAAGGATTTATAACATCCTATGGGTACCTTAAAGTTCATTCATGGTCACTATTATGAGTGGGAAGGTGGGTCAAGAATATTGATTGAGATTAATTCTATTTATGAAATTAATTCCCAATTCATGGTCATGGGTTATGTTATTTCCTTTATGGGTTTTATGGCCTTTCATGGTCTTTAGTAGAGAATGAATGGGTTTTAAGGCCTTTTATGATTTTTAGTGGGGAACGGCCATGAATTAAGAATTAATTTCCAATTTATGTTCATAACTCTCATTCTCCAATTAAATTGGTCATTAGTGGGTGGTTATTCTTGGGGATTCCAAGGGTGTGCAAGGGTTGATTTTAGGTCTATATAAACCCAACCAAATACATTGGACCCGTAACAACTTGAACAAGCTTGAGGTTGAGTCACACTTGTAGTGCTGCTTTTAAGGTAATTGATGCATCCTACTGCCAAGAATTGTTCTGCACTACTACCCCAAGATAAAACAACCTCAACTAGAAGATAAGGAGTTCTTCTAGTCCCTTGAAGGAGCCAAGAGCTTCAACATAGCAACATTCTAACCTTACACAGACTTAGAAGAAAATAGGGAAAGAAAAATAAACTTTATGTGATTGCAAGGTGTGGGCATGGATGTATTTCAAGATGTGTGACTCAACATCAAATTCGAGTTTTAGTCTTCTCATTTCAGCCAAAGGTCAAAATAACTATAGCCTAGTTTCTATTACTTAAGCCATTGTATTACAATTTGAGTTATTTCAATTATTTGTAAGAAATTGTAATACAATTACCCAACAAAAAGTTTTGAGGAAGCGGAGGTCATTGGTGTTGAGCATGGTTTAGCATCCATCATGGCAGTCTTGCAAAGTAGTGTGGAGGCATACTTTGTTTGTGTCAAGTAGGTGGAAGATCTATTCGCCTCAATACCAAGGAATTAGTTTACAGAGCCAAGATCCTTGATTGCAAATTCCCTACCAAGGTTTGTGAGAAGTTTGGAAATAGCATTAGCACTCGTCCTTGGGACGATTATATTGTCGACATATATGAGGAGTGTGCTAGTGGTTGTACGATGGACAAACAAGGACAAGTCTATCTATGAAGTTTTAAACCCAAGTGTAATAAGTTATGAACTGGGGCGATGTTACCATGTCCGCAGAGCCTGCTTCAAACCATACAAGGCTTTACGAAGGTAAGATACATGATCTGGGTATCGTGGATCAGTGTAACCTTGGGGCTTTTTCATATAAACTTGTTCATTAAGATGGCCAAGTAAAAACGCATTTTGCACATCGAGCTGACAAATTGTCCAGTTGTAGTTGACTGCAAATGAAAGAACAACCCTAATGGTAGCAAGTTTAAGGACAAGACTGAATGTTTCATCATAGTCTAGTCCAACCTGTTGGGTGAACCCCTTTGCCACAAGTCGTGCTTTGCAGCAATCAACAGAACCATCGACTTTGGTTTTGATACAATAAATCCATTTGCAATTACATTCATGGATGGTTGATAAAGTACCAGGTCCCAAGTTCCATTCCGGACTAGAGCATTGAACTCGTCCGCCATGGCAAGACACCATTTAGAGTCTTTCTTTGCAGTGGTGAAACAGGTAGCTTCAATTTCTGCAATGAGAGTAGAAAACCAAGCACAAATCGGATGTTTGGTCACACTAAGAGCCTTAGGTTTATGGATATTATTTTTAGATCTAGTGACCATTGGAAGAGAGGGAGCTGGTGGAGGCTTTGTAATTACTTGGGGAGATGATTTTGTAGGTGTAACGATAGGAGAGGTTAATGGGGATGGTGCTGGTAAGGCTGGGGATGGAGGTAGCGTTAGGGAAGGGGGGGTAGATGGTGCTCTCGATAATGGTAACGGGTGTGTGGGTTATGTAGTTGGTGTCACCCCCGTAGTGGAAGGGAGGGCCGTGAGGCTATGCCTAATTATAACTGGAGAATAATGGTTTAGGCTAGTGAGGGAGGGGGTGGATGGAGTTGTAAAATGGAAAATGAGCTTTAATGAAAATCACATGGCATGATATATGGACCTTGCCAGTGGTTCTATTAAGACATTTGTATCCACGGTGTTGTGTGGCATAGGCAATAAAAATGCATGGGCAGGAATGATCATCTAGTTTGTGAGCACTGATGGACGTAGCCATGGGTAGCATGCATAGCCGAATATTCGTAGTTGAAAATAATTAAGTCGATGTCCAAACAGAGCCTCATAAGGACATCGATTATTGAGAACAAGGGTTGACATCCAGTTTATGAGGAATATGACTGTGAGGAAAGCATCATCCCAATATTGTCGTGGTATGGAAGCCTGAGAAGGTAAAATGATACATGTTTCAACTATATGTCGATGCTTGCGTTCGACACGCCCATTCTGTGCTTGAATACGGGGGCATGATGAACGATGTAAAATGCCTTCTTGTGCCAATTTTTTTTGGAATATTTCAAATTCCTTTCCTCCATCAATTTGAATACTCTTCATCTTAAGGCCAAAATATCTTTCCACTTGAGTCTTTAATTTAATAAATTGAGGAAGTGCCTTTGATTTAAGAGTTATATGAAAAGCCAGATATAGCGTGTGAAAGCATCCACAAAGTTAATATAGTACTGAAGTCCATTGACAGATTGTAAAGGAGGTGGTCCCAAAGATCTGAATAAATAAGCTCCAATGGAGTAGTACATAAACTCAAAGTTGGAGAAAATGATAGGTGATGGGATTTACCTAGCTGACATGATTCACAAAAATCATTAGATGATGATGATGATGATCTTGGTAAATACCTTGACAGCAAAGTTTTCTAATCCAATTGGGACATTATTTGTAATGATGTTATTGTTGTCATTCTTCGTTTCTTTAATTATGGATATATGCTTCATGATTTTAACAAAACAACGATTATCCTAAAATTGTTTCTATCCAGAAGTTATAAGTCATTTTTATCCTATTAGCCTATGCTCTGTCTTCTACAAAATAATTGCTAAGTGCTTGGTTAATAGGATGAAACATTTTATGAATTCTATCCTTGCTCCATACCAAAGTGCTTTTATCCTATCTCGTTCGATCTCTGATAACATTTACATAGCCCATAAAATTTTACATTCAATGAGATCCAACACTGGACGCTTAGGATGTATGGCTATAAAGCTTGATCTTAGCAAAGCCTATGATAGAATCAAGTGGAAGTTTCTGGAGGCATTTCTCCTCAAGTTTGGTTTTTCTAGGATATGGGTTCATTGGATTATGCAATGCGTTACAACTGTGGAATTTCATCTAAGGGTTAGGCTGCATTTGGTAAATGTCTGAACGCTGTTCAGAATAGTTCTTTTGTTCTTTTAGAACAAAAAAGCACGAAAAAATGTTTGGCATGCCGGTTTATTTTTTTCGTTCTTTTAGAACGAACCGAAGGAATCTTTCCATCAAAGAACGTTCAGAAAAAGAACAAATTTATCGGGCAAAAAATCAAGGAAACCTGTGATTAGGTTTCTTGGCTTTTCAACATTGTGAGATTTGAGCTTTCAGAGGCCGCTACGGTTAGAAGGGGGAAGAGAAGGAAACCAGCAACTACGGGAGCTTCCTCTCAAGGTACTCTCGTCTCGTCTCGTCTCTCTCTCTCTCTCTCTCTCTCTCTCTCTCTATCGTTATCTCTTTCTCTCTGTCTCTCTCTACCTCTCGCTCGCTCTCTCCCTCTCTATCTCTCGCAGTCTTAGCATCTCTCTCTCGTTCTTTCCCTCTCTCCCTCCCTCTGCCTTTCGGAACCTATGTGTTCTGCATAGGGAATGGAAGAACGTTCTGTAAGTCAAACTACGGTCTTGGGATCAAGTCATGGTTCCCCTGGGAAGCCAATTATAAACCAATTAGGGTATTACAAGCCCTAGATTGGCCTATGGTCGCCCATGGGTGCCCTATTGAAATTTTAGGGTTTCCCATGGTCGCCTATGGGAACCCTAGTGCATCCCAATTAGGGTTTGGTCTGATAAACCAATGCCCTACCCTTCTCTTTTGTGCCCCATGCAATTATGGAACCCAAAATAGATGGAGAAAATTCATCTCTAATCCATCACTTGGAAAGAGGGATCCATCCCATACCTGAATGCGTAGAGAAAATAAATCGATTCGGGTTTCTTTCGCATCCCATGAATAGTCAATAATTAAAATCAAGACGAATCCAGAAAGAACTACTAACCTGATGAGCCTCAAGTGTTGCTCCTCCAATAGACAGTGGTTCTTCCTCCAATGAGCACTCCAAGTAAACAGATTTGAACCTCCAATGGTGCAGCTAAGGTTCTTCAAGCCAATCCCAGATGCTCTTCAATTCTTCAAGCACAGATCTGGGTTTCTAAAACCCTAACTCTCAATCATAGGAGAGAGAAACAACAAGAAGAAGAAGAGATCACAAGAGGGAGAGATGGACCAAAACACTCCAAGAGGGGGGGAGCCAGAAAATGTGGAAGCCTGCTCCCCCTCTGCGTTTTGGTCCTATTTATAATAATGAGATTTAATTAAATCCCTAGATGGATTTAGATAAATCCCTGTGAGAGTTTGACTCTCTCTCTCTTTGTTTGGCAATTTTGTTTAAACTCAAAGTGCTTCTAAAAGGTGAATAAGCAGAATCTAATAGGGAATGATTTAATTAGTTACTTTATTTAAATTTATGGATAATTATAATTAGCACCATATCTATTAATTAAATAAAGAACCAATTAATATAGCAAATTCTAAATAACTCCCTACATGATAATAAATTATCATGTACAACCCCCCACTAATCAACACCATCATTATGGAATCTAGGGCATGTACACTTGTACTGCCAAACCCCATTCCGTGGTACATGTCCATATAAGAGTGCCTGTGCATCTGATCGGGTCCCACAAAACTCGATAAAACACTTTGTTCAAATAATCATATATAATCTATTATTTTATGTAAAATAGATTTTGTAAAAACCATTTTCAAAACGACATTGGATCCAGATTCTAATCCGACCATACACAAACAATCTTAATCTTGGTGTTCCCCAATCGGGCAGTGGTGACCATGTTGAGTAACTCCTTCACTCACAAAGTATTCACGCATTCCCAGAACACCGGCTTTGACTCACTTGAGTCTCAATCATTGATGAATCAAAGAATGCGATCACACTTTGCAGTGACAGGGTTCCCTCAGGCAAAGGGTGTCGGTGACACATGTCTATCCCATCCTACATTTGGCAGTAATACATGAGGAAATCGACAAATTAGATTCTTTGTCAATACACATGTCAAACATGTGAGTACTCGCATTCGTACCCTAACATCACATGTCTAGGCATACCCAATGCGACGACCATATGATAAGGGTGCCCAGCCCAAACCCTAGTCGTGACTACCATTTTAAGTAAAACTTACGGACACATAATGCTCAAAAAGTTTATATTGCATGTGATAATAGTAAACTAAAATGTATAAAAATTCAATACAAAGTAAAACTGGATTGAACCGGACCGAACCGAGTTTGATGGACACACAAGTCCAACATGTTCACCGTAAAAAAACCTAGATGCCATTCTCCACCGAAACCCATATGCCCGTCTCCAACCTTCACTTTGGTCCACCACCACCACCATTGTCGCCGAGACAAACAGTTTGGCCCTAATGAAGTTCCTTTCAGGTATCCATTTTCAACCTTTTCCAACAAATCAATTAGAAATCCCTAGGGTTTTGACTGTTTGGATGTCAATTTCTTCATCCTAAAGATCGACTATTGTGCTCTGATCCACCTTATTCAACAACAAACCAGTTTGAAGTCTATTGCTTTCCCATCGTTTGCATTTAAATGATGAAAGATGGAGAAGAAAATCAGAGAGAAATTAATTTCCTTGTATGGATGGCATAATTGTAATTAACATCAAATATGGACGAACAGTCAAGAACGTCGTTCATCCAAATACTATATTCGTTCTGAATGATGTTCTTGAGACCGTTGCCAAATAGCCATTTTCGGTCTCAGAACGCTGTTCCAGACCAGAAACGCCAAAGAACGTTTCTGGTCATGAACGGTCATTCTTTGTTCAGACATTTACCAAACGCAGCCTTAATTGTTCTTGTTATACCCGCACCTAGGATTATAATTAATTATTATTTCCTCCCCGTGACGTGTAGTTACCACTGCCATGTATGCTGGTGAGCTGTTCTCGATGGTGGTCAAACCCGGCTACAAAAATCATTGACCATAGTACGGGTTTGCCTATGGAGGAAAGATTCCTCAACTGGCAGTGGGGAAAATTTGTTGATGGCGACTTTGTCAACTATCCTCCTAGTACCAGCCAGGGAAGTGAAGAATATCGGAGAGAGCACCCTTGAATGTCGCCCCACTTGGACTCTTCGTTCAATGATGAACTTAGTATTGTTGTGGGAAACTATTCGGGGTCATAGGGGACACACCATGGCAGTTGTGAAATAAGTTCTAGCCCCTTGTCTTATTTATTTACCCTTCCCTTTGATGTCCTCGAAGTGCGGGTCAAGTTTAGGACCGTCTATGCTATTTTAACTATTAGTGGAATATTTTATTATGGGTCCCACTTACCTTAGGAAACGTGTGAGGGACTTATGTTCCCATATCATGTAGACCCCACTCTTTAATAGACTTCTTTTCCTATTAGGACCAATGGGTTGACCCATTTAGTTTAATTAACCCATTTAACCTATTTTGACCCAAAAATGGGTTTTGACCTATTTAATACCCAACCAAACAGACCTTAGTAAGGGCTTAAGTTATAAATAGGAGTTTGGACTCCCTTAGCCATTTTATTCTCTTCTCCAACTAAAAACGTGGAAAGAAAGAAGAAAGGAGAGGAGAAGAAGGAAAGAAGGAAGAAGAAGGAGAAGAAGGGAAGGAAGGGAGGCCTTTGTTGTCCTTCCCTTAAAGCTCATCTCATCCTCCCCTCTTGAAGGCCAAACCAAGAGAGGAAGCTGTGGAAAGGAAGAAGTGAAGGAAGGAGAAGGGAGAAGGGGATTGGCTGAAGCTTGAACCCACATTCCTTGGTGGTCAAATCATGGAACTCCTCTCTTTGTAAAGGTAAACCATTAACATCTCCTCCCCCTCTTTGATCGATTTTGGGTTTTGGGAACTTGGGAGATGGGAAAAACCTTGATCTAGGGTTCTACTTGGAACCCAAGGATCAATTGAAACCTTTAACCTATGCTATGGTGGAGTTATTACACTCCATTGTTAACCCTAAAACTCACCATCTCATCCTATTTGGAGGACCTAGGGTTTCTACCCTATTATTCCTTGGAAGAGGTTCTTCTTGGATTCCCCTCTTGAATCCTTTGGGAGGTATGGACCTAATGAGGTCTTAGAACCCTAATGGACCTAGGGGAAGTTCCTTTGAAGCTCCCTTACCTTCAAACTCCTTGGAAATAAAATCCTTGGTGAAAAACCCCTTGAATCTCGGACCTGGAGGTGTAAGGTTTTACGTGTGGTTTTAAGACCTACGAGAAATCACCCTTGAAACCACCTCCCTGAGTAAGCCCCTGGTTAGAGAGGTTTTATGTACAATTTTATGTTCTGAGAAAAATCACCCATAAAACCGCACTTGGCCAAGACTCTTCAAAGCCCCTGGTTAGAGAGGTTTTACATGCAGTTTCAGGAATTGGGTTAAGACCACCCATAAAACCATCCATCCCCAGAACTGCTGACCACTCGACCTCTACCCACTATTTTGATCATAACTTGGTCTATGTATATCGCATCGATACAATTCAAATTGCTTTATAAGCTAGACTCAAAGGGCTACAATTATTATGAAGAAACCTAGGACCCAATATGGGTGTGTGATCCTCGAAAGTGGATCCAAACCTGGCTAATGTGTTTAGATAGTAACTTTAAAATTTAAGTTATATGTCGGTGACCTTGCCTACTTCGTGGCTATTGGAGTAGAACTTATTAGGGTTTAATAGGGGTTTAATTATAACCTAAGGTGCCCATAATTATACTAATTAATTGATCTATTATGGTGCCAAGATCTACCTTTGATACCCTTAAAATCCTTTTCCCTCATTGGTTTTGGGTTGGAAAACTTTGGAAATTAAAGTTGGACCTTGGGGTTCCACTTGAAACCCAAGGGGTGACCTTGGTTCAATGTCGAACCTCATTAGTGAGGCCTTGCCTCTAAGTACAACCCTAAAACCCCCTCCTTGTAACCTTATTGCTGAGTTTGGGTTTCATTACTTAAAACCCTAGAATGTGACCTTTGGGAGTTTAATCCCTTAAGTTCTCTAGACCCAGTGAATTTAATGATGTAACCAGGCTCTAGTGGACCCTAGAACACCCTTCCCTTGTCCTGGAGACTTAAAGATCCAAGTGGGACAAATTGGGTTAAAGAACACCTTCAAAACTGTATCATGCCTTGATCGAATGCAAGGGTGGATGCAAGGCCCTGCCTACAATCGTGCTTGCATCCAATGCTGCCTTAAAGGCTGGCAGTCTATGTAATTTATGGGGTTTCCCTATGGAACATTCCCCCACCCTTTCTAACACACTTCTACACTATCCTAGGCTTCATTAATTATGTGAGGAGAAGCACTTAGAGGACATCGAACGACGAATTAAATCAACAGAACACGAACTATATAGTGAGTGGGGATTGGATCTTGTTTTATTTTGAGTGTTTCTATGTTTAAATGTTGTGCTTGATACATTCATGTTATGTGATGTACTTCATGCATAAATACATGTTTGCACTGTTTATCTATGAATGTGTTTATGTGTGTGATAATTGATGACTATGTGTTACAAATGTGGTTGGAATTGTATGAGATGATAATGTGGTTGTTTAATGTCTTTCTTCATATATTATATTTGGCATGTCATGTGCCGTGTCGTGCTGGTACCCAGGTACTAGATGGTATGGGACATCGATGCACCAGGAATACCTCTCGATACGATAGTTTTATATAGTATGTTGCATATTTGATTTGATATTTATGTTAAAAGGGACACGGGTGGTAGATGTGTAAGTGCCTATACCGTGATCACCTTATTGATAATCCAGCCCAGGGATCAAGGGTATGTTTTGGTACCGTGGCTTGGGATTATCGGAGGCTTACTGAGAGATCGATGATGTGTTTCAGGATCGGCAGGCTTTCACTGACGTAGTTAGGTGTATATCATTGGGGATCGAGGGTGTGTTTCGGTACCAGGAATATGGCCCTACTATATCGTAGATTAATGGTGTTGTGTCGTTGGGGATCGAGGGTGTATTCCGGTACCAGGAATACAATTCCATTACTCTACACAGCATAGCATTTATGCATACATTACATCTCATCATTATCATCATCATCATCATTATTCATATTACATATCATATTGTTGTGTTTGTTGCATGACTGTAAATCAGATCTGATGTGTGAATCATTATTGGTGGTATGGGACGTCAAGGATGTTTGCTCATGAGGTTTGGCTTGTAGTCCTATATTTGTTATGTGTGTGTGGATTCAATTTTTTGCTCATTGGGCTAGTGGAAGCTCACCCCTCGGGAAACCCTTCTTTTTAGAATGTGATGCAGGTTGTATGGTACCGGTGGATGATAAAGGACCTGGTAAAGGATGTGGATGCGAAAGTTGGTCTACGACTGTTGATGTTTATCTTCTTCTTGTTGCTTTTAATATTATATTTCTTGATGTATGTTTCCTTCCTTTCTCTGTACTTATCAAAGAACTTCTATTATATTAACTTTTGAATTCAAGGATAATCCCCCTTATATATTTATTATCACCGTAGTTATTCCCTAAATAAGGATCAACAGTATTTATTACAAGTCTTCCGCTATTCTGATAATTAATCCGATTCTCATTTATATGATTGTGAGGTAAGCCACTGCGTCCGTGATCTTGGAGGCGGTTTAGGATGTTGGTAAGCATCCTAGTCATACCCTTTTTATAGTATTTTATCCCTTGACGGGATGAGGGTGTGACAGTTCCATTCTTAGGCGTTTCATGCCTAAAAGGGGATTCCGACAAGGTTGTCCTCTTAGCTTATACCTTTTTATTTTGTGCTAAGAGGCTCTCACCCACCATTTCACTTTGGCAGCACGTAATAACACCCTCTGGGACCTCCAAGCGAATAGAACTGGACCTAAGGTCTCTCACCTATTTTATGTCGATGATTGCCTCATCTTTGCTAAAGCAAATGCTGCTAACTATCATGTAATTTTGGATATTCTTCGACAATATTGTTCGATATCGGGGCAAGAAATAAATTTTAACATATCTTGCATTCTCTTTAGCTCCAACACTGCTCTTCTTCTAAAGGAAGAAATATCATCTCTTTCAGGCTTTTCTTTGGTCAATGATCTTGGTAAATACCTTGGCCACCCAACTTCCTTTGGCCAATGTAAACCATTGGTATTCCAGAGTATTCTTCAGCGTGTTTGAGTCAAACTCTCTTATTGGAAAGAGAACCTGTTATACCCACACCCCGGATCATAATTAATTATTATTTCTCTCCCGTGACGTGTAGTTATTACTGTCACGTATGCTGGTGAGCTGTTCTCACTAGTGGTCAAACTCAGCTACAAAATTATTGACCACGGTACGAGTTTGCCTGTGGAGAAAACTATTCGGGGTCATGGGTAACAAACCATGACGGCTAAGAAGTAAGTTCTAGCCTTTAATTTCATTTATTTATCCTTTCCCTCGATGCCCTCGAAGTACGGGTCAAGATTTGGACCACCTGGGCTATTTTAGTTGAGTTGGGAATATTTTATTTATGGGTCCCAGTTACCTCGAAAAATGTGTGAGGGACTTGTGTTCTATTATTACGTGGACCCCACCCTCTAATAGACCCTTTGATAGACTTCTTTCCTATTTAAAACTATTGGGTGACCCATTTAACTTAAAGTATCCATTTAACTTGGGTCACCCATTTAACTTAAAGTACCCATATGGTTTAATTACCCATTTAACTTGGACCGACCCATTTAACCTACTTGACCCATTTGACTAGTTGAACTTAAAAATGGGTTTTTATTCTATTAGTACCCAACCAAATGGACCCTAAAGCATCACTTGCCTAAAATAGAACTAAGGGCTTTTATTTTTCATTACTTCTCTACCAAGCCTAAAACGTAGAGGAGAGAAAGAGGAAGGATAGAAAGGAGAAGAGGTGTGGAGGAGCTTGAAAGGGGCGGCTTGAGGATCTTGCTTCTTGGAGCCTCAACGTGGGTGCTACTTCCTTGAGGTAGGTAAGCCTTTAAGGTCCTCCCTTCCTTCTTTATTTGGTTTTTTGGGGTTGGGAGATGGTGGAGAATTGATCTAGGGTTTACTTTGGAACCCAAAAATCGATGGGAACTCATGGTCTTGATTTTTATGAAGCTATTTGACTCCATTGGCTAACCTCAAAGCTCCTAATCCCAACCTAATCGATAGACATAGGGTTTCTATCCTATTATGCTCTAAATGAAGTTCTCTTGCTTTCCCCCTCTTGAATCCTTGGAATACATAGACCTAATGAGGTCTTAGGATCTTAATGGGCCAAGGAGGAAGCTCCCTTGGTGTTCCCTTTCCTTCAATCCACTTGGGAATGGAAGCCTTGGTGAATAACCCTTTAATTTTGGGGTTTGGAGACACGCGGTTTTACCTGCAGTTTCAAGACCTACGAGAAACCACCCCTGCAACCACCCTGAGACCATCTCTTAAGAAGCTCTCTGTTGAAGTCGGTTTTACCTGCGATTTCACATCGGAGGTAAAATCACACGTAAAATCGCCCCTAGTAGAACCCTTCCTAAGCCCTTGTTAAGGTTGGTTTTATATGTGGTTTTAGGTTTGGGCATGAAACCGCCCATAAAACCACCCTACCTTTAAAATCTACACCTTAGGTAATTTGTGGGGGGACCTTTTGGGAATCCTCCCCTTTGACTTAATTAACCCTATTCTCACTCTTTCATTAGGGTAAATCTTCTATTCTTGCAACGTGCTACTTAACCACGGCGGTAACTCATAACTACGGGACATAACACATAATGTAAGTGGGTTTGGTTGTTTGGGCTTGATATTATTATTGCATTGTATATTATGTCATCATTATAAATTATTAAGTATGCTTGCACATATTGCATACTTATATATATGATTGTTATGATGTTGATTGGAGATGCTTTACTTTGATGGGTCTCGGTACCGATGGGTGCCGGTGCCAGAACCCCAGATACTATATACATTTATGAAGTAATTATGTTGAATGTCATGTTGAACTGTATGCGTCGTTCCGTACTGGTAATCGGACACTAAACCAGATGAAAAGTTGATGCGCCCGGATTACCTCTCGGGACGATAGGACTTGTATGTAGTATATCTGTGACTAGGATTTTACACCCTTATGCTACGACCCTTACCAACAGGGGTTTAGGTGTTGGGTAATTAGTACACCGGATTCGTGGAGGTGGGAGAGGCCGATCATGGTAGTATTGGTTATCGTGGGCTCTGCATCGAGTGGTCTTGGAGGCTTCGATCGGCGTAGGTCCTAGGTGACAATTGAGGTTTCATTGTGGCGATAAGTTAAGTGACCCACAGTGTCTCCCGAGTTGTCACAGTAGCATATACCTTTGACTTAGTTGTGATGTTAGGTGAAAAATTTATTTAACATATGCATGCATCATTAGACTATGTGAATTGTGTATTTGTGCATCCCCATCCCCTCACTGGCTCAGTGGAGCTAACCCCCTCGTGTACATATTTTTTTAGATTATGATGATGGTACGGAGGAGCCGGAAGCTGTGTTAGAGGAACATAGCAATGGGTATCCTTGTGACGATTGTGCCTACGGGCCGTGAGAATTCAAGGGACTTGTTCCCCTTTTGTTTATTTTAGGGCGTAGGCCCATGTATAAACATTTATTGTTATACCCTTGTTGATAGTTATTAGATGGTAATGGAAAATGGATTACTTACAGTAATTATCATCTAGGCTTTGATCATCTTGTAACTATTTGATTTTATACGCTTCCGCAAAACTATTGATCTTTTAGAATATAATATTTCCCTTTCCGCACTCTGATATTATATTATTTTAATATTAGTTATGACTGTGCATTGGGACACTGTGTCAGTGATCCTGGCAGATTAGTAGGATGACACGCGTTGTCCTAGTCACCCCTTGTATTGTATTTTATTCCTTGTTAGGATGGGGGCGTGACAGAGTGGTATCAGAGAATGATGCTCTGGACCGACCACAGTCTCACGGACTCTTGATTTATTCTCCACAATTAGGTTCTAAAATAAAAATCTTCAAGAACATAAATGATTGTGTGCAAACATAGGAGAAGACTGATTGTGGTGAAACAAGAACTTAGAAGATAATAGGCAACATGGCACTTAGGACTTGAACCATAGGCTGTTAAACTACAACTTTGAAATTGCTTGGTTGAGCCTTAAGTAGGTCATAAGTTGGTAACTATATGTTATAATTCATAAATAATAATGAACCAACCACAATTATCAACAATGATTTAAATAAGAGAGAATTAAGCAAATACATAGAGATACATATAAGATTAATTACAAATATCCAATTGTTCCAAATCTTCTTGGGAGGCAATCATATCCTTCCCATTTCAACATTCATGATTTCATCTATTCCAACAAAGACATATGATTCCATCCTGCTCAATCAAAAGATACTAATCTAAACACCATAATTGTTCTAGATTCTCTGTTTGGACATAACTGTGCCTTTCCCAACTCAGAATGCAAGACCCCATTTGTTCCAATTCAAAATATTTGATTCTGTGTATCTCAGATTAAATATACAAGTCTACCATTTCTAAAAGTTCCCAGTTGATCATCCTAAGACAAGAACTAGAAGAACTGATCCAGAATAACTTCAATTTGTTGAGAGAAAGCTGGGCTAGACGTTGCACCACCGCCACCACCGCGACCAAGAAAGGTGTTGTTGTCATCTACCCTTCTCTTAATACCCTCTAGGCGCCGAGTCTGGTCGGAGAGTTGCTTCGTGACCTCATCGAAGCCATCCACCACTCGCAGGTCAACCGCCTGATGATCGTCAGAATGTCAATATCTCCCACTTGATGAAGGTATATGGGTTCCTTCCCAGTGAACAATAGGTCTTTGCTCTGCAATAGACACATTAAGAATCCCCGCTAACTGTGAAGGCTATAGGAACCCCCTTTACATATGAAACAACTCGATAATTCTGCATGCCCGGGTTCTCGGTGTCCAGATTTGTATAGAAATGGCAAATGAGTTTCAGGTAGTATGGTTCAGGAAGGTTGAGAATGTTGGTCCACCACAATGCCTTGAATCTCTGCCCCACCATATAAGCTTTGAGATCATCCAACACTACATCCCATCCTTCCACTATATTTTTAAAGCGGAAGTAGTCTTGGTAAAGCTCTTGGTCCTCTATCTTTTGAAACCATAGTGGATCTAGCACAGTTGGTGCAACTTGTCCCACGCATGCACGTCGTGTTCTTCGAGCCATTGATTATTTTAACCTACAGCCAAAAGCCAAGTAGATAGCAAATTAATACCTTCAATGCTAAGGCCTAAGTAGATGATCAATGTAAGGTTATGAGGTTTAAAACCTAACCTTTGATTCTTTTCCCAAAGCAATTAAATTACAGCAGGATTCTTAGGCTAGAAAATTCTGATTTTATCCAATTGTGATCTAAGAAGTTGGGGAAAAAGGAAAGGCATAACCATTATGTGAATGACATGATAAATAATGAAGATTCATGGTCATAATATGCCTAGAAAGTAATGCTTTATGCAAAACAGTGAGTTCAAGCAAAATATGGACTTATTTGATCTTGAAACATGCTATAAACTTTAAAGAAAATTTTTAGATTTTGTGGTTGGGAGATTGAATCATAAGAAACAAGTAAATATGGTTTGTGACAACTCTGAGAATGTAAGCTAAGCCCTATCTAGTAAGACCAAATCAAATATGGCAAAAGAGAAGAGGAAAATTTGATTAGATTTTGATTTTTCAAAATCCAACCCAAATCCTTGAGTTAGATGCCAAGTTCGTATGCAAGCCCTTGTATAGGTTGCTTATGGTGAGAAAGTGGTTAAGATTAGGTTGTGAATAGCCTACCGAGCAAAAGGAAACAAAAACCCCCAAGTTTTATAAACCTGGAATCGATTTTGGGGTTTCTCCTTGAGAGAAATTGATGGGAGAGAGGGAGATCTTACCTGAATGCGATTGGGTGTTGTTGAGGAGTAATTTGGAGCACAAAATCCACCAAAGAGTGAAGAGAGAGCAAGTACGATCGCAGTTGGGGTTTTCCCAGAGCTTTAGAGTTGTGTTTTGAAAGGAGAAAGATGAGCCTTTAAATCGCAGGCTTTAAATTTACAAAAAAAGGCCTGACGATTTTACATACGGTTTCAGCCCGGGTACAAACCACCTGTAAATCCATGATTAACCGAGGCTGTTTATTCTGGTTTCAGTCTCAGGCAGATTTACCTGTGGTTTCGTATTTGAGTAAAACCAGGCATAAAACCGCCCAAGCCAGAAAGGGTTTTCTTGCCCTGTCTTGATGAACCAATCTATGTTAGGCTTTTATTTCCTTCATATGTTGTTTCCCTCGCCCCTTGTGATCTATCTTACCCTGGTAATTTAAGCTTTATGCTTGGCAAATAAAAGTATAGAAGAAAAATGTTTACAAGATGTGGAAATTATATTGTGACAAGAGCATATAAGGAAAATGAGACATGATAACCATAGGAAGATATTTGGAGTGGAGAGAAATGAATAAGATCAATGCACATGTAAAATTCATGTGAGATTCCTAATGCGTGGATGTGAATAATGAGATCAATGTGAACAACATATATTTTTGGCTACTTTACATTCCAAGCAATGTCAAACAAGCAAGTTATTGGATGAAAATAGCCCAACAAGAGACAAGAATAATTTATCTGAGGAAAAGGGGAAAGATTCAAGGATTTTATCAATAATTATGTATACAAGAGAATATGCTTGAAGATAAGAAAATGGGATAATGTTCTATGAGATTTTATGGCATGTAAAAGAATTAGATTTGAACTTGAAGAGTTTTTCCAAAATATTGTGAATTAAGGATTTTACCACAATCAAAACCTAGACATGATCCAAGTAAAATTCAACTAGGCATGACAAACATAGCAACAATCTCTAAAATACTTGTAAAGGCTTGAAATTTATAAAAGATGCAATAATCAAACAAGGATCCAATAACTTAGTGCCATCGATCAAATAGGGCTTGATTACACCCAAAAACCCTAGTTCCAATCGATTTGGTGTACATAGCTATGGGATTACAAGCAAAATCAAGACATGATCACAACTTGAGATGATTCATCCCAAATCCAAGAAAAGAGGAAGTAGAAATGGGAAGAAAGCCATATCTTGAACAAGTGAGAGTTGAACCTTGAGGCTTTAGATTATAAGAAAAACCACCAAAGGGAAGCTTGAACGGAAGTCCCTGTAGAGATTTTTCTCCCTGCGGTTATGTCCCTTTCTTTGGAGCCAAAAGTGAGTTTTAAAACTCGTGGTTCTGTTTAGTTAAAATTCTACGAACAGACGAACGAACAGATCCACTTGTCGAGAATCCGCTCCGCACAAAAAACTTGAAATTATCATTTTCAAACTGTACGGATCAACGAACGGATCCACACTCATGCGTCCGTCCATAGATCCGTTTGACTTAAACTCTCTCGGCCTTTAAGACTTCTGAGATGGGACGAACGAATTGATTCGCATTCCACATCCGCCCATTAGTCCGCTCTCCCTATTTTTCTCGGAGGAGCCACGAACACACCCAGAGTACTGACACCACTGGTGAGTCCGCCCAATTTCTTTTAAGATCTTAAGCTTGTTTTGGAGACCTTTGACCACACTTATATGTAATGATTATGTGCCTATACCCTAGATCGGACACCCCTGTTGTGTGACCCATTTATGGGGACCACTTAAGTCTAGTTAATACCTTGAAATTGAAAGAGGTTAGGACTTATACCCGACTGGGCCAGCTAATAAGAAGTAGTAGGCATTGGTAACTGCTGTGACTCCTCTCTTACATAAAAGGAGAAGAGTTACCTTTGAGGATGAAGACCTTAGACTCTATGAATTTAAAGACCTGAACCTTATGGATAGGGAAACCTAAACCTATACGGGTAGAGACCCTTAATGGGGTGCGTGGAATCTAAACCTGTGGGTAGGTACTAGGAAAGGAAAGTAATAGGCTGGCTTGGGCGGTTTATTTGAGTAAGCCATAAAGGTCACGTGTATTTGGAAGTCATTCATAACACCTCAAGCTAATGACGACTCTATTTGAACTTTACTTGGTTTATCCAAACCTTGTTTAGACTCATAGAGAAAGTCCTACACCGTGATTTGACTTTCCAAAAAAAAAAAGACTTAGCGAACCGTGTCTGAGAACTTCTTATCCTTGTGGATTGACCTAGATGACAGATATGGCCATAGGGATTTGAATTTATGCCTACATATTGGTGTGATAAATATATATAGATATCCCTTAGAACCTTGGACTTGTGTGACTAGAGTGATTCTCTGGTACTACAAGTATGACCTTACCTCGACCTTGCTGTGTAATTAGTTGGTGCCCTGACTTTGGTTGACCAAACCTTAGGGTAATGAATAATGAATTTAATGACCGGATAGGTTAAATTATGGAGACTGCTTGAAGAGTTGACTTGGACAAAAGCTAGTAAAGGTTGTTGGTTCTCGAAAGAGGACTGATGTGGACTCTTCCCTGTGGGATAACTGTGTTGTAGGTTTAAAGGTTGTGAAAGCTGAAGCTGAAGGATGTTACAAGACCTTCTCCAATGACAGATATGAACGGGGTAATGGATAACCAAATGCGTTCCCTCCGTACTGGGAGTGAACAATAGGAGATTCCATCAATATTCCAAATCATTCTAAAGTTGGATTGGGTAATGAGACAACTAGATGTGAAAGCCTTCAGAATGTGAACCCTATGTTTGGAAATGGACAGGTTAAATCCTGTAACCCAAGAATGACCAGAGTAGTGAAGGCTAGAGTAGTATCACCTGATCTGGAAGATTTAGGGAACCTTTGTTCCTTGAGACTCAACTTAGTAGTTGAAACCCTGTTTTTCTTGGGTTATTGTAAACCACATTTCTTGTGGTAATGTGACCCTATAAAGGAAAAGAATTGTGAAACCTCACTTGCTGTGCCATGTAGGCACTGCCTCATCTTGACCTGACCTTTGACTTAGTTTAAGATGTGGGTGACTTGGGATGTTGTTATCCAACAATCCTTATTACTTGAGACCCTAGTTGCCTCAAATTTTGGGGACAAAATTTCTTCTAAGGTGGGGAGGATGTTATACCCATACCCTGGATCATAATTAATTATTATTTCTTTCCCGTGACGTGTAGTTATCACTGTCACGTATGCTAGTGAGCTGTTCTCACTGGTGGTCAAACCCAGCTACAAAATTATTGACCATGGTACGAGTTTGCCTGTGGAGGAAACTATTCGGGGTCATGGGTGACAAACCATGACGGCTAAGAAGTAAGTTCTAGCCTTTAATTTCATTTATTTATCCTTTCCCTCGATGCCCTCGAAGTGCGGGTCAAGATTTGGACCACCTGGGCTATTTTAGTTGAGTTGGGAATATTTTATTTATGGGTCCCACTTACCTCAAAAAACATGTGAGGGACTTGTGTTCTATTATTACGTGGATCCCACCCTTTAATAGACCCTTTGATAGACTTCTTTCCTATTTAGAACTATTGGGTGACCCATTTAACTTAAAGTACCCATATGGTTTAATGACCCATTTAACTTGGACCGACTCATTTAACCTACTTGACCCATTTGACTAGTTGAACTTAAAAATGGGTTTTTTTTCTTTTAGTACCCAACCAAATGGACCCTAAAGCATTACTTGCCTAAAATAGAACTAAGGGCTTTTATTTTTCATTACTTCTCCACCAAGCCTAAAACGTAGAGGAGAGAAAGAGGAAGGATAAAAAGGAGAAGAGGTGTGGAGGAGCTTGAAAGGGGAGGCTTGAGGATCTTGCTTCTTGGAGCCTTAACGTGGGTGCTACTTCCTTGAGGTAGGTAAGCCTTTAAGGCCCTCCCTTCCTTCTTTATTTGGTTTTTTGGGGTTGGGAGATGGTGGAGAATCGATTTAGGGTTTACTTTAGAACCCAAAAATCGATGGAAACTTATGGCCTTGATTTTTATGAAGCTATTTGACTCCATTGGCTAACCTCAAAGCTCCCAATCCCAACCTAATCGATAAACATAGGGTTTCTATCCTATTATGCTCTAAATGAAGTTCTCTTACTTTCCCCCTCTTGAATCCTTGGAATACATAGACCTAATGAGGTCTTAGGATCTTAATGGGACAAGGAGGAAGCTCCCTTGGTGTTCCCTTTCCTTCAATCCACTTGGGAATGGGAATGGAAGCCTTGGTGAATAACCCTTTAATTTTGGGGTTTGGAGACACGCGGTTTTACCTGCGGTTTCAAGACCTATGAGAAACCGCCCCTGCAACCACCCTGAAACCATCTCTTAAGAAGCTCTCTTTTGAAGTCGGTTTTACCTGCAGTTTCACATATGAAGTAAAACCACACGTAAAATTGCACCTAGTAGAACCCTTCCTAAGCCCCTGTTAAGGTTGGTTTTACATGTGGTTTTAGGTTTGGGCATGAAACTGCCCATAAAATCACTCTACCTTTAAAATCTACACCTTAGGTAATTTGTCGGGGGACCTTTTGGGAACCCTCCCCTTTGACATAATTAACCCTATTCTCACTCTTTCAATAGGGTAAATCTTCTATTCTTACAACATGCTACTTAACCGCGGTGGCAACTCATAACTATGGGACATAACACATAATGTGAGTGGGTTTGGTTGTTTGGGCTTGATATTATTATTGCATTGTATATTATGTCGTCATTATAAATTATTAAGCATGCTTACGCATATTGCATACTTATATATATGATTGTTATGATATTGATTGGAGATGCTTTACTTTGATGGGTCTCGCTGCCGGTGGGTGCCGATGCTGGAACCCCGGATACTATATACATTTATGAAGTAATTATGTTGAATGTCATGTTGAACTGTATGCGCCGTGTCGTACTGGTAATCGGACACTAAACTAGATGAAAAGTTGATGCGTTCGGATTACCTCTCGAGACGATAGGACTTGTATGTAGTATATCTACGGCTAGGATTTTACACCCTTATGCTACGACCCTTACCAACAGGGGTTTAGGCGTTGGATAATCAGTACACCGGATTCTGTGGAGGTGGGAGAGGCCAGTCGTGGTAGTATTGGTTATCAGGGGTCTGCCACTGAGTGGTCTTGGAGGCTTCGATCGGCGTAGGTCCCAGGTGACAATTGAGGTTTCATTGTGGCGATAAGTTAAGTGACCCACAATGTCTCCCGAGTTGTCACAATAGCATATACCTTTGACTTAGTTGTGATGTTAGGTGAAAAATTTATTTAACATATGCATGCATCATTGGACTATGTGAATTGTGTGTTTGTGCATCCCCATCCCCTCACTGGCTCAGTGGAGCTAACCCCCTCGTGTACACATTTTTTTAGATTATGATGCAGGTACGGAGGAGCCAAAAGCTGTGTTAGAGGAACATGGCAACGGGTGTCCTTGTGACAATTGTGCCTACGGGCCGTGAGAATTCAAGGGACTTGTTCCCCTTTTGTTTATTTTAGGGTGTAGGCCTATATATAAATATTTACTGTTATACCCTTGTTGATAGTTATTAGATGGTAATGGAAAATGGATTACTTACAGTAATTATCATCTAGGCTTTGATCATCTTGTAACTATTTGATTTCATACGCTTCCGCAAAACTATTAATCTTTTGGAATGTAATATTTTCCTTTCCGCACTCTGATATTATATTATTTTAATATTAGTTATGACTGTGCGTTGGGACACTGTGTCAGTGATCCTGGCAGATTAGTAGGATGACACGCGTCGTCCTAGTCACCCCTTGTATTGTATTTTATTCGTTGTTGGGATGGGGGCGTGACAGAACCTCCTCTCTGCAGCTGGAAAGAAAGTCCTTATTAAGTCGGTGTTATCTTCTATCCTAGTCTTTGCAATGTCAATGTTTCATCTGCCACTAAACATTTGTCATAATCTTGACAAAATGTTAAAATGCTTTTGGTGGAAAGATAACAACGAAAAAGGTATTTATTTGATCAAATGGAACAAACTTTGCCTTAGTAAGAGTTCTGGGGGCATGAGTTTTAGGAATTTTACTTGTTTCAATCAAGCTTTTTTAGCTAGGTAATGCTGGCGAAAGATCCACCAGAGTGAAGCTCTTTAGGTTCAAGTTTTTAAGAGTCTCTAGTTTCCCAACTCCTCATTCTTGGAGGCACTTAATCATTCTAATTGCTCCTGGGCATGTAATATCTTTTTGAAAGGGTGTTCTCTTCTCCTTGGTGGCGTACCGAGTAAGGTTACAGATGGGCAAAATATTAAAATTTACAGTGATGCTTGGGTTCCAGGCTTCCTAGGTGGGCGTATAGTATCCGCTCCCATTAATAATGGACCCAAGCTTGTGGCTGATCTCATCTATCCTTCTACTCACAAATGGGACATATCCTTAGTCCGCTCCTATTTTTCCCCTTTAGAGGCTATCAATATTCTTTCCATTCCTCTTAGTCCTTGATTTCATAATAAGGGATGGTGGTGGGCTATTACAAAATCTAGGAAATTTAGCATCAAACCTGCCTATTTTGTTGTTTTTAATAATAAAATTACAGGATCTTTTGAGAGCTCTTCTTCCATTAATCCGCTGTGGTAAATCTGGAGTTTGGATATTTTACCCAAGCTTAAGATTTTTTTATAGCATTGTTGCTCTGATAATCTTGCAGTTTACAATGCCTTATCTGTTAAACACCTCTCGACACTTGATATATACCCTATTTGTTATTCTGAATCTAAAACTGTATTGCATTTACTTGTGCAGTGCCTATTTGCGGCTTCTTGTTGGAGGGCCTCCCCTTTACATATTGATGTAGAAAATTCCATGGTTCATCCTTTCATGATTGGATTTCTTTCTTACTTAATCATTTTTGCAACTCGGTAGATAGTAGAGATATTGTTATCATTTGGGTTTCAGTGCTATGGGCTATTCGGAAAGCTCGCAATCATGCAGTTTTTCGTAGGTGTGACTCTGATCTCCGACATACTATGTGTACTATGGACATTCTAGTTGTTGAAGATAGGCAAGTTGCCTATCGTTCTGATCAGATCTGTGTAGATTTACCCCTACCTACTCTTACTACTCTTCCCTTGCGGCCGGATTTCTACCATTTTATATTTATAGATGGTGCACAGTCTTCTTCCCGTCATGGTGGTGGTCGTGGAGTGGTAATAAGGAATAGTACTAGACATTTCTTGGTTACGCAAAGTATTGCTGGTTTTGGCCTTTCTCTTTTAGCTATGGAAGCTGAAGCTTTACCTGATAGTTTCCTACTTGCTCACCATTTGGGCTTTCGGCACTTGGTGGTTTTATCTGATTGCCAAGCTTTAGTGGCAGCTTTACACTCATCTTCTTGTACGGTTGATTGGGCTACATGGGATCTAGTAGTGGATATATTCTCTTGTTTGCCAGTTTTCCTCTATTTTGTTTCATTATATTCCTCTCAAGCTTAATTCTGAAGCTCATTATTTTGTTGTAAGAGCTTCGAATTTGTTTCTTTTCAAATGTTTGGTGGTTTCCCCCCTCTCTCTTCCTCTTGTACTTCTAGTTCTTCTATTGAATTTTTACCAGGGGTGTTTTAACTAATAAATAATGGTAGTGTTCTGTTAAAAAAAAATCTGGTACCTTTGAAATGTTTTTTACACAACTCAACAGATAACCCAAAATATGTACAAAATTGTTTAGATTCAGTTCATACACCGATTCAATTCATATAGATTACATTTCATTCGATTTGATTTAGTTCAAACTGATTTTTTTTTTATTATTCTAAAATTAAATTGAACATAATGAAATTTAACTTACCTTGATCAAAATCAACCGAAACATTTTTCTATTTGAATCTAAATGTACGGTTTCGATTCAGGTTCCAAATTGACACCCATGCTGCCAACATAACATGAACAAAAACCCACAGTTTGTTTTACCCAAAAAAAAAAAAAAAAACACATATTTGTCCCTTTTTCTTTTTTTTTGTTGATAGAAAATTTGTCCCTTGAGTAAACGTATAAATTTGCCAAACCCATAATTAATTGAATCCTAACTCATTTACCACCAACTTACTTGTAACTTCTATGCATGATTATCCCTCTTTTCTTCTATCCTTTGTCTGTTGTTTTAGGTCTATTCATAGAATTATCTGCCACTTCTAGTAATCTTATGCAAATCCAAACCCAACCCAACCACTTGATCAATGTGTTAGTATGGTTTACTTATGTTTGTATCTAGCTATTTGATCATTCATTTAATCAATAGTTCATGTTTGGGTCAATTCATTTTGTATTAGAGTAAAAACTTTCTCATTCTACAGTCTAATTTTTGCTGTAATAGTTACGGGTTACATGATACCCTTAAAATTAAGGGTGTCTCGATACCATTCAAAAAATTGGAATCAAATCAGTCAAATTGGTCAATTTAGATCAAAATGAACCATCACTAATCTCGATTCTAGCCGATTCTTGGTCCAAAACCCTAGAATCATTTAGTTATTAGATTTGAGGGAAATTCTAAGGGGTTTTGTTGGGATCGATTCCAATCCAAAAAAAAACCTTGGCCCCAACCACCCCAGTTTAATTAATAAGCTCCATTGCCATCTCTAGATATCCTTCTTAATTCACAGGTAGCTGGGCAAGAGATCACTATCTGGTCATGTAGCACCTGCACCTAGGGCTGTAAACGGATCATATTCGGCTCGGATAGTGCTATATCCGCATCCGCATCCGCATCCGATTAGCTATCAGACGGATTCGGATAGTGCTAAACGGATATGGACATGGATACGGATCGGATATTTTATCCGTTTACATGTAAATATAGCTTTTTGGATAGCTAAAGCCTATCCGTATCCGCATCCGTTTAGCTTACGGACGGATTCGGATAGTGCTAAACAGATACGGACACGGATACGGAAACGGATTTCGGCTATTCATTTACACCCCTACCTGCACCAATGTGGGGGGTCAATAAGGGCACATGTAGGAGCAATTGACTGAATGAGATTTTTTAGTTCAATGAGGGTTGAGTGGTAATTTCATGCGACCCTTTTTCTAGACATAGGAACCATGCGACCAGTTAGCGTTCTTTTCCCTTTAATTAATTAAAATGTATTTGTCACGGCTAGGAAAACGCTAGCTAGTAAGGCATGTATAAAAAACATGGAAGGTGTTATACCCGCACCCCAGGAGTATAATTAATTATTATTTTCTTCCCGTGACGTGTAGTTACCGTTGCCATGTATGCTGGTGAGCTGTTCTCACTGGTGGTCAAACCCAGCTACAAAATTATTGACCATAGTACGGGTTTGTCTGTAGAGAAAATTATCAGGGTCATGGGGGACAAACCATGACGGCTAAAAAGTAAGTTCTAGCCTTTAATTTTATTTATTTATCCTTTTCCTTGATGCCCTCGAAGTACGGGTCAAGGTTTGAACAGCCCAGGCTATTTTAGTTGGGTAGGAAATATTTTATTGGTGGGTCCCACTTACCTTGAAAAACATGTGAAGAGCTTAAGCCATATCATGTGAACCCATCTTTTAATTAGGCTCTTTCCTAATAATAACCAGTGGGCAGACCCATTTAGTTTAAGAGGCCCATTGGACTCAAGTGGCCATTAAACTTAAGGGTCCATTTAACTCTATTTGACCCAAGGATGGGTTATTCCATTCCTAATTCCCAAATAAAATCATGGGTCGACCCATTTAGCTCTTGACCCATTTAATTTAAAGGACCCAAGGCCTATTTTCTATAAATAAGACTAAAGGGGGAGAGAGCATTCATTTCTCTTTACTTCTCCCATCTAACCTAAATCGTGGACGAAAGAAAGAAGAGTGAAAGAGGAAGGAGAAAAGGAGGAGGAAGGTGGAGAAGCTTGGTTGGAGGTTGAGACCCCACTTCTTGGAGCCATAAACGTGGAGCTCTCCTATTCATGGGGTAGGCAAGCCAATAAATCTTACACCTCTTCCTCTATTTTGGGTTTTAAGGTTTGGGAAAATGGGAGAGACTTGACCTAGGGTTTTCTTGGAACCCAAGGAATCGATGGAACCTCTAAGCCTAGGCTATGGTGGAGTTATTTCACTCCATTACAAGCTCTAAGCCTAAGCAATCTCTTTCCGTTTGAGAAATCTAGGATTTCTACCCTATTGTGCCTTGGATTAGGTTCTTCTTGGGCTTCCTCTTGAATCCCTCGGATTGAATGGACCTAATGAGGCCTTAGAACCCTAATGGGCATAGGAAGGAGCTTCTTTGGTGTTCCTATGCTTTTAAACTACTTGGAAATAGAACCCTTGGAAGGGGGTCCCTTGGATTTTGGACCTGCAGGTGTGAGGTTTTACATGTGGCTTAAGACCTGTAAGAAACCACCCTGAAATTACCTCCCTGAGAAGGCCCCTGGAAAGCTAGGATTTATGTGTAGTTTCACTTCCTGAGACAAATCACTCGTGCAACCGCACTTGACTGAGACTGTTCTGAGCGCCTGATTTTCTAGGATTTACCTATGGTTTTAGGAATTGGGCATGAGACCACCCATAAAATCACCCTGTCTCTGAAATCTTATACTTAAAAGAATTAAGAGAGACCTTTTGGGGATCCGTCCCCTTTACTTATTTAACCCTATTCTTACTCTTTGTCTAGGTTTAAAACTCCCATCTTGTAGCATATTACTTAATTGCGACGACAACTTGTAATTTCGGGACATAACTTATATTGTGAGTGGGTTTGGTTTGTTTGGGCTTGCTATTATTATTAATTTCATATGTACCATGCTATTAGTATATTTTATTAAGCATGATTGGGCATTTTGCATACTTTATTAAATGATTGATATAATAATGTTGTGGCTGCTTTCCATTCTTTATTGGGTTACGGTGTCGATGAATGCCGGTGTCGGAACCCCGAAATACATATATAATACATTTGATTGAATGTCATATTGAACTGTATGCACCGTACCGTGCTGGTACCCAGGCGCTAAACTAGATGAAAAGTTGATGCGCCTGGATTACCTCTCGGGACGATAAGACTTGCATGTAGTGTATCTGCGGTTAGGACTTGGTACCCTTATGCTACGACCCTTACCAACAGGGGTTTAGGTGTTGGATAACCAAAGCCTAGATTCTGTGGTGTGAGAGAGAGCCAGCCATGGTAGTGATGGTTATCAAGGGGTTTGCCACTGGGATGTTTTGGTGGCATTGTCCAACGTAGGCCCCCATGTGACAATTGAGGCTTCATTGTGGTGATGATAGAAGTGACCCACAGTGTTACCCGAGTTGTCACAGTAGCATATACCTCTGACTTAGTTGTGATGATAGGTGGAAAATTTATTTAACATATGCATGCATCATTGGACTATGTGATCTGTGTATTTGTTCATCCCCATCCCCTCACTGGCTCAGTGGAGCTAACCCCCTCGTGTACACACTTTTTAGATTATGATGCAGGTGACGGAGGAGCATCGTGATCGATGTCCTCGAAATGATGTTGTCTACAGGGCATAATGATGGTTGGGATTTAGTTTCTTTTTTTGTATTATTTTAGGGTTTAAAGCCCATGTATAAACATTTACTGTTATACCCTTATTGATAGTTATTAGATGGTCATGGGAAATGTATTAATTACAGTATTTATCATTTAGCCTTTGAACATCTTGTAACTATTTGATTTTATACGCTTCTGCAAAACAATTGATCTTTTGTAATGTAATATTTCCTTTTCGCACTCTGATATTATATTACTTTAATATTGGTTATGACTGTGCGTTGGGACACTGTGTCAGTGATCCGAGCAACTTAGTAGGATGACACGCGTCGTCCTCGTCACCCCTTATAATGTATTATATTCCTTGTCTAGGATGGGAGTGTGATAGAGTGGTATCAGAGCAATGATGCTCTGCACCAACCACAGTCTCGCGGACTCTTGACTTACTCTCCATAATTAGGTTCTAAACTAAAAATCTTCAAGAATATAAATGATGGTGTGCAGACATAGGAGAAGACTGATTGTGGTGAAACAAGGACTTAGAACATAATAGGTAACATGGAACTTAGGACTTGAACTATAGGCTGTTAAGCTACAACTATGTAATTGCTTAGTTGAGTCTTAAGTAGGTCATAGATGGGCAATTATATGCTATAATTCATAAACAATAATGAATCAATCATAACCAACCACAATTATCAACAATGATTTAAACAAGAGAGAATTAAGCAAATACATAGAAATATATATAAGATTAATTACAAATATCTAATTGTTCCAAATCTTCCTGGAAGACAACCATATCCTTCTCATTTCAACATTCATGATGTCATCCACTCCAACAAAAAAAAAACATATGACTTCATCCTGCTCAATCAAAAGATACCAATCTAAACACCATAATTATTCCAGATTCTCTGTTTAGGCATAACTGTGCCTTTCCCAACTCAGAATGCAAGTTCCCAGTTGTTCCAAACAAACTGATCAAAAGAAGAAGAAGAAAAAAAAAAGAGAAAAGAGAAAAGAGAAAACTAAAGGAAAAGTAAAAGAGCTCCACAAATATCTATCCTAAGACAAGAACTAGAAGAACTGATCCGAGATAACTTCAATTTGTTGAGAGAAAGCTGGGCTAGTCGTTTGCACCACCACCACCACCGCAACCAAGAAAGGTGTTGATGTCATCTACCCCTCTCTCGATACCCTCTAGGCACCGAGTCTGGTTGGAGAGTTGCTTCATGACCTCATTGAAGCCATCCACCACTCGCAGATTCAGCTGCTTGATGGCCATCAGAATGTCACTACCTCTCGCTTGATGAAGGTATAGGGGTTCTTTCCCGGTGAGCAATAGGTCTTCGCTTCTCCAATAGACACATTAAGAATCCCCGCTAACTGTGCTACTGTGAAGGCTATTGGGACCCCCTTGACATATGAAACAACCCGATAATTCTGTATGCCTGGGGTCCCGGTGTCCAGATTTACATAGAAATGGCAAATGAGTTTCGGGTAATATGGTTCAGGGAGGTTGAGAATGTTGGTCCACCCCAATGCCTCGAATCTCTGCCCCTCCTTGTAAGCTTTGAGACCATCCAACACTACATCCCGCCCTTCCACTATATTTTGAAGTGGAAGTAGTCTTGGTAAAACTCTTGGTCCTCTATCTTTTGAAACCACAATGGATCTAGGACAATTGGTGCAACTTGTTCAACGCGTGCACGTCGTGTTCTTGGAGCCATTAGATACTCTTAACCTGCAGTCAAAAGCCAAGATTTATAACAAATTAATGCCTTTAATGCTAAGGCCTAAGTAGATGATCAATGTAAGGTTATGAGGTTTAAAACCTGGCCTTTGATTCTTTTCCCAAGGCAATTAAGTTACAGCAGGATTCTTAGGCTAGAAAGTTCTGATTTTTATCAGATTGTGATCTAAGAAGTTGGGGAAAAAGGAAAGGCATGGCTATTATGTGAATGACATGATAAATAATAAAGATTCATGGTCATATTATGCCTAGGATATGATATTTCAAACAAAACCGTGGGTTCATGCAAGAAATGAGTTTATTCAATCATGGAGCATGCCTTGAACTTTAAAAAAAAAAAAAAAAATTCAGATTTTGTGGTTGGAAGCTGGAATCATGAGAAACAAGTAAAGTTGGTTTGTGACAACTCAAAATAGTGTAGACTAAGCCTACATAGCAAAACCAATTCAAATGTGGCAAGAAGGAAGAGGAAATTCGATTAGGGTTTGGGTTTTTCCAAAATCCAACCCAAATCCTTGAGTTAGATGCCAAGATTGTGTTCAAGCCCTTGTATAGGTTGCTTATGGTGAGAAAATGGTTAAGATTAGGTTACAAATAGCCTACTAAGCAAAAACCCCAAGTTTCCAAACCTGAAATCGTGTTTTGGGGTTTCTCCAGAGCTTTAGAGTTGTGTTTTGAAAGGAGGAAAATAAGTCTTTAAATCGCGGACTTTAAATTTAAAGAAAAAGGCCCAACGGTTTTACATACGGTTTCAGCCCAGGTAAAAATCACCTGAAAATTCACGCTTAGCCGAGGTTGTTTATTCTGGTTTCAGTCTCAAGCGGATTTACCTGCGGTTTCATATTTAAGTAAAACCAAGCATAAACCCGCCCAAGCCAGAAATGATTTTTGGCCCTGTTTGGTTTAACCAACCTATTTTTGGTGTTTGTTACCTTCATTTGATGTTTCCCTCGCCCCTCTTGTGGCCTATGTTACCCTAGTAATTCAAGCTTTATGTTTGGCAAATAAAATTATAGAAGTGAAATATCTACAAGATATGGGAACTGTATTGCGACAAAAGCTTATAAGGAAAAATGAGACATGATAACCATAGGAAGATGTTTGGAGTGAAGAGAAATGAGTACGATAAATGCACATGTAAAATCCATGTGAGATCCCTAGTGCATGGATGTGAATAATGAGATCAATGTCAACAACCTATGCTTTTGGCTACTTTACATCCCAACCAATACAAAACGAGCAAGTTATTAGATGAAAATACCCCAACAAGAGATAAGAATTATTTATCTAAGGAAAAGATGAAAGATTCCAAGGATTTTATCAACAATCATGTATACAAGAAAATATGCTTGAGGATAAGACAATGTGATAATTTTCTATGAGATTTTATGGCATGCAAAGAATTAAACTTGAACTTGAAGATTTTTCCCAAAATATTGTGAATTGAGGACTTTACCACAACCAAAACCTGGGCATAATCCAAGTAAAATTCAACTAGACATGACAAACATAGCAACAATCTCTAAAATGCTTGCAAAGGCTTGAAAATATAAAAGATGCAATAATCAAACAAGGATCCAACAACTTAGTGCCATCGATCAAATAGGGCTTGATTTATACCCAAAACCCCCAGTCCCAATCGGTTTGGCATGGATTTGGTGTACATGGCTATGGGATTACAAGCAAAATCAAGACTTGATCAAGACTTGAAATGATTCATCCCAAATCCAAGAAAAGAGAAAGTAGAAATGGGAAGAAAGCAATATCTTGAACAAGTGAGAGTTGAACCTTGAGACTTGAGATTACAAGAAAATCACCCAAGGGGAGCTTGAATGAAAGTCCCTGTAGAGCTTTTCCTTCCTGTGATTATGTCCCTTTCTTTGGAGCCAAAGTGAGTTTTAAAACTCGCGGCTCTGTTTTGTTAAATTTCTACAAATGGACGAACTAGCGAATCCACTTATCGTGACTCCGCTCGTGAATCTGCTCCACACAAAACTTTAAATTATCATTTTAAAACTGTGTGGATCAATGAACGGATCCACCCTCATGTGTCCATCCGGAGATCCGTTTGACTTAAACCCTCTCGACCATTGAGACTTTTGAGATCGGACGAACGAATGGATTCGCATTCCACATCCGCCCGTTAGTCCGCTCTTCCTATTTTCGTGAAGGAGCCACGAACGGACCCAGAGTACTGATACCGCTCGTGAGTCCGCCCGATTTCTTTCAAGATTTTGAGCCTATTTTTGGAGACCTTTTGACCATAGCTATATGTAATGATTATGTGCCTATACCCTAGATCGGACACCCCTATTGTGTGACCCATTTGTGGGGACCACTTGAGTCTAGTTAATACCTTAAAATTGAAAGAGGTTAGGACTGGTACCCGACTGGGCCAGCCAATAAGAACTAGCAGGCATTGGTGACCGTTGTGACTCCCCTCTTACATAAAAGGAGAAGAGTTACCCTTGAGGATGAAGACCTTAGACCCTGTGAATTTAAAGACCCGAACCTTTTGGATAGGGAAACCTCAACCTATATGGGTAGAGACCCTTAATGGGGTGCGTAGAATCTAAACCTATGGGTAGGTACTAGGAAAGGAAAGTAATAGGCTGGTTTGGGTTGGTTTATTTGAGTAAGCCATGAAGGTCACGTGTATTTGGAAGTCATTCATAACACCTCAAGCTAGTGATTACTCTATTTGAACTTTACTTGGTTTATCCAAACCTTGTTTAGACTCATAGAGAGAGTCTTACACTGTGATTTGACTTTCCAAAAAAAAAAAAAGGACTAAGCGAACCGTACCTGAGAACTTCTTGTTCTTGTGGATTGACCTAGATGACAGATATGTCCATAGGGATATGAATGGAATTATTGAATTTATGCCTATGTATTGGTGTGAAAATAAAATATATAAATATATATAGATATCCCATAGAACCTTGGACTTGTGTGACTAAGAGTTTGGGTTTCATTACTCAAAACCCTAGAACGTGACCTTTGAGAGTTCAATCCCTTGAGTTCTCTAAGCCCAAAGAATTTAATGATATAACCAGGCCCTATCGGACCCTAGAATACCCTTCCCTTGTCCTTGGGAATTAAAAATCTAAGTGGGAGAAATTGGGTTAAGGAACACCTTCAAAATTTGTGTCATGCCTTGATCGAATGCAAGGGAAGATGCAAGGCCCTGCCTACAACCGTACTTGCATCCGATGCTGCCCTAAAGGCCGGCAACCTATGTAATTTATGGTATTACAAGTATGACCTTACCTCGACCTTGCTGTGTAACTAGTTGGAGCCCTGACCTTGGTTGATCAAATCTTAGGGTAATGAATAATAAATTTAATGTCCGAGTAGGTTAAATTATTGAGACCTACTTGAAGAGTTGACTTGGACCAAAACTATTAGAATGTTATTGATTCTTGAAAGAGGACTAATGTGGACTCTTCCCTGTGGGATAACTGTGTAGTAGGTTTAAAGGTTGTGAAAGCTAGTAACTGAAGGATGTAACAAGACCTTCTCCAATGATAGATATGAATGGGGTAATGGATCACCAAATACGTCCCCTCCGTACTAGGAGTGAACAATAGGAGATTTCATCAATATTCCAAATCATTCTAAAGTTGGGTTAGGTAATGAGACAACCAGATGTGAAAGCGTTCAGAATGTAAATCCTATGTTGGGAAATGGACAGGTTAAATCCTGTAACCCAAGAATGACCAGAGTAGTGAAGGCTAGAGTGGTATCATCTGATATGGAAGATTTAGGGAACTTTTGTTCCTTGAGACTTAACTTAGTAGTTGAAACCCTATTTTCCTAGGGTTATTGTGAACCACACCCCTGTGGTAATGTGACCCTGTAAGGAAAAGAAAATTGTGGAACCTGACTTGCTGTGCCATGTAGGCATTGCCTCATCTTGACTCGACCTTTGACTTAGTTTAAGATGTGGGTGACTTGGGATGTTGTTATCCAACAGCCCTTATCACTTGAGACCCTAGATCCCTCAAATTTCGGGGATGAAATTTCTTGTAAGGTGGGGAGGATGTTATACCCGCACCCCAAAAATATAATTAATTATTATTTTCTTTCTGTGACGTGTAGTTACCGCTACCATGTATGCTGGTGAGCTGTTCTCACAGGTACTCAAACCCAGCTATAAAATTATTGGCCACAGTACGGGTTTGCCTGTAGAGGAAACTATCGGGGTCATGGGGGACAAACCATGACGGCTAAGAAGTAAGTTCTAGCTTTTAATTTTATTTATTTACCCTTTTCCTCGATCCCCTTGAAGTACGGGCCAAGGTTTGAACCGCCCGGGCTATTTTAGTTGGGTAGAAAATATTTTATTGGTAGGTCTCACTTACCTCGGAAAATATGTGAAGAGCTTAAGCCATATCATGTGAACCCATCTTTTAATTAGGCTCTTTCCTAATTATAACCAGTGGGCAGACCCATTTAGTTTAAGAGGCCCATTGGACTCAAGTGGCCATTTAACTTAAGGGTCCATTTAACTCTATTTGACCCAAGGATGGGTTATTCCATTCCTAATTCTCAAATAAAACCATGGGTCGACCCATTTAGCTCTTGACCCATTTAACTTAAAGGACCCAGGGCCCATTTTCTATAATAAGACTAAAGGGGGAGAGAGCATTCATTTCTCTTTACTTCTCCCATCTAACCTAAATCGTGGAGGAGAGAAAGATGAGTGAAAGAGGAAGGAGAAAAGGGGGAGGAAGGTGGAGAAGCTTGGTTGGAGGTTGAGAGCCCACTTCTTAGAGCCATAAACATGAAGCTCTCCTATTCTTGGGGTAGGTAAGCCATTAAATCCTACACATCTTCCTCTATTTTGGGTTTTAAGGTTTGGGAAAATGGGAGAGACTTGACCTAGGGTTCTCTTGAAACCCAGAGAATCGATGGAACCTCTAAGCCTAGGCTATGGTGAAGTTATTTCACTCCATTATAAGCTCTAAGCCTAAACAATCTCTTTCCATTTGAGAAATCTAGGGTTTCTATCCTATTATGCCTTGGATTAGGTTCTTTTTGGGTTTCCTCTTGAATCCCTTGGATTGAATGGACCTAATGAGGCCTTAGAACCCTAATGGGCATAGGAAGGAGCTTCCTTAGTGTTCCTATGCTTTTAAACTACTTGGAAATGGAACCCTTGGAGGGGGTCCCTTGGATTTTGGACCTGCATGTGTGAGGTTTTACATGTGACTTAAGACCTGCAAGAAATCACCCTGAAATTACCTCCTTGAGAAGGCCCCTGGAAAGCTAGGATTTATGTGCGGTTTCACTTCCTCAGACAAACCACTTGTGCAACCGCACTTGACTGAGACTGTTCTGAGCCCCTGGTTTTCCAGAATTTACCTGTGGTTTCAGGAATTGGGCATGAGACCACCCATAAAACCACCCTGTCTTTGAAATCTTATACTTAAAAGAATTAAGAAAGATCTTTTGGGGATCCGTCCCTTTACTTATTTAACCCTATTCTTACTCTTTGTCTAGGTTTAAAACTCCCATCTTGTGGCATATTACTTAATCGCGGTGACAACTTGTAACTTTGGGACATAACTTATATTGCGAGTGGGTTTGGTTTGTTTGGGCTTGCTATTATTATTAATTTCATATGTACCATGCTATTAGTATATTTTATTAAGCATGATTGTGCATTTTGCATATTTTATTAAATGATTGATATGATGATATTGTGGTTGCTTTTCATTCTTTATTGGGTTACGGTGTCGATGAATGCCGATGCCGGAATCCCGAAATACATATATAATAACTTTGATTGAATGTCATATTGAACTGTATGCACCGTGCCGTGCTAGTACCCGGGCACTAAACCAGATGAAAAGTTGATGAGCCCGGATTACCTCTCGGGACGATAGAACTTGCATGTAGTATATCTGCGGTTAAGACTTGGTACCCTTATGCTACGACCTTTACCAATAGGGATTTAGGTGTTGGATAACCAGAGCCCGGATTCTATAGTGTGAGAGAGAGCCAGTCATGGTAGTGATGGTTATCAAGGGGTTTGCCACTGGGATGTTTTGGTGGCATTGTCCAATGTAGGCCCCCATGTGACAATTGAGGCTTCATTGTGGTGATGATAGAAGTGACCCACAGTGTTACCCGAGTTGTTACAGTATCATATACCTCTGACTTAGTTGTGATGATAGGTGAAAAATTTATTTAACATATGCATACATCATTGGACTATGTGATATGTGTGTTTGTGCATCCCCACCCCCTCACTAGCTCAGTGGAACTAACCCCCTCGTGTACACACTTTTTAGATTATGATGCAGGTGGCGGAGGAGTACCATGATCGATGTCCTCGAAATGATGTTGCTTACAGGGCATAATGATGGTTGGGACTTGGTCCTTTTTTTTTTATTATTTTAGGGCTTAAAGCCCATGTATAAACATTTATTGTTATACCTTTGTTGATAGTTATTAGATGGTCATGAGAAATGTATTAATTACAGTATTTATCATTTAGCCTTTGAACATCTTGTAACTATTTGATTTTATACGCTTCGGCAAAACTATTGATATTTTACAATATAGTATTCCTTTTCCATATTCTGATATTATATTACTTAATATTGGTTATGACTGTGCGTTGGGATACTGTGTCAGTGATCCGGGCAGCTTAGTAGGATGACACGCGTCGTCCTAGTCACCCCTTATAATGTATTATATTCCTTGTCTGGGATGGGGGTGTGACAGAAGGAAACCTCAAAGATATTTCGAGGAAAGCTGAAAGGGAAGGAGAACTGGATATGTCCCTCACGATAATCTGGGGAAGCAAAAATGAAAAAATAAACATCAAATTTCCCAACCATGACATATGCATGATGCACATAATCCCAATTTTAAATATATAAGGGAGAGGGATTCCCACGCTGTCAATATGGCGAGGAATTTACATGCTTCACCAATGGGTGTCTTGGAAAAGATATCATCAATATGGGGTCCATATTTTCGAAGTAAGAAAAAATAATAAAAATATTAGAAATTAACCACCAACCTGATTACCCGAATACGCAGTGGAATTTAGATTTGATATTTTACCTTTGCATTCAAGTTTGAGATCTCTTTTCATAACAAAAATTAATACGGGAAACGTAGGTTATCTAAGAACCGCAAGTGTAGTTCCTCCTACAGATAATAGTTCTTCCTCATTTGAGCAACGAAGGAATTTGAAGATGCTCAACTCTTGAATCTCCAAATCAAAGCATTAACTTGCACTATCACCAACAACTTGATATTCAAAACCTCAAAGCACCACACCACAATCACACTTGATGAGAGAGAGTGGTTTGGATAGCAATGCTTGAAGTACCTGTTACCTAAGGTTGTCAATCAGTTTGGTTTCTTTTTAAATTTTTTTTTTTTATTTTAGTTCGAATCAAAATAAAATATTTATAAATAAAAAAGAATAATTTTCAAAACCTCAAACCGAAATCAAACCAGATCGATTTTCGTTTTTGTATTTGATTTCATTCAGTTTGTGCATGATCTCAGTTTTTTCGGTTCAATGTAATAACCTATTGAAGCAAATAAAATTAGGAAGAAATTACAACTTTACAAAGATACATTCCCCCAATGTCAAATCTGGTACCTTAGAAACGTTTTTTACACAATTTCACCAAAAAAAAATTTTTTTGCACAACTCAACAGAAAACCCATAATATGTATTTTCACACAATTATCACAAAAGACACATGATCATAGGGTTTAGATTGTTTAGATTAGGTTCGACTTCAGTTTATACACGGATTTAGTTCATACAGATTACATTTCATTTGATTTGATTTAACTCAAACTGCTTTTTCTTATAATTCTAAAATTAAATTAAATTTAATAAAATTTCACTTACCTTGATCAAAATCGACCCAAAATTTTTCGATTTGATTCTAAATGTACAGTTTCGATTCATGTTCCAATTGACAGCCATAATGTAAACATTACATGAACAAAAACTCACAAATTTGTCTTACGAAAAAAAATAAAAAAAAAAACTCCACAAATGTCTCCTTAAAGTTGGATATTTCTTTAATCCACTTTAATTAGTTTCAAATAAACACAAATTGGGTAAACGCATGAATTTGCCAGCTTAGTTTAATCATTTATCACCAGCTTACTTGTAACTTCTATGCATGATTACCTCTCTCTTCTTCTATCCATTGCGTGTTGCTGTAGATCTATTCCACTTCAAGTCATCTTATGCAAATCCAAACCAAACCCAACCAAATCAATTGATCAATGTGTTAGTGTGGTTTAGCCATGTTTTTATCTAGCCATTTGATCATACATTTAATCAAACAGGTCATGTTTGGGTCAATTCATTTTGTATCAAAGACAATACTTTTTCATTCTACCGTTTATTCTCCTCGTAACTAAGGGTATCTCAATATCATTCAAAAAATTGGAATCAGATCAATCAAATCGATTGATTTAGATCAAAATGAGCCATCAATATTTTCTATTCTAAGTCAATTCTTGGTCCATAACCCAAAAATCATTGAGTTTTGAGATTTGAAGGCAACTCTAGGTTTTTTTTTTTGGATAGATTCCAATCCATAAACCTTGGCCCCAGCCACCTCACTTTAATTAATCAGCTCCATTGTCATCTCTAAATATTCTTTTTAATTCACAGATAATTGGGCAAGAGATCACTCTATCCGATAGTGTAGCACTTGCATCAATGTGAGAGTCAACAAAGGCACGTGTAGAGCAATTGACTGATTGAGGTTTTTTAATTTATTAAGGATTGAATGATAATTCCAGGTGACCCGATTAACGTTCTTTTTTTCCTCTAATTAATTAGAATGTCCTTATCACGGCCAGGAAAAATCTAACTTGTCAGACATGCATATAAAAAACATGGAAGGAAACATCAAAGAAGTTTCGAGAAAAGCTGAGAGGGAAAGGAAAACTGGAAATGTCCTTCTTGATAATGAGGATTTGTTTTTGTTTTTGAAGTCTATTACTTAATAAAAAACAACCCCTTTGTTTTCTTCTTCTCCTCTTCCATTCAAATGAGTTATAAAATCTTCAATAAAAAAACATCACTCACCAAAATCTGAACGCCTTTTTCAACTAAAATTAATTTTTTTTTTCTATTTTTGGAATAATTGCTCACATGTGTGCATCATGCGTGGCACCAAATCACACCTTAATTTTTCATTCCACGCCAACCCCGCCCCCCATTTTCATTATTATTTTTGGGTCGATGTTCTTTATGGGACATCTGTGCATGCATTGGGGCCAATAAGAGCACACATGTTAGCATCACGAATATAGGATTTTCTCTTTTGATGAGGGGTGAGATGGTCATTTTGTCCGTTCTATGTCTAGGCATGGGTGGGGAGGGGCGGCACATGTTGGCATCACGAATATAGGATTTTCTCTTTTGATGAGGGGTGAGATGGTCATTTTGTCCGTTCTATGTCTAGGCAGGGGTGGGGAGGGGCGGCACATGTTGGCATCACGAATATAGGATTTTCTCTTTTGATGAGGGGTGAGATGGTCATTTTGCCCGTTCTATGTCTAGGCATGGGTGGTACACTGCCCCTCCCCATCCCCCCCCCCCCCCACCCCCCACCCCCAACTTTTCTTTCTTTGCTTTTCTTTTCTTTTCACCAACCGAACTCATAACTTTTGGGGCTTAATTTAATAGATCTAAGATATTGAAATACAAGCACTCCATGTGGTCCTTCTAATCTCTAGCTTAATTCCAAGTGATCATTCATGAGACTGTAACTTCCTAATCTAATAGTAATTACTTAAATCTGATCGATCTGGTTTTTTCAAGTTTGGCTCTTAGGGCGTTAACATAATGGTGTTGTACGATCAGCTAGCAGTTGCTTCGTTGATGCTAGGACGTTAGCCCATTTATATAGTGGTAGGTCTTTTCTTGTTAGGACACAACAAAAACCTAAGGGGTTGGAAATTTTCATTGAAAGTGTCTTTGAAGGCACGCCACATTTGTGCACGGCCGTACATCATACATGATCGTCACACAAAACGTCGATTAGGGACAATATGGGGTCGGACCAATTCCTTCTATTTAATTATTGGTTCTTTCCCCATGTGCAACCGTATTAAGGAAATATTCTAGGTCGAGTCTATTTCTAAGAATTGACCTTTCAATGAGGATGCCCCCTTTAAAGGGCAGTAAAGTCTATGGTTGTTATTGCCTACACGTATAGGATATTATCTCCATTTATTAGCACCAAAGACTTCTTGCATTGGTGCTTATGTGATTGCATGCCCTATAAGTTAAGGAAATTGTCAAATCGGTTCGTGATTGTCTTCTTTGTCGCTATTATGTATGTCCTCTTTTACTATCCTGTTGCGTCAAGAATTGGGTGGGTGCGTGTCTTACCTGCAAGGGAGAAAACAACAGAGAGGATTGGGCTGCCGCCGGCTTGGTCACTCCGATGCTTAAGTCAGACTCTCTAGCAACAGATGATAGTGAATGAAAGATTAATCTATTTTAGAAGGAGGCTATCCGGTTATTTATAGGCGATTGAGAGAGCTCTGCAGGCAGTGGCATGACTTAATAGGAATGGGAATCTCACCGGAGTGCTTTTAGGTGATTTGAGAGTCCTCTTTACGTAGGGGATCAGTCCCCCCAGCCCATCGCGCCATATCAGGCTAAATAGGTGCGTCAATCCAGGGATTTCACGTCATTCTCGAGACGCGACATTGTCCCCCTACCCGGGCTCGGTCTGGACTGAGATCGGCCTTTCACGAGGTCGTCGCTCTTATTGGGGAGATCGTCCCCGTCTTTAGGGACGGGTCGCTATCTTCCCCGATTGGTCAACTCTTGCCTCGTCACCAATGGTTGTTCTCCTCAGGGTTGGACCGTCGCTCGAGTCCCCCTCGTCCTTGTTCCCCATGGTCGCTCCCTTTGGGATCGGGCCGTCGTCCACGAACTCCTCGTCCTCGTTCCTATGATATTCCACGTGTCAACATCCTATTGGATGTCGGTCTCAGGACGTATCATACCCAAAAAACAAAAATCCTCCTTAGAACGAAATAAATCATTGTATGATATAGCAAAAGAAAAATATAGACAAAATTTACGGGGAGGGGTTGCTACTTGGTCACGTGGTTCCTGTGCCAAGATGTAGAACAATAACAGTGCATGCATAGAAATTGACCATAGTGGGCAGGGTGGTAATTTCATTATCCATTGAGTCTGAGCGTAGGGGGTGCACAAGCGGACACTATTCTTTTTCCCTTATTAGTTTGGATAAGCTGAGTGAAGTTGAATATAGATTGTAATAACCCTATGTCACACATTTTGTGTTTTTAATTGGTTGATATAAGCATAATATGAGGAGTTAACCCAACCCCCCCCCCCCCCACCCAAAAAAAAGCATAACCCCAGTATGGGATCTAGGAGTCAATATTCTATATATAGACCTATGGAATCCCCGGCATGCCTACACTCCAACATATCTATTCAAACAACATTAGTCAAACCTTGTTGAGGCTTCTCCAAGTCCATGATGCTGTTTCATGAGATATAGAATCAAGCAAGGTGGTGTTTGGTAAATATTTTGCTTTGAGACTAGCTGCTTGATGCTTCCCTTAATACATAGTTTAGATTTTTATTTTTTTTAATATTGAAAGAAAAATTATTGAATAAACCTCTAGGGAGGTAAGTATAACGGGCATAAAAAGTAAATTAAACAATAAAAGGACGGTAGAGTCTCCCAAATAGTTAAGCCAATTGAATGAAAACCAACCGCAACCAAAGCATCTACGACAAAGTTACCCTCCCTTATCTTATGAGTGAAGGAGACTTGTTGAATATGAGCCACTAGCATGTTGCAACCAGTCATCAAATGATGGATGTGTCAGGGAAGAGAGTGATTTAACTTTGTGAGACTCTTTTTTTTTTTTTTTTTGGTTGAACCCTATTGAGACTATTGATAACCATTAAGTTATTACTTTCAATAATAATATTTTGGTAACCTCTCAAGACAGCTATAATCCAAGCTTCTCTCACGGCAAGTGCTTCGGAAGCAGCCAAGTGAGCTTCACCAATTCCAGCCGAAAAGTCAAAGATGAAATTTTCGAGCTGATCTCTCCCCACACCACCAATCCCTATATACAGGGTCAGGATTACCGTGACTTGCTCCATCTACATTGATTTTGACGACTCCCATAGGGGGGGGGGGGGGGGGACCAATGTTTGGAAGCGGGAATTGGAATCTTTGGGTTTCCATTTTCAAGCTTTAGGAAATCTTTCGCAAAAGATAGGGTTTTGATCGAAAACAATTGAGTTTATACTTTGAAGATCTTTCCCATGAACATGACCCATATAAGAGCCTAAGCATCTTTTACTATACCTTACATGGATTCTTTTCTTTCTTGTAGAAGGTTGGATATTGGTACTATCTTCAGATTGAAAAAAAAAACCAGTTAACATGAAATGAAGGGGGAAGGGAAATGACCAAACTCATAGAGTCTTGGTCGACTTTAGTAAAAATACGTAGGACTTGGACCGAGTCTGGTCATTTATTTAACACTAGACGAATATTCAAGGCTCTCGACCAAATCTTGTTTTCCTTTATTTACTCGACAAGGATGACTCGTCCAAGTCAACACCTGATTTTCTAAAAAAATACATAAGATGTCGGTTTCATGAGGGAAGGCCCATTTTTTTTCCGTCGAAAAAAAAAGTTATTTGACCTAAACCTACTTGCTAATGAGTTATGACCAAACCGTGGTTGGATCAACCGGCTTGTAGAAACCAGAATAGCCCGGTTTAATATCTTGAATCGACAGCCACTTGTAGGGGTGGAATCCATTTATAATACAGGCTTAACATCTCCTCAAAAATCTGAGGAGATTACTTTAAAAGATAAACTAGTATTTGGAATAAATTAATTATCCTCATGCTTCCTGCATAAGGCCCAAATTTCCCTTAAGACATTCTTGTATTACATTCTCTAGACTAATTAAAACCATAAAACATAATATAATATTAAAAAAAATAGATTAACATTCTAGGTCTAGCGTAATGCGGCCGGAACAATATCTTAATTAAAAAAAAAAAAAAAAAGTAAGAATATCAGAAGTGTTAATCTCACATGGCTGAAAACTGTACCCTGCAACACTTTCACCGTATATTCACCTCACTATTGGTGTGAAGTATATCGGGGGTAAACCCGACCCGTATATCCAGTTTCTTAATTAATAATTAATAAGCTGATATATGTATTATAAGGATCACTGTGAAAGGGGGGGGGGGGGATGCAATCTACACAGCAATAATCTACGTGTACCATCATTTGTCCACTTTCTTGATCCATGGAGGATTGAACAATTTTTGGATTCCATAGGCATCTTGGTTTAATGAATAGCCTAAGAGGGGTGTGTGTGTGTAATATCATCATTTTTGTTCAATAAGATACTAAAGTGGATGATTGACTCATTTCATACTACAAATAATCATAGGAAATCCTTTGATAACACTGATTTCTATTTCTCAATGATATCCCACGATCGAGATAATCGGCTAAATCCTCTGAAACCATTTCATATAAGATCATTGATGTCTTCTTTTTATAAAGCAAATCGATTTCAATTCTTGAATAATCCCCATCACTTCTAGTTTTATTGTAACATAAGATTCCATTTGTGTGTGTGTGTGTGTGTGTGTGAGAGCGAGAGAGAGAGAGAGGGTTTGCGGAAAGGTAGCCAAGGGTCATTGGGAGTGTATGCAGAAGCATGAACAGGGGTGAGATTTCCGTCTTTCATGGTGTTGTGGTGATCATTTTGTGCTCCTCTATGTTTGGGCGCAAGGCCATGCCGTCTTTCAAGGTTCTTTTTCCCTTTTAAAGATTCATAGGGAGAAACGAGAAGATATTAAAATTTTTTTATTGATTTTTAATTGGATACTTTTTTAAAATTATTTTTAAGAAAACTAGATGGAGCTACTTAATTTTCTTGCTAGAGTTTTAGACATATTTAGAAAACTAGGCCTAGTTACCCGAGTTAAGGGGGAGATGTTTTAAAAATCTAAGAAGAAAACTTTGATAATCATTACCCAACATGATAGTATAAATTACCAAAATTTCTTACCAAATTTAGTAATGTTATTTTCTAGCTTTAATTTTTATATCTGAGATATTTGTATGCAAAATAAAGTGAAACTAATATCTAAATATGAATTTTCTTAAAGTTAATGATATAATCATGTGAAGATAATGATTACAAAAATTTCCCTTTTTAAGTTTGAAAATTTCAATTCCCTGCCATTTAATTTCTCTTGCAATTTAATAGAGCCTATGTTTGCATAGTAATGAATCCAATGGTGGTTGGGCATATGGGGACTGGGGAGGTTATTGGCTTACTGCTGAATTCCTAATCAAGGGCGCCAATAACAGTGGAGCTGCCTTACTGATTGGGGTCTACAACATCATACTGTGATTCTTTGATTTTTCTTTTAATTTTTTTTATATTTTTTTATTTTTAATTAGTTTTTTTATAAAAATGTAATCACACAAACCATACACCAATCCCAAAAAATTAACCAACTTTAAAGATCATGGAATGATGGATATACACACACACAACACACACCACACACACACCGGATGTATGTGGGACTAAACCCACACATCCAACGCAAAGATATTTAATTACTTGTGCATATTTATTGTAAGGTTCAGTTTTTGTGGATAGTTATATATGTACACAGCCCACGCCAATGATATAACATATTAACAATTAACACATCCTCTCTCTCTCCAATCTGACAACTAAAGTGATGCTCTCTCTCATGAAATGACCTTGTCCTATGTACAAATTTGTTTGACTCCAATGCTCCTCTATGCCAGATAGAGAGAGAGAATTCTCTCTCTTTCTTTTATTTTAAATACATGACTCGTTTTAATCAGATTTAATTCGTCAGAATCATAAATTTTGAGGAAGGGGAATCGAATAAAAAATTTTGTTTTCAATAAGGTCTCGTTTGTTTAGACGAGAGTATGGGGTGACTACTGGGTCACCTGCGTTTCAAAATGCTCCATCAAAGGCCCTATTCTTAGCTTCAACAACCTCATCTTGTGAAGAGGTGGCTCCCATCACCTCTGTGTCGCACCCTAATCAACAAAGGCGATTCGATTCTATAATCAAATCGGGCATTACCCGATCCAGGTGTCTATCTTAGGGATAACCGTGGGCCGCAACCCGGTAGAGCTTGAGAGCGAGGTGAGGCCACTTAGTGTGGCCCCCTAATTCTATTCCTTCTATGGATAGGAGAGGAGCTATATATATGCATATATTTGTTTTTTGGTAGAGATATATATGCATATATCAACAACCCTTAACCATAAGTTGAAATATGACATTCCCACTCTCAGTCTTGGTTTTCACTCCATCTCTCTGCTAGTATTGTGTTAACTTGTGAATCCATCTTCTCCCTTGGATTTGTGGTGTGGGTTCTCTTGTGGAGAAACATAACTGGTATCTAGAGATCAAAGAAGATTCGCAAAGTTTGTGTGACTCGTAACCTTACCTATTCGTGATCCTCTGTGAAGAACAAACGTTGAACAATTCAAGGTTCCAGATTGACAACCTCAGATCGTGAACAATTGGATCCTTTGCAATAACAACTGCAACAACAAACCCTCTCCTTAGATTAATCTCAGAGACTACTACACCATACCCTCTCCTTTAGATTCAAATAGGCATGGCTAGACCTCGGGCTCTGATTGATTCATCATATTATAATCATCTGACATAGTAAGTTCAGCCATTTTGTTTTCTTATTAGACATATTTTCTATTTTGGAGAAGGTTCCCTTTGACGCTCGTGTGGAGTTTTAGGTGAAGGAGGAGGTAGAATAGGAAACTTTGTCAAATAAGGGAGTAATTAGGACTTTTTAGAGGGGAGGTGCTATATTGTTTCGGTGGGGGCGTGTAGTTTCGCCCAGACATTGATGTAGTGGGGATCTTTTCCCCTTTCTATTTATAAAGAAATATTTTTGTGTGAGGATGATTTTGATCAAATTGAGCTAAAAGAGCCAGGAGATGCTAATCCTAAGAAAAGTGGGGAGAAAAGACATGCTTAGCTTAGGCCTTGTACAAGTATGGTGTCGATTAGAGTTGATTGGAGGGCAAGGGGTAAACAATCCTCTACAATGCCCTAATCTTGCGGTGCACTGTAGTAATAAGGGTGTCAATTTTGGACCAGAACCGGTAGCTGGACTGAAATCGGTCCACTAGGAACCGGAACCGACCCACCCAATAGCTTATTGGTCTGGTTTCGGATCTACCGATAAGTTATTGGTCCAGTTCCAGATCTACCAATTAGGAATCGGTGGAATCGATCGAACTAGAATAAATTCACATTCTAACCTTAATTCTTAAGACTTAAGATCATGAGAGCTAAGGTCATGAGAGGTAAGGTCAAACCCTTTTATTTTTTTAGTTTTAATTTTGGCTGGTACCACTTGTCTCATATACTATTTTACCAAAGATTTGGCTATCAATTTTTAAGGTCCATTTAGGAATGCTAACTTAAGTAGATACCTTAAACTAATCCTAACTTATGAGGGTGGTGATGTTCCTATTAATTAATACTAAACAAGAGGTAATATAGACTAGTTATGTGATTTGAGAAAAAAAAATGAATCATATCTCAAGTGATTGAAATTAATGTCTTATTATAATATTATTAAATATATGTAATATGTGTTAGGGAATTTTTTTTTAAAAAATTTGATTGGACTGGTTGGAACCGTTTAGGAACCGGAACTAGCACACCCATTAGTTAATGATCCCAGATCTCAAGTTTGGAATCGATTAGCTTATTGGTCCGGTTCTGGTCCTGACACCTTAGGACTAGAATCAATAAAGAACCAGACCGATAGCCCAGAACCGGACCAATTGACACCCCTACACTGTAGTGCCGGCCTGAGAGGTCGACACGTGGAAGATACAACATCCAACGATGTCGAGCTAGAGAAGAAAGGAAAAAAAAAAACTATCTTGCATCAAGCTCGCACCATTGGATGAAGCTTCTTCCACATGTTGAGCTTTCAGGTCTGCATTGTAGTGCACTGTCACATGCCTGCACTGTAAAGGATTTTAATCCAAGGACAAGGATCCATGTAGTCGATCCCATTAAGTTAGGATAAGACTAAGTTGTGGTTGTTGTTGTTGTTGATTTTGATTAGATTCCTTCAATCTTGTTGTAATGGGTTGTGATTCCTTCTTACACAGAAGCTTCTCTAGCTGCCGAGCAAGAAAGAGCCTACTCGAATAAGAAGAAGAAAAAGTAACTATTGTGCAAATTATGTGGACAGCTGAAAAAGTCCCTCCGATTTGGTAGACTTTGAAAATGGTGGTGTAGAAAAACACATTATCAGACAATGAAAGCATGCTTTGCAAGGATTGTCTGGTAACTTCCCCACTCGAGGTAATCAAACATCTGACGATTCCATAGCCTTAGAAAATTAGAAAATTCAAACAACCATCCCACCTCTCACTAAAACTCCAGGTAATCAAGCATGCTTGCTGCTTTCTTCTCTGAGATTTCTTTCTCTTGTATTTCATGGGTTCTGAACTGTGTTGCAGATACCCTGGCTAGGAAGGCACTGGTTCTGAACTGTATTACAGATACCCTGGCTAGGAGGGCCTGGTTCTGAACTATGTTGTAGATACCCTGGTTAAGAAAGCCCTGTCTCTTTTGTGTAAGACAGTCTGATCAATTTCCATTCTATGGCTTCACGATCTCTGTGTGAATGAAACCTCTAGCCGTACACATATTTGTCCTCAGTAAATTCAGTTTTTATCAAAAACAAAAAACTCCTCTAAAACCGGGTTTAAATTAAAAACAAAAAAAAGAAGATGTTCATCACTTTCACTGATTAAAATTCATAAGTATATTATAGAAGACAAGGAATGCAGGTAGGACACGGGTAGGTTCATTGTCATACACAGCTTTTTTGCTTTTCTGAGAAACTTTGATTTAACGATGGACCCCAATCGAACGGTCAATTTTGATCTTTCCTTTAAAAGATCCCAAAAATGTGTAACCAAACCCGAACTCAACCTATAAACATACAATCAAATCCTCCAAAAGGGAGAAAATAAAAGATTTTAAAAAAAAAAAATTTGGGATTCCTCATCAACATTCATCTCTGCCGTTCCATCATCCGCGAGAAATCGTCGAAGCACACGAACCCATCCTTATCGGAATCAACACCATCGATCATACGCCTGCAATCCTCCAACGTGCACCGGTCATCCCCAATAGCCAAAAAGCCCCTCAACAGCTCTTCAGCAGAGATCTTTCCGTCACGGTTAGCGTCAAAGAAATCAAACGCATCACGCAGCTCGGAGCCACAAGCCGGGCCAAAAGCCGAGCTGATGGCACCAAACTCCTCCAAAGACACACACCCATCCCCATCCCGATCAACGTCCATCAACATCATAGCCAACTCCTCTTCGCTCTCCGGCTCGAGTCCAAGCCGAGTCAGCAACGCTTCAAGTTCGTGCCTCGTTATCTTACCGTCACCGTCTTTGTCGATGAGCTTAAACGATTGAACCAGCTCGAAGGTCATATCGGCCGACAAATCGGAAAACTTACCCGTTACGATTTGTTGTGGGTGAGAAAGAAGAACGCTTGTAGGTGTAGATGGACCACCAACAACATCTTTCAGGCGAGTCGATGATGAAGAAGAAGACTCTGAGGAAGAAGATAAAGTGAACGATGAAGGGTCGGACTGGGACAAAGAAGATCTACTCTTCTTTGACATGGAAATGGACCGGAAGAGGGTTTTTGGGTTTATCTTCACCAATTGCATGGTGGAAACCAGACTGTGAAAAAGATGAAGAAGAAGAAGAAGAAGAAGCGAAGGAATGAAGAAGAAGAAGAAGGAGAAGGACAGAAATTGATTGAGAGGAAAGAGAGGGGATGGAAGGGTTGTGGAGAGTGCCGCAGTGAGCTTCCACGAAGCTTCGTAGTAGTACCCTTTCTTTCTGTTTTAATTTTTTGTTTTTTTAAATTACTGATTTGATTTTTTCTGATATCCGTTGTGCACTGCCCCATGCTTTGTTCCTTCAGAGTAGGAGCGTTCTTTGGTTCTTTTCGGGACGGGGTTCAGTGAACAGTTCTCCTATTGGACCGACCGGACCCAAATGAACCGGCCGACATTAAAAAAAATCCACGTGGCATAAGAAAAAACCAAACCGGCATCCCCAAAAATCCACATATTTTATTTTGTTTTCTTTCGTTCTCTTGCTTCTGTTGCGTTCGGGACGGGTTCTTTTCGGTCTTTTTTTGTTGTTTACTTTTATACTATTGGATTGGCATAAAATCTACGAGTGACAACGTATGAGTTGAGCGCAACACGATGACCGTTCAACCTCAAAACGCTGAATATCAGAATAGTCAATGAAAGAAAAATCTTAACCACCGATTTCCTTCAAAAGAGCTGAGCTCGTGAATAGAAATACATCACCCCTGGCTCTGGCTGAGCTGAGTTACTTCACTTACTTACCTTACCATATTTAATGCTTGGAAAACTATAAATACAATTTCAAATTAAAATGAGGGTTTTATTTTCTCTTTCTTGCCCTCCAAAGTCCAATCAGTGATTTAGTTATCGGTATCGAAGATCGTATCGGGTTCTGTCGATATTGATCCGAATTGGTGGTACAGCTATTAGAATAGTTACATGCGGCTGTTGATTCTAAAAAGAATTTTCAAAAATAATAAAAATTGTTAAAAATCGGTATCAGTCTCTGTCGATATCAATACAAATCAATCGATTCAATCGATCTGATACTGATTTCTAAAACTATGCCTCCATTAAAGTCGTACATCTAGAAATAAATACCACGTCTTTAACAACTACCATATTGTAGTGGTGGATCCCAAGGTCCTCTAGTCACGTGTCAAATTTCAGTACATTAAGAGTCTGCCAAGTGGTAAAACAAGGAGATACATGGAGATACATACACAAGAACTATGATAGGGTTGAAAACGGCAGGACTATGATAGGGTGCATGGAGATACATACACAAGAAGGTATGCCTACATATGAGAAGATAAATTGAATCTCGGTATGACATTTGACACGTAGCAAATTCCCATCACTCCCTAAAAATCTAACTGCTAGAATTTTCAAATCACGCTTTTATCATTTACGGCTCTGTTTGTTTCGACATAAAATTTATGCCAAAACAAACGGAGTCATAGCAAAAAAACACAAGGCATGCTGAACTTTTTTTTGAGTAAGGGGCTGTTGGAATAGTTTTTCCATATTAGTTTAAATTACATATAATACCTATATAATCAGAGTTTCAAAAATCAGATTAGTTGATTCCAAACAATCGACTAATCTTGTTTTCCCCATTATCCAACTTGGCAAATTTGGTGAAGAAAAACCCTAGATGCCTGGAATATATACCAATTACGTGGTAGATCCAGATCTTGCTTTCAAGTTTTTAAAACTTGTATAAAATGTTCTTATATATATATGAATAAGTCCAGTTCTTTTAGTCAGATCCCTATGGAAAAAATAAAACTTATGCCAGAAAATACCGAAATATTGGCTCTTCCTTTTAAGGTCACTAAAAGAACTTTTGATGACACAAAAAGATTAATTGAACAAATAAACTTTTCAAACCAATATCTACAAACCATAGGACAACAATTAACTAGGATAGAATGCTTAGTCCAAAGTCCACAAAACTTAAACATCCCTGAAAAGGAAAAAGTTGTAAATAAATCTGAACCATTATTTAAACCATATTCCATATCAAACAAACAATCAAAGGAGCTGAACAAAACTGAATTATTACGAGAAATAGAGTCAAGGCTCAACTCTATAGTAATCCCAGAAACACCCCAAAAATAGGCCACCAGAGCATATTCGAATAATGGAGCAATCCGTACCATAAAGGGATATGATTCAGGATCAACAATTGAATCTGAAAAGGAAGAGCATCGAGCAATAAATTCCATTACTAGTAACTTCAGGACAACAACAAATTACTATCCTAGGCCTACTTTCTCAGACCTCCAACTTGAAGAAAGAGGCTCTTCTTATTAAGCAACATATCAGAGTGGTATCATCTATGAGTGGAATATAGATGGTGCTTTTGATTACAATATAGTAAATAAACTACAAGAAATGCTAATGATAAGTAACACTTACCGAATGAAAGAGACTTCTGATCAGGCTGTTGTTTCCCTAATAATCTCCGGATTCACTGGGCAATTAAAAGGGTGGTGGGATTATGTACTGATAACTTATCAAAAAGATGAAATTATAAATGCAGTCCAAACAACAGAAGAAGGGATACCTATTTTAGAAAACAACCAAAGAGTTGGAGATTCAGTAAACACTTTAATATTCAGTATAGCCAAATATTTCTTAGAAAACCCATCAAGACTCAAAGATAGGACGTCAGAACAATAAACCAATCTAAGATGCAAAAAATTACAAGACTTTAGATGGTATAAGAATACTTTTATGACCAAAGTATTAACAAGAGAAGATGCTAACCTTCCTTGCTGGAAAGAGAAATTTATCACAGGGCTTTCAAATTTGTTTTCTGAAAAAATAAAACAAAAACTAAGAAAAGAAAATAATGGAACAATACCTTATGATGACCTCACATATGGAGACTTGATCAGTTTAGTCCATGAAGAAGGATTAGCTCTTTGTACAGATATTAGACTAAGAAAACTAATTAGAAAAGAAAACAAGTTTTACAAGAAAGAATTAGGAGGATTCTGCGAACAATTCGGATTCGAAACTTTAAAATCTCCATCTTCTCAAACTCATAAGACCAGCAAAAAATACAAGAAATTTAGAAGACATAATTACAAAGAAAAAATAAATTTACCAGAGTCATACAAGAAACCTTACTATAACAAAAAAATCCTTCCAAAAACCTAATAAATCCAAGCAGAACAATAAACAAGAATGTTTTAATTGTGGTAAACCAGGCCATATTGCCAAATATTGTAAGTTAACAAAAAAGATGAACTCCCTAAAAACTGAAGAGATCTAAAAAGATAAAATGCTGAAATTTTTAGCAAGTGAAATAGATACAGAAACGAATTCACGTGATGATGAAAAAATTAATCACATCAGGAGCATTGACAGTTCTTCTGATGATGAGGGTGATCCAGAGGGATCTCCTTGTAATTGTGATAAATGTGTCATTGGAGAAGATTGTAGCGAAACTAAGTCTATCCGCATTATTAGATCTAACAATAATTTTTTCTTAAAAGAAATAGATCAAATAGAGAATTTAGATCATAGAAAGGCATATTTAGAACAAGCTAAAGAATCTCTGTTGGAACCAAGTTCTACCACGCAATCTTACGATCTTAATAAGATATTCAAAAAATTTAATAGTCACAATCAATCATCCAAAATATCAGAGAAAACAAGAATCCAAAATTTAGAAATTACATCCCAAGAATTAAAAGAAGAAATCAAAATTATTAAAGCATGTACTCCTAAAGAAAAAACAAGATAAACAAAAGTATCTAGAAGAAACTGATAACAATCAAGAAACCGAACAAGAAGAGGACGCTCATAATTTCGTCAGGCTAATACAAAATGTCTCTTACCAAAAGTGGTATATAAAATTACCATTGTAATTTCCTCCTCCCATAAAATTATTGCCATCGCCCTTATTGATACAGGAGCCGAATTAAATTGCATCCAAGAAGGTTTAGTTCCAACTTAATTCTTTGAAAAAACAAAACAAAGATTAACAAGTGCGAATGATTCTAATATGATTGTAAATTATATACTTTCAGATGTACACATATGTAACCAAGGTGTTTGTCTTAAGCAAGTATTTATCTTAGTGCAAGATCTAGACACATAAATCATATCAGGACAACCTTTAATAGAACTAATCAAACCTTTCACGGTCAATGATCAAGGATTATCAACTAAAGTTTTAGGAAAGAAAATAATCTTTAAATTTTTAGAAACAACTCAAACCAAACAAATAGACATGCTTAAAGCTGTAGCAATCAACAAGACCCATAGCATAAATTTAATTATTAAAAAAGAGAAGCATCTAGAATACTTAAAACAAGAAGTAGCACATAAAAGAATTGAAGAAAGATTAAAAGATAAACTAGTACAACAACAAATAGCAGGGATTAGGACCCAATTTGAACAGAACCTATGCTCTAACTTCCCTGACGCCTTTTGGCACAGAAAGAAATATGTCATAAGACTCCCATATGAACAATATTTTTCTGAGATGAATATACCTACCAAAACAATGCCAATCCAAATAAACCAAGAAGTACAAGAAACTTGCAAGAAAGAAATCCAAGAGCTCCTAGATAAAAAACTAATTAGGAAAAGTAAATCCCCATGGAGTTGTGCAACCTTTTATGTCAATAAAAATGTTGAAATTGAAAGAGGAACACCAAGACTAGTTATTAACTATAAACCTCTAAATGATACTTTATAATGGATAAGATATTCGATTCCTAACAAAAAGACATACTCCAGAAAGTTATCAAGCAAGAATCTTTTTCAAATTCGGTATGAAGTCTGGATTTTGGCAAATCTAAATTCATAAACAAGATAGATATAAAACTACATTTACTATTCCTTTTGGGCATTATGAATGGAATATAATGCCCTTTGGTTTAAAGAATGTTCCAAGTGAATTTCAAAATATCATGAATGATATTTTAAACCCTTATGGGAATCATGCCGTTGTTTACATAGATGATGTTCTAATATTTTCAGAATCCATAAAACAACATTTTAAACATCTAAAAACCTTTTACCAAGTGATAAAAAATAGTGGATTAGTTATTTTTTAAAAGAAAATGAAATTATTCCAAACCAAAATTAGATTTCTAGGACATTATGTTCACCAGGGAACAATCATCCCTATAGAAAGAACAATTGCATTTGTTAAAGCTACGTTTGATAAATGTCTGAACAAAGAATGCTCGTTCTTGATTAGAAACGTTTTTTGATGTTTCTGGTCTGGAATGGCGTTCTGAGATCGAAAATGACTGTTTGGTAACGATCTCAAGAATGTCGTTCAGAACAAAAATGGTGTTTGGTAAAACTGTTCTTCCCTATTTGATATTAATTATAATAATGCATTTTCTTTGTCAATTATACCAAAAAAATACTTGTAAAATCCTTTTCTCTTACCAACCTTAGCATAAAATTAAAATATCTCATTAACATAACCAAAGTAAGTATAAAAATATGTCAAATTTCAAAAATGCCATTAAAATTGGGTTCTTGTGTGGATTAGTGGCATAACTGACTATGCCATGAACAGCCTTGGTGGACTCGAACCACCATCCTCTTGGAACATGCTCATGTTCCAAGTGCTCTACCAATTTGAGCTAAAGACCCATCAAGTAGTATTCAATCAATGGAGACAAAATGGTATTTCTCCCTAGTGAAGCAATACAATCAAGGAAAAACAACAGCAAGTAAACTCATTTCCACTTTTAACACACTTTCCCTACCCGCCAAACATCACACAACAGATCTGTAATTCATGACTGAACTTTGTACTGCCTCAATCTCAATGAAGACCAATGGAAATGGGAAAGATAAATAGGAGGAAGGGAACCTCATGCTATTCTGTCATTATACCCACAGTGGTACACCAACCCTTCCCCTCCTAAATTCAGGCATCCTTGCAGCCATGGCTTAAGAGAGAACATTAGAATCTTTTAGAGGCTTCTAGAGGTACTGTCTTAGATCAGACCATGAATTTGGCATGATTTAAATAAAAAGGCTTTCTAAGCTTAAAACACATTAATGGTTAAGCTCTATCTTTGAATTGGAATCTTTTAAAAACCTATGATGATCTGATTAGATTGTACTTCTAACTTGGAACAAGATTGTGCAGAGCCAACCCTTGCTTCTTGTTGTAAACAGCCTTAACACAATAGGAGAGCACACCACATAGATTTGCCATCACTATAATGAAAAGCTGCATCTGTGACCCTAATAGCTAGGTAAGTCTGCAAGAGAATTGTGAAGGGATTAAGACAATGGAAGAGGTGGAGACAAAATTTACACTCTTCTATCACAATATGGCAAGAACCATGTGCTTGATACCAGATCATTTTTTTATTAGCATTGGGAATTAAAGGTACTAATATATCCTAGCACCAACTGAAGATTGAGAGAATCTTCTTAGCTGCTATGCTTTGCTTGTGTGTGGGGCTTGACAATGGCTGAAGAGGACAGGAGACTGCTACAACCAACTTCTCTCACTCTCATTGCTTGAAGGTTAAGTATATGCACAATATAGATTAATAGCTTTAGTCTCCCACAGATCTTATAATTTCCAACACCCAAGGACTGATAGTCATGACTCATGATCCACATACATTAATGCACCCATTTGAAGATAATTTCCTAATAATCTCTAAAGGTAGCGAAATCACATTTTATGGGCAGCTTATAAATAAATGATAAAACAGCAAAGAAGCCAACCTTGTATAAAGCTTTGGGCTGGTATACAACCGTTCTTGTTTTGCCTATAGATTTAATTAGAGGTAAGAGCGTGGAATTGTGGGACAACCTCGGCATGTGCATAGCCCAGTCCTAGTCATGTTACTTTGTCTCTAATCTGCCCCACCACCACCACCATCACTACTGCTAGCTACCACCAACCCATCAAATTCTTACCCCCCCACCACCACCATAATAAAGGCATTCTAACCCCTTCAAAATAACCTTCCTCATAAAGCTACTGTTACAGCCCCCAAGTACTCACAAAAAACCAAAAGTTGTCCCCTCTTCAAAAGCACACCTCACCCACCTCAGGTTAAGTTTCCTTTCTTCCACATTAATTCAATTTCCCCTCTACCACCTAACTTTTTCTTCTTCCCCCATTATTATTTACCCTGATCTCTACACCCACATCCCCCACCCAAATCCCATCCAAATCCATGTACCCCTTCAGGCTACCAGTCTTAAATGGATTCAATTAATGGTTTCAGCTGCTTTCTCTTAGGACTTTTCTTCTTTCCTTCTATATAGATTTATTCTGCATTTCCTATAATGCAAACACAACACACGAAATGCACATGAGGGACATCATGGATTCTTCTTATTTTGCATTTTGATGCATATTTAAAAAAAAAAAAAAATTATATACTACATATACCCTATAATAACTATTATGAAGTAGTACAATGCTCTATTATGAACTACATAATAGGGGAGACAGAGAGCCTCTTATGATGAACAAATGAATTTCACTTGTTCCTCACAAACGCTCCGATCCACACCTCTTCTCTAATAAACCCGTTCCCTCTTTCCCTATCCTCAATCTCTTATTCTCAGTTTCAACCACCATATATATTTAACACCTTTTAATTAACTCAAGCAATTGAAGAAAGTAATCATCAGCAAGAGCAAGCCAACAATGATCCAGACACCAACAGGTCCTATGGATGTGTCTTCTGCACAAGAGGGTTCACCACAACCTAAGCATTAGGTGGTCATATGAACATCAATAGGAAAGATAGAGCATAGACCAAACAAATTGAAGCTCCATCAGCTTCACATGTACCTGATTCTTCACCAATTTCAAGCCATCAAACACCTTATCCACATGCATACCATAAACATACCCACAGATCATACTTATTTTCCAACCTCAGAGGCAAAGAGAAGTTATCACATTTATTTTCCTTCAACCACATCAAACCCATCTGTATCCACGTGCATACCACAAACATACCCATAGATCCAACAATATCCATAAAATGTATATCTAAAACAGAGACATAGAGAGACATCGAACCCAACATAGGCAGAAAAAAAGATACACATACATGAATAGCAGCAGTTGTATATAGATCACACAAACCGAAAATTCACAGTAAGTAAAAATAAAATCCATAATACGCCTAACATCCATATCTAAAAAACAAATCGGAAATTCACAGTATGAAAGAATAAAAAAATTCAACTGAATCCTTAATACCCCTAAAAATCAAATTTTCCCAATAAATCCATAAACTCCATACCTTTCGGCTGAATCCTTCAAATTTTAGGGATGTTGCTCCAATTCCTGAGACACATGGGAGAAAAAAAATTCAAATCTTGTCAGATCTTCACACAACAACGACCAAGAGAGAGAGAGAAATGAGATCGTGGTTTACCTTCTTGGCCAAGCGTTGCAGGTAGATTCTCTTCTTCCTCTGCTACTTCTCTTCCCTTCTCTTCCCCAGATCTATCACAAGGAAGCTTTGGCTCCTAACCCCAAATCACTGGTTTTCACGATTTTGCGCGAGGATTTTTGTTCTTGTTCTTTATAGACCGTCTCCAAGACGCAAAGAACGTTCTTTACGTTTGGCTTGACGATTTTCGTTCTTCTTCTTTGATGGAAAGCTTCCTCCGATCCGTTCTAAAAGACCAGAAAAACGAATCGTCAAGCCAAACGTAAAGTTATGTTTTTTTGTTCTTAAAGAACGGAAAAATTATTCTGAACGCTGTTCAGACATTTATCAAACGTAGCCTAATAAATTCTCAGACTAAATTCTTGAAAAAAAACAATTACAATGCTTTTTGGGAAGCCTAAATTACATTAGAGATTTCATCCCACATATAGGGAAATTTTTTTAACCTCTATATTCAAGACTCAAATATAAACCTCCCACTTGGGCAGACAAACAAACTAAAGCTGTTCAAAAAATCAAACAACTAGTCAAAGAAATCCCATGTCTAAATCTAGCAAATCCAAATCTATTTAAAATAGTAGAAACAGACGCCTCAGATATAGGTTATGGAAGAATAAAATAGTAAAAACAGATGCCTCAGATATATGTTATGGAAGAATCTTAAAACAAGTAGACCAGACAAAATAGCAATTAGTTTAGTTCACATCTGGAATCTGGAATTCTGCCAAAAAAAAATTACAGTACAATCAAAAAAGAAGTTTTATCACTAGTATTATGCATTCAAAAGTTTCAAGGTGATTTGCTAAACAAAAATTTTTTAGTTCGTGTTGATTGCAATACTGCCAAACAAGTTTTGAAAAATGATGTTCAAAATATTGCATCAAAACAGATTTTCGCCAGATGGCAAGCCCTTTTATCGAGTTTTGATTTTGATATTGAATATATTAAAGGAGAAACAAATTCTATTCCTGATTTTCATACTTGCGAATTCTTACATGGTCATAAGTCCATTTTATTGGTCAAAATGGCTTCTCCCAAGGAGCCTTCATCCTCATCCTTCCAAATCAAGTCCAAGTCATCCTATTCTAAGACTCTACCCCTCAACCAACTTGTACATATCCAATCAAAACAAGTAAGCAAGATTGTTCCTTTTTCTCAAATTGTTACAGGAACCCCATCCCAGTCTGTCACCAAACCAAATCCCTCTCCAACAATTCAGTCCCAAATAAAAAGCAAATATTTTCGAAAAAATTATTTCCAATATCTATTTACACTTGATGAACAATTCATTAGAGGTTGCAATTCTGCTTAAGAGATTGCAAAAAGAGTTTTCTACCAAGGATGACAGTATTATTCTTCAAATGTTGCCAAGACCCAGGAATTCTATGAGTTTATTTTATTAGATACAGGTTCTATCAGAATCAAACAAAATTTCAATAAAGTTGACTCAAGCCTAGTGACCCATACTACTGTCACTATTCTCAAGATTTAGACTCCCAAAGATTGGGCCACTGACCCCTTGTCACCCAAAAGATTTTCTCAAAGTTATAAATCTTAGGATTCCACTATTTTGATTATATTGATGCATGACATGCGTTTTTATATCAAAATATAAAAAACAGGCACCCGTGGTTCTTTTGTTTTGACTATAAGTTCTCCAGTATGATCCCATTCTGGTTTTCAAAATGGTGGACAACCTTTGGGCTAATTGAAGAAATTTTACCAAAAGTAGTCATGGAAGCCTTTGTAGTATTCTGCCAACATACCACTCAAGTCCTTGAACAGCCCGATTTACTACGTTTCTTCTTACATTGTCGTCTTGCTTGGATAATGTATTGGGAATATGTGGTTGAACAACAAGATACCTCCGACTGGAGCCCCCAAGTTCTCACCAGGGCATTTAATGTTAAGTGGTGGGATGACTGTGACTTAAACAAATGCAGTTCAGAAGCCATCATAAGAACCATAACAAGTCTAAAGTCCATGCCAAAGTTACCATCCTCAGAAAAATCAACTGATAGTAAGAGGCTCCAACTAAAAACCCAACAAGTACAAATTGCAGCCCAGTTGACAGAATTGGAACCAGAAGACGACAAAGAAGAAGAAGTATACTGGTTTAGTATGGGCTCTATTTCCCATTCTCTCCATCAAGGCCAGTTTGCTCAACACCCATAGGAAGACTGTGATGATCTTCTCACATACCAAATTACTTCTTCAACAGCCAGGTGCGTGACCAGAACCAAAGAAGAGTCCATTCAAATGAAAGGTAGCACAAAGTAAGCAAATTACTTTAAAAAAAAAAAAGAACAAATGACACTAGGCAAAAAGAACTGTTCCTGTTACTAACTCAGGGTTTAGTTAGTCAAGCCACTATCGGGCCCACCATAATACGATAAAACCCTAGATCAAACCAATGAGGAAAACAGTGTCTATGACACGTGAAAAGCCTCGATGCGATCCTAGAAGATTCTAATCCAAGACCAACCATTGGACCGACAATGCAGTCCTAAAAGATAATAATATAAAACCACCTATTGGACCAACAAAGCTCCTTTGCCATGAATAGAAAAAGCATGAAGAAAAAGATAAAAGCAAGAAAATAAGATTTGTCTCCTTGCAAGATTCCTTCTGCAAAAGTAAAACTTTCATATCCTCTGCAAGATTCCTGAAGAAGAGTAGACACCTTGCAGGATTCCTCCTGCAAAAGGAAAAGCATTCAAGTAATCAGCAAGATATCACAGAGCAAACAGGGTCAATTTTTGTTAATAAATAACAAAGAATTTTTCAAAGAGGACACACCAAATTTTGAGAAGAGAATAGAAGAGAATACTATGTTCTTTACTTTCAGAGCTCAACACTCCTAGTTTTCAGTTTTTTTGTTTTTGAGATTGTAAGTTTGTAAGCGAAGAAGGAGTTCTCTTGTCTACGCTCTAAACATCCAAGTGTTCTTCAAGTTCTATCAATATCATCAAGTCTGTATTCCATTATCAAGTTCTTGTAAGTTATCCAGTCTTTTCTGCCTTATTTCCAAGTTCTGTAATCAAATTTGTTCGTCAAGTTCTCCTTGTATGATCAAGTATATGATTTATTAAAGTTTTTCAAGTTTATATCTTTTGTTTTATCAAGTATATGTTTTACTAAAGTTCATTCAAGTTTATATCTTTTAAAGATCATAAGACCTTAACCTTTCACGACAGAAGATTAGACCTCCTCCATGAAACATAATCGATAGAGTCCAGTACTCTTGAGCTCAATTATACGACCTTTACAAGGATCGTTAGAGTTTGTCTGCACACAATACACTGCCTAGCATCAGTTCGTCATTATAAACAGTTTATGTTTAATTTATCCTGAAAATTACTGGTATCAGAGCCAAGTTCATAAAAATTCACATAAATTATGGAAAATAGGGAAGTTATAACAAAATTGTATGGTATAGAAATTTCACACTTATCTAAGGGTGTCAACTGTCAACAAGTTGAGCTCAATCAATTTCAGTTGGGCTTAATCAATCACCACAAATTTAAGACCTTGCACTGTTTCCGCACATTTAGGTAATTGGGCCTCATAGGCTAGGGCATAGTTAATGGGTTATATTTCTATTTGGTCTATCAATTACCAGTCCATAATCGGGTTCAAGATAATTGGGTTAATCAATATTTAAACAGACTAATTGACTAATTAGATTATAAACTATCCTTAAGCGAGCTATAATCAAACTAACCAACTATAAACCATCAGTACCAATCAATAACAGTGAATTGGCTTACTATGTAGATTGATATATTTCTTTTAAAAGGCGTGGAAATGCTATGGGAGAGATATAAGAAGAATTTGTATTAATTGGATGGTAAAGATTTTTAGTTACAAAGTAAACGGGTGAAATGTCATTCCCTTAATGTTGCAGGATTTAGGAAGAATTTTTTCTAATTAATTTTTTTGTAAAATTTTTCGAATTAATTTACTTTATCTTTGTGTGAGAGAGAGAACATCCCAAACTCTGAAGTAAATTTCAGCTAGGAACAATAAAAGGATGTGATAAAAAAAAAAAAACAGAAAACCAAAATTTTTTTTTGGTGGTAAAATACCAAGTTTTAGCTAAGAGATTGTTGAATGATGCCTCTATAGGTGTATATTGAACTTCGCATCTTCTTTTAATTGTTCCTTGTCTTATTCTCAAAATTTCTTTTAAGTTAAGATTATAAAATATTTTTAAAAATAATTTAAAAATAACATATCATTATGTTATTATTAAAAGGTGTCATTGTCATGCATATTTTTAAAGTATACATGTAAACTGATAGTATTTACTTTCATTGAAAAAAATTGTATATTATTCTACAAGGATAAAAAACTAAAATTATAAAATATTTAAAACATGAAAAAATGCTAAGGAAATCCCTTTGGTTAATTTATATATATATATATATATAAAGTCTTTTACAAAATAGTTTTGGAACCGATCTCTCCCCTCCCCCACCCAAAGATCAGTTTCTTTCCTAGCAACTCATGTGTGGGGACATCCCAACCGATGAGTCTTTGAAAAGATTGGGTATTCCCTTAGCGTCCAAGTGTTCCTGTTGCTCAACTCCAGCTTGTGAATCAACTACCATTGTTTGGTGCGTGGAAGGTGTGACGACTGTCAAGGTTTGAAAATACTTCTCTAGAATATTTGATGTTGAGGTTGTCGTGGCTCAAGGCATTAGAAGCAGGATGTTGCTCTGGCAAGAGCATGCCAAAGGGAAAGGCCTATGTGGGAAGATTATGGGATTGATTCATTCTCTCATCGTTTGGGAATTGTGGAAAGAGAGGAATGGCAGGAGGCATGGGGGAAGATCCCGCTCTGCTAGTACCATTGTGGAGGCGATTGAGTCCTGGGTGTGTGAAAGTCCCGAAATTGGATCCTCCAAGAAGATTCTTTCTTTTAAAGAGAATCTGATCCTCCAAATTTTTAAAATTTCCCATTCCTGGATTCGTTTCAAACCTCCACGGGCTATCTATTGGTGCCCGCCCTTCAATGCCATAAAGCTCAACATGGACGGTGCGTGTAAAGGTAATCCTAGGATAGGTGGAGGAGGGGGCATTATTAGGGATGGAAGAGGACAGGTGTTAGCCGTATTCACAAATTTCTATGGTGTGTGTACTAACTCAATTGCTGAATTTAGAGCTTTATGGGATGGTCTTCATCTTTGCGCTAAGATGGGATTCTCGGAATTCCATGTAAATTCTGATTATACAATGGCAATACACTGCATTGCTAAAAAGAAGTGCAAGTTTTGGAGGGGGTGGTATTGGTTCCATGAAATTCTCCAACTGATTCAATCGTTCCGACCAATGATTTCGTTCACCTTTAGAGAGGGTAACAGAGCAGCTGATTGGTTGGCAAATTACGTTTGTGACTCATCATCCAACACAGTGTTTCGTGGTTGGGGAGATCTTCCTCCAGCTTTGACAAAGGTTACTCGGGAGGATGCAGCGGGTCTCCCTGTTATTCGTAGATGATTTTTCTTTTTGTGTCTTGTGTTTGGTTGGGTGGTTTTGCTAGATTTCAGGACCTTTGTTGGCAGTGAGTAAGAGTGGTCTTGTAACCGTGGGTTGGGGTAAGGCGGGTATGTCCCCCCCCCCCCCCGGTGTATTATTCCTTTTGATTTAGTCTAATTTTTAATAAAATGGTAGGAGCTAGCCCAGGTCCCAGATAATATTCGGGGTTGAAAAAAAAATTATATATATATATTTTAAAATTTCGCCAGGAGCAAAGCAAAACGAGGTTTCATGCTTCATAGACAAGACGTATGTGTGTGTCTAATTGTTGGTAGTTAGATAGAAGCTTTGCCAGAAGCTAGCAAGATGAGGTTTATGCTTCGTAGACAAGACGTGTGTGTTTAACTATTGGTAGTTATACAGAAGCTTTGCCAAAAGCAAGCAAGACGATGTTTTATGCTTCGTAGACAAGACACGTGTGTGCTTGTATGCGTGTATGTGTGTGTGTGTGTGTGGTGTGTGTGTATTTTGCTTTCTTCAACTCTCTTTTGAATCACTAGATTTCATGTTTGATCTTCATTTTTTTTCTTGTCATTGTTTTCTTCTTAGTTAAGGAATCTTATCTCTGATAGCAAGATCCCCTAACTTATTGAATTAAAAACTCCAAAAAATTACAAATTTTAAAGGAAAAAACTTTACTTTTTTTTCTTTTCGATCTCAATTTTTAAAGTTTCAACAGATTCCAGAATTGAAAGGAACCGATTCCATTCTCTTGAACCTTGATGAATTCATAAACCATGAAACCTGAGAAAGGTGGGGTTTCTTAATGCCCCTAATAAAAAGGAAATGAATGGGACAAAATTTTGCTGCTATACTTGTAGCAAGACTAAGGAAATGGGATCTTAAAGGGTATTATTGAAAATACTAAAACTTAGGAATGTATTTATGAACCCAAAGGGGAAGTGAATTATTCCATTCCCTTGGCCACCAACTACAACTGTAGCAGCAAAACTTTTTCCAAATGAATGGATAACCTTATTTTGTTATGTTATAAGTTTGGGCTTCTTGGCAATTTAAAAAAGTGATGTGCTTGAATCAACCAGAAATGCTAAGAGAGAAAACCATCTTGAAATTGGCATAGAAAGTTCTTATGTTGTTTTGGAATAAAGGCCAACTAAAAGAAGCCGTAGAGCTGCTTTAAGGTGGTTGCTTGGATGCCCAATCAAGACAAGGCACTTTTGTGACTCGTTGCAAAGGATTTTTTGTTATGGGGAAGGGATTCATGCAAGGAAGGGGAGAGGGAATCAAGGATCTTTATCACCTACAGTTCATGTCGTTCATTTCCTGCAACTCCTCTCATAGGGGGCAGAAATGATCACCCTACCTCTGCCCGGGTGGGTTCCACCCCTCTATTAGAGGGACTTGGGGAAATGGACCGGGCAGAGAATTGAAGGAGATAATTTTTTGGGAGACCGTTGGTCATTTTAACCGGGCATTTATGCCCATCGAACGTCTATGATGCTGGTTGTGCAATTGCACGTCTATGGAGATAATTTTGTCAATTGCAATTAAGAACCTTTCATACATTCATGGGTTCATTTTCGGGTACACCTGTTAATACGTACTGCACAAAGAAATGTGTGTCTTCATTAATAATAAATAAGGGGTGTTGTTTTCTGGGTGGGACTGCCAGCCAATGAGAGCGCACGCAGTGGCATAAAAGGGGGCGGAATTTCCTCCATACATAGGGCATGACGGTCATTCCGGCCCCTGTTGTGCGTGGGCGTGGCCCTTGTGTCCAACGCAGAACACATTCTCCCAATAAATAAATAAATTTTTAGAGGAAAATGGGTGTAGTTTTTTTTTTTTTTTTCTTGGGGTAAAAGAAAATGGGTTTAGTCAAGGGAATAACTTGTTGTCACTTGTAATCAAAGGGGTGAAGTGAGAAATTGTAATCTTACTTTTTTACCCCTTGTCTTATTTCTAAAAATTATTTAATGTAGGGGTAAAAATGAGTTTTTTAAAATTGAAAGTCATTTAATGCAGTTTTTATGTGAAATGACAAGATTTACCCTCATTGAAAAAAAAATATAAGCGAGAAAGAACGCTACCTGAGCACGTGCACTCCGCCCTTTCTATAGGGGTACAAAGGTCATTTCACTCGCCCCTGTGTCTGGGAGTAGGGGCAGCATACCGCACGCACCCAAGTAGGTTCTCTTTCCCAAATATAAGGAAACAAATGAAAATGACATTGTGTGCCTGTTCCCATCACATTAATGATATGATTGCTATCTCTCTAACAATAATTTAAATAATCAAAGAATATTCCGCTTTGTTCTCTTCTGAATAGCAGTTGCTAACTTTGGGTCCTATTCCTAAGTTTTCTTTTAAAAATTTACTTCTGATTGGCTTAGATTATTAAGAACCCTATTATGGGCTCTGTGGGAATTGGGCTCAAGTTCACGACGACATGAACGTACGAGAACGGCTCACAGTCGTCCGGATGGAATCCACCCCATGTGGATCCTATACAGGGTGGCTCACAGCCGTTCTCATACGTGAACGTGAACCTGTCTAGCTTTGTGGCATGACTGTACCCATCAGGGATATGCATATACTGGTTTACACCCTTTTTTAGATTCAGATATGATTGAAATCTGAATCTTCTAATAAAACACACACACATAGTGGAATGTACTCTTGTAATTAATATGTTAATCCCTCTCTTTAGCTTGATAAATTTCTTTTTTATCATCAAAAAAAATAAAAAAATATGGCTTTATAAATAAACAACCTGTTATAAATAATAATATTATGAGAAACTAATATGGTTCACAGTTTGTAATGATACTCTCTTGAATTTTTATCCGCTGCTGTAACTAGAGTGCTGTTGTGTGCATCATCACTGTGCACACATGGCCACTGCTGCGCCGCACGATGCGCACAACAACGCTCCAGTTACAGCAGCGGATAAAGGTCTTACTCTCTTGTTAACTTACAATAGAGAAAAAAAAATAAAGGGAGGGATTGCATTAGGGTGTGTATACAAGAAAGGCTACACGGACAGGAAAAAGACTGTGTGTCAGAGAATGTGAGATGACGTGACTACTGGTAGCATGCATGTCATGTTCCCTTTAAAAGAAAATTTCTTCTCATCACAACTATTAGTTATTGAAGGACCTACCATGCATCCTTGTGTTTCATAGCTAATTGGTTGGAAGTAGGGGTGTCAATTTTGGACCGGAACCGTCCCGCTAGGAATCGGAATCGATCCACCCAATAGCTTATTGGTTCAGATCTGGTCTGGTCCCAGGAACCGTTAGAACCGGAAGAAATGATCAGGACTGGATTATCATCTAATAAAATCTTACGAATGATGTCATACAAAAGAAAAACAACTTCAAGCTGTGTTTTTTATATTATCTCCATTCATACCTAACAACTGCAATGTATAGATTATTATTTCAATAAAAATCATTATTCACGAACCACCAAATTGGTGATGACAGATGGCGAGCTATTATAACTGTTTGCTATTTCTAAACTCTCTCTCTCTGTCTTTGCATAAACAAAGCCTAAATATGAGGAATTATGTGAAAATTGTAGACATCACATATCTGTTTGCATGAGATGATAATATATACATTGACACATTGGAATGTCTACCATTTTTCTAGAGCAACTCCTATTTTCCTTGTTTTGGGCTCTACATTATAATAATGTTTGAACCCACTTAGGAACCGGAACCGGACCACCCATTACTTAATGGTCCTGGATCTTAGATTTGGAACCGGTGAGCTTATTGGTCCGGATCTGGTCTTGACATCTTAGAGCCGGAACCGCTAGAGAACTAGACTGATAGCCCAGAACCGGACCAATTGATACCCCTAGTTGGAAGTCATCATATGGAATGAAAAATTGTGAGTACTATACATACATAATAATTCATGGTATTTTCCTTCACTAAAAATATAGGTAATGTTTTATTTTTGGGCAAAGGTTCCAAAAAGTTAGAGTAGGAAACCGTATCAATGAGAGGGTGGAAAATGATTTCGCTTAGTAAGGGGCCTACGTTTTGTTTGAGAAAAGACAATATCAATGTAGGCTCCATGTTCATTTTGTGAGAGGGCATGGGAAGAAATCCCCACTCCGGTGTCATGGGAACTTTTTCCCTTAAAGTTCCGTTTGGTTGCAAGGGAAATTGAAGTGAAAGCCGGAAGGGAAGTGAAAAATTTTAAACCTAAAAAGGAAACTTTTGCAACCATTACTTAACATGATTGTATAAACTACTTAAATTTTGTACCATATTTGGTAATGATACTTTTGAGATATAATTTTTATTTTAATCTTCAAATTCAAGGGATTTAGGTGCAAAGTAAAGTGAAATTTAATAACCAAATATAGAATGATTCAGAGTTAGCGACATAACGGATTTTATCCTCTCATGTTCCCTATCTCCCAGTTTCTCTCAAGTAACCCCTTAAAATCAAGACATGTGACACTTTTTAATCCAACGGGAGAATCCAACCTTAACCTAACTTCATTCTCTCTCCTCTCTCACTCCTCCCCATCCCTCCCTCATTTTCTTTCTTTCTTCTTCTCCACAGAACACCACCACTACACCTACAACTCCTGCCCCCATCCCCTACTCTTTCTGACGCCCCCACTCTACTCTCCCTCCCCAACCTCAATCTGCTCCTGCCCTCCCCATTCCCTTCTCCTTCTCCCCCAACTCCACCTCCAACCTTGCCCTCGCGACCCACCCTTCTTCCCATCCCAGTCCCTACCTTTACTCTGTTTTTCCACCTTTCCTAGACATAGGGCCGCATGAAATGACCGTAGCACCCTTGGAGATTTTCTCCTTTCCATGGGGGCACGACAGTCATTTCATGCAACCCTGTGTCTAGGCGCAGGAGCCGAACGCTGCACGTGACCAGGTAGTGTTCTTTTCCCCATAATTAAGATATAGTTATATTAAATCAAGGTCGGGTTAGGCCGGGTTCAGCCCAAGGCTTCAGCCTAGGCCCGGCCCAACCCGACCTTGAAAGTCCCAGCTTAGGCCAACCTTATAGGTTAAAAAACCCAACCAAGTCTCTATTCGGGCTCAATGCGGGCTCGGATTAATAGGGTCAAACTTACACCCCTAGTACATGTTGGATATTTTGACAGTTATTTTGTGTCCATCAAAGCCTTGCCATATTGTATAATTTCCTAGTGGGGATTGGATGGAAATATAAAAACGGACGCTTTATTATGTTGAATATTGATCCATTTGAAATTCTAGATGGTTCACTGCCAGTTGTGTTTGGCAACATAAATTTCTAGTAGTCTTTTTTTCTTGTACCTAAGAGGCACTTATTGTTACATTTATATTTTGTATGTCTGTGGTGAACCAATGGTTGATGTCTACCAATAGGACTGACTATACACCAACCGCTCGCATATATGGTACGGATGGGGGTGACACTCAATAAGGTTTCCACTGCTCGTTTAGGAAGAATATCCAAGTAAGAGATTTGTCAGACTGTGACTAATTAAAGTCCTGGTCAGGTGTTTGATTTGTAAAGAATTTACAAAAAGTGATTTTATTATTATATTAATTAAGTTATTATTAAAAATTATTTTCAAATGTTTTGGATCCAATCACTGGTCATGATATTCCTACTAATTAATTGCAATGGATTTAATTATATGGCGATGATTTTATTCCACAGTTGTTAGATCCATTGCGGATGTTGGTGTTGTTGGGGAGAGGGGGGGAGAGTGTAGAAAAAATATTCTTTAGGAAAGAAAGAGCTTAAGCGAGAGAAAAAATGTGTTTTCTTCTTGCCAAGGTTTTAGCCATTGGAGGTGGTGCAGTCAACGAAAGTTACGACCTCATGCTACATTCCATTGGAAGAACGTATAACTTGTGCATTCTATACAACTTACAAATCCAATATCGATTTTTTATCACATGTGTTCATTAAGATCCTTGTTCCATTAATTTATGTAATGGATTTTGTATCGTTGCGCTTCTGCCGCTGCCAACAGTACATATGTGGACTAGGTGGGTGACCTATTAAGAAGTAATTCAAATGAATTTGCAACTGTTAATTTTGCACTACATAATTATACTGTTAGGAAATTAAGAATAGATCTAATCAATTAGCTAAGTTTTCTTCTACAGTGTTGGGACATTGTTAGAGCGAAGCCCTAGAATATTAAGAAAATAAAAATAGGTCTAATCTAGCAAAGAGTGACAAGCACAACATTTAAAAAAAAAATTTAAATATGAGTAACAAAAATTAGGTCCTAGGTGGATTTTTTCTGTAATCTTCTTTTTATTATTATTATTTTTAATGTGGATAGATTGTAAACACTAGACAAGCTTACATCCAATTCCAAGCACAACATCCTTATTTTTTAATATAGGATAACTTGGTTGAAATAGTATGAAACTTGATCTAAAACGAAAGAAAGTTTCACCAAGTTTCCATGAAACTTAAAGGTCCACCAAATCAAAAGAAAAGGGTATAGGAGCTAGTAAGATTGGAAAGGAAGAGAGATGGATTCAACTCAGCTTAATTTCTAAGAAATTGTGAAGTGGGGTTATTAACTAATAGAGTAAATAAAAAGATGATTTAAGGCCTTGTATTCTAGGTTGACTTGTTATAAGGGTGTAAGTGGACTTCTATTTGCTTGCAAGAGATTCCAACATCAATATGTGCATCACATTTTAGAGGGGGGGGGGGGGGTGTCCTGTACTGAGCCGCTGTGCGGCTGTGCGATGTGCCCACCCACTCGGTTTAGCTCTCTTGTTTTTTTCAAGTCATCAACCAATGAGAAAGAGCAGCAAAAGAAAAAAGAGCAGCAAAAGTGGCTTTTTCTTCTTCTTTCTCTCTGCTTTTCGTTATTGTCCAACTCACAATCCATAAACTAAACTCTCTCCAAATATGTAAAGAAAGAAGACTTTAAAAAAGAGGGCTCTTGGCTGAAGCTTTGCACACGGAGGCCACACGGAAAAGCAACCAACCTTCTGTAATTTCTTCACAAACACCTCCCAAACCCAGTCACTCGGTCTCACTTTCTGACAAGACTTTAAAAGGTTGCCTTACTTTCCTTTTGACCCTGATAAAGTGATGTTTCACACACACTCTCTCTCTCTCTCTCTCCACTTCATTTGAGCTCACGAAACACATTAATCAACTAAGAATGAGTTTAGCTGTGTTATAGAAGGCAATGTTTTGAGGAGATGAGCACAACACATTCTTGCCATGTCAAATGTGTTTGTGCCAAAACAGACTCTGGCATGTGTACAAGGCAAAAAAAATTTCTAGATGCATGAGGAAACATGTTTATTATGGATGATGTAACAATTAATTTAAACTATTTCACGTATGAGGAATGCTCTAAATTCGGATTTTTTTTTAGTGAACAAGGAAACCATTGAACCAGCCCAAGTTTACGGTTTAGGTCCTAGGGAAAACCCCGGTTACATGAAGCCTCCCCCACCCCCTGTAACGCTTCATTCATGGGAACTCAAACCTAGGACCCCATGAACGAAGCACATCGTCCTAAACCAGTCGAACAAACCCACAAGAGCAGTACCACATGTCAAATTTCAAACTCAAATTCAATCATACAAACTCCCTCTCATGTTGAGATTATCCATTTGTATTTGCAGTCATATCTATCTTTTCAGTGAGTTTCATTTTTCCATTCGCTTTTAAAGTTTTGTTTTATATAATTTATTTATTTATTTGAATTAACATTTTTTTTGGTAAAATTTTGAACCGACACATGACATATATGTTGGGGGTACAATGTCATGTATTCCATTGCTTGATTTGTGGGTTGAATCCAAAGGGCCTTTAAAAATTTTTAGGGACTATATGGGTATTTTGGTAAATTTCCTATATATGGTTTTGCTAGAAATATGTAGAGATGGTTCTTTCTCTAGAACGCATTCTGAAAGAGGTGTGAGGACGAGTTGATATAACCCTAGTCTCCATTGATAGTGAAACAGATCTCATCTCACCATGGATGTAGGCAATCTTACCGAACCACATAAATCCTTGTGTTCATTGGGTGATTGTTATTTACGATTTCCATTCTTTTCTACATCGTGTTAGGTTTTGTTTTTCAACAACATACGCAAGGGAATATCTCAGGATATTCCTACCCACAAAAAGTTCAAACTCATCCAACCTAGTAGGTTAATATTTATGAGCATTCATTTAGATTCCTTATTATGGAAAAACCACTTGTAAATAAAACGGGAAAAATGGTTAAATAATTGAGCACATGAGGAAATATGCAAATACATGATAGAACACACTGACTCATACCATTTAATTAGAGTCTCAAATTTGACACTTTGAACATTAATGTTCTTTTTTTTTTTCCATTCAATGGCTAAAATATTTCCTTGGTTGGCATGTCACGTAGCAGAAAATTAGGCCTGCTTTTATACAGGGAAGCCTACTGCCTACATGATCTCATTTTTGCCTCCTTTTTCTTAATCTTTGTTGGGTTCCCACCCGCCCCCCCCCCCCCTCCCTTTTTTCTCTTTTTTAACCCAACTTTTCCACCACTTTCCCACTTCTCCTTTGCGGTTAGACCCACAAAGAAAAGTATTGGCAAGAGAAAAAGAAAGCTTTTCATACCCTTTTGTAAGTTTCAGTTGCAAACAATTGGGAGCCCATGAAACTTAAAAGGGAACAAGTCTCGCAAAAGATAAAACAGCAAAACAAACACAGTCGTTTGAAAGGTACATATATCCAATGCTTATAAAATAAAATAAAAACTCAGATTTTGCTGCTATATCTCTTCAGAGGTTTACTTGTATGAATAACTATGAGCTTTACTAACTCGAAACATTCAAAACCAACCAGTCTGGGTCTCCCCTCCATTTCTTTGAAACGAACCCTTTGATCAAGAATTCCCAAGTTATCATCATCCTTGGTTGCTCCAACATTGCACCCACTCCTTTCTCTGAGGTTCAACTTATCAAACAGAACTACTACACTACCTCACTAGTTGGAATGCAATTAAAGTTGTCTACTCTAGGGCCTCTATAAAAAGATGTCCAGCATAGGAATAATGGCTTGTGACTTTATGTTCACAGCCCCACTTTATTTATAATGATATGGAGAATATTCTAGAATAGGTATAAGGACTGAAATACCCTTAAGACAAAAATACCCTTGAACCCATATTACAACACTCCTCAAGTTGGTGCATAAATATCGCACATGACCAACTTGCTAACTATAAAACCAAAACTTTTACTACTAATTCCCTTAGTGAGAATATCAGCTAACCTTATTGCTAGGTTGAATAAAAGGCACACAAATGACTCCTAGTTCCAGCTTCTCATTGATTAAGTGACGATCAATCTCAAAGTGCTTGGTGCGATCATGTTGAACTAGATTATGTGCAATACTTATTGTTGATTTGTTGTCACGGTAGAGGTGCATAGGTAGCTCAACATGAATACATAAATCTCGAAGAAGTTCACATATACCATGGGTCATAGCTCGAAACTCTACTTCTGCAATGGATCGAGCAATTACAACTTGCTTCTTGCTCTGCCAAGTAACCAAGTTGCCTCCAACAAATGTGCAATTGCCTGAAGTAGGTCTCCTGTCATCCAGACATCCTACCTAGTTTGAACCGGTGAAAGCCTCAACTTGCAAGCGATTCTGAGGAGAAAAAAGTACACCTTTTCTAGGGGAAGACTTCAAATACCTCAAAGTCCTCTATATTGCCTCTAGATGAGTTGAGAGATGATCATGCATATATTGGCTAACCACACTCACAACAAAGGGTATATCTAGCTGTGTGTGGGACAGATATATCAGTCACCCAATCAACCTTTGGTAGCTACCCTTACCCACTGTAATGTAGCTTTAGATAGGTAAAGGACCCACTAGAGGCCAATTATCCAGGATCCAATGACAAAGGACCAAAGGGGTTGTTGGTTCTGCAGTTCCAATAGAGCAATATAGAAGTTTAGGTCAACTTTTAGGGTTAGGTTTGGAGGAATGGGGGTAATTTTTATATGGTAATGCTAGGAAGGTCTAGGGGAAGCTAACAATGAAGGTTTGAATTTCAGAAAATTAGGGTTAGGGTTTCAGGTTTTGGGTCTTAGAATTTAGGTTGAAAATTAGGGTTTAAACTTGGAATTAGGGCATGGGGGTAAGGTCAAGTTCTGTACTGGTAGGGAACAAAACTCGACCAAGGTATGAGGCCTAGGTGAGGGCTGGAAGTGTTAGTTCTGAAAACTCTAGGGTTTTTGGGTTTAATGAAGTTGGGGAGAAATTAGGGTTTAAGATGGGGGAATGGGGCAGAGCTTAAGGTCGAGTGTAAGGGGTGTGGAGAGGGAACTGTGGTCCGAATTTGGGCTGAATCTGATGAAGGATGAAGGCTGGTTGGAGTTAAGAAGATCTAGGGTTTTGGGGGAATTCAAATAAAATAAAAGGGGGGCGGTAGAGGATTAGGAGAAGAAGGGAATGACTGAAATACTAAATCACTTACTAGAATTTCAGGTCCTTCAATGGCAGCAGCTGAGAACTTGGAAGGATAGAACCACCTTCAAACTTAGGGATCCTCTCGGCCGTCACGATGTAAGGAGTCGTAGGAAATCCACCTAGATAGAACCACAAGGATGCAATCTCAAAAGGAGCAGAAGCAACAACAATAGCGGCAGCACAATCCTATATTTTTTTTAATTCATAAAATTGTGGGGGAGCCTCCCACGATTTCATATTTATAATAAAAGGCTAATAGCCAAATCCTAAGACAGTCTAAACACTTCCCTCACTTAAATCGTGGAAGGAAATGACTACAATTAAAAACTAATTACTTAAAACAATAAAAAGACCTAATTGTCCCTAATAACTTAAAATAAAAGACAATTAAATCACTTAAATTGAACCAATTGGATACAACCAATTTGAACCGGTTCAATTAAAAAACATAAAAATAAACTAAATATTAAGCTAATCCCGTATGCAACCTATGTACCTTAGTTTAGGCCCATTAAAGTGGCATATTACATAGAAAACCCTTGGGCTTAAAGGCCCAACATATAGATATATATATCCCAACCCTAGACTTATTTCTAAAGAAATAAGTCCATTTAGATGATGAATCTGCATCACACTGGCTCTCCATCCTTACTCTTTAAATGAGTATTAGGCTCTAATGGTGTATCGACAGGCTTAAATCCTAGCATTCCTGTGTCAGATAAAAGATCCAGTGTATACTTTTGTTGAAAGAGCAACCTCGATCCCAAGAAAATATCTTAGCTTTCCCAAGTCCTTAATTTCAAACTCTTTCCCCAAATAGACTTTCAGTTTGCCTATTTCATCAGCATCACTTCCAATGATTACAATGTCATCTATATAGACAATCAAAATTGTAATATGTTGGTCCGTCTTCTTGATAAACAAAATGTGATCAGCATTACTTTGTTTATAACCAATTGACACCACGAACGACTAACCAAAGCTTTAGGGGCTGTTTTAGATCATATAAAGCTCTCTTCAAATGATACACTTTGCCCTGAGTCTCTGGGGCAGCAAAGCCAAGAGGGATATCCACATACACCTCTTCTTCGAACTCCCCATGGAGGAAAGCATTCTTCACATCAAGTTGTTGAAGATCCCATCCTTGGTTAACAACACAAGAAATAATTACCCTGACAATGTTCATCTTTGCTACTGGGGCAAATGTTTCTTGATAGTCGATCCCATGAGTCTGGGTAAAACCTCCAACAACCAGCCTTGCCTTGTATCTTTCCACCAATCCATCAACCTTCTATTTAACTGCGAAAACCCACTTGCAGCCTACGAGTTTCTTTCCTAGAGGAAGAGTCACCAAATCTCAAATGTCATTTTTTCCCAAGACACTAATTTCTTCATTCATTGCTTCTTTCCATCTCGAATTAGCTAGTGCTTCCTGCTAGATGTTAAGAATGGAAACAGAGGACAAAGAAAGAAGGAGAAAGAGAGTCATATAAAACAACATTAGAAATGGGATGCTGAGTACAAGTTCTACATGTTACGAATAGCAATTGGTAAGTCAAGACTAGGATTAGAAGTAGACTCACCAGAAAGAATAGAGTTACTAGAAGAACTTGGGACAAGTAGTGTCGATTCAAGAGCAGTGGTGGTGGTATTATCAACTTGCTTTCTTTTATGCCACGTTCCTCAAGTGAATGTCTTCAAGGTGTTGGGCTCCCCAGGCTCCCCTTTAATTAAAGGATGCTCATGTTTTGCTCTATTATACCATCCTCAAGCTCTATGGACGGATCTTCCATTGTAGGCACATGCACATCCACATCTAATGGCGCAATTCTCTTCATTTGCAGACTCCCCCTAAAGAGGTCCATGTGTTGGGAAATAGGCCTCAAATTCCCGAAATATTACATCCATAGTGATATTCAACTTCTGGGAAGGAGGGTGACAGCACTCATACCCCTTCTGGGTAGTAGCAGAATATCTCAAAATAAAAATGCAACGAAGCCCCTTGGGATCAAATTTCCCATTGACATGACGATTTCGAGCAATACAACGCAACAAAATACCTTACACCACAAAGGAAGAAGAACCCAATAATACGTCAAGACGACAGCGAGCTGCCAAAACCCATGAGGGCAGCCGATTTATAAGATAGACCGTCGAAAGCACTGCATCACCCCAAAACCGAGAAGGGATAGACATTGCAAACATAAGAAATCTTGCCACTTCCAAGAGGTGACCATTATGTGCTGGAGTGTCTACACAAGAGGTCTGGTATATTATTCCATGAGTAGATAGATATGCCTGAAGAGATGCGTCGATGTATCTTTCCCATTGTCAGTCCGAAGTATTTTCACCTTGGCATCAAACTGAGTCTAAATAATTTTATGGAACAGCTGAAAACAGGAGAAAACATTGCTCTTCTGGCGCATAAGGTAGACCCAAGTAGTACGACTAAAACAATCAATAAAAGTAACAAACCACTGGTAACCAGATGTAAAACCACAATGGGCAAGGCCCTAAACATCAGAATGAATTAAACTAAATGGAATTAAACTTCTATTATCTGAAACCGGGTAAACAACTATAGTTTACTTTGAAAAAATGCAAGCATCACCAGAAAAATTGTTTGGGTTACAATTCTTTACTAAACTAGGAAATAAAGTAGATAAAACCTCTAGAGGAGGGTGGCTCAAACGACGATGCCAACGAGTCAGGAAGAGAAGCCTGAGATACCAAAGCTGATGGAGAACTATCAATCAAGTAGAGGCCACCAACCACTTTACCACTGCCAATCATACGACCCGCCTCCAAGTCCTGAAAAAGACAATGGGTAGAAAAGAAAATTACTTCGCAATTTAAATCTAGTGTAAGACTACTAATAGAGAGTAAATTAGTAGAAAATTTGGGAACATGCAATACAAAAGAAAGAGATAACGAAGGAGTACACTTAAATGGTGCCCTTCCCAGAAACAGCGGAGAGGGAGCCATCAAACACACAGACTTTACTGTTACCTGACAAAGGATAATATTGAAAGAATTGAGTAGGAGAACCTGTCATGTGGTCAGTGGCACCTGAGTCAATTATCCATGAAGTGGACATGACTATGGCACAATGGCCACCAAAAGGAATACTTGACTGTGAAGAGGAAGATGGAGCGAAAGTCCCTTCCAGGGACGTAGCAGAGGCTGCAGAAGGCGCTGGTGAAGAAGATGAGTCCAGCCTGGTCATCAAGCGACGTAGGGTATGTAATTCCTCCTGGGAAAGAGATGGATCGGCAGTAGTATCTTCAGATGTGGTGTTATGAGCCTTGGCTGAAGAAGGGTGACCCGGTCCACATCTGCAAGTATCAGTGGGACACCCATGCAATTTCTAGCATTCATCTCTAGTGCCTTTCTTTACCACAATAGTCACACTTCACTGGAACACTGGCAGAGGTAGAACGGTCACTAGTACCACAAGGAAGACCCCCACGGGAAGCACTTGGTGGACCAGAGTAAAGAGCTTAATGTTCCTGTGTAAATGAATGAACCATGGCACTGTGACAACTGTCTTCTGAATGCACCATGGCATAAGCCTATTCAAGGGATGGAAGGGATCACGATTCAGGAAATGGACCCGAATCTGATCAAACTCAATACTGAGGCCGGCAAGGAAATCGAACACACGGAGGCCATCTCCCCCTTTTCTAAATGCAGTGGTATTCGTATCACATCTAGCAGTGAAAGACCCATAGAAATCCAACTTTGCCACAAACTGCGAAAGGTGGAATAATGTGATATAGATAATTCATGTTGCTTGGTTTCATGAATTTTTTCCAGAGTTCATAACACTGGGTTGCATTACCAACTTGAGAATAGGTGTCTTTGACTGTCTTCCAAATCTCGGCAGTAGTATCAAGAAGGAGATAGCCCCTGGCTATGGTAAGATCCATGGAATCGATGAGTTATGACCATGGCAAGAAAGTTGAACATTACCCATTTGTTTTGAGAAGGACCAACAATTGTAGGCTTAATGGAATCTCCTATACTGTAGCCAAAAAGACCATCCGAACCAATAGCAAGATCATAGTTATCAAGGCATCGCCTAGACGTCCAGTCTCCTTGATATCCTTGGGCCCCTTGCCGTCTTGTTGGTATCGCCTGATTTTAGACCCTCTCCAACGCCATGGTTGCCATGCCGGCTTGACAACTATGAGCAAGAATCAAGATAGGAAGACCGTGACTACATCAAATAATTGGGTCCCATCTAATTTAATGGAGCTAACAGAGAACGGAGGAAAATCACGTTAATTGACTCCTTCCTGTCCAGTAGATGCGGTGGTGGTTAAATCAGAGTCTATGGTTGCTGGTAAAGATAGAATTCAACAAAACATCATCTCTCAATAGATCCCACAAAAAACATCAACAATCCCAATGGAAGAGGGATAAAGACCCTTGGTGGGAGGTAACTCACCACCAAGGATGAAGAAGAGGAGGCGGAGGCGTGCGGTGAAGTCGCTGGAAGAAGGCGGTGACGGCGGTGGTGCTTGGCGGTGCTGGAGGGAAGAGAGAGAGCAGTGACAGTAGCGGTGCTGAAGTCGAGATCGAGAGAGGGAGACAGCGGAAGGTTTGGTGGTGGCTGGCAATGCAAAAAACAAGAAAGGGAGGAGGGAGAGGACGGTGTTCTAGGGTTTCGTGATGGAGGGCATTAGGGTTAGGATCCCATTCTGGATCCTAATTCTGATACCATGTTGAGAATGGAATAATGACTTGTGACTTCATGTTCACAGCCTCGCTTTATTTATAAATGATATGGAGAACATTCTAAATAGATACAAAGACTGAAATACCCCTAGGACAAAAATACCCTTGAACCCATATTACAACAAAAGAAATAAAATATTTAAAGGTACCTAAAGAACCATTCAGTCCTAACTAGTTGACCATAGCAATGACATTGTAAATATAGTACCAATGACGAACCAATCAAGCCCAACTAGTTGACCATTGCAATGACATTTTAAGTACCCTCCAGTCCCAGATTTCCTTGTCAGGAAACGTGCAATTATAATACAGCAACTAAAATAAATTTCATCAATGGGCTGTGATTAGGAATTTAAACTATAATAAGATACATAAATTCAAATTTTTAAATATAGAAAAAAAAAAAAGGCAAAACTACTATTCCCAAAAAAAAACTAGGAGAGAGAACCCTCTTACAAAAGGTTGGGATTACTATGAGATTGTGGATCAGTCTCCAAGAATTTTCTGTTTCTTGGCAGTGTTCATGTATGGTCTGATTACCCATTCATTCTGGGCTTCACTCTGATCCACCGTCCCCAATTTGATCTGTGGAATACAAGAGATCAGAAAACGAAGAACGATAAACATCAAATAACACATACCATTCAATCTAGAAGAAAATGTACAGATGCCTTGATTCTGGTTCCATTCCATAAAGCAATAGTAAAAATCTATAGCACAATCATGCTGCTTGAATAATCTGCATTTTCTAGTTCATTGACAAAATCAAGACACATTCAATGCATCTCATGCACAAAAAATTCCATATTGAAGGATTATCTGGACTTAAACAAGGGCTTTGATAGGATAAAACTTTGTATCCTATTTGACGTTGGTCATTCAGAGGCTGACATTATTTTTCACTCACTTGACATCTAAAAAATATACTGTTTTTCAAAAATGTAGTGGATACAAAACATGATTAAAATAACAGTTAATTCTTCAAACAACCAAAATATCAAACAATTCAACCTTAATTGCTTATAATGTCTTGGACATTAGACATTATACTTTCAAAAGGATTAAAATATCTATACTTTATTAAATTTACTTTATATATACATATGCATATGTACAACTGTAGGTAGTAATTACAATGAATAAATGCTCCAAAGTTCTAACCCCTCCTGTGTTCCACATTAACCACTTCACTAATATCATTAAGGGGAATCACAACCCCCCATCCTGGGTGGCAATTAATTTGTGATAGTACCAATATGACCGTCTCCAAATATAAACCTGCCACTAGGAGCAGCTAACATGTCCAGGTACATGGTTGGATTTCAGGTCCACAGTTGTCATGGCGTCGCCATATTGTTGCCATGGCCCGCCATGGCGTCCTGTCTCTCTTTCCCTCTTTGATTTCTTCTTCTTTAATTTTTTGTTTCTTCCCCAACCTTAGACCCACTTCCTGTTTCCCTAAATCTCCTCTTTTAGCCTTGGTTTCTGAGTTTTTTCTTTCTATCGTGTTATTGCAAGGTTGAAGAAGATATATTAAGTTTTTAAAATTGCAAGGACAACTTATATTATTTAAATTAAACCCCCTATATTCTCTATCGCTATTCTGTTTAGCCCATTCAGTTTTCTCTTTAACTCCATTAAATTACAGTTCTGCCACTCCTTTACAACTTCAGATTAATTACAATTCTGCCATTGCTCTTATAAATCTTGATTTATCTACTAGTTTGCCATTTAACTTTGGATTTAATTACAATTCTGCCATGGTCGACATGATCGCCATGGCAACGCCATGGCGGGCGACGTGTCGATATATCGATCAGACATCCCTCCACCGACTTGGATCGCCGTGATGCCGTGACAACTATGTTCAGGTCCACCTTTACTGTAGCAGAAAGGAGGCTCTAGTTCCTGTACTTGCCCAAAGTAGAACAGCCATTTGCCTCCAATGAGGCCAGCTCATTGACTTCAAAGCTTGACGGTACTAAGGTACCTCCAGTTCTACTCAAGAAGAGTAAAATGTAAGCCAGATCAATGTTTGCTTCCCTAGAAAGGATTTGGAGTCCACCCTAGAAACCAAGTATAGCCCAATTCCAGTAACAGTAGCAAACACAAAAACCAAGATTTTCACTATATCATGTGAGTCCACCAGTCAAAACCCCCCAACTGAACTCAAAAAATAATTCTCACCCATGAAATCTACTTTTTCATCCTGTAAGAACTCTGTGACCTCTTTTTTAGAGGGGAAATACTAACAGGAATAGCCCTACTAAGTCTTCAGGAGTTCTAGCCAGAAGCATCTGTCCCAACATAAGCAGTGCTACTCAGCAAACAAATTCTGTGAAACCTCTCATTTTCCAACCTTGCACTAAGAACCTCTTATGACATGTTCCCTGCCAAAAAGTCTGACAAAGCCATCTCCTTCCTTTTGGTAGATTTTTCCCTTGAACTTGACCAAAAGTGCAGTCAAGCGTTTCTCTGCTAGAATTCCTCCAGACAAGATAAGTTTATTTTATTCCAATAGAAAGGTTTGCTTCCTGTCTCCAAAGAGTTCCAGTCAATCTAGCTACAAATTTTTGTAATGAAATTTAGAAATTTCCGGCCCAACATTATATCAGGTTCAATAACTCATCGCTATAAAATTAGATGGTAGGAAGGCAGATAAGCGAAGTACAATCCTCTCTAAATACAACAGGATGAGAAACACAGAACGATTCCTTACACCATTACATAAAAAATAAAAAAAAAGGGCGTACCCAGTGCATGAGGCTCCAGCCACTGAAGGGTCTGGGGAGGGTCATAATGTACGCCGTAACATACATCATAAAATTCATCACAGGGAAACTAAAATCTTTATCACAAAAGTAATCCAAGGTTCATAGATGGAGATTGGCAACCAAAACATCAAGTCAGTTAATATCCAGTGAGAAATAATGCTAAGGCTGCTTTCCTGTCCTATGTAATACAAAGATCCTAACAGGAGTAGCTACGATTCTTTTCGGAGCCGGCCTTTCCTTTCCTGTCGGAGGGGTAGGATAGGGGCAAGGGCAATGATCCCCAGTTTATCAACTTATCTGTCTAGGCATTAGTATGTTCCACATTTCTATCTTTTAAATTCCAAGTAGGTATAAAATTATCAATGAACAAACAATGCATTTTTCTGTCAAAAAGTAACAGATTATAATTTAATCAAACAGAACATCCAGCAAATCACCTGATAAAGGCGCAACTCAAAGCGAGGACCAATCTCCTTAAGCTCAATTGATTTAGGACCTCCATGTTTCTCATATATATGATGCCTGCACATTCATAAAGCATCAGAAAGTGAATATCAAAAGAACATACTATATACTGCTTTGGATCTCAAGCTAGTTCAGCAAACACCAAAACCCAAGGGGATAGACCTTTGTAAAATTCTGTTAGCAAATTTTGAAGACCCTGAATCCCTACAGAAACAACTAAGTGCCATTGCCACTAGAAGACAGATAGAAAAAAGATTGATAAAAAATACCATGAATAAGACAGATGCTCAACTTGAAAGGCCACCTGATTCTAACTCAAGAGTATGTGATACCACCATGGAACTCGGTTTCACAGGTTTCCAAGACGAGATAAGGGGGAACTTTAAAAAAATATCAGGTTTCGTCTCAGTTTCGCATGTTTAGACCATGTTATGACCGAAACAGTAGTTTCAGTCGAAATATGGTTAAACCAACTTGAAGCAACCTTATAAAATACCCCATCTCGACCGAGACATGCTCATTTCGACTAGGAGAGCCTAGTTTGGGCCAGATTTTTGCATTCTTCGCTCAACTTCGACAAATCTTGCATCTAAGAGCTGGTGTTTGCATCCTAGAGTGGTGTTTCAACCTTCAATCAAAAGGGTAATAGTGTTCTCTTCACAAATATCAAAATTTGTGCACTTTTTTTAAGAAATATATGGTAGAATTCTTTCAAATTTACATATGTGAGCTACGATCTACGACTCCACGGAGCCAGAACTTTTTTTTGGTTGTTGAATTATATTTTTTATTTTCTGTTTTATAAATGTGCTATTTTCCTACAACATATATTTGAAAAAAATGTCTTATATATGTTGGATGATGATCAATTTAATATATGTTAGACACCGTTGGCCGATCTACGGCTTGACGATGTCGAAATTTTTATGCTGTTTTTATTCATTTATTTATATTTTTTTATTTTGAAAAATAATTGCTGAAATTAAATAAAAAATACATAATAAATAGGAGAAATATGCTGTTTTAGTTTAAAAAAAGGTAGAAAGAGAGTTAAAGTTCGTAGAATATGTTTTCAGTTGTGTATTTGATTAATAATGTTATGTTCTTTAATTAGTTTATCTTAATTAATAAATTAGTATTTATTAAAATAATGTAAAAATACTTTTAAAAAGGCCAAAAATAGCGTACTTTGGGGGAAATTTAGAATATTCATTGTTGTTGTTTAGGAGTCATATTTATAGTGTTCTTGTTAATAATCTATCTGTTCTTGTTGCAACACGTTTGTAAATCCCAAGTACTGAAATATAGGAGACACTGCATGGCAGCATGGGAGACCCCTTTCAACTGCCAAGAAGAAGTTAGAATGTAATTATTGTAGGAAGCAAATAATGGGAGGCGAAGCCACTAGATTGAAGGCGCATCTTGCTGGTGGAGATAGGAATGTGATAGGCTGCCCTAATGTGCCAAGTCAAATAAAGTTTGCTATGGCACATCTTAGGGGTGGACTAGCAACCAGGAGGGAGAAAAGGGCAGTCAGAGAGGAGTTTGAAGAGGCATGTCTAAAGCAGTATCCTAAGTTAGGGGATGAGGATTATGATGAGGAGGAGCCAGATGAGTTTGATGATTGTGAAACTGCGGAAGAGGCTCCACAATTGAGAAGGGCAAAGGTGATGAACAAAGAGCAACAACGGATTGATGATGAGAGAAGGTTACAGATGGCCAGGGGAGCTGGTTCATCTAAATAGGCTAGAGATGAGCATGTGCCAGAGCAACCCCGTAGTAGGAGGTTGAGACTTTGAGAGCCAAAGATTCCACTAAGGAGGACCCAGAGTGTGAGGGCCCCAAAACCAGACCCAGTACTAGCCCCACGGCCCTCAGCCCCACGAGCTGTACCCCACCCCCAGTGAGGGCTCCAGATGTTGAGATACTCCAAACAGATCGTGCACTCTTTCGACAACCAGAGTTTACGCAAAAGAAATTGAAACAAATGCGAACTAATGTGAAGGAGAAAGTGGGGATTGCTTTCTCCAAGTGGGTTTTCTACCACAGCATTCCAGCCAATATCACCCAAGGGCCATACTATCAGCATATGTTGGATGAGAAAGTAAGGTTGGATCTGGAGTGAAGGGACCAACACCATATGAGATGTACAATGTCTACTTGCTCTATCACAAGGAAGATTTGATGGAGTACATTGATGGGTTGAAGCCTATGTGGGAGCACTATGGAGTGACTGTGATGTGTGATGGTTGGATTGGACCAACTATACAGTCCATCAACTTCATGTTGAACTGTGATGGGAGGACTGTGTTCCTTAAGTCTGTTGATGCATCTAAAGAAAAAAAAGATGTAAAATATAATTACAAGTTTCAAAAGAAGTAGTGAAGGATGTTGGAGTAGACAACGTGGTGTAGGTTATTACTGACAATGGTAGTAACTTTAAGAAGGCTGGGGAAAAAAATGATGAACAAACCTAGATACAAACTCTTCTGGACACCATGTGTTGCTCATTGCATCGATCTCATGCTGAAGGACATGGGACATTTGAAGCTTGTGAAAGGGGTAGTGGAGAGGGCAAGACAAGTAAACACCTGCATTTTTAATCATGGATTTACACTGTATATGTTGAGGACCAGGTATGGTGGTGACCTAGTGAGATCAGGGATTACACGTTTTGCAACCAATTGGATTACACTTCAAAGTTTTGAGGCTAAGAAGGCTGGTCAGAAGCAAACATAAGAATTGATATAGTGTTGAAAATGGTGGTTCAACAGAGGAAACCAACCTTACCACTCTTATGGGCAGCAATGGATATGATGAAGGTGCAAGTGGAGGCAATTTACAAAAGGGGTAATCGAAAGTCTCTTGAGATTATCAAGGATAGATGGAAGAGGCAGCTCATGCATCCACTACATAAGGCTGGAGAGTTATTAGTTTATTAACTTCAATTCAACTTATCAATGTGCCGTTTTCATTATTTCTAATTGTAAAACTTTATTGTGTTCAGCATACTATCTAAATCCTACGTACCACTACAAGCATCGACTTGGGATGCAGCTAGATTTGATAAATGCAGTTCACAGAGTGGTGGAAAGGTTTGAGCCAAATTCCAATAGACAAGGGATTCTTCATGCTGAGGTGAGAACTAGTCATTGTTTAGTAGGTAAAAACATATGCAATTATACTTGTTGGTATTGATGCTAGTTAAAATGATAATGTCAGATGAAAGCTTTTTGGGATGCTACTTAGAGCTTCGGCCGATCAGTGGCAATATCCGCTCGGGAAGGCACTGTTGCTGGTTAGTATGGTTGAATTAGTCTTTTTATTTAACTATATACCTTTATTTACTATTACCTAACAATAATCTTTAATGCTCTCTAGCAGCTGAATGGTGGTTGCAATATGAAAGCGATTCACCCAACCTATCCAAGGTAGCATGTAAAGTGCTATCCCAGACATGTTCTGCCACTGGTTGCGAGCGTAATTGGAGTACGTTCAACCTTATATACTCCAAGAGGCGGAACCGATCGGGTGCAAAGAGACTAGAAGACTTGGTATATGTGCATTATAATATGAGATTGAGAGAGGAGCACATACGAATGGGCGTGGAACATGATATAAGCCCAATTGAGTTGGCAGACAGACATATTCCAAGTGGATGACGATGTTGAGAATCCCCTTTATGAGTGGGTCAGGGATTGAGGTGAGCCTTTATTAGATGAGGATGGGGGTCGACCCAACAGCAATATTGCTTCACAGGTGGGTGTTGATGTTGATGAGTATATGGAAACAAATGGCAGAGTTCATTCGTAGACCCCACATCCATTCGAGGTACACCCTGGTAGTAGTGGAGCTGATGATGATGACTGGTCCCCTTCCTCTGATGCTACTTAAGCACCTGCCCAGACTCAGGGCCATGGTGGTAGTAATGATGATGATGATGGGGGTGATGGTGGTGATAGCGGTGATGACGGTGGTGGTGGTATGAAGGCTAGTTGGTATTATGATGATAATCCCAAATTCGATTCCTTACGCAATGAGAAGGATCAAATGTTTCAGCAACCAGAGGCAGATCCAGAGCCAGATCCACAGAGATTCACAGGGGAGAGTCAGTTTACTCATGCAACATGGACTTGGACCTTCTAATGAAGAATCTGGGATGGATATATCTAGCTTGTCTAGAACTATGGAAGCCATGAGTTTGGGGGAGACTATAGGATCTGAGTATTGGCGCGTGCCATCCTTCACAGCAGAGACCCCTAGTCTACAACATCATGATATGGCTTCAAGAGTGTTGGATCAGCATCATATGGTGGTATGGACCATATGGTAGATATGTTGGTGGACCATCCTTCAAGAGCACCGATTCATTTGGATATGGAAGTGGTCATGATACATCTGCTGACATATGGATATGGGGATGGGTCAGGTGCTGGGTCATCCTTTGTCGACAATATCTTCGAGTATCCATCCCAGCCATTTGTGCCGGCTCCACCTTCTTACACTCTCGGTGATCCCTTCCCTAAATTGGGATATCTCAGTCAAGTTGATGATGGGGCTTATCAATGGGTAGTTATGGACTATTAGAACAATTGAGCCCAAAACATGTCATGGGATACATATGTGGTGCATTCAGAGGAACGGCTTCGCAATCTTCAGTGGTATACTGCTCGTGGATTAGACCCACTAAGAAACTCCGTATGGAATTGAGAAAGAAGGAGCAGCTTAATGTTTTATTTGGATAATATATATTATTCAGGGTTCTTGTACTTTAACTTTATGTGAACTAAGTATTTATGAAACCATTTTAGTGTATCATTCAGCCTTGTTTCCACTAAATTCGGCATCGACGGCGTGAATTGAACATGCCCCAAAATGAATTGAATCAAAGAGTGAGTTCTACCAGTGCCTTGGTAATCCAAGGACTTTTCAAAACAAATGAAAAGACTGCAATGCCAAGAAAAAGAAAAAATCAAATTAATTTTCTCTCCAGATACATCTATGGTAAAATGTTTACAAACCCTCCATTAACGCACCATCGACACTTCAATGTGATGCCAGCACCAAAATCTCCATTGTAAAGTGTGCTAACAACACCCAATTGCCGGGTCGAAGCCTCAATTTGATGCTGGCACCAAATCGCCATATAAGGTCTTAAAAGTGTGCTAACAACACCAAATTGTCGACTGCCAGTAGCCAATGACGCCTCTTTTGAGATGCTCCCATCTTGCCATTGAAGGACTGCAGAGATCTTCAATTTGACTTGGAATGATGCATCATTGCATCTGATAGTACTGTTGGAGAGTAACCCCAACAGGTTCTTTTAAGGAAAAGAACAGAAACCATTTACAACTAAGAAAAAGAAAATAAAAGAAAAATGTAAAGACTTGTTTGATTGATTTTTTGTGGATCTCTCATTTGATGCTGGATTTCCTCTTTTATAAGCAGCCTAGTAGTTAGGGTGGTTCATGTCAGTAACTGCTACTCAAATTTGAATAATTCCCTAAGAACGGTTTGCAAACGTATTTGTTTAACCCGATTGTACGGCCCAGTGATGACCGGAAATAGGGTGTAAACAAGAGTACATTAGCAAACTTGGGTCAATAACCACAAGTACCATTTTGAGTGGTTTTTTTGTGAAAATAGTTCATGCATTGTGTTTAAAATGTCAAAACTAGGCTATATGCAAAAAACCAGAATTAAAACTATTTTTGGGCCTCGAAACCACTGTTTTGAGTTGGCTGGCAAAAAGTACCAAGTTTCGACCTGGTTTCGGTAGGTTTCAACCATATCTCAGTTTTAGCCAGGTCGAAATCCGAGATCTTAAACCTTGGATACCACTTAGATATCCATAAGAGTATTCAATTCATAATTCTATGGATAGTTATGTACGATGGTTCAAAATCTAGATGGACCAACAAATGGCCACCAAGAGAACCTTCTGCAAGAATTGTTTCTTTTTCACCAAGCCACTGAAAGCCACAAAGCCAACAACTCATTCACAGTGTTGTGCACCAATTAATCAATATTGAAAGTTGAAACTTACCTATCCAAAAAAAAATATACATTGAAAGTCGAAACTCTCCATTACTTCTTGCCATACATTCATTGAAAAAGCGCAATGATTAAAAGATGGCGTAGTGACTCTCCATCACAGATAAGCCATGTAATTGCTAAGATCATGCCATTATGGATCGCCAATGGTCAAAAAAAGTTAAGAACCTGCCATTGCTGCAGTCTAGAGGAAATGACTGCTTTTCCAAAGGATAAGGTAGTGGGGGAAAGCAAGGGTGAAGAAATATGACGATCTCTATAACAATCTGAATTCGAAAGATTGGGAAAAAACTATTATAAGATAGCTAAAGTGAGAGAAAGGATGACCAGAGATTTAGACCATGTTAGATGTATTATAAATGAGGATGGCAGAGTACTAATAAAGGATGAGGACATTGAAGAGAGGTGGAAAGAGTACTTCTACGGGCTTCTTAATAAAGACTCCTCGAATGATAGGGCTGCGGAAATCGACATTATTCGTAGGGGCACCTCTTCGTGGAGATATATACGCAAAATTAGGATGCCTGGAGTAAATGAAGTGATAAGAAAGATGAAAGTAGTCAAAGCTCCATGCCCAAACAAGATCCTGGTTGAGGTGGGGAAGAACGTACGATTTTGTGGTCTATCTTGGCTAACCAAGCTGGTTAACAAGATTATGACCACTAGGAAAATGCCAAATGAATGGAAGAGAAGCATCGTGATCCCAATTTATAAAAACAAAGGAGATATTCAGATCTGTAATAACTATAGAGGCATAAAGTTAATGAGTCATACGATGAAGTTACAGGAGACGGTTATTGAAACCCACCTGAGAAAGGAGACTACTTTTTGGAAAACCAATTTAGTTTTATACCAGGAAGATCCTCGATGGAGGCAATTTTCTTACTAAGGAGACTCGTGGAAAGATATAGAGAGGGCAAGAAGGCTCTTCATATGGTCTTCACAGACCTAGAAAAAGCCTACAATAGAGTCCCTACAGAGTTAATCTAGAATATCCTAGAGAAGAGACGGTTGTCATGTAAATACATAGACATAATTAAAGATGTGTGTTGATGTGGTGACTAGCTTTAGAACGGCGAAGGGCCAAGGCAGTGAATTTCCAATTTCAATTGGGTTACACCAAGGATCAGCCATAAGTCCTTATTTGTTTGCATTTATCATGGACGACTTAACCAGAGGCATACAAGATGCGGTCCTATGGTGTATGATCATTGCAAATGATATTGTTTTGGTGGATGAGACAAAAGTAGGGGTTAATGCCAAAGTGGATGGAGAATTGGAGATCAACCTTGGAATCAAAAGGTCTGAAAATAAGTAGAACTAAGACTGAATATATGGTGTGTAACTTTAGCAACATTGGGACGGACAATGAGGTTGTGAATATTGGTGAGAGGAAGATCCCACAAAGTGATTACTTTAGATATCTTAGATCAATCGTAAATAAGGAAGGCGACATAGAAGGACGTTGCCCAGAGGATTAAAATAGGGTGGATGAAGTGGAGAGGTGCATCTGAAGTTCTGTGTGATTGGCGTATCCCTTTAAAGCTTACATGAAAATTTTCTAGGATTGTCATTAGACCATCTATGATGTATAGTGTAGAACGTTGGGCTGTGAAGAAGTGTCACATAAATAAACTTGTCGTTGCAGAGATGAGGATGTTGAGATGGATGTGTGGGAAAACTAGGAAGGACAAAGTAAGGAATGACCGTATTAGAGCTGGGTTGGGAGTAGCTCCGATCCATGATAAACTTAGAGAGAGTCGTATGAGGTGGCATGGCCATGTTCAACGGAGGCCTTCAGATGCCACAGTTCGAAGGAGTGACCTGATTCAGATTGAGGGAACCCAAAGAGCTAGGGGTGGGTCTAAGATAACCATAGGAGAAATGGTGAAGAAAGACATGCTTAGCTTAGGCCTTGCTCCTTGTATGACTTCAAATAGAGCTAATTGGAAAACAAAGATTCATGTGGTTAACCCCATTTAGTTGGGCTATGATGTTGTGATGTTGTCGTAATACACTCCAATCTCGAGGTCTGGAACGGAATGTTGAGCAGTTAAGAAGCAATTTGTAGCTAAGATGGGTAGATGCCATAGAGTTTATGTCAATGTTTTGTGCCCCTTCCCTTTACTTTTATATTATTAATATTCTGTCTCTACTGGGATCCATGTAGCCGAGCCCATTTAACTGGTACAAGGCTGAGTTGTTGTTGTAAGGTTGAACCATATGACTATAGGAGCCGGACATTAGTGAGACTTGTCTAAGTCTCCTTATAAATAACATAGGAACAAACATAGCAAAGAAGTTGCTGTATAGTGAACTAAAATTGAATAAACCAAAAAGGGACCATAGCAAAACACAAATATATGGCAAATCTGAAGCATAGCAAGCAAGCCCAAAAAACATATTTTATATAACCAACCTAAATGAGATATAGTCAGACTGGTTGGCAAAAGTGATGATGCGCTTTGAATCCGGTTTAGGAACAGGAAGGAGATGCTTCAGAATGTTTGCAGTCCTTTGACCCAGCTGTCATCATATCAACACATCCAAAATAAGCGCCAAAATATAACTAGTCATTGAAACTATTGCAAAAGAGAGACCAGTTTCATGACAGTGTATCATGTGCAATTCAATAAATCCTCAAGTAATCCCAGAAGAGTGGGAATGTGTGTGTGTGTGTGTGACAGAGAGAGAGAGACAGAGAGTAGTATCATGTGTAACCCGAATACCCGATGGTGGGCATCTATAACATAAGTGCCGAATGTTGAGAGTTTAAGACTGAAATCGCTCTTCTCCTCTGCTTCCATCCCATCTCATGATAGGGTTTGGTTGGAATCTTAAATTCAAATATTTTAAATTGCTAAGGCACACAGTCTTTGAACAAAGAGATTGAGTGATATGCCTTTCCCAAGTGCATGCAATGGATCATTTTCTTATGTGGAAGCAAAAAGATGCAATATTTGAAAAAGACAGAGTTACCAGGTTGGTTCAAACCCCAAAGGTCATAATATGGGAGCATGACAGTTCCAAGTTATGATAAATGTGTATACATGGAAATACACCTAAGAAAAAAATAAAAGTAAAAGGGTAATTACATGACACCCCCTGAAAAGCGAATGATACTCAACTCACCCCCTCTTATTTGAAAATACTCACCCGTCCCCCTGTATTAGAGCACTATATTACAACTTAGTCCCCACCGTTAGTTTTATGCGGTTAACTTATGAAGTCAGCAAGTTAAATATATTTAAATCCCTAAACTACCTTTGAATAATGTAGAGTTACTTTTTTACCCTTGGATCTAAAAACCCCAAAATCAATCATCTTCCTCACAGAACCACGCTGGGGTGGTCAGGAATCGCAGTATACGCATGGGTTTCACCTTTAGAAGCTCACTTTAGCTTAACTAAAACCCTAATTTCGTGCAGGTATAACTTCGATATCGTGAAGGACGTTCCATTGGAGGGTCGTTACGAAAGGGTTCGAGTAAAACCATGATCAGAAAAGAAAGGCGATGCCAACCAACAGCTCAAAGCAACGAAAAAGGCAATAGGAAGTAAAGTTGGCAAGGGCTTAGGGCTTGCCTTTAATCCTTGTATTATTAGTTAAAAAAATTTATTTCTTCTTCAGCTCTTCCTATCTATTTTTAGGTTTCTAATGTAGTCCTAGGTAGGAGTAGTCCCACTAGGAACCAAGGTAATAGGATCACCAAACAAGGTTGGCCGATAGGGACAGCTTAGGCTAATTAGGGCAGAATTAGGGTTAGGGTTAGGGTTTCGAGCTAGGGTTTTATTTGGTAATGATGTGCAGGTTTTTAGGAGTCTATTGGTGTAAGTTTGGTTCGACTTCGATGAAGTTGGAAATCTAGGGTTTCGGGTTAGAGGCCTTGTAAAAATGAAGTGTTTTCAGGATCTAGGGTTTAGGGGTGGATTTTGGGAAAGGGGTTTATATGGTATTAATGGCCAGGTCTAGGGGGTTATTTTGGTATAAAGAAATTAGGGTTTGGATGAGTTACGAAATTCTGCAAAGTTGCAGGTTTAATGGAGGTTAGGGTTTGATGGATGGAGGGGGGTGTGGATTAGGTTAGAGGATGAAGAGGGGAAGGATATATGTAGGAAATTAAAATTATTTACTGGTTTGATCTTCTTCAAAGGCAGCAACAGCAGCTTGAAGAAGCTCGATTGAATAAGACGAAGGACCTCCCGATCTACAAGATGCAAGGAGTCGATCGGAGTCCACCAATCCCTTCACCTTGATATTACCCACAAGGTAGCCTTGATATTACTCACAAGGTTCACTCAACAGAGCAGAGCAGCAGCTATGGCAGCAAACAAAAACTTTTTCATTAATTAAATTCGTATGTAATGCTGGCCTCCCGTACAAACTTATATAGAAGACTCAAAAATAAACTTAGACACTAAAAAAGAATGGTCTAACCCTATCCCTAACCTATTAGGTAACTTAAACTGACTAGGTAACTAGAATAATAAAGAAATAGACTCAAAACATGGCTGGACTTATAGAGTCCTAATCCAGCCCAACTTACATCACATGACCACTTAACCAAGTCACATGATCACTTAAATTGAACCAATTGGATACAACCAATTTAAACCGGTTCAATTAAAAAACATAAAAATAAACTAAGTATTGGGCTAATCCCGTATGCAACCTATATACACATATTTTAGGCCCGTAAAAGTGGCCTATTACATTAGAAACCCATGAGATCAAAAGCCCAACATGTATGTAACCCAACCCTAGACTTATTTCCAATGAAACAAGCCCTATTTGGTAATGAATCTGCATCAGTTTCTGTACAGGCTCTCTCTCTCCTCCCCACCATTATCTCTCACTGTTGTAACAGAAGTTCTTCTGTTGTCTGTATAACATACGGAGAAGCTTCTGCAACTGTAATTTCCTCTTTGGGTTAAGAAAACGTCGAATAAATATCATCATTTTTTAGTACTAAAATTCTTGTCTCTTCTCAATTGTACTCCTTCTCTGGTACATAAATGAGTCAATCACTTCAGATTTTTATTTTTTAGTTAGCAATTTTTTTCTGATTATAAACAGACTGTCTCGAGGTTTCTGGAAGAACTCGGATCTGACGGCTTGAATCTGGAAGATCTCATGGCAGCCATGTGTTGCTGTTGATGTTGGAGTTGGATCTGGGCTTGAATCTGCTGAACCTGAGAAGGGCTGAATTGATTTAGCCCTATTGATGAACCTGATTGCTCGAGACTGATCGTGTGAAAAGGGGGTCTGGAGTCAGTTGCAGAGGACAGAGAGGGTGAGAGAGTAGAGAGATTTCGGTATCTAAAGTGCACTTTCTACAAACATTGGGTACCTCAATGTTACTCTTTATTTTATTTTGGTTGAGATTAAAATTGCCTTTTCAGTTTTTGGATTGTTTTTAAGTTAACACCGTTACTCTAGAGGGGGACGGGTGAGTATTTTCAAATAAGAGGGGGTGAGTTGAGTATCGTTCAATTTTCAGGGGGTGTCATGTAATTTACCCAAAATAAAATTCATCCCTTTTAAGAAAAAAGAGTTTTAGAACAGAACAAATAAAGTGAAATACGAATCTAAAAGTTACAACTTACAAGCAAGGTTTTAAGCATCAATACTTATCGACCATATTAGTCAGATACATTTCTGTTTTGGGCCTTACAAGCACAACACAAAACCCTAAATTAAAAATATGGAGTACATATGGACCATCTCAATACAATAGGCTGCCAAAACCCAGAAATTTTCTTCCTAATTTAATTTTTGGCCAATACCTAAGTAAGGATCCTATCTACACTAAAAAAGCAAACTAGGAGTGATTAAACAAGCAAAAATTTGCATTATAGCTCATTAAAGTAGAGATGAATATCAAAGCCGTGGTTGAAGTATGTTGAACTTTTTTATTTTTCTTTGAATCTTAGCTTTTCTTGCTTGTTTTTGCCAAATATCAACATCTAAATTAAAAAATAAAATAAAATCACCTAGATCTATTCATTTATTCTTTTATAAAAAAACATGGATTATGTACATGTATTTTTAGATTTTCCCCAAAACCAAAAATAGTGAAATTTTGAGAGGGGGGGGGGAATTGAATTTCTTGCTTTAGAGTTTAAATGCAATATTCAAGTGTGACAAGTTTATGTGCTTTGTCTTGCATGGATCTATGGTTCCCACGATTTTGAATTTTTCACTAATTTCAGGAATTTAAAAATATTATAAATCTGGTCATTTTTTGTCTTTTTTGGTTTTTAAATGATCTAAACTTTTTTAAATAAGCAAGTGAATAGATAGTTTTATTTCTTGAACTATTTGTGAATGTTCAATCGTTCCCAATCCTTTGAATTTTTATATTGTTGGAAAATAAAATTTTCAAAAATAAGAATTTTTTGGTTTTTTCTCTTCAAATGATCAGAAATTAAAAAATTGTATAATTAGGCAGATTTGGATTATCTTGAATGCTTTGTGATCTATAATATATAATTATATTTATTACTAAATACTTATTATTAGTATTTATATTTTACTTGAGGTTTGTTTGATATGTTACTAGAAGAGTAGTAGTATGGTTAATGTGTATATACTTAATGTATGTAGTTTAATACATAATAACACGCTTAGTATGTTTATACTTACATATTGCTTCTTGGTTTAGACCTTTAGGGTTTACTCTAGGCTAGTATCCTAATATGCAGTAGATTTTTCTTTTTCTAAACTTCTTGCTTAATTGCTTGGGCATACCCAATGCACGATGCTCCCGCCACTACAAGGTCTGGGGGTCATAATGTACGCCATAGTACAAGGCCTCGGCGAGATCTCGGCCATCTCGGTTTCATCAAGTTTCAAGACGAGATAGATTACAATACTGAAATAGTACATGCTTGGCCGATATCTCGGATCGCGTCAAAGTTTCATCTCGGCAAAACTGTTACAAACCATATATAAAAGGTACATTATTTCAGTAGAAATCTTGACCAGTCTCACTGTTCTTGGTGAGTTTCAACACTGCCTTCCCAAAAACTCTCCATTTGCTCAATTTTTTAACAAATACAACCCAATCTTGCTTGCATCCATTAAATATCTTGCTAAACAACAACATTTGGCTCTTGATTTGCTGCACAACAACATCATTTGGAGGAGATTGCAAGTTGAAGGTAATGGACTATTTAATGGTTCATAATGATGTCTTTTCATTCCTAATGCTTATTTAGGTGTTTTACTTGAATTATGTGTTATAGTAAAGATTGTATGAGATAGGCCATATCACTATATATATACATACAGCGTAGACTACCAAGTACCAACCATAGGTCCAAAGTCAAACAACCATTTTGAGTGAGTTTTTTTTTTAATTTAAGGGTTCCACTATGTTTATAGGGCCTAAATAAGGCTGGACAGAAACTTTCATGGCCTAATTAGGTCATATGGCCACTGAAACCAGGGGGGGCAAAAACAAAAATACACCAACTCGGCCATCTCGTTTCAGTTTCGGGCCTGACTGAAACCAGGTCCGAAACCGAGACCTCGAACCTTGATTTACGCAGCCTTACCCCCACTTCGCAGAGAGGTTGTACCCAGTGCAATAGATTTTTCTTTTTCTAATCTTCTTGCTTTGTTGCTTCTTATTACTTATTAGTAGGTTTTGATATTTGCACTTGTCAATGAAGATTCGAATCAAATAGATGCCACAAAAACAGAGATAACCTGACATTGGTTGGATATCATTATTTATTGCCTATTTATGGTACATGATGCTTAAAAACATTATTTTTGCATGTATCATAAGCATATCCATGTGTGTCAAAGCGTATAAGTGAATTTAGCGTCTCTTAACGTCTCTCCAATACATCTAAGACACGTCACTCAAAATCAGATTTTCAAAATACTCTGCACAATACCGTCAGTTTAAACATTGGTTACAAGTCCATCACTTGCAACATAAGTTTTCCTGATTTCTGTGTCAAAACTATCTGGAACTCTGTGCAAATCTGATTTATAGGAGTCCGAAAGTATAAACCTAATTTTGAAAAACCGTTTAGCTTTTCTAACATTAATTGTTACAGGTCAAAGAAAAACATCATGAACAGATCCAGCATTTACAACAGAACAAGAACCATAAGAAAATACAGACACAAAACAATGCTCATCGAATGTCATCACACTCTAACCATGACCAGATGATAGTACAAATTCCTTATAGCATTATTCTCCTTACAGCTCCACATTCCTTCACTTTATTAAATCCTGTAATAAGTCGAAGCAGATAAAACCAAGAAATCTATTGCTCTATGGTCTCAAATGACAAATCCCTCTGATTTGCATTCTCAACATCAATGTAATACTAGTTTTGATCTCATTTCACTGTCCTCTCTCTTTTAAACTTCTGATACTAGTCAACAAAGGGTGCTATTCTCAATTAATTTTTTTAATAACTAACATTTACTAATGAAAACAGAATAATAGTATATTATAATGGTAATGATCTTCTGAAATCCCACGTCTTCCTCTCAGGTGAGATCTCATGACCTCACCCATCTTGCCTTCGCTGATGATCTCACGATCCTCTCCAAGGCATCTCCTTCTATCTCATCCATTATGTCCTCCTTACAGCTCTTCGCAAGGCTCTCGGGTCTCTGCATTAATCTTCTGAAATCCCACATTTCCTCTCAGGTGTCTTGGTTGCTGATAAGGATACGCACCTTCGCTTGACGGGGTTTTCCCTTGGTACCCTTCCCGTCAAGTACCTTGGTCTTCCTTTAATTCCCGCTAGGTTGACTGTTCATCACTGTAACCCAATGTTGGACCTCATCCACAAAAGGTTTCAGCTCTGGAAGGGCAAACTTCTTTCCTATGCTGGTAGAATTGAGTTAATAAAATCAGTTCTTCAATCCTCATACATCTACTAGTGTGGTATCCATGGGCTTCCTAAATTCACCATCAAAGCCATGGAATCATTATTTTTTGTTTTCCCCTGGAAAGGAAAAGAATGCACCAAATTCCTCCACCCGATCAGCTGGGCTGCCACTTGTCTCCATAAAATGGAGGGAGGTCTTGGTCTGAGCAGAATCAATGACTCTAATATTGAGGGCAACCTCAAACTGATATGGAAAATCTCCTCTAAGCATGATTCCATCTGGGTCAAATGAGTCTATTCCTACCTTCTCAAAAAAGACTCCATTTGGAAAGTCCCCCAAACGGCCAACTCTTCCTAGGTCTGGAACAAAATCCTTCTCCTCCACCCCTTGGCCCTTACAGCTACCTCCTCTGTGATCGCCGATGGGACTTCCACCTCCCTCTGGCTTGATCCCTAGCATCCCTTAGGAGTCCTATATCTTACCATAGGTGCCCATTCGGTCTACTCCTCTGGTATCCCTAAATTTGCCCTGGTCTCCTCCGTCATCTCCTAAGGCACATGGTCCCCCTCCCTCCCCTTCCCCCCCCCCCCCCCCAACCCTTGTTTCACTCAGGTCTGGGCCTCTCTCCCCCCATCCCCCTCCCCTACCCTGCTACTTCGGACAAGCTCTCCTAGCTCCCCTCCCCCAATGGTCTCTTCAGTTCCAGTTCTGCCTGGGACTTCGTTAGGCTCCATGACCCCTCTATTCCTTGATATAAACTCGTTTGGTTCAAAGGCAACATCCCCCGCCATAGCTTCACTGTTTGGAGAACTCTTAACCATTGCCTCCCCATCCAATCCTTCCTCCTTCACACCAGTTACTTGTCTCCCCATCCTATATCCTTTGCTGGAATGGTATTGAGGACAGAAATCACTTTTTCTTCTCTTGCCCCTCTGCCACTTCTATTTGGAAAAAAGCTTTAGTTTTCATCGCCCAGTAGTAGGAGACCTTTATCCTTCTCTATGAAATGGCTTTGGATGGACATGACTTTCTCTAGCAGCTCTATTTGTGATATCACAGGTAAGCTTGTGTTTGGGGCCGTTATCTCTCACATTTGTATGGAATGGACAATCTTCAAAGATGGACCTCCAATTCCCGTTCTCTCGATATGATTTGGAAAGCCTTCTTCTTCGATGTTAGCTCCAGACTTCACTTACTACCCCATGGTTCTCTTATTGATTACCCAAGGAACAGGCGTATTGTTGTTTCTTGGGGTTTACCTGTTTCTATTAACCTCCTGCCCCTTCCTCGGTTCCTCCTAGGGCTTGAGGCTTTGTATAGCTCCCCCCCCCCCCCTTTTTCTTTCCCTTCTTGGGGTTTTGGTAATGAATTATGTATTCACCAAAAAAAAATATTAATAGTAATACATCATCATACAATGCTGCCAAGCATAGTTCGAGGTTTTGCGAAATATTTTGGTTTCGACAGATTCAAAATCTTGAACGATATATAAGGTTTGCAGTTTTTCAGTCAAAACTTTGCTGTTTCAGCAAATTTTCAAAGAAATATCTTGTTTCAGTATCGTTTCGACCAAAACGATACATTTCTTAAGTAATAAACGAATTTCGCTAACTTCGCTGGTTTCAACAGAAAAGGTTTGGGAAAATTTTTTGTGATTTTTGGCCAAAACACTCTCGTACAAGCATGGGACAAATTGTTGGACAATAGTGGAACGCATTGAAAGCGATGATCGGCAGAGGGGTGACTTGCTTGAATTCTTGACTCCCATATCTTTGACTCTTTTTAATGAACCATGTATAACATTTGATCATTATGAAATGGTATATAATTTTATATCTATTCATCCCTAATGCGTATTTAAGTTGTTTTAATTAAATTATGTGTGTTTAACTTTTGTGTGGAATAGGCCATATTAGAGAATGTATACAGCAGCATACAGCGTATACCACCAAACTAGGGTCCAAAGTCAATCTAACACTATGGGTGTGTTTTTTTTTTTATCCAAGGGTTCAAATATGTTTAGAGGGCTTAAAAAAGGGTTTCGTAGAAGTTTCGGGACATAATTTGCCCATTTGGGTCTTGAATTCCTCACTCAACACCAACCATCGAAGTCTTCCAGGTTTCAACCAAAATTTTACGGTTTTGCAAAATATTTCGGTTTCAAGCCTGGTCGAAACCAAGCTCGAAACCGAAACCCAGAACTATGTTTTTTTTTTGGTGAATTTATTTATTTTTTGGTGAATAACCCAGAACTATGTTACCAGGAGGAACAAACTCAAGGAGCTAATCACAAGCAATATTTAACAAGAAATCAAAACATGACCATGTTAGGATGCTAAGATTAAATTTAAATTTATTGGCACAATTTCCCTATGTGACAATTTAACAAAAAAATTCGAATCATGCAATACTAACTAAAACGGCTACCGACCAAGTGTCAATGCTAACAATTAAACTTTTTGCTTCTGAGGTATGGACATAAACAGGACTGTACCTTGGTGGAGAAATTGTCAAGAATTATATGAGGATAAACCTCAGGCATTGTTCCTATTGACTTCCTGTCTTTTATGTCATGTCTTGTAACCTGCAGCCAAATAAGATATCAGAATATCCTTGCCCAAATCAGTTAACTCAAAAAGAATCAAAAATTGGTAGAGAGGAAACTCGAAAACAAAGGGGGGACTTCATAAAAAAATCATATACAATCCATTTTACTGTGATAGATATCATATTTCCCTCACAGTACCACATTTTACAGTACATTCTGCCAAGCTCAACTTCTTACTTTGGATGACATCCTTAGCTCATTACTACATAATCATCTTATTACTAAAGGGGTTTTAAAGCAGACACGAAGATAGGTCAAAAAAAATAACGAGGGCCCCAAATTTTACTTAATAAATTAGATGCCAATTAAGGGTTCCTAGGTCCTAACTTAACCGAACTGAACAATGAAGATGAAATCCAATAAAGTAGAACCAGTTCTCTAGCACCAAATAATCATAGAGGAGATCAAACAAACTGGACAACCAAAATAAGATAAAATGCCCAGTTGACTGGTCTGCACTCTACAATCACCGTTGCTGAATCTCCCTCAACAATGGCCTTCCTCAAGCCAAAGCAATGGCAATTTCCATACCTTCATAACAACACTTGTGCCACTGAATGGTTTGGGACTCCCAATGAGTCTTTAGTTCTCCTTATGTATTGTTAAGAAGAGCACGAGTTCACCGGGGAGTCCCTATCGCGGCTGACTACTAATTCTGTTACTACTTTATTTTTGTTTCTTTCCTAATTAATGTTATATTTCCTAGTTTAATTTGGATTCTATTTTTAAGTTTATTTCCAGGACTCTAGGATTCCTACTTGTAGTCTGACATTGGAGTCCTAGCTTTTGTAACTTTGTTTCTATCGATAGTGGGGGGGTACTGCTGAATCGATCTACTATTTGTCTCCGCAGTCTCGACCTCTTTTCTCTCTGTGATTGCTGGTATTCAGTCAATGACATTGTGTTAACAAAACAATTAATGTGTAATTGCTTGAATGATCAATATGATCAAGCAAGCCTTGTATTTATAATATCAAAGAATACATGAAAAAGACAGAAATACCCCTAGCTTAGCCGACTTTACTAGGCAGTACATAAAACATAAAACAAACCCAAAAAAGGACCAGAATACCCCCACGGTATTCTGGTGTACATTATTCAACACTCCCCCTCAAGTTGGAGCGAAAATGTCAATCATGCCCAACTTGGATAAATTAGAATGAAACATCTTTCCAGGCAGTCCCTTGGTGAATATATCAGCAAGCTGATCAGTAGACTTCCCAAAAGGAACACAAATCAGCCATTCTTCCAATTTTTCCTTGATGAAATGTCTATCCACTTCAACATGCTTGATACGATCATGCTATACCGGATTATGTGCAATGTTGCTTGCAGCCTTGTTGTCACAGTACAACGTCATAAGGAGACGGATAAGAACACCAAGGTCATGTAGCAAATCTTTCAGCCAAAGCAACTCACAAATGCCTTGTGTCATAGCACGAAATTCTGCTTCAGCACTAGAACGAGCCACCACATTCTGCTTCTTGCTACGCCAAGTAACAAGATTGTCACCTACAAAAGAACAATACCCAGAGATAGACTTGCGATCTGGAGAACCAGCCCAATCAGCATCAGTGTATGCCTCTATCCTTAGGTGATCATGAGGAGACAGGAGAATGCCTTTGCCTAGAACTGACATCAAGTAGTGAAGAATACGAAGAACAGCCTCAATGTGGGAAGAGTAGGGATCATGCATGAACTGACTCACAGTACTCACAGCAACAGCAATGTCAAGACGAGTGTGTGAGAGATAAATCAACTTCCCCACTAGTCTTTGGTACCGGCCTTTATCAACAGGATCACCCTCCTTTTGTCTAAGGCGAGCATTAGCATCCATAAGAGTATCTGAAGGTTGACATCCTAACAAACCAGTTTCAGTCAATAAATCTAAGACATACTTCCTTTGGGAGAGAAAGATGCCCTTATAAGATCTGGCAACTTCAATCCCAAGAAAGTACCTTAGCTTTCCTAGATCCTTAATCTCAAACTCTTGTCCAAGAAATGTCTTCAAACGGCTGATCTCATCACCATCATTGGCAGTGACCACAATATCATCAATGTAGACTATAAGAACAGTGATGTTTTCACCAACCCTCTTTATAAAAATAGTGTAATCAGCATTACTTTGCTTGTAGCCCACAGAAATCATGGCCTTGTGAAACCGGCTAAACCATGCTCGAAGTAACTGCTTAAGCCCATAAAGTGTACGCTTCAATCTACACACTTTGCCTTAGTTTTTTGCGCAAGAGAACCCAGGTGGAATGTCCATATCAACCTCCTCGTCAAGCTCTCTATTGAGAAAAGCAATCTTCACATCCAGTTGCTATAAATCCCATCCAAGATTGACTGCACAAGATAACAAAACTCGGACAGTATTCAGCTTTGCAACAAGGGCAAAGGTCTCCTGGTAATCAATCCCATATGTCTGAGTGAACCCTTTTGCCACGAGTCATGCCTTATATCTATCCACAGTGCCATCCACCTTCTGTTTCACTACAAACACCCACTTGCATCCAACAGTCATTTTCCCTGGTGGAAGAACCACAAGCTCCCATGTGTCATTTTTTTTTTCAAGGCTTCCATTTCACCCATCATTGCCGCCTTCCACTTTCCATCTGAAAGAGCTTCCTGCCAATTTTAAGGAATACGAACAAAAGAAAGAGAAGAAACAAAAGCACGAAAAGATGGAAAAGGGAATCATAAGAAACAAAATGAGATATAGGATGTTGAGTGCAAGCCTTAACACCTTTGCGAATAGCAATAGGTAAGTCAAGAGAAGAAGTATTATCAAGTGGAGAAGTAGGTTCTAGATTCGGGGTTGGTAACTGGATGGGTACTTATGTTATAGTGGATTGAAGCTGCTTATGTCTGATTCTGCTCTTTGCACAAACCTTCAAATTTGACGCATCAATCCTCCGCTAAAATTCACCAATGGTTTTCTGGACTGCAGTGATCACCCCCTGAGCAGGAATTTCGGTAATCTCCCCCTGTGTAATCTCAACAGGGGACTTGGAGCCAAGAACCCGAGTGGGCAGCCTATTAATTAAATAGGCCGCAATGAGGACAGCATCCCCCCCCCCCAAATAAAAGGATGGAACATGTTGAGCAAACATAAGTGCTCTAGACACCTCCAAGAGAAGGCGATTTTTTCTCTCAGCCACACCATTTTGGGCTAGAGTATCAACACAATTGGTCTGATGGAGAATCCCATGGGCAGCAAGGTATTTTTCAAACTGACCTTCCATATACTCTGTCCCATTGTCACTTCTTAAGACTCTGAGAGTGGCATTAAATTGGCTCTGAACCATCTTATGAAAATGCTGAAAACAGGAAAAAAACCTCATTTTTTGTGTGCATCAGGTAGATCCAAGTGGATCTAGAATAATAGTCTATAAATGTGACAAACCACTGATGACCAGAAATAGAGACTTTACGACTGTGACCCCACACATCAATATGAACTAAGTGAAATAGGGAAGAACTTCTTTTATTAGAAATAGGATAAGTTGAACATGTCTGTTTGGCTAAGACACAAGCCTTACAAAAAAATTCTTTCTTATTATAATGTTTAACCAAAGCTAGAAATAAATAGGATAAAATTCTTAAGGGGGGGTGTCCTAATCTAGAATGTCATTGGTGTAATTCAGAGGAGAAAGAAGAAGGCTGACATAGTTGGGAAGGTAATGCTCTTGGAGGAAGATGTCCATCATCAAGCAGGTACAATCCACCATGCACTTTACCCGATCCAATCGTCTTCCCCGATTCCAGTTCCTGAAAAACACAATGAGTTGGAAGAACAAAATGAGGAACGGTGTTAGCAATGATTTACCATATTAAGATTTATGGAATTTTTAGATTTGAGAAAAAACCCAGCATTAAAAAGTTGAAAATTGAACCTACCGCCGAAAATCCAGTTTTTGTTCTTGAACTAGAGGGTTGACTTTTTGTCCTTCTGGAATTTGATTTTTTAACTATTTTTATTGGATTCAAATAAGGGGTATTTGCTCATTTATGAATAATATCTTAAGTATTCATTTACTTAAATGATATTAGGCATAAATAAGTATCTGTCCTAGTTTCTAGCATAAATAAGTGTATGTATACCAAGGTTTGCATAAATAGGTGTCTGTATATCAAGATTTCCCACCAAGATGAACAAAACCACGAGATCTCGCCGAGATGGGGTAATAAATGGTATCAAGATGACCAAAACAACGAGATCTCCCGAGATGGGGTAATTTTTCGTATCGCCTGACATCTCGTCTCGAGGTCTTGAAAAAGCGAGAAACTCGTCGAGATCTCACGAGTTTTAGTTCCCTAGGTGTGGGGAGAGATATCAATGCAGAGTTGTAGCGCCGTTGGGCTGTTACATCTGACAGCATTGAATTCACAGAAAGGGGAAGAATGGAGAGTGCAGCTACTTTTAGTTTCATAGGAAAGGGGAATGGGATGTGGAGGCTGCATGGGAGGATGGGCAGGCGTAGAGAGGAGCAGAAAGACCGCCAGAACAATGCATGAAGCAGCGGCAAATAGGGGTGAAGTGATCATCAAGGCTGCAGCAGGTGGATTCAATCGGAAACAAGCTGGACTGCTGATTTCAAATTGTCACATTTTAAATGAGGTTGAAATTGGTCAAACTGATGAATCCTCTCTTCCTTTGACTGTCTTTGTCGGCGTCGAAGAATTGCTGCATGGGGACAGAGGACGATTTACCCGTTCGAGTACACGGATTGCTGACTTCTGCTTCGATTGCTACGGGTTACAGACCTTTCTATCCAGTTTGAATTTATGCTCGACTTTTGGAGCATATGGGTTGTCTGCCACAAATCCACACAAGCGATCTTCCAAACCAACGACCCCATTCATTCAGGTTGAGGGTTCTGTTCACTATCAAAAAATAAAATCTAGTAATCTACCAACCATTGTCCGTGCCATGGATTTCAGGAATAAGGTCATGAATTTATGTGGCAGGGACTCAAGGTGCTGGCCAGTGAAACGAGGCATTGCACATTGCCAGAGGGCTGGAACAGCTATAAGATGTTGAATTATTTCACAATGCAGTCAATGGTAAAGAGAACAAGAGCAAATTCTGAAGTAACAACTGAGAAATTCAGTACTCCATCTGTGATCCTCAATAGCAAAAACAGAGGACTGATTTCGCCTTTTCCATTAGCACCTATGAGATTGGATCGTTTTCACCCCTGGTCAGGGTGGGGGCAGCGACAGGGAGGGAGGGGTGGAGGCAGGGATAAACAAAGAGGGAGAGATTGAAGGATGGAGGTAGGGGAGGGGAAGGTTTTGGTGACGAGGGGCAGGTTGCAGAGTGAGGGAGGTGAAGACGGGAGAGAGAGAGAGAGAGAGAGAGTAATTATAAAAAAGTTCTTACTTAAAAGAAAGAAGAGAAATATAATCAAGGGTAAAACAGGGAAATAAAAATCGGTTACAACAATCGATTGCAACCACCTTATTTACAAACAGATTGTCCCATATATATATATATATATATATGTGTGTGTGTGTGTGTGTGGTAAAGGGACTGTCGGAATGACACCTTTATAGGTGTATTTAGAACATGTGACCTTCTTTTGATTGCCCTTTATCTTATTCCCAAAAGTGTAAAACAAAAAGGTTTTCACAACAATTTGGGTTGTAAGTGTACTTAACTATTTACGTCATTTTCAAGAGTTGTCGTTATCTTGCACGCATTTTGATTATACATGTGAAATGACTTTTTTTTGTGGGGTGAATAAAAATTCATTACCATAGAGAGAAAACAAGAAGCCCCCCAGAATTCAGAGGGAGAAAAAAAAAAGAAGAGAACATCCTACAATACATAGGGCTAACCAACCCCCTAGGGGGAAGGGGAGAGAAGAGAAGGGAGACCCCAGGAAGCAACAATGAGCCTGTTCCTTGGGGAGTTCACACAAGGGGAGGGGTGGAAGGGGAGAAAAATATGGAGCTGACATCCAAAGAGATGGAATCCCAAATCTCTCTGAAAGACCTAGAGTTGGTAGTCCATCTCCTAATGTTGCGCTCCATCCAAATATGCGAAATGAAAGACCTAGCATTGGTAAAATGACATATCTTACCCTCACTAAAAGAAAAAGTGTGATACTAAAAGGAAAAAATTAGGGTGAACAAATTAATTGACACCTTAACGGGTGTAAATAAGAAAATCCACATATATATATATATATATATATAATAAATATATCCCCCCCACCTCCCAATTAGGCATGATTCGAATAATGATTCGACTAATAGAAATGAGTTTATTCCAAGAGTTTTTGACCTATTGAGCTCTGCAAACGTGGCTGAAGGCTCTTGTTCTGACCTAGGTCTGAATTCTACTGCAAATCAGGTGTTCTCTCTTCAATCCTTTCTTCCTATTCTTCTTCTAACCCTTCTACTTCTCCCTGATTTCTTCTCTCCCTGCACTGATCCCTAAATCTGAGTATATCTTTGTTGAAACTGAATTCCACCTTCTAAATCTGGTTACCTGAGATCTATTACATAATTATTAACTGTTCTTCAATTCTAATCATCAGATTCGGCAAAGATTCCTTACTACTTGATTACAGCTTACTTATAAAGCAACCTGGTTTCATCAAACTTCCTGCCTCTGATTTTCAAGATTGGGATATTGGTATCTATCTGCTAAAACCTCACATTCGACCAGGTTTTCTGCTTGATCTGTCTATTGAATTGAAAGATATTGAATTTCTCTAATCCTGTCCCTGTTCTGCTCTATGGAATTGTCTTGCGGTTCAGCAGCCGTGTCGTCTTCTAGATTTCATCTAAGACTCTGAACTGCATTAGGTTGGGGACATGGATTTAGGGATTGGGATCAGATAGCCAGATAGGCCGTGTCATATCAGAATTGGCAGGGACCTATACCAAGTTGACTAGGCAAAAGCCCCAGAACTCCGTCGCAACAGACCTGGATAGCCCCTGTGGTGCCCAAACTCTGCCATCCCAGGAACGTATCGGATGAGTTACTTCAGCATAGAATTGAGATTGGGATCACTGAGTTCAAGAACTAAAATCTTGATGGAGGAACTTTACCCGGATGGTTGCTCTTTTATCACCTTCTATAGTAGGAAGAGGAATTTATTTCCCCACCTTCATGAAATTTCTTCTTCATAATGAAAAGAGGAAAACAATAATCAAGAGAGATTCAAGTACTAACCACATTGAGTAATCCAAAGTATGCAGTTGGACCAAATGGTAAATGGCATACAATCAAACCATCAGGTTGTCCACGATGCTCATGAACCAGCACAACATCTGTAAAGTCATGTGCACGGCATGTTTCAATAATTTCAGAAATGACCTGCAACAATGCAAACCAGGAACAGAGGTTCATAGATTTCTTCAGTATTTGGATAAAATCTAGGATCAAACTAATATCTGTAGACTCGCACAATATTAAGATAAACAGTACAAGTGAAACAGAGCAAGTCCCTCAGAAGTTTGTAAATATAGGATTCCTAACGAGGGCCTGCAACCTAAAAACTTATCTCATTCATATTCCATCTCGTCTGCAAAAATACTACATGTTTTAAAATCCAGGAATCTACCAACTGTCCAAAGGGGGATACCTTCAAAGAGGGGCCAGTAGATCTATATGGAAGTATACAGTTGCGAAGGAGAGAGAGATCATTTATGCTTGAATTTATGCTCGGGCTACATCCCTACATATATTTGCTTGCTATGAAAACTAAGTCCAACCTCAAAATGGTCAAACTGTGGATTCCACGGGTAAAAACCCCAAACGGACTGTTTGCAACTTTCTGTGGAAACAACAAAAATGTCCAGCTCTGTAAAGGGGTTACTTTGAATTTTATTAAGTAGTTGATGCCTTGATGGATGGAGGAATCTTGTATCTTTTGGGCATCACAAAGCAAAGAGTTCAGATGGAATTCTACTTTAATGCCTTTTTTGTTTGTGCACTTGTATATCTTGAGATTTTTTTGGATTGACCCCCTAATCAAAAAGTTTTGACTAATAAAAAAAACTATAATGAAATAACGAATAGAAGCAAAGGGTTTTCAAGGAAAAAAAGTAAACTGGTTGTGTAAGAAAATTTCTTAATGGAGTATTAAAAAAGAAAATAGCAATAAATAATATAAGAAAAAATAAAAGTTCCGATCCAAATTGAAAAATAGCAGTCCTTGAACACAAAGGGCAACATGGAATTATTTCAACTACTCACAAAACTAGCATCAGAAAATTTTCAATAGAAAAATAATCATTTACTTCTCGTCATAAAAATGTTTTTTTACTAACTCCTAAATGAAAGAGTCATTAAGTAATTTATAAGATCCCCATGCTTTGAGGTCTTACTCTGCACAACTTAGCTCTATCTAAACTTATTTATGGAAGAAGACTTACCCAACCAAGATATAGAAAGAATGTACTAAAATAAAGACCAGACTTGGACCAAGACCATAGTTATCAAGGCGTCGCCATGGCGTCCAAACTCCTTGGGCGCCATGGCGGGCGCCTTGCCGCCATGGCGGTGTCGCCTTATTTTTTTACCCTCCAAAACGCCATGGTCGCCTTCCCGCCTTGATAACTATGACCAAGACTATCTATCAAAACAGGCTAATGAATCCTAAATAGAACATAAACAAGCAGGTTGATACTAAATCCTTCATAATATGAAAAAGAAGAAACTCATATGCTTCATAGTTAGGCTCTGCATACAAGAAGCTTAACCTAGAGGCATCAGTTCCATGCATCCAAAGCCTTCATTCCTTGCCTAACACAAACTAAAAAGATGATTGATTTAACAAAAAAAAAAAAAAAAAGGATTAGCTGTACCCTATCAGACACGATACAATATTTTTAGAGGTAAAAAAGCTAAGGTGTTGGATGACTTTAAACTTTGGTATATATGTTTAGAGGTAAAAAAGCTAAGGTGTTGGATGACTTTAAACTTTGGTATAATGCAGATCAAAGTAATAATAGTGGAGTGGGTGTAGTAGAGGACAAAAATCTAGAGAATGACATGGTGGATATTAGAAGATTTGGAGATATGACCATATCCATCAAACTTGTGTTGGAGAAAGAGGTTGTCCATATAATTAGCGCTTACGCACCCCGACTAGGATTGGATGAAAATAGTAAGTTACAATTTTGGGAACTCATGGATGGATAAGTACAAGGTTTTCGTCAAGGTGAAAAGATATTAATGTAAGACTAGAACTAAAATACGTCTAATCCCAGACAAGATCAAATAGGAAAACCCTCCAATAAACAAGAAATCATATGAGGGAACCAAGGGAACAATTTCCTTGGTTGAAGTAACAAATAAAAAACCCACAAATTTGTAACCTGTTGAAGCAGCAATGATCTTGATGTGGTAATCTTCAAGAAATTGATGTGACAATCAGTTGAAAGAAATCCCAACAGTTTGCAGCACTCTTGAGATCGATTTGAACAAAATTAGGGTTTGGATTCAAGAACCGTTGGAAGGAGATGGGGGAATGGAATGGGCATGTCACCGTAGGCCTCTCACCTATCCTATCTCAGGATTTCAACATTGTACAAGCAACTTTTCTATTCATTCAAATTCGTGTACAATACTGGCCTTCCTTACAAACTTATATAGAAGACTCAAAAATAGACTTAAGACAACTAAAAAGGAGAGGCCTAACCCAATCCTTCACTAATAAGGTCTCGTAAATTGATTAGGAAAGTGAAATAATAAATAAAACAAGCTCAAAATAGGACTCTAACTAAACTAATGAACTAAATCCCGTTTTCCTACTTTCTACCCATATTTTAGGCCCATTAAACAAGCCCATCACACAAAAAATACCATGGGATCAAAAGCCAAACACCTACATAACCCAACCCAAAGCTTATTTTCAATAAAATAAGCCCTCTAAGTGACTTATCTACATCAATTATTCTAGGGGGTTATCTGAATGGACAGGTTGTGAGAGATCAAAGTCTATGAAGGTGTACATGGAGGCTCTGGATTGGGAGAACAAAATGAGGAGCGGGTCTCAGTTTTAGACTTTGGGGAGCTTAAGATTTATCCATTGTGAACATTTTAAAAAAAAAAAAAACAAAAAGAGAGAGAGTAGCATTTAGTTACTTACAAAAGTGGGCATCATATCAGCCAAATAGATTTCTTCCTAACAAGAAGGTCTGACAGATTGTTTTGTATGGACTATAAGGTTATACTTGGTGAGAACCTAACCACCCTACATAAATTGGTGGTTCTGAAAAAGTGCCTTAGTACGCAGAAGCGTAAGATAAGAGAGCCTATTTTCCCTGAGATAAGGTGGTGGAGATTAAGAAGAGATTCCTTGAATTTATTTATTGATAAAGTGGGACTTTGAGAGAGACAATAATACGATGTGCGACGAGCTGACGAGTTGTATTAAGAAAGTTTCTAAAGAGGCTCTAAGGGAATCGAAAGGTATACATCATGCCCCTAGGGAGACTTGGTGGTAGGATGATGAGGTCCAAGCACAGCCATTAAGACTAAGAAAGCTAGTTTTAAGATATGGCAAAGGACTAATGAGGGGAGGATCTAAAAAGGTATAAATATGCCAAAGATAAGTTAAGAAGATTGTGGGAAAGCAAAGGGCAACGAAAAATGAAGACCTTTATAATAATCTGATCACAAAGGATGGGAAAAAACTATTTATAAGATGGCTAAAATGAGAGAAAGGAAGAGTACAGATTCCGACCATGTTAGATGTATTAAAAGTGATGATGATGGAGAACTAATAAAGAATGAGACCATTAAGGAGAGATGGAAAGAGTATTTTTATGGCCTACTTAATGAACACTTTTTTACTAATAGGGCTTTGGAATGCTGCATTACCCATCTTGACATCACACGGCGTAGATATATACACAAAATTAGGGTGACTAAAGTAAAACAAGCCTTAAGAGATGAAAGTCGGCAAGGCACCAGGCCCAAAGGGGGTGGTCCCTATAAAACTGTGGAAGAGCTTAGGAATCTGTGGTATATCTTGGCTAACCAAGCTGTTTAACAAGATTATGACAACAAAGAAAATGTCAAATGAATGGAGGAAAGCAATGTGGTCCCGATTTACAAAAATAAAGGTGATATTCAGAGTTGCAATAACTATAGGAGCATAAAACTAATGAGTCATATAACGAAGTTATGGGAAAGAGTTATTGAAACCCACCTGAGAAATGAAACTACTATTTCAGAGAACCAATTTGGTTTTATACCAGGAAGATCTACAATGGAAGCTTTTTTCTTACTTAGGAGACTCATGGAAAGATATAGAGAAGGCAAGAGGGATCTCCATATGGTCTTTATTGACCTAGACAAAGCCTACGATAGAGTTCGTAGAAGGTTAATCTGGAGTATACTTGAGAAGAGAAGGAGGTCATGTAAACATGTGGACATAATTAAAGATATATATGATGGTGTGGTGACTAGCATAAGAACTGTGGGAGGTTAAGGTAGTGAATTCTCAATTACAATTGGGTTACATCAAAGATCAGCCTTGAGCCCTAGTTTGTTTGCGCTTATCGTGGATGATTTAACCAGAGGCACCCAAAATGAGGTTCCCTAAGGTAGGCTTTTTGCGGATGATATTGTTTTAGTGGATGAGACAAAAGAAGGGATTAACACCAAGTTGGAGTTATTGAGATAAACCTTGGAATAAAAAGGTCTTAAGATAAGTAGAACTAAGATGGACTATATGGTGTGTAATTTTAGCCACACTAAGATGGTCAATGAGGTGGTGAATATTGATGAGAAGGAGATTCCACAAAGTGATTATTTTAGATATCTAAGCTCAACCGTAAATAAAGAAGGTGATATAGAGGATGATGCATAGTTGTCAAGGCGTCGCCAAGGCGACTTGGGCGCCTTGGTCGCCTAGGCGGGCGCCTTGGACTCCTTATTCGCCTAGTTGGTGTCGCCTTAAACTTTGGCCCTCTCCACCGCCTTGGGTCGCCTAACCACCATGACAACTATGGGATGATGTGGCCCAGAGGATTAAAATAGGATTAATGAAGTGGAGAGATGTATCCGGAGTGTTGTGTGATCAGCGTATTCCTTTAAAGCTTACAGAAAATTTTATAGGACTATCATACCACCGGCTATGATGTATGGTGTGGAATGTTGGCAGTTAAGAAGCATCATATAGGAAAACTAAGTGTAGTAAAGATGAGGATGTTGAGATGGATCTGCAGCAAAACTAAGAAGGATAAAGTAACGAATGACCATATTAGAGCTGGTTGAGTATAGCTCCTATTCATGATAAGCTTAGACATAGTTGTCAAGGCGACGCCTAGGCGTCCAAGCGCCTTGGTCGCCTAATTGGTGTTGCCTTGATTTTGGGCCCTCTCCAACGCCTTGCGTCCCCTAGGCGCCGTGACAACTATTAGCTTCGAGAGAGTTGTTTGAGGTGGCATGGCCAAGTTCAAGGGAGGCCTTGAGATGCCCAATTTGGAAGAATGATTTGATTCATATTGAGGGAACTAAAAGAGTCAGGGGCAGGCCTAAATTAAACATAGAAGTGGTAGAGGAAAGACATGCTTAGCTCGCCTAGTATCATGTATGACTTCGAATAGAACTGATTGGAGAGCAAGGATCCATGTGGTCAACCCCATTTAGTTGGGATAAGGTTCTGTTGTTGTTGCATCCCCCAAATCCATGCATATTTTATTTTTATTACAAATCTTATGGGATTTGGTGTTATAGATTGGTGTTTCAGCATTGCATACCCTTCCATACACATTGTAGATTTCAGTATGCTATTCTTAATTTTATGAGATACATTCAAGAAATCATGGAGATCAAACCATGTAGTCATCCAACAAAGATTTTGACCAGACATAAGCTTAAATCAGAAAATGGAAAATAACAAGCAAGACACCAACCTGGCCACCACGATTCATTCGTTGGGCATTAGGAAAGACAAACTTTAGTTCCTGAAAGATGAGTGGTAATATGTTAGCAACCAATATTCAAAACTAAAAGGATAAGCATGTCACAGTGGCAATGAAGCAACGGGGAGTTTGGGGGGGGGGGGGGGGGGGGAACAAACCTTCACAAATTGAGTAAGAGGAGCACTAGGATTACGAGATGTAGTCAATAAAATTTTAGGATCCTTCTCTGTCGCATTCGCATACTCATCATCAATGCTCGTTCGTGGTACTAAGCTCATACAATACAAAGCAACAAGAACATGTTAAATATTATCTTAAAAAGGCTTTTGTATAAAACAAACATACTGTAAAGACTCGCAATCATTGTGAATTGATCCTTGGAGGGGGACAGGGAGGAGCAATATGGCCTTCTAAAGTCAACCTAAGTCAGTGCAGATGGTGTCAGGACTCAGGACGGGCAAAAGATAAAGTAATGTTATGGGATTCTTCTAGCAGAGAATGCAGAAATCCTACTATGGCAGAGATCAGAAGTAGAAATATTTTCTTTTCTTTTTTTTTTGGCTTAGATGGATAGGTTCCTCTTTATGCATAGTGTATATCAGGCCATGTAAATCATATAAGGCCTTTTTATATTTTGTTAATACAACAAAAGCTTGAACCATAACCCCCCCCCCCCCACACACACACACACACAAAAGTAATTCTTGTTGTAAACAACAACTCAGCCTTATCCAAACTAAATGGGGTTGGCTACATAGCTACATGGATCCTTGCCCTCCAATCAGCTCTATTTGAGATCATACTTGATACTAATTCTCGTTGTAGACATAGAAACTAATAGATCTTTCTCATAACCCAAGTTCTCTTTCTTTCTTTTTGCTAACTATCTCAATTCCACTTGTTCTGCAACAAAGGTTTCGCAGTTATTATATGAGAGGATATATAAATCAATCCGGAAGGCCAATAGAAGGGTTTTTCCCCCCCTTTTCTTCCATCTGTTTAGAGAGCGGATATCAGTAAAAGCTTTGGTACTTAGATGGTATGATATACAACTCATTGAACACTTCACAGCATTCAGGTCAAGCAACTCATAGCATGCAATTCCAGCACTTCATGATTCAGAAAATTAACATCAAAAAGTGGTTTTCCAGTTGCAGAATTAAGGTTTTCACTCCTCTATTCTACTGCCAAACGTATTTTCCAAATAAAACTTTTCAAGAATAAATGCTTCAATGCCTCCATAGAAACGGGAATACCGGATATAATTTACATCCAAGAAGCTAATTATGGAATCAAAAGCAAATTTATTATAAATGAACCTGCTGTATTTTCATCCTCAAGATCAATCTCTTGACGCAACGCAGCCTCTTCATTTCTGAGCTCAGTAGGGATTGGTTTTCCCTCTGCAAAACCAAAATCAGAGAATCAACATGAAATGCGTGACATGTTATATAAAAAAGGTGGATAGAAAAGCGGGCATAGACAGATAAGAAGACAGAATGAGAGGGGGAAAAAGTTCTCAAACGGTTACCTTCTAATGCTTCTTTAATCTTTCGCTTCTTCTCGTATAGCAAACGTTCTTTCCCTTCCAAGCTTTTTCGATAGAGGTATTCACGCCTCAAACGGATATTTCTACGCAACATTCTCAGAGATCACTAAAGCTTCTTACACAACGAGCTCCAAACTCCTCTCCAACCACCGTTTAGGGCTAGTTCACAAACTGAAATAAGAATTTTTTTTCACCATTAATATCCAAATAAATTGATTTTGCGTACAAACAGTGCGGAAGTTCAGAGACTACTGCAGATTGAACACAGCTGAACAAAACTTTGCTCAGCTAATGAGCTTCTTTAGGTAGAGCTCGAGCTTATGAGGATCCTTTCATAAGTGAAAGACAAAGCTTTGAAGGGAGACAAAAGAGCTTGGAGAAATAAAACCCAAACAAGTTGCAGGAAGAGTGAATCAGAGTACCTTAACGAACGCCTCTGTTGTAGGGCAGGAGAGAGGAAGAAGGAAAGACGGCTAGACAAAAGCACAGGTGAGGTTTTGGGTTTCATTAGGAAGTGTTTGGAATAGCCTCACTTTGTTATGAGTTATGACTTTCAAAAAACGTTTTTAGTTGTTTTAGTAGTGGGCTGTGTGAAGTGCGAACCAGATCGGTTGGGCTGGCTGGGGCTAAGAGGGGTAGAAAAAGCCCAATCCATGGTTCGAAATCTTAGGATCGGTCATGGTCAATATCAATCCGATATCGATCTAAATCAGTCAAAATCGGTCCAAATTGGCCAAAAAATCGATTTGCTGAATAGGTCCTCGAATAGTTCAATACTGGTCAGAAAATATTAAAAAATAAATAAACAATCACGACCAATACCGATCCGATCCCGAGATTATGAACCACTTTAGAATTTCTCATTACAAACCATTTTGAATTGACCAATCCAATCTTGAGATTCGGGCGATAAGACCGGGTAGACCGATCCAGGGATACTAATACCGGATAGGATCGATCATTACTCGGGATTGATCTAGACCAATACCAATCCCCATATTTAGGTTCTCAGACTTCAAGCCCAAGCCCAATTTGTATTTATATGTTACATTTGGGGTTCTAAAACATGAAATCGGATCAAATCGATGGAAATCGAGATTCACCGATATAGCTCACCTCCTTCAATATTTCAGTCCTCGAGCCTCTCAGCCATGGTTTGAGGAATCGATAATCAGCCGATTCATATCTGTATTGGTGGAGATCGATACCGATTCCTAGCCGATCCCATATCGGTGGATTGGTAAAGATAGGGTAAAAATATAAATAAATAAACACATTTTTTTTTTAAAACCACTACCGATCCAGACCGATATGTATCGGTATCCCGGGTTACCGATACAAAAAAGCTCTCAGCTGAGAACTGCAGTCCTTTTCGCCTCCAGTCTCTCTTTCTTGTCTTTTAAAACCCTCCCCCCCTAATATCTCCTATTCTTCATGGATAATCGGAAGAACCTAGATTGACCATGAAAAATTCTTGCGAGAGAGCGAGAGAGCGAGCGAGCGAAAGCCCGATAGATTTGTTGGATCTGGGTCATCGGAGTCATCTGTGTCCCCAAGCAAGAAGTCTTACGGGTCAAGGTCAGAGTATATACAGTCATGGTGGTAAGAATTCAGCAATCATGATGAGGGACACCTCCTTTGTTATCACAACGAAGAGCAGAAACGAAGCTCAGGAAAGAAGAATCGAACCTGCAAGATCTGTAAAAAGGGCTTCAAATCAGGAAGAGCTCTGGAGTCACCATGCGAGTTCACGTACAGGAAAGGCACAGATGCAGATTACTTCAAGATATCCTCCCAATCCCCGACATTAACAACAACAGCACCTCTCAGATTATCCCCAAACTTCTCCAGACAAACAGAGCTCCCGGGTTTTGGTTTTACCTCACGTTTTAGTCTGGACTCTGGAATAAACAGAAGACTCCTAAACCTAAAAAGGTTCTTTATCGTCTCCATTCATCCACCCCTCCATTTCCTCCATTACATCTCATAGGGGTGAAAATGACCATCCTACCTCCTGCTCACACATACTGCCCTTATTAGATTTTATGGAGGAAATGGAGGGGCAGATAATTGGAGATTATAATTTTCCACCTAAAAGTGATAATTTTTTTTTGTTAGATAAAGTTCTCTGAATTGGGGTGTAGGTGTGTCCAACAAACGATTAAAAAAAAGAGGAGACGGCAAACAGACAGTATGGGTTTTAAACGTGTAGTTTTCAAATAAACGGAACCATAAAAACGACCATATACTAATATATATTAAGAGATAATACCTGAATACTTGCACCTAATGTTCAAAAAAACTAATTACCCAATAAATTTAAAAAAAAAAAAAACAACATAAAAGTAAACGATGAATTGAATTCAAATCCATAAGGCTCTCTTTGGCATCGTTTATATTTATCTTTATGGTCTATTTATAAATAATCAATTATGATAATGGGTTATGGGCTATAAACAATAATCATTTGGTTACTACTAGACTTAATTGATTATATAACGAAAAATATGTTTGGTATGCTTAAGTGAAGAATATATTATAAGTGCAAGAGATTGCTATCTTGGCCTCTAGAACCTGCACACGCACGCTGGCCAATACGCACGCTAGCCAATGGGCATGCACATGCAAGCATCGCCTTGGACAGGATATCTTCCTTTCCATGGTATAGCGCGATACTTTCACGCGCTTCTGTGTCTAGGCGTAGGAGCCATATGGGCCACACGACCAGGTAGTGTCCTTTTCTCCATATTATTATTATATTATTCATATATATATATATATTAAAAAAAGCCTTCCTTTTATATTATATAATACAATATTATAATATATATAATAGTATATATATATATATTATATTTTTTACTATTATATATATTATATTTTATATTATGATACTATATTATATAGTAGATATTATATTATATAATATAAGTGTTAATGTTCAACTGTGGGGGAGCGTGGCCCCTACGCACACGTGGGGCCAATGATAGCATGCGCATTGGCATCATGGGGGTGGCATTTTCACTTTTCATGGGGGAATGATGGTCATTTTGCCCCCCTCTTTGTGTATGGGCGTGGACGGTACACTCCCCCATAGAGAACTTTTCTCCATTATATAAAATGATATATGTTAAGAGAGAGGGTGGGGACGGTGTGGGGTAGGGGTGTCAACCAGTCGGCCTCGATCGGTCTCGGTCGGGCCTCACCAATTTTACAAGCTGCATCGTGTTTGACCGTTTAGGCATTCGGGCTTGCCTTGGACGGGCATGGTACGGTTTCATTTCGATCGGTCGGTGTTTGGTCTTTGATCGAGGCAGCCTTATTCGAGCTAAACGGGTCTAAAACGAGCTAATGAGTCGTTTAACTCTAAGCGGTCTCTAAATGGTGTGGGCTTACTAATTGACATGCAACCTGAATTGTAAGTTCAAACCATCACACCGTTGGGTAGTCACTGTACACCTCAACTCAAAGTCAAATAAAGCTTATCCCAACTAAAATAGCAGTACAACATTGAATAGAAATACATCTAACAAAGTAAGTAGAGGGAAAAATAATAGCAGCACAACACCAAATAGAAACACATCTAACAAACTAAGTAGAGGGGATTAAAAAAATAGCAGCATAATACCAAATAGAAGCACATCTAACAAAGTAAGGTCTAAAAACTAAAACTAAGCCTCATCTCACCTACGTTAAGTGTATCTAACAAAAAAATGTCAAAGACCAACAAAGAAACAAACAAAAAAAATGAAATTTGGAGGGAAGGGGAGGGGAAGTTTATAAGTTAAAGGGTCGGGCTGGGTCGAGCTCTAACAGGACGGTCTAGGTCGGGCCTGGAATTAGTCGGTTCGATCGGGCGCCCAACGGGCTAGGACCCCACACCGGGACCGCTTGATTACTAAACGTGTCGGGCTTAAGCCTGACAAGTTTAGTAATCGGTCGGGCTTTAATCGGGCGGGCTTAGTCGGGCCTGGAATTGACACCCCTAGAGTGAGAGTTGGGGAGAGAGAGAGAAGCAAAAGAGAGGTTTATTCTAATTTTTATTAATTTTACCATTTTATCCCAACTTAAGTAGTAATTATGCACATGTTTTTTAATGGTACCCGCATAAATAAACATTACCAGTTTATGGTGATAAATCATAAACAACTCTCTAGTTGTTTTGGGGTTTTTTTTTTAAATTCTAAAAATTAAATTACAATTTCATTTATTACCCTAAAAAACGTATACGCGTATTAAACGGACGTTTAAAACGTGGAATCTAGCCGTACCCGTTTTTTCCCGTATGTTTGAGAGGCATACGGGAAAACGGGAAAACACGTTTTAAACGGCAAAATACGGGAACGGCATTTTAAACGCATTTTTGCTAACACTAGTCCAGACAAATGGGGTGGCAAAATGACTGGCCCACCCCCTAAATGACTCAAAAGTCACTCTTGTCCTGCCCTCCTGAGCTGAGAACGTCGGCCCTTTTTTATACAAGTAAAATGTATTCCCCTAGCTCCGTTTGTTTCAGCGTAAAATTTTACCTAGAAAATTTTCCTTGGTAAATTTTACTCCGTAAATGTAAAATTTTATATATTAAAATTTTGGGAAAATTATGCTAACCTCCCACGAGGTTTAACGTAATAATAAGAACCTTCCCTCCTATTTCAAAAATTAACTCTGCCCCCTTCATTATAACAGTGTTAAATCTAAAATAGAAATGTCTATATTATCCTTTGTCATTAAATTACTCAACCCAAAAAAGAGTGTCGTTGAGTTACATTTGAAACGAAATCTCTCTCCATTTGAACCTCAAACCCCATTATCTACATTACTCTCACTGAACCACCATTACTTGTCTTTCCCCTTTTTTTGGATTATTGAGCTGCAACTCCCTTAACTGACCCCACCATCTCCATTTTCTTTCCTCATTCTTCTCCTAAACTTCTAAGCCTTAACCCATAATCATAACCACCAAAAAAGAAGAAAGAATCGGAGAAGAAACCTTAAAGAAGACAAAGAATGAACATAAGAAAATAGAAAGAAAAAAATTGTGTATAATGAAGACTTCAGCAAGACCTTGTTGAGGAAACACCATAGCTTGACAAATCGAAGGAATTGTGATCTTATGATGATCTTTCAAGTTCCAACATAGAAATCATATTTGGATAGTATGTAGCAGCTTTAATTTTTGTAGTTGGACTACCCTCCCCTATTCTAAATCAGATTCTACTTAACCCATAAAAATGATTTGTCTCTCATTACAATAGATCTGTTCATAACAATGAGGTGGTATCTAAACCTGAATATACCATCATCCATATCCATATCAAAAGTAACAAATAGAGCTCAAATTTAAGATGAATATAAAACATACATAACCCATAAAAATATATTTGTTTCCCCTCTTCGATTTCTAAAGAAAAGCAGCCTCTTCAAAATAGTAGGTTCCCCAAAATCTATCATTCATTCTTTTCTTTTTTAAATTCTATCATGTTATCATGGTAGCAGGTAGGTAGCCGGTTATGATGGAGTTATTTTGGTGATGAAAATTGCAAAGAGAATCGAATCGATGGTGTTGAGAGAACCATCGATGGGGTTGTTTTTGGAGCCAATGGAAACAGAGGAGTAGAGACACAGAATGATGAAGGACAACCTTGCAGAAATATGGAGCGGCAAGGTCGACAAACTAGAGAGAGAAGGGAATGACCACTGCAACTTACGGTTCATCACTTGCATTCTCAAGGATTATAAGAGAAAATGGCAGGTGGCAAAGAGGTTCATCACTTACCTTCTCAAGGATTCACGGTTCCTGGACTGTCGTCGGTGTTCGCTGGAGTGATTACACTATGATGATCCCAGGTTGACACTGAGAAGGGGAGTGAATCAGGGTCGCTATAAAAATTTCCCAAACAATCGAATGATAGTTCTTTGTCACTGCTCTCTGAAAACCAAACACTACAATCCATGTATCTCTATTTTATTTCCCTGTGCACACACCGACTGGCTTGGGGGCACCCCAATTTGACCGGTCTACAGTTCGTGTGTTACCTTGCCTCACAACCATTGGCTAGGCCTCCCAGGTAAACACACTCATTCTACAGTCAGATAACACTCCAATACACATATATAAAAATAACATAAGAGAGAACAATATTTAACATGGTTCAGCAGTATGCCTACATCCACGGTGCAATACCCTAACCAGGGTTTCGTATATTGCACGATACTCAACTAATTTCAATGACTACAATCACCCAAGAACTCCAATCCCTGCTTCAGTTCGTGCAACCACACAAACGAGGGCAACAACCCCAATCTCTATGCAAGCCCCCACTTGATAGAGTTACAATAGCATGATAAAATTTAACAATGTAAATCCCTGCCCAACAATTTTGCCAATAAGGCTTACATAGGTTCCATAGGTTTTTAATTCAGAAACAACAACCAGGAACAAGAATTGGGATTTATGGATGAAGATTACCTCTTTTAGGATAATACACAGCAAGCACCTCCTCTAGAACGTCCTCAAGAAGTCGCACGACTCACAACAAGCACGGAACTCGTGAAAACACCACCTTCTTGCTTATTTATGCACACCTCTCCATTTGAGAAATTTTTGACATTTTTTTTTCTAGCTGGGACATTCTCCTCTTCTCTGTGAGTTCAACGCACTTCGTGCCTCATAAAACAGAGTCCGAACGAGTGAGATACGACTTTCCAAAGTCAGATGCTCCAAAACAGGAAAGCAATGGCACAATTTGTAATTATGAGGATCACTTGTGATATACCTTGCATAACGAACCGATTCAAAAAGAAGGTTGCTTGACGACATTGCTTGATGATGTCATCATGATATCCACGTGTTTTGCAAAACACGTTTTGCTTTTGCTTCAAAAATAAGAATATTCTTTTATGCTTTTTATCAACCAACATTTTTCTCTTAACTAGAATCTCTTGAATCTCCTCAATACATGTGCATACACCAAATAATTTCATGCTCATACATCAAACCCGATCATGATTCCATGTATTGAGCATACAGAAGCTCCATACATCCAACCAACCAGAGACTGGGCGCAAGAATCTTAAACGTACGCCCTTCTCCACCTTATCTGTAACCGCCGATCTAGCATCCTTGGCAACAAAAACCATCTAACGGACAATTCAATTTTGTTTCCAACTTTTATATTGCAATAAACCTGAAGAAAAGAGTATTACCGAGAGCTCCCCTTTTAAAAACTTCAAAATTTTGGTTAAGTATAGAGGCTTTAGGCCTAATCCAGATTTGCTTCAATTTTGCATGATGATACTAAAAACTCAATACCTCCTTCATCTGAACTCAAAAATGCATGACTCTGGTTGTGTTGGAACCACAACGCGATGAACTACATTTCTTATGAAGACCACCTCACCCAGAATTTCCATTAAACCTTCCAAAAATGGCCCTAAAGTCACTGCCATTGCATGAACCTGTGAAATCACAACTTGAATAGTATGAAACCTTCACCTGCTACTTCGAACCTTCACCAAACACTTTATAAGGACCTAATACACTGTCAAATGGTGTCCCACATGTCCGGATGCCTTATAACCCTGCCAAATGACCAAAAATGCCCTTGACACTGTGTAGTTGCCTGTTTGACCATTCCAACACTTCCAACTCATCAACGACCACTGCCACATCACCAATATGACTGGTAATGTTGCCAAAAATGACAATTCAACTCCAGAATGCTCCAATTGCCCAACAATCTCCCCCTTTGGAATTGTTGGCAACACACTTCCATATAGCACCAAACAGCTAAGCACTGACATACTCGGATCTGTACACATGGATACACATGGATTCTTCTCCCCCTTTGACAACAAATACAAAGAGTGACTCCCCTTGCATGGCATCTCCCCCTGCACCTGTACCACCTATTGTGCAATTGGAGTCACAACTCCAAGTTTGTCTCGAAGACGCTCAAAACTCTCCTTAGGAAGAGGTTTTGTGAAAATATCTGCCAATTGTTCTAATGTAGGAACAAAGTCTAATCTCACCTCATTGTCGGTCACCTTCTCCTTCAAGAAATGATATCTGATGTCAATGTGTTTTGTCCTTGAATGTTGCACTGGGTTCTTCGAAATGTTGATGGCACTGACATTATCACACATAATCGAAATTGGCGCATCACTTACAATGCCAAAGTCTACCACTTGCCTCTTCATTCAGATAACCTGAGTGCAACTGGCTGCCACCGCTATGTATTCAGCCTCTGCTGTCGATAATGAAATGGACTCTTGTTTCTAGTTGTACCAAGCCACCAAACTTTGCCCCAGATAAAAAGCACCACCACTAGTATTTTTCCTGTCATCAATACTGCTGACCTAATCTACAGCTGAAAATGCAATAAGTGTGAAGCTATCTGTCCTTAGGTATTATAACCCATACTCCACTGTACCTTTCAAATACCTGAAAATATGCTTAACTGCCATTAGATGTGTCTCCTTAGGGTTTGCCTGAAACCTGGCCACCAAGCAAATAGACTGCAAAATATCCGGTCTTGATGCTATCAAATACAAAAGGCTTCCTATCATCGACCTATATAAAGTCTGATCTATTAGTGGTGACCCATCTATCGAACTCAGCTTGCATCCTACCACCATGGGTGTACCCACTGGTTTGTTGTCCTCCATCTGAAATCTCTTCAACATTTCCTTGCCATACTTCATTTGAGATATGAAGATGCCACTACTTCTCTGGTTCACCTGCAAACTCAAGAAATAAGACAATTCCCCTAGCATAGACATCTCAAACTCTGTCTTCATCTTCTCTGTAAACTGTTTACATACCTAATCATTGTGTCCACCAAAAATTATGTCGTCGACATACACTACAACCACTAGTTGACTACTATTCTCTGTCATAACATATAAGTTACTATCAACTATGCCCTTCCGCAGTCCCAACTGATGTAAGTAGGTGTCAAGTCTGGAGTACCAGGCTCTTGGAGCTTGCTTCAATCCATATAGAGCCTTCTTTAATCTACAAACCAAGTCTGGATCCTTGCCAATCTGAAAGCCATCAGGTTGCTCAATGTACACCTCTTCTTCAAGGTTGTCGTTTAAGAATGCTAACTTGACGTCCATCTGATACACCTTGAACCCCTTGTACACTGCCAAAGCTAAGAACATCCGTATGGATTCCAAGCATGCTACCAGTGCAAAAGTTTCATCAAAATCAATCTCTTCCACCTGAGCATACCCTTTACACACAAGTCTGGCCTTGTTTCTAACCACTTGGCCATCTTCATTTAACTTATTTCTAAAGACCCACTTGGTGCCTATGATGTTCTTGTTTGCCGGTCTGAGAACTAATTCCCATGTATTGTTCTTCTCTATCTGGTCCAATTCTTCATTCATTGCCTTGACCCAGTGTTCATACTTACATGCTTCCCCAACGGACTTGGGTTCAAACTGTGAAATCAAGGAATATGTAGCAGCTACTCTTCTTCTAGTCTGCATACCTTCTGCTTTTGGATCTCCAAGAACTTGATGTGGAGGATGCACTTTCTGCAACTTTCCATCTTTTGGTCTGCCATCTCTCTCTGTCTCTGTATTAATCTCAGAAGCACCTTTATTTGTGTCTGACTTATTTCTAATCTCAACTATCTCATCATTATGATTCTGACCTTCTACAACTTCATCATCATCAAACTCCTCAAAAGTTTGATCTTCTAGCTCTCCTGGTTTAGAGTGGAGCAACTGTTCTTCAACTTTTACATCTTAACTCTCTACAATCTTCCCCAATCTTTTATTGAAGCATCTATAGGCCTTGCTTTTTTAGGAATTCCCTAAGAAAATCCCTTTGTTTGCTCTATCATCGAATTTTCCAAGGTTGTCCTCCTTTCTCTTAATGAAGCATTTAGATCCAAAAACTTTTAGGCATTTCACTGTGGCTTTTCTCCCATACCATAGTTCATATGGTGTCTTGGACTCATTTGGCCTCAATAGACATTTGTTCTGGATGTGCACTGCAGAGTATACTGCTTCTTTCCAAAACCTTCTGGCAATATTATTTTCAATCAACATTGTCCTTGCCATCTCTTGAACGGTTCTATTCTTTCTTTCCACAACCCCATTTTGTTGGGGGGTCTTTGCTACACTATGTTGCATTCCTATCCCATGTTCATTGCAGAACTTGGAAAACATATTCCAAATGAACTCTCTCCCATGGTCTGACCTCAAACACTTGATTGTCCTTCCTGTTTCGTTTTCCACTCTTTTCTTGAAGATCTTGAAACAATCTAGTGCCTCTGTTTGGTCCTTGAGGAACATAACACAAGTCATCCTGGTACACTCATGTATAAACAATATGAAGTACCTCTCACCTCCAACTGCCTCTATCCTCATGGGTCCACATAAATTCATATGGATCAAGTCCAAAGGCTTACTTGAATAATGCTCCTTTGACTTGTATGTGGCCCTAGTTTGTGACGGGTTCTCTTGCTTTCTTTTTCTGACCTTGTTTCTGTGGGGGATTATTGTTTTATTTTTTGCTTGGTTGCATCTAGGATGAAAGTGTGGTCCTGCATTTTCTAGCAATGTGTCCCACCCTGTGACACCTATAGCACTCCACACTGCTCTCTCCCAGTGGAGCAAATCTATTTTGCTTGTGAACACTATAGGCTTGACCTGTCTTTTACAATCTGCCACTTTGTGCCCATAACTGTTGCACCCATAATAGTAACCCCTGAAGCTCAGTCTCTGCCAAGAACCTCTGTCCCTCTAATAACTAACTAATGTGTAGCCTTCTTTGCCAACATTCTTCTTAGCAGTCTTCACAACTCTAAAGCCTCTCTGGTTCTCCCTGACAAATCTCACAGGGTTTCCTGCCGTTCCTATGCCTTTGGTAGTCATTGCTCCAGTAGAGCTTGCTTTCACATACCCTAAGCCAGTCTTCAAATGTGGAGATCTCTGAAAGCTTAAGATTTCATCTAGCACATTTTCATTTATCTTGCTAGATGGTGGAATATTAACATCAATTGATTGAGTCACTATCTCCTTCTTGCCTTTGGATCTCAAAATAGATGCTTACAAAGATGGAATTACAGCTTCTTGTTGGTTCATCTTCTGTAAATTCTCAAGTTCAATCTTCAAACTCTCTAATCGTTCTTCAAGAGTAGTGTACTCTTTTGCCTTAGATGAGAGACTAATGCTCAAGTCTTCAGTTATTTTTCCCATTTCATCAACTGCAGTCTTTAATTGAATGACATGTTCCTCCTTCCCCACAAGCTAATTCTGTATATTTTTTTATCTTCTTTCTGACACCCTTGAGTTCAACTAGAGAAGAATACAACTCTGCTTCTAGGTCATACTCAGCTTCATGTTCTTCTTCTTCTTCATACTCTTCTGTAGTCTTGTGTTGCACCTTATCTTCAAGTGTCATAAATAGAGTCTCAAATGACTCATCATCTGATTCATCATCATCATCTTCTAAAGACCCATATGAAGAAGACTTGCACTTCTTTGAGATGAGACTTTTCTTCTTGAAATTCCCTTTTCTAGGGATGAACTTCTTTTTCCCTTTCTTGAACTTGCTTTCTTGGGTATCTTCATCATCAGAGTCTATACCCTTGCCTTTCTTGGGACACTTTGAGGCAAAGTGCCCAATTCCACCACAGTCCAAACACTTCAAGGGAAGTTTTTCCTTGTATTTGCCTCCGCCTCTTTTGAGTTTCCTAGCTAAGTAAGCTATTTACTCATCATTAGAATCCTCATCTTCACCATCTTCCTTGATTTTTAGTTTCTTTATGGCTCTAAAGGCAACTTCCTTCTCAGTAGACTTGGGCTTGACCATTCTCATCTCATAAGCAGTTAAAATCCCATGCAATTCATCTAGACTTAAGGTGTTTAAGTTCTTTGACTCTTCTATGGCGGATACCTTGGGGTTATAAAATTCAGCTACAGATCTCAAAATCTTCTCAACAACAACTGCATCCTTGATCTCTTCTCCTAATCCTCTGATGGAGTTTATAATTTCATTAACCCTGCTCATGAACTACTCTACCGACTCTCCCTCAGACATCTTCAAACTTTCAAATAAGTTCATGTGATGTTGTAGCTTGGCCTCTCTAATTTTTTCATCTCTCTCATGGATACTTTTTCAGTTTATCCCAAGTCTCCTTGAATGTTGTGCAATCGACTACTCTAGCAAACTCATTGCTCACAAGAGAGCCTAGAAGTGCATTTACTGTCTTAGCATCGTCTTCACACTTCTTCATCTCTGCTGTCTCTATAATGTCTGTGGGTGGGGGATTGTATCCATTCTTTACTGTGAGCCAGACTCCATAAGGTAAGCCTCCATTCTGATCTTCCAAAAGTTATAATTTGACCCGTCAAATATAGGAATCTTCTCATGCATTCCTCCTTTACTGAATGCCATCAGTACTAAATCCAAAACTGTTAAGTCTTTTTCCTTAGGAACCTTGCTCTGATACCACTTGATCCCAGGTTGACATTGAGAGGGGGGGTGAATCAAGGTCGCTATAAAAATTTCCCAAATAATTGAATGATAGTTCTTTGTCACTGCTCTCTGAAACACAAACACTATGATCCCTGTATCTCTGTTTTACTTCCCTGTGCACACACTGACTGGCTTGGGGGCACCCTAATTTGACTAGTCTACAGTTCGTGTGTTACCTTGCCTCACAACCAATGAATTGGCTAGGCCTCCCAGGTAAACACACCCATTCTATAGTCAGATAACACTCCAATACACATATAAAAATAATAGAAGAGAGACAGTATTTAATGTGGTTCAACAATATGCCTACGTCCACGGTGCAATACCCTAACCAGGGTTTCGTATATTGCACGATACTCAACTAATTTCAGTGACTACAATCACCCAAGAACTCCAATCCCTGCTTCAGTTTGTACAACCACACAAACGAGGGCAACAACCCCAATCTCTATGCAAGCCCCCACTTGATAGAGTTACAATAGCATGATAAAATTTAACAATGTAAATCCCTTCCCAACAATTTTGCCAATAAGGCTTACACAGGTTCCATAGGTTTTTAATTCAGAAACAACAACTAAGAACAAAAATTGGGATTTACGGATGAGGATTACCTCTTGTAGGATAATACACAGCAAGCACCTCCTCTAGAACGTCCTCAAAAATTTGCACGACTCACAACAAGCACGAAACTCGTGAAAACACCACCTTCTTGCTTATTTATGCACACCTCTCCATCTGAGCAATTTTGACATTTTCTTCTTGCTGGGACATTCTCCTCCTCTTTGTGAGTTCAACGCACTTCGTGCCTCGCAAAACAGAGTCCGAACGAGTGAGATACGACTTTTCAAAGTTAGATGCTCCAAAACAGGAAAGCAATGGCACAATTTATAATTATGAGGATCACTTGTGATATACCGTGCGTAACGAACCGATTCAAAAAGAAGGTTGCTTGACAACATTGCTTGATGATGTCATCATGATGTCCATGCATTTTGCTTTTGCTTAAAAAATAAGAATATTCTTTTATGCTTTTTATCAACTAACATTTTTCTCCTAACTAGAATCTCCTGAATCTCCTCAATACATGTGCACACACCGAATAATTTCATGCTCATACATCAAACCAGATCATGATTCCATGTATTGAGCATACAAAAGCTCCATACATCCAACCAACCAGAGGCTGGGCGCAAGAATCTTAAACGCACGCCCTTCTCCGCCTTATATGTAATCGCCGATCTAGCATCCTTGGCAACAAAAACCATCTAACGAACTATTCAATTCAGTTACCAACTTTTATATTGCAATAAACCTGAAGAAAAGAGTATTACTGAGAGCTCCCCTTTTAAAAACTTAAAAAATTTGGTTAAGTATAGAGTCTTTAGGCCTAATCCAGATTTGCTTCAATTTTGCGTGATGATCCTAAAAACTCAATATCTCCTTCATCCAAACTCAGAAATGCATGACTCTGGTTGCGTTGGAACCACAATGCGACGAACTACATTTCTCATGAAGACCACCTCACCCAAAATTTCCATTAAACATTCCAAAAATGGCCTTAAAGTCACTGCCATTGCATGAACCTATGAAATCACAACTTTAACAGTATGAAACCTTCACCTGCTGCTTTGGGCCATCACCAAACACTTTGTAAGGACCTAATACACTATCAAATGGTGTCCAACATGTCTGTATGCCTCTGTAACCCTACCAAATGACCAAAAATGCCCTTGGCACTGTATAGTTGTCTGTTTGACCATTCCAACACTTCCAGCTCATCAATGGCCATTGTCACATCAACTGTCACGCCCCCATCCCAATAAAGGATATTTTACAAGAAAAGGGATGACTGGGACGATCGGTGTCATCCCAATACTACCAGGATCACAGATACAGTGTCCCGAGCCACAGTCTACCCAATTATCAATGCATGATAATGTCAGAGGACGTATCCAAATGGAATAAGTCATTCCAATTAAGCAGAAGTGTAAATCATTTTAAATCATATAAATACAGAGCATCAGTTCTCTAATGATAACATATGTTATAGTTATAATATCCCGTGTCAATCCAGTACATTCTATACATTATACATAAAGTTTATACATGAATGAAGATGAATACAGAAATAAATAATTAAATCACGCCACAAGGGCACCATTCTTGGGTGTACATCATCATCCAAGTCCAAGCCACCGGCTCTACTTGATTCGCATCCATAGGTGCTCATCAAGAGATTACTTGCATATCAACTAAAAAGAGGTGGCGCAATGGGGTTAGCTCCACAAGCTAGTGAGAGAGCAAAGGGGAATGCACATACATGCAAACATGTAATTTCAAACAGTTCATGATGCATGCTAATGGTAGATTCATTTTTCACCTAACACACAAATTCTAAGTTAAGTGTATGCTACTGTGATAACTTGGGAGACACTGTGGGCTACTTAACTTATAGCCACAATGAAACCTCAGTTATCACGAGGGAGCCTACGCCAGTAGAAGCCATCAGACCACCCAGTGGCAGACCCCGATAGCTATCACTACCACTGACCTGGCCTCTCTCCCCCACAGGCAACAGGTGCTCAGACTATCCAACACATAAATCCTTGTTGGTAAGGGTCATAGCATAAGGGAACAAGAATCCTAGCCACAGATATACTACATGCAAGTCCTATCATCCCGAGAGGTATTCCGGGTGCATCAACGTCCCATTCCATCTAATACCCGGGTACCAGCACGACACAGCGCATACAGATCAGGATGACAGTTAACAGTTTTATAATTAATTCTGGGGTTCCGGTACTAGTACACCCGGTAACGTGACCCGATACCATAAGGAGAACATTATCACATCACATTAGTAACCGTTCACAATCAAGATCAATAATGCAATGCACAAGATGCTTATACTCATATACTAGCACGATAATGATTGCTTAATAGATATTCAAGCCCAAACAAATCACCCAAAACCCACTCACCAAACTCGGGTATCACCTGGCGTGGTTGACATGAATCTCACCGATGCACCTTCTATCTATTGAGCTGGGTAGCCTAAGAATGCAAGAGACAATATTAAAAGACATATAAAGGGGTCACATGTCATGCCCCTAAAGTTAAAGTTGAGTTTTAACCAAGACAGCATGGGCCGACTCACGAACGGAAGCAATAGGGTGAGTCCGTCCTTGACTCCGTTCAAGCCAATAGGTCAAAACACGAGGGACAAATCCACGGACGGAACTTCCACCTGGATCCGTTCCTGCATCCATTCGAACCCTGAGACATACCCGAGAGTTAACGGAACCACGGACAGAGGCAACAGAGTAAATCTGTCCCTGCATCCGTTCGGTCCCTGAGACATTCCCGAGAGGGAACATAACCACGGACAGAGGCAATAGAGTAAATCCGTCCCTACATCCATTCGGTCCCAGTTACTAGGATACACTAGACGGACTTACGGACGGAACCACGACGGTGACTCCGTTCGTGCGTTCGTCGGAGTTCTTTCCAAGATTTCTTAAGGTTTTCTCCACCATCTTGGAACCTGGAGTTCACATGGCACTCATGGTCATGGAGGTGTGTCTTAGGCCCTTCTAGGGTCTCTAGAACCTAGGCCTACCTCATGGATCTGAGATCACACAAGGATCCAACTCCATTTGGTCCAATGTAGGGTTTGGTGGTTTCAAACCAAGTAATTAGCAACATGGCTGTAAGGTGGCTGATAGAAGCCTACATTAGAGCTTGGTCTTCATCAATAGGGCCTCATTTAAGGGCTAAGCCACACCTTAAGTCCCAAATGGAACCCTAAGTTAGCTCAAAATCAAGAAACCTACTCAAATCAGGAATGTAAATGGAGAAGAGGGAGGTACCAAGAGTTAGAGCATACCTTGGTGAGTGGAGCTCCAATCCCAGCCCTAGCCAGCCTTGAAGATCCACCTCCTCCATTCTCCTTCTCCCCTTTTGCTTCTTTTCTTCAATCCTTGTCCGAACAGTAAGAGGAGGAGAGGTAGGGCAGCTAAACCCCTTTGGCATGTCTTCCATCTTCTTCCTTTCCCCTCCCATTCCTCTTTCTTGCTTCTTCTTCTTCTTTCTTTCCTCTCCTCCTCCACGGTTTTGGCTTAGAGGGGGAGAGATGAGAGAATATGGGGCTAAGCCCTATCTTTTAGGGACCAAAAGAGGCCTTAGGTCTTGTTTGCCCAAGTATCCCTAAGACTAAGGATAGTCCTTTAGGTTTAAAAGGGCCTTAGGGCCTGTTTGGCTAGGGTCACAAACCCTAATTAGTCTATTCAGTTAGGACATGTTCAGGTCAGCCTAAGGTCCTATAAAGGGCACATTAGTTCTAGGGCTTGTTTGGCTCAAGCTAATTAAAGGGACCCATTATTTATTTAAGTTAAGTCTTGTGGGCCCACTTTAATGGCTCGACTAACCAATTGAAGGTAAGGGTGGGAGTCCATCTTGTCCGAAGGTCTAGTTATGGTATTCGGGACACAGGGATGTGGGTCCCACAGGATAATACATCAAAAGGGCAAGAAACAGTATGGACGGATCCATGAACGGAATCAGTCTAGTGAGTCCATTCGTGACTCCGTTGCTGCTGTCAGGGCTCAAACCTCAAGAAAAATTGTGGGGCTTTGACCCGTACTTTCAGGGCTTCGAGGGGATACATATAATGGAAATTTAAAGTTCAAGGTCACAAGTGTTGACCATTGCCATCGTGGCATTACCCATTGGTAAAAGTCTAATTTGACTCGGGGTATTAGGATGTATTTCGGGTGCGGGTGTAACATTCCCCCAACCTTATAAAAATTTTGCCTTTGAAATTTGACGCGTCTAAAGGTCTCAATAGGTGAGGACTATTAAATAACAACACCTCTAGTCACCCACTACACCGCCTAAGTCAGGGGCCGTTAAGGTGGGGCATTGCCTACATGGCATGGCAAGTCAGGACTTACAATTCCTCTTCCTTATAGAGTCATATTACCACAGGGGGTGAGGTTCACAGTAACCCCGAGCTCAATTGGGTTAAGAGTCGATGATTAAAATATCCCAGGAAACATAGGGCCTCAAACACTAGGTTAAGTTATAAAGAACAATAGGTACCTTTGATCTTCCAGATCAGGTCGGTATTACACTTTGGTCATCCTTGAGTTACAGGGTCTAACTTCATCTAGTCCTTAACACAGGGTTCATATTCTGAATGCTTTCACTTCAGGTTATCTTATTACCTAACCCAACTTTAGAATGATTTGGAATATTGATGGAATCTCCTATTGTTCACTCCCAGTACGGAGGGAATGCATTTGGTGACCCATTACCCCATTCATATCTGTTATCGGAGAACGTCTTATTACATCCTTTAGTTTCAGCCTTCACCACCTCATAATTTACAACTCCGTCAACCCATCAGAGAAAGTCTACAACGGTCCTCTTCCGAGAACCAAACAATCTTTTACAAGTTTTGGTTTAAGCCATTTCTTTTAAGCAAGTCCTAATAATTAGCCTACCTGGTCATTGTCAAATTCATTGCCCACTAACCCACAATCAACTTGATCAAGGTTGGGGCTCAAACTAGCTAATATAGTGAGGTCGAGGCAAGGTCACATAAAAGCCATCATATATACATAAGTACAAAGCAAATTCAATAATTATATTTACATCTTCAAGAATGTATCCACCGTCAAGGTTAATTCATAAGGGTAGGCAAGTCTTAGGTACGGTATACTAGGTCATTTGAAAAGTCTAAACACGACTTGAGACTCCATCTATGGATCTAAATAAAAGGGTTGGATGAACCAAGCAAAACTTATAATTTGGGTTGTCACTAGCCTGTGAGATGTCGTAAATGACTTTTACTTATACAAGGTCTCTCCATTAGTCGTTTATACTAAGTTATCTAAAATACTAGCTCGACATTAGGTTGTTGCCCTTCTTGTTTTGTCTGGACACAAATTTACATTTCATACTCTCATTAAGTATCCTACATCGTATAGGTTTAGGCTTCTTGACTAATTTTGGTTTATTTGATCACGAAGGTGAAGGATTTTCACCTTCAAGGGTATTTATTTTCCCTCACATGAGAGGGGCCAGAACATATACTAATGTCTGTCACCAATTTCTATTGGCTAGCCCGGCTGGTGTAGGCCCTAACACTTCGACCTCAACATACAATTAGATTAAAAAATAACCACGAATGGGCCAAACAACATGGGTATAAAACTAGGGTGTAGGCATATAATCATCGCATATAGGTGTGGCCATAAGGTCTCAAAACAAATTGGGCTCAAATTCCCAAAAGAAAACGGACGGACTCATAGACAGAATCAATGCTGTGAGTCCGTTCGCGGCTCCATCGCGAACAATCAAGATGGATTAACGGACGGATTATGTAACATGAATCCGTTCATTTGTCCGTTCGTAGAAAGCTAGGCTTGGTAAAAATACCGAAACGAACGGAACTACGGACGGACTCAAGATGTTGGATCCGTTCAATGTTCCGTACAGTTCTAGGAACGAAAATTTTCAATTTTTTTTTTGGGCGGATCCATGGATGGAATCACGATGGTGGATCCATTTATGTGTCCGTTCGCAAAATTTTATAAAAAACAGAGCCACGAGTTTTCAAACTCATTTTGGCTCTAAGAGGGAAGAATAGAACCATAGGGCAAGAACTCTCCAAGATACCTTCGTTCGAGCATCCCTTGCCCCTCCTCTCAGTGGATTCAAGGTCCAAGGCATCTAGACTCATCACTATTGTCTCAAGGTAAGGGATCCTTCCCTGCTTCTCTCTCTTTTCCATATCTTTTCTCCATTTCTAGGGTTTCAGTTATGCCCTTTCCACTTTCTTCCTCTTTCCCATAGATTAGGGATATCTATTTCAAGTTTTTGTGTATATACTGCCTTAAATTGCATCCTCATAACCATGTAAACACCGGAATCATGCCAAAATCGATTGAGACTAGGGTTTCTAGTCGAATCAAGCCCTAACCGTTTGATGCTACTATTTTTTTTTTCATTTAATCAAATTACTTGTTTGATATTTGATTGGGGGTATAGGGTAGTCGAGAGTATAGGTTGTCCCTATCGATTTCATCCCTTCATGCCTATACTCTAGGGATTTCATATGGATTATATTATATATATATATATATCTTATCTCTTTTCCCCAAGTTAATCATACTTCCAAATGGTAATCATGTCTTATCTTATCATTATGTAACCCTTCTCATCCAATAATTTCCCATACAACATAGGCATTTGTATTTATATTTGTACTTGCTAATCGTATTTTATTTACTCCAGTTTGGCTCAATGTTGTTACCTTTTTGGTGGTCTCTTATGTGTAGGAAGTATCTATGGTTCCCCGTAGGCGTAATGATTTAGCCGTTGTGCCAGCTCCCCCTCTCACCTTCAATGTGGGGAGGTTTATATCAGCGGAGACCGAGGGAATTTACCGAGAGCATCTTCATAACAGAAAGATTTTGGTGGAGAGGGATATGGTAGAGGAAGAATTGATTGCCTTTAAGGTGGGCATTAGGTTTGGCAAGCTGAAGTGGAGCAGTATGTTGACCTACCCAGACTTCTACTATCCCACATTGATTAGGGAGTTTTATTCCAACTTGGTGCTAGTCAAAGAAGATGGAGAAGGTGTTAGGTTGACCTCATTTGTGAAGGGGATCACTATTGCCTTTAATGAAGTGGAGTTAGGGATACTCTTGGATATTTCTGTAGAAGGGGATAGGTTCTTTTATGCCCCAGGCAACGATCCTAACAGATGTCTGTCCCCTGCAGACAGTTAGAAGTTGTACAGGGCACTCACCAATAACAAGTCCGATGAAAATGAGGATCTTTCAAGGTTTCCCCCCTCTCAGGGGGTTCTTACTTTTATTGCCAAGACCAACTTGGCGCCCTCTAAAGGACACAACACCCAACCTCCTTTAATGGCAGCAGCATTGGCGTACTCTCTTTATACTGGTCAGTAGACATGTCTTCCTTATGTGATTATTCAGCACATGGCTCATGCGGTGGCCAATCCTCGCCGCATGAACACCTTGCCATACCATAAACTACTCACCCGGATTTTCCTTTACTTTGGGATAGACCTCGATCATGAACCCAAAGAAACAAGCTCCGAAGGGCCTTTTGGGTTTAATGCAATATAAAGGATGGGGTTGTATTGTGGCTATTACAGCTCCGGGGAGCCAGTCAAATATGGGGAGGGAGGGGAACCCCAAGAGATTGATGATGAGGATGAGGATATAGAGTTCATGGGATCCAGGCCACATTCTGCAGGGGCTTCTAGTGTTGGGGAGGGAAGTGGAGGTGATGTTCTTTTGGCCATCAGGCGGATGAACCTGAGGATGATGGAGGGTTTTGAAGAGGTTAAGAGGCAGTTCTCTTCTCAGGATCAGTGCCTTGAGAGGATGGAGAAGGAATTAAATGACATCAACACCTTCCTCTATTACGGTGGTAGCGAGAGGACTGATGATCATGACTGCATGGAAGACTAGCCCGCTTCTCCTTCAGAATTAAAGTTGTCTTAATCTGGACTTTTCTTTACTTGTCTTGAATCGAATGTTGTTGGAAATCTTTTCTTTTAACTTTCCTTTATTTTTTTTTTTTTATCAGCTGGTTTGGGAAGTTTGGTAATGGTGGTTGTGGATATTCTGAGTTAGGAAGGATACAATTACCTCCAAGGGAGGAATCTAAACAATTTGACAGTTGGATTTGGTTATATATATATATGTTTATATATTTACCTATTTCCCTTAAGTTTTGGGTTTTTTACTTAGATCATTATTGATTATTGTGCGTTGTTATTGCAATTGCCCATATATTACTCTCTTAGGGCCTAACAAAGCAGTATCATAGTTATCACTCAACATGTGCTCCAAGTCCTAGATTCCATATATGCCTATTATCTTCTAGGTTCCCAATTGCACCACAATCAGTCTTCTCCTATGTCTGCATACACTTATTTATGCTCTTGAGACTTTTAAATTAGAGTCCTAATTGTTGAGAGTAAATCAAGAGGTTACGCCAAACTGTGGTCGGTGCAGAGCATCACGCTCTGATACCACTCTGTCACGCCCCCATCCCAATAAAGGATATTTTACAAGAAAAGGGGTGACTGGGATGACAGGTGTCATTCCAATACTACCAAGATCACAGATACAGTGTCCCGAGCCACAGTCTATCCAATTATTAATGCATGATAATGTCAGAGGATATATCCAAATGGAATAAATCGTTCCAATTACAGAGTTAGCGGAAGCGTAAATCATTTTAAATCATACAAATACCGAGCATCGGTTCTCTAATGATAACATATGTTATAGTTACAATATCCCGTGTCAATCTGGTACATTTCGTATATTATACATAAAGTTTATACACGAATGAAGCTGAATACAGAAATAAATAATTAAATCATGCCACAAGGGCACCATTCTTGGGTGTACATCGTCATCTAAGTCCAAGTCACTGGCTCCACTTGATTCGCATCCATAGGTGCTCATCAAGAGATTACATGCATATCAACTAAAAAGAGGTTGCGCAACGGAGTTAGCTCCACAAGCTAATCAGAGAGCAAAGGAGAATGCATATACACGCAAACATGCAATTTCAAACAGTTCATGATGCATGCTAATGTTAGATTCATTTTTCACGTAGCACACAAATTCTAAGTCAAGTGTATGCTACTGTGATAACTTAGGAGACACTCTGGGCCACTTAACTTATCGCCACAATGAAACCTCAGTTTTCACGAGGGAGCCTACACTGGTAGAAGCCATTAGACCACCCAGTGGTAGACCTCGATAGCCATCACTACCCCTGACTTGGCCTCTCTCCCCCACAGGCAACAGGTGCTTAGACTATCCAACACATAAATCGCCGTTGGTAAGAGTCGTAGCATAAGGGAGCAAGAATCTTAGTCACAGATATACTACATGCAAATCCTCTCATCCCGAGAGGTATTCCTGGTGCATCAATGTCCTATTCCATCTAGTAGCCAGGTACCAACATGACACGACGCATGCAGATCAGGATGATAGTTAACAGTTTTATAATTAATTTTGGGGTTTCGGTACCGGTACACCCAACACCGTGACCCGATACCATAAAGAGAACATTATCACATCACATTAATAACCGTTCACAATCAAGATCGATAATGCAATGCACAAGATGCTTAATAGATATTCAAGCCCAAATAAATCACCCAAAACCCACTCACCAAACTCGGGTATCACCCGGCGTGGTTGATATGAATCTCACCGGTGCACTTTCTATCTATTGAGATGGGTAGCCTAAGAATACAAGATAAAATATTAAAAGACGTATAGAGGGGTCCCATGTCATGCCCCCAAAGTTAAAGTTGAGTTGCAACCAAGACAGCACGGGCGAACTCACGGACGGAAGCAACAGGGTGAGTCCGTCCCTGACTCTGTTCAAGCCAATAGGTCAAAACACGAGGGACGGATCCACGGATGGAACTTTCACCTGGATCCGTTCAAACCCTGAGCCATACCCAAGAGTGAATGGAACCACGGATGGAGGCAACAGAGTAAATCCGTCCCTGCATCCGCTCGATCCCAGTTACTAGGATATACTAGACGGACTTAAGGACGGAACCACGATGGTGACTCCATTCGTGCGTCTGTCAGAGTTCTTTCAGAGATTTCTTAAGGTTTTCTCCTCAATCTTGGAACCTGGAGTTCACATGGCACTCACGGTCATGGAGGGGTGTCTTAGGCCCTTCTAGGGTCTCTTGAACCTAGGCCTACCTCATGGATCCGAGATCACACAAGGATCCAACTCCATTTGGTCCAATGTAGGGTTTGGTGGTTTCAAACCAGGTAATTTGCAACAAGGCTATAAGGTGGCTGATAGAAGCCTACATTAGAGCTTGGTCTTCATCAATAGGGCCTCATTTAAGGGTTAAACCTCACCTTGAGTCCCAAATGGAACCCTAGGTTAGCTTAAAATCAATAAACCTATTCAAATCAAGAATGTAAATGGAGAAGAGGGAGGTACCAAGAGTTAGAGCATACCTTGGTGAGTGGAGCTCCAATCCCAGCCCTAGCCAGCCTTGAAGATCCACCTCCTCCATTCTCCTTCTCCCCTTTTTCTTCTTTTCTTCAATCCTTGTCCGGACAACAAGAGGAGGGGAGGTAGAGCAGCCAAACCCCTTTGGCATGCCTTCCATCTTCTTCCTCTCCCCTCCCATTCCCCTTCCTTACTTCTTCTTCTTCTTTCTTTCCTCTCCTCCTCCACGGTTTTGGTTTGGAGGGGGAGAGATGAGAGAATATGGGGCTAAGCCCTATCTTTTAAGGACCAAAAGAGGCCTTAGGTCTTGTTTGCCCAAGTGTCCCTAAGACTAAGGATAATCTTTTAGGTTTAAATGGGCCTTAGGGCCTGTTTGGCTAGGGTCACAAACCCTAATTAGTCTATTTAGTTAGGACATGTTTGGGTCAGCCTAAGGTCCTATAAAGGGCACATTAGTTCTAGGGCTTGTTTGGCAAGGAACTCATTATTTATTTAAGTTAAGTCTTGTGGGTCCACCTTCATGGCCCAACTAACCAATTAAAGGTAAGGGTGGGAGTCCATCTTGTCCGAAGGTCTAGTTATGGTGTCCGAAACACGGGGACGTGGGTCCCACAAGATAATACATTAAAAGGGCAAGAAACAATACGGACGGATCCATGAACGAAACCAGTATAGTGAGTCCGTTCGTGACTTCGTTGTTGCTGTCAGGGCCCAAACCTCAAGGAAAGTTGCGGGGCTTTGACCCGTACTTTCAGGTCTTCGAGGGGATACGTATAATGGAAATTTAAAGTTCAAGGTAACAGGTGTTGGCCATTACCATCGTGGCAATACCAATTGGTAAAAGCCTAATTTGACCCAGGGTATTAGGATGTATTTCGGGTGCGGGTGTAACATCAACAATATGACTGGTAATGTTGCCAACAATGACAATTCAACTCCAGAATGCTCCAATTTCCCAACACAGTAGTCGTCGGGGTGAAGCCTTTCTTCTTCAGTTGTTGCCGGAGTGTATCATAGCAGCGGAGGTAAATTTGCAGGTTAGTGGTTCTTCGTCTGAGAAGGGTTTTTTGATTGGGGAGGGAGAAGAGAACGATAATTAGGGTTAAAGTGTACAAGGATAGAATAGGTACTTAACTACATAAAAAAGGTAGTTTCAAGTTTCAATAAAATTTACTCCTTCCACGTCACCACTTCACAGTAATTCACTAATGGTGTTAATTAATTTTTGAAAGTAGGGGAGGTAGGGTTAATTTTTGAAACAGTAAGGGAGGTTCTTAATATTACGTTAAACCTTAGTGGAGGTTAGCATAATTTTCCCTAAAATTTTTTTAATATTTTTTTTATAAAAATATATATATATATTAGAACACTTTCTGTGGGATAACCTAGAGGGAGGTGAATAGGTTATCACTAGTGAAATAATGTACTTTTTAAAATTTTCTTGAATTAAGACAAGATAGAGAAAGATAAATTGCGCAAATAGAGGACACACAGGATTTATAGTGGTTCAGCTAAACCAGCCTACGTCTACTCCTCTCAATCTTGAGAGAATTTCACTAGTTTCTTTCTTTCAGTATTGTAGGTGAGAAGAACACCTTTACAATCTTTTTATCAGGATAAGAGGATCCCAATCTTTAAAGGATGAGAGAATCCTTGCAATACTTAAGTACAGTCTAGGCTAATGCAACAATGCTTTGTAAACTCAAAAGCATAAACAAATACAAAAGAGAAAATGTAAGGATTGCCTAGGCAAGGAGTGTGATGTGTACTCTTTGCAAGTGTCAAATAATGCAAAATGAATGCTTATAATGATGACCTTCTTTAAGACTTCTCTTTAGAGTGCAAGCAAGTGAAGGTCTTTGAGCATTGGAGTCAACCTTTGAATGATCTTGATGTGGACAAGAAGACTTCAATGATTAGAGCATGAATTAACTTTTCACCTTTCACAAAAGTTGTATTTTGGACTATAGTGGATAGGTGAAAAGGTCTGACATATTCTCTATTTATAGACTCATTAATGGCCTTTAGAACATGAGCAAAATGTGCTCTAACGGATCTATTTTTATCCCATCCGGTCGACCTGAACATTGATCTGGTTGACTGGATCATAGTCGTTGGAGAAACTAGCCGTTGGAGGGTAAAATTGGCATTCGGTCGATCGGATAATTTTTGGGAACGTACCAGTGAAGCCACTGTTTCACCCGGTCAATGCATACGATCGGATCACAGTCTGGATCCCTGTCTTGGTTGTTTCACACAGTTTTGACTGTGGGGACTTTTCCGGGGTTTTCTCCAATATATTCTAAGGTCAAACGGGGTTCAATTATAACCTCCTAAGGTCTTTAAATGATGCATATGCTTCATTTATTTTATGCAAATACAATTACAAGTATGCGGTGTGTGTATCTATGTATTTGCACATGAACATCTTGATGAGTGTCTTGATTTCTCTCTTCATATGATGTTCTTCAATCTTCAAAAGATCTTTTAAGACCTTCTTTTCTTGAAAAGCTTTGCATACCTTCGAGATCTTGATCTTCAAGGCTTTGTCCTGAACATCTTTACTTTATGCTTTATGTCTTCTAATTCTTTGACTTATTAGCCCTGTTGACATATTGGCACATATAAAATCTTGTCCAATATGTTTGTTATCATCAAAACACTTATAGTGATAGGGTAGAATTCCCCAACAATCTCCCCCTTGTTGATGATGACAAACATATGATTTGGTAACAACATATAGCAACCAAATATAATGCAGCAAGATATAATTCAATGTATATTGCTTAAAACAGTCATGTGCATTCATAAGAAATTCACAAGTCATGCATGATCCAAATCATCTAAATAATATTTTCTCCCCCTTTGTCAACAATAAAAAGGAGTAGAGAAGTCTTCCCCTGCAATGTAGAATCATATGCAGAAAATATCTAATAAAGAAAGTAATACACCCAATAGTCAAAACAAATCAACCACATAGTTTTAAAACTTTAAATTCATATAGTCAAAAGAACTCTCCCCCTAGAGAAGTGCATCACTTAAAAGTCACACTAAAAGTAAAGCAACTATTTTAAAGATTACAACCCAAATTGTCTTTAAAAAAAAGAGCATAAACAACATAAACTAATCATCTGCAGGAGGTGTAGAGATATGAAAATGCTGAGTAAGCATCCGAAGCTGAGCCATGATCTCCTTGTTGTCTCCACAAAGTGCAGCAAACTGATCATCAAACTCCTGGAGGCGAGAGTCAAGCTTCTCCTTATAAGCAGCAAATTCAGTCCTTATCACATATTCTTCATCTTCACTAGCATCATCATCATCACTAGCATCATCATCATCACTCTCAACTATGGATGAAGAGGCTTGCTTGCCCCTAGCTTGACGGGGAGGAGGAGGAGGAGGATCGGATGTACCAGTAGGAATTTCCATCTTCTTCAAAGTGGAGGTATCAATGGCACTAGGATTGGTGAAGTGAACTTCATCAATGAGATCAACTTCAAAATGCTTGAAGATTATAGTCAAGAGACGACTATAGGGGAGGCCAGCCTTGGAATCCTTTTCAGCAGCCAATTCCATGGTTTTCATGATAACATAGGGAAGGCAGATTGAGTTGGTTAACACTTACTAATCTTTTCCTTATGAGTTTCTTGAGTTGAAATTGCTTCCACCAATCGAAGCTTCCTTGGATATGAGCATGTTTCCATCAAAGGAATCCTTCTTTGAAGCAAGTGTCTTCCTCTTCTTTGAAGATTCTCCTTTGGAAGCCATAGAGAGCAAGGGTTTTAGAGAAGGAGGGTTTGGAAAGGGTTTTTGGAATAGAAGAGGGAAAAACTTGAGTATTTGATGATGAAATAGAGATTTGATCACCAATAGAGTGATAATCTTTAAGGGTTTTGGATGATTTTACCCTAGAAACTCAAGAGAGGGTTTTGGAGAGAGGAGGGGAAAGGTTTTGGGCAAAAATGAAAAGAGCCAAATGACCCACGGAATGGTTTAGTGGTTTAAAACCATTACATCTGCGATCCGTCGATCGGTTTTGACCATCCGGTTGACCGGATGACCTAAAACTGAGTTTTAAGCTCGGTCCGGCCCAAAATTGATCGAAAGACCTATTTGGGCTTGCTCAAGGAATTTGACTCTATCAAAGGATTACACATACTTAATTTAGAATCAACAGAGTTTCATTCTCCTTTTGAAAGACTTATTGAGGTACCCATGGGAGTGTTAGAGGCCTTTTGGAATTGATTTGTAAATTTCTTTAATGTTCTTTTGATATATTTTGATTGATTTATAAAAATTCCATTTTCTTGGCTTTGTTTTATTTGAAGGCTAAAAGAAGTTGAGTTCACCCCATAAACTTATTTCAAACTCATTTTTCTTACATTAAACAGCAATTCAATACATAAGATTCAACAATAGCACCAAAGATAATATCGTCTACATATATTTGTACAATGATCAATTTTGAACCTTTATGTTTAATAAATAATGCTAAGTGTCTATCTTATCAATGGTATATGCATTTTCAATCGAGAAATGTCTTTAACTCTGTCATATCAAGCTCTTGGTGCTTGTTTGAGTTCATACAAAGCTTCTTTAATCACAAAGACATGATCGTGGTGAGAAAGAGTTTTCAAAACCTGGAGGTTGGCCATACACTTCTTCTGAAACCATTTAAAAGTACTTTTCACATCCATTTGATAAAGTTTGAAAATTTTGATAACAAGCAAATGCCAGGAGCATTCTAATGGCTTCTAATATAGCAATAGGAGCATATGGTTCATCAAAATCGATTCCCTCTTGCTGATTGTATCCTTGTGCCACCAATCTTGCCTTATTTCTGACGACAATACCATTTTCATCAAGTTTATTTCTGAAAACTCATTTTGTTCCTATGATGGATTTATTTTTGGGTTTTGGCGCAAGCTCTCATACATCATTTCTTTCAAACTGATGGAGTTCTTCTTGCATGGCCAAAATCCAATCATTATCCAATAGAGCTTCTTTTATGTTTTTGGGTTCTATCATGGATAGGAAGGCAACAAAATTATAAGTGTTTTGAAGTTTAGACCTTATTTGAACACCTAATTCTAAGTCACCAATAACTTGTTCTAATGGATGGTTTCTTACAGGTCTAATTTCCTTAAGTAGCTCTAATGAGTTTTCTTTAGATGTTTCAAGAGGAGAATTATCTTCATTGAATGAAGAGGTCTCAACTCTTTCTGAGATTTCAGATATAACATCCTCATCATCATCAATTAATGGTTTGTACTTTTTTTTTGGAGGAGAAATATCAAATCTAATGTTCATGGACTCGTCTACTACTAAAGTGTTTTTGTTGAATACCCTATAAGCACGGCTATTGCTAGAGTATCCAAGAAAAATACCCTTATCTGATTTTTCATCAAATTTTCCTTTGGAGTCTTTAGTATTCAAAATGAAGCATTTACATCCAAAAATTTAAAAGTAGTCAACTTTAGGTTTCTTTTCAAAATATAACTCATAAGGTGTTTTAGATAGAATTTTTTGAATCAAAACACGATTTAAGACATAACATGTAGTATTTACAGCTTCAGCCCAAAAATATTTAGGTAGAGAATATTCATTAAGCAGAGTTTGGGCAGTCTCTTGAAGAGATCTATTTTTCCTTTCAACAACCCCATTGCATTGAGGAGTTCTAGGAGCAGAGAAATTGTGAGTGATGCCTTCATCATCACAGTATTTTCCAAATTGGTTTGACTTATCAAACTCACCACCATGATCACTTCTTATTGTAGTGACCAAATAGCCTTTTTGGTTTTGGATTTTCTTACAAAGTTTTGAAAATTCATTAAAGGCCTCATATTTATGTCTAAGGAAAGAGGTCCAAGTGTATCTAGAGTAATCGTCTACAATGACAAAAGTGTATACTTTACTATTCAGGGAGTAGGGATAGGACCAAAAAGATCTAAATGGAGAAGTTCAAGTGGTCTAGTAGTTGAAACTGTATTCTTTGATTTGTGAGAAACTTTAACTTGTTTACCTTTTTGGTATGCATCACAAAAATGATTCTTATCAAATTTTAGTATGGGTAAGTTTCGGACAAGTTCTTTGGAAGCTATTGATTGAATTAATTTAATATTTATATGTCCAAGTTTTTTATGCCAAACATTTGAATCTTCATAGGAAACTGGGCAAGTATTGCTAGAACAAGCTTCATCAATAATACAAGTGTATATATTGTTATTCCTAGTTCCTTTCAATACTACTTTGTTGTTAGCATCCATAACGAAGCAATGTGAAACATCAAAGTTTACTTTATATGTAATATTACATAGTTGACTTACGCTAAGTAGGTTGTAGGCAAGTTTGTTTACCAAATAGACATTTGATATAGTGGTATCTCCCATGTTGATGTTTCCAATGTCGATTATCTTTCCTTTGTCATTGTCTCCGAAAGTCACCCATCCTCCATCATACTTTCTCAACTTTGTAAATTGTTAGGAAAATACTCCCTCATACATGTTTTGATGATAACAAATAAAGCCTATCTTGGACTAACATTTGTGTAAGATGTTTTGGATGAGAGCGTAACACCAAGTGAGGGAGAGCGTATATAAGAGCGTATATAAATGCATACAAGAGTACGGCTTGAGATGTTTCTAAAGACATTGAAGTTAAAAGTCCAAACTTGAGGATTGGAGATTGAAGATTGAAGACAAAATTGAAGACTTTGTAAGCAAGTAGTTGTAATAATCAAATCACAAATTGATGTAACGCACACACGCATGTATACATCCATTTAGAATGACCTTAGGAGGTGATTTGACCCCTTAGACATGTAACTATTGAGTTTTGGAACCCCCCCCAAACCAACCCCTTAATGGAATTGGACTATTTCCACTGAAATTGCCCAATCCGGCATACCGGTTCCCAATCCGGCATACCAGATCAATGGGAATCTCAGGAAAATGCTCACAGTAGCCCTCTGGTGTACGCTAGATAATGATCCAGCATACCAGATTATATATGGCTTTTGGAATCCGATCCTAACTTGGATTCCTAATTAATTCAAGTCATCTAGCCTATAAATACCCACTTATTTAAGGCTCTAAACACCATTGCTAATCATATTCAAGAGCCTCCAAGAATAAGTCACTCTCAAGTGAGAATTCAAGCACTCATTCAATGTAGTCATTCTCACTTAGCTTCCTTCATTCACTTACATTAAGTGTCATAGTTTGAAAGGTAGCAAAGCATCATTAAGGTTGAGGTAACTTTAATCTTAGCATCCTTTTACATTTTATATGTTTGTTTGAGTCCTCTTGCTCAGAATCAAGAGTAGATTGAGTCCTCTTGCTCATTAAATCAAGATTAATTGGTGTTGAGTCCTATTGCTCATTTCTCAAGAGTTGTACGAGTCCTCTTGCTCTTACTCAAGATTTGACATAGTGAAATTCTCTCTAAGGTGAGAGGAGTGGACGTAGGCAAGCTTTGGCCGAATCACTATAAATTTTTGGTGTTGTTTATTGTTGCTTGTTTGCATTACTAAGATAATTTTTAATTCCGCATTATTTAGCATATTCCACTATCTTCACCTATTCACCCCCCTCTAGGTGAATTCACATAAATAACTTTGTATTTGCTGTCATATGCATAGAGCATCCATTGTCGATATACCACTCTACTTGGCCTTTGCTCTTCAAGCATACCTACAAAACAAAGTTTACACATGCATTGGTCCCTATAATCTCATGGATCCATCGTTGTTAGACTTGAGAGGTTCCTTAGGTACCCAAACTTTCTTATATTTATGGTTCTTGTTTGGACTATAGTTTGTGTTTGGAACATAGTTCTTGGGTTGTTGGTACCTAAGGTCACAACTATCAAATGAAGATGGTGCCCTTTTCTGTCTTTGTGATCTTTGCGAGTCAAAGGAGTTTTGAGTCCTTCTACCTCTTTAGAATTGTTTATGGTCATAAGGTCTATATGAGTTATACTTCATATATGGCCTATGATTTGGTTGAGGTCTATAGCTTCTTTCCATTGTATATAGAACTTATGGTCTATGAAATTGTCTTTGGGGTCTTTGAGGTCTTTGAGGAATACATTCCCTTTGAGGTCTATTCCTTCTTTGAGAGGTATATTGAAATGCATAATGACGTTGATTTCCATACCTTTGATTTTTGTACCCTTGATTTCTTGAAGAGGGTGGATGAGAGATTGATGCTTGACCTTAATTTGTTCTTCCCTCTTCTATGTATACCATTCTCTCTTTATCTTTGGCATGATATGAGATTCTCCCATTATAGCCTAGTCCTTTCTTATCTTGTGGTGCTTTTTGAGGTGTACCAAGAAGAGGGTCTAATGATTTTTGTCCCTTGATAAAGGTAAGTAAGGCCGACGTCAATTTCTCCTTTTCTCCTTCAAGTTGGGCAATGTAGGTATATAGCTCATCTACTTTATTATGCAATTCTATTACTTCATTTTCTAAAAAGGAGTTTGAGGCTTCAAGTTTGCGACTTGCTTCATAGAGAGCTTCAAATCCCTTTCCAATATCGTTTTCATCTATGTCATCTATATCTATATCTTCAATTGAGTCACTATATTTAGAGTTAGAAGTAAGATATGCTAAACTTACTTCTGTGTCATCTTCTATTGCCAAAAGAGCGAGATTTGTGACTTCTTCATCAGATTCTCCTACTTCTTCTTCTTCACTTGAGTCCCATAAAATTTTAGCGGCATACGCTTTCTTTTTATCTTGGCCTTTTGGACACTCAATTCTGAAGTGGCCAGGCTTTCTACACTCATAGCAAACAATATCTTTCTTAGAAGGAAGAGTTTTATCTTTGGATAGATTATTACATTTGTTTGCTTATCCCTTGTTGAAATATTTTCTACCTTTCTTTTTGAGAAATTTTTTAAATTTGTTGGTAATAAGAGACATTTCTTTTTCTGGGAAGGTGAGGTCCTCTTCTTCATTGCTCTCTTCATCAGATGAATTAGTAGTCTTGAGAGCTATGGTCTTCTTCTTCAGTTCTTTTGTTTCTGATCATCTTTCATTTTCATTTAATTCGACTTCATGAGTAAGTAGAGATCCAAGCAGTTTCTCCAGGCTCACTTTGTCAAGATCCTTTGCTTCCTTTATAGCTATTACTTTCGGTCTCCACTTGGGAGGAAGTGACCTGAGAATTTTTCTTACATTTGCGGACTTGGTATATGTTTTACCTAAGCCTTTCAATTTATTTTTGATGTTAGTAAATTGCTAAAACATATTAAAAATATTTTTATTTTCTAACATCTCAAACAATTCATACTCATGCACAAGTTTATCAATTTTAGATTCTTTCACTTGTGAGGTTCCTTTTGAAACCACAAGTGTATCCCAAATTTCTTTTACCGTTTCATATATGACTATTTTGTTAAATTCGAAATCACTTAAGGTGTATTGTAGGAAGGTGATAGTCTTAAAATTGTATTGAATTTTCTCCTTTTCAGCAGGAGTTAATTCAAAGGTTTCCTTAGGAATACTTTCACCTTCTACAACTTTAGTGAAGGAGTATGGTCCATGTTCAATTACATTCCATACTTTAAGATTATGAGCATAAGTAAAGTTTCTGAATCTAATCTTCTAATATGGAAAATTATCTCCATTGAACAGAGGAGGTCTAGAGACATTTAGTCCCTCAAGATGATTAGTGTAATGCAATCCCATAGATCTTTAAGTCTAAAACATGAGCTCCCGATACCAAATGTGGGATAACCTAGAGGGGGGGTGAATAGGTTATCACTAGTGCAATAATATCCTTTTTAAAATTTTCTTGAATTAAGACAAAATAGAAAAAGATAAATTCCGCAAATAGAGGACACACAAGATTTATAGTGGTTCGGCTAAACCAGCATACATCCACTCCTCTCAACCTTGAGAGAATTTCACTAGTTTCTTCCTTTCAGTACAATAGGTGGGAAGAACACCTTTACAATTTTTTTCTCGGGATAAGAGGATCCCAATCTTTTAAAGAAAAGAGAATCCTTGCAATATCTAAGTACAGCCTAGACTAATGCAACAATGCTTTGTAAACTCAAAAGCATAAACAAATACAAAAGAGAAAAGATAAGGATTACCTAGGCAAGGAGTGTGATGTGTACTCCTTGCAAGTGTCAAATGATACAAAATGAATGCTTATAATGATGACCTTCTTTAAGACTTCTCTTTAGAGTGCAAACAAGTGAAGGTCTTTGAGCTTTGAAGTCAACCTTTGAACGATCTTGATGTGGACAAGAAGACTTTAATTATTAGAGCATGAATTGACTTTTCACCTTTCACAAAAGTTGTATTTTGGACTGTAGTGGATAGGTGAAAAGGTCTGACATATTCTCTATTTATAGGCTCATTAATGGCCTTTAGAACATGTGTAAAATGTGCTCTAATGGATCTATTTTTATCCTATCCGGTCGACCTGAACATTGATCCAGTCGATCGGATCATTGTCGTTGGAGAAACTAGCCGTTGGAGGGCAAAATTGGCATTCGATCAGAGTCTGATCGACCGGATCATCGTCCCACTTAATCCGGTCGACCAGATCATTTTTGGGAACTTACCAGTGAAGCCACTATTTCACCCGATCGATGCATACCCTATGCTTCGGTCGACCGGATCACAGTCCGGATCACTGTCTTGGCTGTTTTAGACAGTTTTGACTGTGGGGACTTCTCCAAGGTTTTTTCCAACATATTCTAAGGTCAAAGGGGGTTCAATTATAACCTCCTAAGGTCTCTAAATGATGCATATGCTTTTTCATTTATTTTATGCAAATGCAATTACAAGTATGCAGTGTCTATATTTATGTATGTGCACATGAGCATCTTGATGAGGGTCTTGATTTCTCTCTTCAAATGATGTTCTTGAATCTTCAAAAGATCTTTTAAGACCTTCTTTTCTTGAAAAGTTTTGCATGCCTTCGAGATCTTGATCTTCAAGGCTTTGTCCTGAATATCTTTACTTTGTGTTTTATGTCTTCTAATTCTTTGACTTATTAGCCCTGTTGACATATTGACACATACAAGACCTTGTCTAATATGTTTGTTATCATCAAAATACTTATGGAGATAGGGTGGAATTCCCCAACATTTTCAACAAATAAATTTTATATGTTAAATTTTTTGAAGCTCTTGAAAATTTTCCAGGTAAAATTTATGTTGAAACTAATAGAGCCTTTTAGTAGAAAATATTTGTGGAAAAAAGACACACACACACACACACATTTTCCTTGCAACTTAACTAATCCATAAAAAGAGAGAAGGAAACTCCCTCTTTCGCTCTGTCCGGGTGTGTAGCTCTTGTGCCCAGACACATCATGGCACGAAATAATCCCCCCACCCTCATGAAAGGTAGAAATTTCACTCTTGTTAATACTTTCTCACACACTCCCATTGGCCCTCGTACTGGCCGGCGTAGAGCCACCCACTCAAAAAACTCTTCCCCCTAAAATATTAGGCAATAGAACGCTAACCGGTCGTATAATGCAAGGCCAATGAGAGTGCTAGTAGAAGCATTGTTTTGGATGGGATATCCAATTTCACTGGGGTTTGAACGGTCTTTTCGTGTGTTTTTGTGTCTGGGTGTGTAAATCACGCAATCGGTTAGCTTTTTTTTTCCCAAAAATATTAAATTGGACCAAGTGTTCCTTCACCCTTGGAATCCATTCACCATGGTGAAATCATATGCGCATGGGGCGTATCAGAGGGTATTTTGGAAAACATGCTAAAATTCTATATGGGTTAGTGAACCCTAGAATGGTGGTAAATATTCACCGCACGATGGTGAAAAACTTAGTCCTTAGAGAATCCATCTTCTCTCTTATTTCTTTCTCATCCAATCCCATCAATTCTTAGAGTGTTATTTTCTCCTCCCTATGAGTGTAGCTTTTTGTGTAAGGTGGTCTTTCATCTATGGATAAGTTACTGATTGGGGCGCCTTCAAAAACTCCACCCACTTTCTACCCCTCTTCAATAGAACCTCCTGCTCCACCCCCACCCCCTCCTTCTAGGGTTGATGATGCAATTTTCTCCTTCCTATGGATAGGTTTTCTAATTGGGGCACCTTTTGTTACACCCGCACCCCAGATATACCCCTATACCCCGGGGCAATTTAGACCTTACCCAATGGGTAATGCCTTATGGCCATGGTCAACACTAATGACTTTGAACTGGCAATACCGTAGAAAGAATCCCCTCGAAGACTTGGAAGTGTGGGTCAAAGCCTCACAATTTTCCTTAAAGTTAGGGCCATGACAGCAGCACCGGAGTTACGAACGGACTCACTTTTGCTGAATTCGGTCAAGGATCCGCTCGTGCTGTCATCAGCCTTTTTGGATTATTTTCCTGTGGGACCCACACCCCCGTGTTCAGGACCCCCTAATTTAACCTTTGGACCATATGGACCCCTGCCCTCACCATTGATTGGTTGAGTGGGCCATGAAGTGGGGCCCACAAGGCTTAACTAGGTAATTAATGGGTTTTATACACCCTAGCCCAGGCTAAACAGACCCTAGTGGACAATTGAGTCCTATGGACTTAGGGTGCACCCCAAACGTGACCTAATGGACCTAATGGGTATGGCTAAAGCCATACAAGCCCTAAGACCCAAACCAAAACCCATTTAAAGACCTAGGGCCACTAAGTGATTGGGGTACCTAAACCAAACACACCCTAAGGCCCATCTAACCCCTTAAAGGATACCTAAACCCCTCTCATTCACTTATCTCTCCCCTCCCCCATAAACTGTGGAGGAGAAGAGACAAGAGAAAAGAGAAGGAGGAAGAGGAAGGAAGAAGAAGGAGAAGTAGAAGAGGAATAGGAGGGGAAGGCAAGAGGATGGAAGCCATGGCAAGGTGGTTGGCATCCCCACACCTCCTCCCTAGCTGGCCGGATCCAAGGGAGAAGAGAAAGAGGAGGAGAAGAGATGGAGAGAGTGGCTGGAAGAAGGAAGCTCACCAAGGTAAGCTCCCTCAACCTAGCTCTCCCTCATTTCCCTTTTTATTTTGTTGGTTTCTTGAGCTAGGGCTAACCTAGGGTTCCATTTGGGACTCAAGGTGAAGCTCAGCCCTACTTGGGAGCTCTAATGGATACCTAAGCCTCTAAGTGCTGCAATTGCAGCCATGGCCAATGAATCCTTGGTTTGAACCTTTAAACCCCAATCCTTGGACCAATTGAGACCCAAACCTTGTAGGATCTTGGATCCTTAAGGTGAGCCTAGGACCTAGTGACCCTAGGAAGGCTTAGACACCCTCTCCATGACCCTGAGGTGCTAAGGAGCTCCAAGCTTCAAGCTGGAGCTGAAGCCCTCTGCAATCTCAGAAGAGACTGTCGACGGATGAACGACCGGATCCATCTGTCGTGGTACCGCCCATCAGGCCACCCAGTATAAACCTTGTGTGCTGGCCTGAGCGGACGAAGGCACAGATTCACTCTATTTACCTCCGCCCGGGACCTGTTGCTCTCGGGTCTGTCTCAGGAAATCGAATGGATGCGGGGGCGGACCCAAGAAGCACATCCGCCCGTGGATCCGTTCCCTTTTAAGTGTGTCTCAGGTGTTGAACAGATCAACGATCGGACTCAACCAAGAAGTTCCGCTCGTGGGTTCGCTCGCTCTATTTTTACCTTTTGGCCTGAACGGTGTCAGGGGTGGATTCACCTCTGCTGAGACCCCCCGTGAGTCCGCTCGTGCTGTCTTGGTAGAAACTTGGTTTTAACCTTATGGGCCTAGCATGGGACCCACCTATACATGCTTTAATGATTGTTTTTGTATTACTAGGCTACCCAACTCGATGGAGAGCGGGAAGCCCAGGTGAGATTCATGTCAACCACACGCGGTGGCGCCTGTGTTAGGTGAGTGGGTTCTGGTTGATTTGTTGGGCTTAAATATATATTAATATGAAATCTTAAGCATGCTAGTATATATTTATAAGCATGGTGCGCATTGCATTTTATTCATTTGTAAACGGTTGTGAATGTGATAACATGCTCACCATTGTATCGGGCTACGGTGCTGGGTGTGCCGGTACCGAAACCCCAACTTATTTAATTATGAAAACTGCTGTATGTCATCCTGATCTGTATGTGCCGTGCCGTGCTGGTACCCGGGTACTAGATGGAATGGGATGTTGATGCACCCGGAATACCTCTCGGGAAGATAGGACCCTGCATATAGTATATCTGCGGCTAGGATGCTTGTTCCCTTATGCTACGACCCTTGCCAACAGGGGTTTATGTGTTGGATAGTCTGAGCACCTGCGGTCTGTGGAGGTGGGAGAGGCCAGGGCAGGGGTAGTGATGGCTATCGGGGTTTGCCACTGGGTGGTCATGATGGCTTCTACCGGCGCAGGTCCCGTTGTGATAATTGAGGTCTCACTGGGGCGATAGGATAAGTGACCCTCAGTGTTTCCCGAGTTATCACAGTAGCATATATTTGACCGATAGAATTGTGTGTTAGGTGAAAAATGAATCTAACATTAGCATGCATCATTCTGATTGACATTGATTGTATGGTGTATGTGCATTACCCTTAGCTCCCTCACTAGCTAGTGTAGCTAACCCCGTTGTGCAACCCCTTTTTTGTTGTTATGCAGGAGGTACTACTTGGATGAGCACCGTTGGATGCGAATCAAATGGGACCAGCGACTGTGACTTGGATGTAGATGTACACCCAAGATTGGTGCCCTTGGGGCGATTATTTGTTATTTTATTATTTTCTATCTTCATTCCACATTTATGTATAAACTGTATGTTTATTTATAGGGAGAGTAATGAACGGTTACTTATGTTAGAATTGTAATATGTGTTATGATTAGAGAATCGATACTCTATAATTTCACATGATTTAATTTAATTACGCTTCCGCTAACTCTGTATCTAGAACGGTTTATTTCTTTTGTATGTTCCTTTCTGTTATCAAGACGTGATGACAGGGTGGACTATGACTCGGGACACTATATCTGCGATCTTGATAGGTGTTGGGATGATGTGTAATTGTCCCAGTCATACCCCTATGTGGCAAAATATCTTACATCGGGATAGGGGCGTGACATCTTTCTTCTATGGATATGCTTTGGTTTGTTTTGTAGCAGTCTATCAAGAGGGTGTTCATGATTCTGCACCACCTAGAAGGTATGGAGGGGAGACACGAGGGATGAACCTAAACATTCATATGGTTGCGAATGCACCATCTCTTTATTATGGATTTTCTAATTTCTATTGTTTTCTTTCCATGACATCTTAGAGAACATGTTGGATTCTGCTGCTACTTGTGAGTCCTTTGTTAAAGTTCAGATGTCCATCCCACCGCCAGCCATATCCAACCATTTCTCATCATCGAAGAGGAAGAAGAAACTTTATTGGAAAAGTTCAAAATCGGTAGGTGAGGCAGCAAGGACGATCAATGGAAATTATCGTGGCCGGAGAAGAAGAATCTCAACTAACCCAACCATTTGAAGAGACATGTAGTAGGTTAGGGGCAAAGCGCGTTTCATCTCAGCCCACCCAATCGATTGTTTCGAGTAATATTCTATCAATTCAACGACCATTAATTCCATTTACTTGCCAAGCTATTACACAATTCAACGCCCATCAATTTTTCTCCTCATTTCATGCAACTCAACTTGGGAATGAAGGAATTCAGTTTCATACAGCTACCTCTTCTCCTTATCTTTTGTTGGTTATGGCTTTTAAAGCTACTCAAATGTCTATTAATTATGGCTTTTAAAGCTACCTCTTCTCCCAACTCTACTATTTCTGTAACTTCGCATGACAATGAAGAGTCTATGTTGGAACTGCAACTAAATGTTGGATCTTCTACCCTCAATTCTCCCCATCTTCGTGGGTTGGAGGTTAGAACGAACACTAGCCAAGTTCCTAGAATTGAAAACAGAGTTGAAATGGAAGGCCAGAGAATCTCTAAGCCATACTCAATTACTAGTTTGGTAGAAATGACACGTATGTAGTTGGGAACTTTACGACCAGACAAGATGTCAGACATCAAGTGGGCACATATAGAACTTTGTTTGCTACACCTCCATTGGTGGTTTCTTGTCCACCCGAGGATATATTTAATTTATCCATTTGTCTTGTAAATTACACAACTTTATCTCTAGGGTTAGCAGTAGACACAGCTTTATCTCTAGGGAATCCATTGGTTTTGCCCATCCCCTAGTCCAGAAGACCCTGTCATTGGCATGTAAGACAGTATGGTCATATTCCACTCTTTGGTTTCTGGTAATTTGTATCCAAACTTTGTGTATCAGATGCCTTTTATCTGAATGAATTTCTGTTTATCAAAAAAAAAAATCAATTTCTACCTATTTGTGATTGCTGGAATAAAAATCAAATTAGAATCAATGGAGACAAATTGATGGCCATGATGCTATTCACATGTGTTACAAATGGGACTTCTAGGCAGTTGGGTCAGTCAATTTATCCAAACTTATTCGAACTAATGGTTGGTGAATCCAATCCAATCAAAGGGTCCCTTTGATCGAGGGTTGAAAACATCCATGGAAGGATTTGTTTATGGATAGATAAAATTCAATCAAGAATGCAAGGAAAAAAAACCACCATTCTACTTTATAAAAAGAAAAAAACACCATTCAATTTTTATTATTATTATTTTTTTTTGGTGAAAAAAGAAAACCACCATTCAAGGGCCATGTTCTCTGCCCGGGAGCGGCGCAAGCTGCACCTAGACACATGGGGCAGGAAGTGGTAGACATTTCAGTTATTCAAGGGGGTGGGGCGGTCATTTCGCCCACTTCCATGTATCTGGGCACATTTGCCCCAAGGGCAGATTGGAGAGAACATTTTCCCCTAAAAGTAAATAAGCGAACCTACCCACAGCCATTTTAGCCAACTCTTTTAAGGTCAAGGCACAAGCCTCAATGTATCAAGAGTGATTTATTAAAGATCCAAGGAGATTCTTACCAAAAAAGAAAGGGTAAAATACACGTACCCGTATAATGCACCCAATATTCCTCATGCCCTCCTAAGGTTCTGACAAGTCCACATGCACCCCCTCAAAATTCCACGTACCACCCCTACTTGACCTCACTAAGCCATTTAAGTCCACATTGTTAATTTTAGGCGTTAAATGCTAACGTGAAGAAGGTAATATATAATTATACATTTTTAAAGGCGTAATTATAAAAAAGCCCTTAAGTAGTTAAAACAAAAAACAAGAAAGGTGAAAAAGAGCCCGCTTGATAACCTTACGAGAAACAGTTTCTGGTGTTTTTCCGTTCTGAGAAACGAAAAAACATCTAAAAATCGCTTGATAACGAAGTGTTTTTTGTGACTATTTTTGGAAACATAAATCAAAATTTATGCTCCCTGGAAGACTTTTGACAGAACATGTTGGACATGTTCTGTCGTTTCTTGGCTGAAAATTGGAAAAGTGGCCCGATAAAAACTCCTATATTCGTTCACTATGCTTTTTTGTAAAATTGGAAAAGTGTGCCAGACATATCCTTTTGTTAATTTAAAAAAAAAAAAAAAAAAAGGGTTTTGCTTGTTTCCAAGAACAGGTTTACCAAGCAGGTCAAAAACGGTTTCTCAACACAGAAAATGAAAAAAACTGTTTTGTTGTTTCTCAGCACATAACCAGAACAGAAACACCCGTAAGGTTATCAGTGCCCGCTTGATAACCGTACCAGAAACAGTTTCTAGTGTTTTTCCATTCTGAGAAACGGAAAAACACCTAAAAAGTGCTTGATAAACAGTGTTCCGTAGATTATGCTCTTGGGTGGATAAATCAAAATTTATGAGCTGTGGAAGAGTTTTGACAGAACATGTTGTCATTTTTGGGCTCAAAATTGGAAAAGTGTGCCCGATAAAATTGAGTGAAAAACCCTATCGAAGACTTCTCGCCTCCACCTCTCAAAGCCCTCAACAATGGCACACAAGGTAAGCTTGTTCTCTATCTCTCTCTCTCTGTTGTCTCTCCGGTAGAATCGTCGGTACGTCAAGGCTGATGGCGTGAGGCAAACGACGGAAGGGGCCTTGGACTCCAGTAGAATCGTCGGAGCTCCAAAAGGGGCGATAATCTGCTATTGTTTTCGGATAAGTAATAGTATCAAAAAATGGAGTTCAAAATGCATTAGCGAAGAAAGGAAGTGGCAGAAAAAAAGATGAATTTGATGAGCGAGAAGAGGGAAAGAGAGAGAATTAGATAAGAACGGACGAACTTGCTATAGTGAGTGACAGAGGAGCAAGAGCCACCGCCGGTAGAGCGGAATCCAACTGCTAAGGCTGAATCCATCATCGTCATCATCTATCTGTTTAAACTCAGAGATGCGCGAGTACTTCTTTTCAGTGAAGCGGTGAATTGAACCGTGAGTCCTACTTCTTCCCTTCATTAGCTTTTGCCTGGAGGAAGATTGGCCCGTGGTCCAGATTCCGAGCCAACGCTTGAACCACTTCCCCAAGCGCCACCTGAGCCAGAACCCACTCCATAACAGGTTTATCAAGCGGGTGGTTTCTCAGCACAGAAAATGGAAAAACTGTTTTGCTGTTTCTCAGCACATAACCAGAATAGAAACACCCGTACGGTTATCAAGCGGGCACTAAAATACCCAAATTGCCCTCCCTTCTCCTTTGCCCTTTCTCCCTTTATCTTTCTCACTTTCCCTTTTGCGATCGATGAACAGGGTAGAACACTCCCTCAAAAGCATTGAACTTGAGTCGTGTTCTGTAACCTATTTTCATCTACCCATGGAAGATCAGAGGTTTGTTTCTAAACCAGCTGAAATCGATTCTTCATATTCCTTTTTAAACCAGCGATAATAAATTTTGAAATCGGATCTGCCAAGTTTAACGATTTTTTCCTAAACCAGCTGAAATAGAATCTTCATATTCCTTTTTAAATCGATTTCTAATGACTTGGTTGGATCCAGCAGCCCTAGGCGACTTTAAGTTTGAAGTTTCAGAGCTATTTGAGTCAGCACTGGGCTCAGATTTTTCTAATTTTCTCAAATAACTTCTGATGATACGAAGGCTTGACGGTTGAGAGCTCCACAGATTTCAGTATTTCATAGAAAAAACCTCACCGGATTGGCATGGGAAACCTAGCCATCATCAATTCGATTGATTATTCTCAGCTGCAACATTTGTTGCAACCTTGCCATGAACACCATGATATCCGATCCAAATTAAGAACAAGAAACCCTTATTTCTTCATCGTTAGGAAACTTCATATTCATACTCTGCAATTGTGGACCATGTAGACCATGATAGCAGATCCAAAGAATAAGGAGCGCTCCTATCCTTATCGTTTAGGAAACTATAGATTCTAATTAGTAATTAGTATATATATAGATACCTGAAGATTGGTCGAGGACCAATTGGATGGCTCTGCCAGCATTGATTTGCTTGATATGGGATCTAATGGTTGTCTCATGTTCCCTGATATATTTCAGGGAAAACTTCTAATGGTTTTTAGAGGGAACTAAGTTGCGCACAGATGGTGGTGGAATTGGAAAGGTTGGCGGGCGCTGGAGGTGGGTTTGGAAAGGGTGGTGGAGCTGGGGGTGGATTTGGTAAGGGCGGTGGTGTTGGTGTTGGAGTAGGCAAGGGAGGTGGACTCGATGGTGGAATTGGTAGAGGTGGAGGAGTTGGAGGTGGTGCTAGAGGTGGGGGTTCACGGTGGTGACGGTGGTGGTGGTATTGGATATCTACATTGTAAAAGAAGATGATGATTTTGGGAAGATGAGGGCATTTTGGTCTTTTCAAATTTTAGAAATTGTTAGAAGTAAGGGTAGTTTGGTCAATAAATTTCTTTTTATAGCATTTAACGCCTAAAATTAACGATATAGACTTAAATGATACGTGAAATTTTGAGGGGGTGTGTGTGGACTTGTCAAAACCTTAGGGGCCATGAGGAATATTGGGTGCATTATAGGGGTACATGTATTTAACCCAAAAAAAAAGATCCAAGGAGATTGTCGGTTCTAGAAACTGGTATTGTGGTGTGTGTCCAGGGTTTTAGTACACGGTATCGAAATGGATATCGGTCAACTTGAAAACCATACAGTACAAATCGATATGGATTGGCCGTTTCAAACAAATTTGCCCCTGGTTCTCCTTTAAATATGATTTTTTTGACCATTTTACCACTTGTCCATACCATCATCAATACAATATCGGGATCAATCACTTGCAAAACCAGTACATATCGCCCGATACACGCAATACAATACCAATACCTCAAACAATATTGTGTGTATCGTCGAAATTAAAGATTTGGAAAGGACAACTTCTCCAAACATGCCCTCTTTGTTTGGTGACCAATAGGCTTGTATTGGTAATCAATCTTTGTTGATACTATCATGTATCAGTTGGATTAGTTCGTATACCAATATTGGAAACCATGGACATGATAGAAGTGCCAGTGTGTGCCTAGTAGTATACGTTGTATCCAGACTAATGAATCAGATACTTACCAACCCGTATTAAATGGTTTTCCATGTTTAGACAAAATTTACCTTACAAGAACTTATTACCTTAAAAAGAGCTAACTGTATGCTAAATATATATCCTCTACTCTATGCTTATTGTTGGGTCATCTTTGGCTTTCTAATGGCTTCACCCAAATCCAAGCTTGCTTTCTATTCTCTTCTTGCACTACTTCTCTCCACCATTTTCATGGGTTTGTATCTCTATCTTGTCTTCCAATTAGTCTGATCTGAATTTTAGATTGGGTTTTCTTATGTTAAACTTTTTTTATTAAGGTCATCCATGGCTTTTAATTCTATGAATGGTTCTTCTTCTTCTTCTTCTTATAGGAATTCAAGGTGAAAATGATTCATGTGTGGGAGACTGTAAAAATCTCCATGAATGTGTGAAGAAATGTGATGCATGGGGTTATGATCCAAGTCTTGCTGAATGCTTTCCTAGGTGGGAAGCACCTATTGGTGACTGTTGTTGTAAGAGGACCTACTTTTGATCTTCTATGTAACAAATCTAATGAAGGTAAATTTGGGATTGAAATTTGTTATCTAATATGATAGAAAAATTAATTAAAAAATAATAATAGGGTTCTTTTATTTTTAATGAAAAAATAGGAGTTTCCCTCTAATTGGCTACAATTTTCTGTTTATTGTGTTTAAATCCCTAGAGCTATAGGATTAAGTCTTTGAAGGAAAATGGATTACTCTTATATCTCATACTGTATTTTTAAAGTTCATTTCCAACAAGAGGAAATTTTTAGTGATTGATAATTAAAATGGTTAAGATTCACAGGCAATGGATGCCAAGAAGGTTTTATGTTTCACTTCTAATTTTAATTTTGGGGAACATATCTGAAAATTCAGCACAAATTAATCCTATCTTCATTCAGATAATCTATCAAGTAATTTATGTATCCATCAAACTAAAAGAGTAAAATCGCTGCTTGGTCATGTAGTCCTTGAACCACCACGGGCCAATGAAAGCATACACAAGGGTATCAACATAGATGGGTTTTTTTTTTTTTTTCATTTCATAGGGTGGTGGAAGGTAAATTTGCATACTCCTATGTCTAATTGCAGGAACAATGAGACCAAGCAGCGTTCTTTTTCGGGATTTGACTCCTCTCCAGTGCACCACCGAGCTGAACATCATCTGGCGTAGCAGCAGATGTCAACATGTGGATTTAGGTGAACAATCCAACTGTACCCACGCACTGGAAATGAGGATTTCAAAATTAAGAAATCCTTCTCTCCATCGCATGTGCCCCACGCTCAAATGTGCTTCATCTGTCCTCGCCGTTTGAACAACACTTTGACCACGTGTTAACATCTGTTGCTGAGTCAAACGATGTCTAGCTCAGGGGTGCGTTGGAGAGGAGCCGAATCCCTTTTTCTCCCATAAAAAAATAGAGTTTAGTTTCCTAAACCTTCCAAAAGATAATTTATGGGTCAAGGGTACGAATGAAACTAAAATTCACAATTAAGTTTTACTGTTTTTGTGATCCTATGAGACACCACTATGATAAAAAGGTTTAAAAAAATAGGTTTATGCCTTCTAATATGTTGAACAATATGTGTTTTTCTATTGGAGCTTTTAAAGCCCCAGGTCCTAATGGTTTTCAAGCTTGCTTTTATCACCAATTCGGGATGTTCTTTGGAGGGACATCAGCTCCCTTGTTACCTCTTTCTTTGCTTCATCTTCTCTCCCCCCAAGGTGCAACCATACACTCCTGTGCATGATTCCCAAAAAAGATTATGCTTCTTTGGCCACTGACTTTAGACCCATTAGTCTATGTAATGTTTCTTATAAAATTGTGGCCAAGATTTTAACAAATAGGCTGAGACCCATTCTCAACTCTTTTATCTCCCCCTTTCAAACAGCGTTTACTCCTGACCGTCAAATTGTCGATAACATTGCAGTAGCCCAGGAAATTTTTTATTACCTCAATCGGACCAAAGGGAAAATGGGCTATGCAACAATTAAAATTGGCATGTCCAAAGCATATGATAGAGTGAAATGAAAACTTCTCTCTAACCTTCTTAGATTTTTGGGGTTCTCTGAGCACTGGATATCTTTGATTAATACCCTAATCTCCTCTAATTCCTTTTCTTTTAAAATTGATGGCAGTCCATTTGGTTTTATCAAACACTCTAGAGGACTCAGACAGGGATTCCCCATTAGCCCCTACCTCTTTCTTCTAGTTATGGAGGTCCTTTCCCGTATCTTCGACGCATATAGAGATATAGGCCTCTTTAAAGGTATAAGAATTGCTAGGACTGCCCCTGAAATCTACCATCTTTTGTTTGCTGATGATACATTCATTTTCTGCAGAGCTAGTGAAGAGGATTTTCTAATAGTCAAATCTATTCTTGATTTATTATTAGATATCACTGGTCAGGAAATCAATTTTTCAAAAAATGAGATTTTTTTTAGCAAAAAAGTGAATGGGATGAACAAGAAACATCTTTGTTCTGTCCTTCAAATGAGGTAGATGTCTCATGATTCGATTTATCTGGGAGCCAAACTATGGCATTCCCGATCTAAATGCAAAGATTTGAACTTCATTGTCAATAGGGTAAAATCTAAACTCTCTAACTGGAAAGCTAACTTCCTTTCTTTTGCAGGGCGTAAAATCTTAATCCAAGCTGTTTTAGCTTCCACCCCTTCTTATCTTATGTCTTGTTTTTTATTTCCAATAAAAGCCTGTAACTCTTCTATCTTAGATTTTGGAATAATGACAAAAAAAAATAAGAAGAGTTGCCATCTAATTGGGTGGGACAAGATATGTCAACCTACACAGGTGGGAGGCTTAGGTCTTAGAAAATCTCATATACATAACAAAGCCTTGATTCTAAAATTGGGATGGAGATTGATTAATGAAAATTTCTCTATCTGGGCCAAAGTTCTTAAAGCAAAATACTTTCCCAAAAACTATGTCAAAGAGAGGATCTTGGACTTGGAATAGCATTGCCGCTATCCTCCCAAACTTTAAAAAAAATGGTGAAAAGGCATGTGGGAAATGGAATATCCACTTTCTGTTGGTATGACCCTTGGATACCATCTTCAACAGGTAACTTCCCACCTTGTAGCTCTAATCGTAATTTGAGTTTCAATTTTGTTAGTGATTTTATTCTTAATGGCAATTGGAACTCTGCTACTCTTAGATCTTGCTTTGCTTCTCCAATCATCAAAGATATTCTTAGAACTAATATTTCAGATTTTGATGATCATTAGAGATGCTCATTATCCAGTAATGGGTTGCTCTCAACAAAGATTGCGGCCAAATTCATATCACCATCAAGTTTTCCCAACCCCATAATATCCAAATGGTGGAAATTTTTTTGAAAAAGTAATATTCATTTTAGGTTTAAAATATTCTTTTGGCGTGTTTTAAATGCAGGACTTCCTGTCAGAGCAACTTTATCGAAATGGATGCCCGTCGAGCCTACATGTCTTTTCTGTGGCTATAATGATGAGTCAGTTTGGCATCTTTTCTTATCATGTGATTGGACTAAGCATGTCTGGGCTTCTAGGCCCATCGGATTGAGAACTGAGCATCTCTCCGCCCCTTCATTCACTCATCTTTGTGCTTCAATTCTTGGCTCTACCAACCTTGATAAACAATCATCAATTTGGTTTTTCTTTGTTTTCATTACTACTTGCTATTTTATTTGGCCTGTAAGAAACAAATTTATGCATGGCACTTCCAAGGCTGATCCTATGTTAGTCATTCGGAATGTGCTTAAGTGGATTACTGATATGAATATTCATCCTCCATCTAGTAGTTTAACTGGTTTCTCTACTCCACAAAACACACATACTCACTTTTCAAACCTTTGTATTATCTACTAATCTTAAAATGCTCTTTCCTGGTTTAATTGGCGTAGGAATACATGAACCAGCAGCCCTTAGAATAACAAAGTGGACTTTTTACATTTTGCTAGATGGTCAGAATATGATAACTGATGCAGGTAGCCTATCTACCCAGGACACAATGGAGGTGGAGCTTTTTGGGCTAATCCAAGGATGGAAATATACTATGAAGTCAAACATTAGAATCAAACAAATATGGTTTTGTAACAAAAGCTTTTGTGACCTTTTTCACCCAAACTCTACTTCACTTCCATGGAACCTTGTAAAAAGCTATCTAGAACTAGCCGGGCTCACTGACAATTTTACTGCTATAGACTTTAAGGTGTAATCTTGAGGATAATAATCCTCATATATCATTGTATCCTTCCTTTGCTTAAGTTTATATATACTTTTTATTCCCATAAAAAAAAATATAAGTGTCTTTCGCAGGATTCATTTTATAAGGGGTTTTTGGGATATTTATCTTATTATGGTCAGGTGTCTATCCACGTAACAATAGAAGGTGATGTTTTTGATAATCACAAGATAAATCTGAGCCATCAATTTTTATTATTTATTTAATCTAATTCATTTATTCCCACTCAAAATTGGGAGAGTACACAGTATTGTCTAGAGTATTGGTAGACATGCATGGACATACACGAGGTGTGTGCCAATACATAAGGGGGAATTTGATTGAATTAGACTTTGAAATTTGACAAGTGGCTAATTTAGATGACCTCTCTATCCAATGGTTGGATTGGGCATATCCTCTACCCACATGGGAGAATAGATGCCTTGTGACATTTGGAAAAATAACAAACAATTGTTATAATAATGATAATGGGAAGCAGTTTTCTATTTGGGAGTGTGGCCTATGCCAGCACTCCCATGTGTCTATCTCTCTCCTCCTTAAAACAAGGGGGCAAAGGTGTTTTTTCACATGGCGAGGAGAGAGATAGACTCATGGGAGTGCTAGCATAGGGCCATAGGCCACACTCTCGGGCAGAGAACTCTGATGCATGTTTATAGTTTCGCACATAGTAGCCCATAAATTCAACCGTAATTTAATGACGTTCCGTGAGGGTCTGTACCATATCCTTAACTCGGATTTGGGGCATTACAGATACTTTGCTGTTAGAACACGCAAGGGTTTTGTCAAACCCGAATCCGTCCCCATACAGATTTCTAGAATATGATTGAATCAAATAACGCAAGGAAAGCAAAGTGTACCTGGCACCCACATGTGTTGATGAAGAACAGATAAGATCGCCTCCAATAGCTGCAATAATCCGTCAGATAATGAATGCAATCCGCGATGGGGATCTTCTGCCGCCTCCTAGATTCTCCCACAGCTCCCTTTCTTGTGGAGAAAAGGGAAAAGATAATAGTAACTGCAGGGACCCCTCATCAGTAGTATTTATAATACTCCCCAAACCCTAACCCACTTCCACAATGGGCCAGGCCGGTCCTGTCCATCTCAATAAAACAGTAGCTGGCCACGTCAGCCCTTGTATTTCTTAATCCCCATCAATGATTGACCCGATAATTAATTAAGCCCACACTTGTCGCATTTTGGAAACATCCTAACAATCTCCCACTTTGGCTTGATTAATTATAAGGTCATCATTATCAGATGTGGCCATGGGATTTCAATACAATAATAATGCTACTAAACCTTGATCCAGTTAGCAAATATACTAATGTCGAGCAACAGCAGAAAATACACCTCAACATACGGCATATCACTTTCTGTTAGCTACAAACAAAGATCTACTTACTAACATGAATCGCCTTGAGATGATTTTGTACAAGGAATGTCGTACACGTCTGTGATCACATAAATATCGTCATCATTCCTTGTGGGTCCTCGAATGTATCATGAGCATCGTACGACTCATGGATTACCTTTGAACATCGTCATGATTCGTTGGTAATCGAACGACTTGGTTTATCACCAATCGAACATCCGTGGCTAGAAATAGCCAAACGACTTGGCTCGTCGTCAATCGAATATTCTTAGACCAAAAGGCCTACAACACATCAATCATATGCATGCATGCAAATGTTATTCATCACATCGAGCAAAAGCATCATAATCAGAACGAAACATATATTAAGTCCTCCCACTCAACAAGCATATCAACGTAATAAGAAGGACTCTCAATCCACAAACAAATCAATCATGTAAAGAAGTACTCCCACTGATCAAGAGAATCGAGCAAGCTAAATCGATCAAGTTTGAAATAAAGATCCAAACCACACATCTCGGAACAAAGCAATCAAAAACCCCCAAACCCTAACCCACTTCCACAATGGGCCAGGCTGGTCCGGTCCATCTCAATAAAATAGTAGCATGCCACATCAGCCCTTGTATTTCTTGATCCCTATCAATGATCGACCCGATAATTAATTAAGCCCACACTCGTCGCATTTTGGAAAAATCCTAACATTTGAACATATTCAACAAGGAAAAACAATAGGAGAAAGAGAGAGAATTAGAATATCAATCTTGAAAATATAGACTTTCTGATTTGAACAATCACAATCTTCCATGTCCAAATCTGGTTCTTAGATTGTTTGGCCACATGATCTTACAGTCTAGATTAAGTGATTGTTATCAAACAGTTATCTACTTCTACAACTGATTTTAGTAATTGTTTATAACAGTTACATTCCAGAATTAATTGATTTTAGTAACAGTTAGTTTCCCAATTAAATTCAAACTAAACCATTTGTAATCTGATGATTTAAATCTCACTACACCGCGTTTGGTTGCATAAATCTGTGGGATGTAAATCTTTCAACACATGAATCTGATTTAAATAAATCGTTTGGTTGAAAAAATGAATTTACCTTCGACAGATTTACAAATCTAGAGATTCAGCATTTTAAGCTAAAAAGTGAAATCTAAATCGATACAAAAATTTTAGGCTTGGGTATAAAATGTCATAAATCTTAAGATTCATATAATCAGAAACCCTATCACGAGATCTTCGAGGCTTCTTCATCTTCGCGAGAATGGCAAAAAACTGGAGTTGCAACCAGGTACCTCCTTCTTCTCTCTCTCTTGCGTGCGCATGCTCTCACTCTCTCTTAGCTTTACGCACTGCTCTCTCTCTCTTTTTTGCCGTCTCTCTATCTCTTTGCTCGATGTCTCTCAATCTCTCTCACGCTCTCGCTCTCACTTTGTCTCGAGTTACACGATGCTCTCTCTCTCTCTCTCTCTCTCTCTCTCTCTCTCTCTCTCTTCCAAGCTCTCGCTTTGAAGATTTATTTGATTAAATAAAAAATGTAATTTTCAATTTCATTTTTGCAGGGAAATAGAAAGAAAAAAAAAAAAGTTGGATCTTCGTCTAGCAACTAGGGTTTTTAGGGGTTGCAATTCAGATATGAGGTATCGAGGGTAAGATTTCCCAAAGTCTAACTTTAATTTCATTTTTTTGAAACCTTCTTGGAGTGTATTGTGAAATCCTAGATGCATTTTAATAAAAGAGAAGGGTTTCACATAACGATCCCAACTGAAGTTCTGGAAAGAGATTCATGTTATTCTTTGGTTTGAGAGTCTCAATATGGGGAAATGTACAACATTTGTAGCTGTTTCTAATATACAAGCACCTAGTCCTTTCTCTAAAACCTCTATTTTTTTTTTTGGGTAGAATAAAACCTCTGTTTATTCTTAGTGTATTTGATTTTCATATTCCATGGAATCTTTTTTCTTGTTTTATTTTTTTAGTTGGAAAAATGACAGATATGGATGATTTTTTAGTCATTTTCTAACATTCTTTGGAAGGTTAGAAAGTAATAATCTGCCATACAGGAGTAGTGTATTTGCAAATGTTTGAAAACTGGCTTGAAAATTTTGATGTATAGCTAGATTAGGATCTCCTTGAAATTATGTTGATGAATTTCTTAGGTTGACTTCATTTCCTTTTTAGTACCTCAAATATTCCTAAATAGTTAGTTTGGAAAGATGATTGTGCCTTTTTCTTCTTTAATGTTCATAATTGGTAGCTAATTTGTCCATTACACGAACTTCTTGAAGATTCTAGTTGTAGGTAGCAATACTTAGGTGAATTCTCCTTGTATATTAGTTACAACATATACTTTTGTTGCCTGCTGGTTTTCTCTCTAAATCAAATATTTTTGCATTTTGGTTAAAGCATGACAGAGCTCGCCCAAACCAATCTAATTTTCCATTCAATTGGCCCATCAAATCCTACTTCATTTAGAAAACCTGGCATTGGTCCTGCTCAGCTTGTGAAATGTGAATTGAGATTTCCAATTTAACCCAGCTCAGTTCTACCTTTAACTGGTGCAAATTTTAAAATGGAAAGACTTAGCAGATTGTATGACCGAAATGGATCATAAAAGCTCCTTTTTTTCGATTTTAAATTGAAAAATCATAGTGAATGACATGCATTGATTTCCAAAATGTTTAGCCAATTTTTTTTACGTTTAAACTTTGTACAGCTACATTTTGAGGGCCTTGTATGATATACATATTCTATTTTTTGGGGGTATCTTGTCCCTGTGACAAACTTTGCTTATTAAAAAAATAAATATAATTGAAGTAGTAATAAGAAGATGTTGACTCATTTTGTCATTCTGAGGATGAAAAAGTGGCTGATGTCTTATCTGTAGAAAATTCATGGGAATGCTAAATAGTTAGAGTTCTCTATATCAATTGAAGAGTGAAAATACTAAAGTTTGTAGTTGTGCACCTTCAGAGTTTCATTAAGAAAATGAACTAAGAAGAGAAGGTTTTAGAAACATTTTTGGGAAGCTGCTTGTTGAACAGGTATTTATTGTTCAATGGGATGAATTCTTCTACCACCTATCTAACCCCAAATGGAGGACAAAGAATCAAGTGAATAGTTATTGGCGAATGATCTCTCCAAAAGTCATTTATTTCAATGTATTCCCAAAGCATTTGGGATATTTGTGAAAGGAGTTGTGTATTAGTCATTCAATTGTTTGATTCTACACACAGAATAGTATGAAATAGTAGAAACAATTAAGGTGATTATTTTAGTAGGAAAATCCTATTATGTTTACAAGAGATCATCATGGATAGGAAATCTGAATTGATGGGTTGAATGGAGGAAACAAGCTAGGTAGAGATTGAATGATGAGCTCTGGTAGAATGATCGTTGAGTGATTGGGTAGCCAAGATGAGACAAACCATTGGTAACAGAAGTCCTAATGCCAAACCTGATGGCGAAATAAGGATTGATACAAATTTGAATGGATACTCAAAAACTTTTTTATGGAGGATTTATATTTGTAAGAATGAAGTGGACAATAGAATGGGTGTTTCAGAAGTATAGCCACATAACAGTGCTTGAACTAGCAACCAGACCTGACAATTAACTTTTCTCATTGATTCTTCTATACAACTCATGTAAGAAAAATTATGGAAGAATCAGCAAACAAAATGTATCAGGCCAAGTTCATGCACAACTGAAACCATTCCTTCGCTATATATATTCGGATGCATTTTTAAAGGTGAATCCTTAGCTCAAAATGGAAGAGCACCTGAAATTTAGCCAGGGTATGATGGTTTGAGTCCATCAGGATTCATACATTGTTCCATGTTGTGACAGATGATGACATTTTTTTTTTATTTCTTTTTCCTTCTTAGAGTGGCTGCATTTCCCTTTTATTTTAAAGGATAAAAGTCCATTTGAAGAGAGGTATGCAAATTAACACATTGTTTGGATGCAAAGATGCAAATTAACACATTGTTTCTCTTCCAGGTCTTGCACCATATCTAAGAAAGATTGAGTACTTGTTTGAGAAGTAGTACTTGCTGAACTCCTACATTCTCTTCCAACAAAGTATATTTTGAAACTATGCACTTGAGCAGTCTAGTTAATTAGAGGAAAAAGTTAATAAATAACTAAATTTAAATCTTCTTGGATTTGTGTGTATAAGATTAAATATCAGGGACAACATGGTGTTTGGTTCAACGAAGGAAATAAGACAGAAATCAGTGTTTTTATGATGCGCCTTCCCAACCTTTTTCGCCATGGTTGAAACCCTTGTTTAGAAATTACAAAGATGATGCATTTTAGAAAACTCCTTAAAATTGTTGGGATTCAAGGGTTTGATGAGGAATATGAATGTTATTTAGAGACCATGAAATTGTTATTTCTTTATATTAAGCCCAAGGATAGACATCTGGGCTTATCAGAAATAATCAACACCGGGTGAGTTGCTAGCTTGCTGCAAATGCTGGCGAGGCCCTTAGTGCAGGCTCTCTAGATGAACGACCTAATTTTTGGGAGGGTTTGAATTGCCCAAATTCTTTTCCAAACCTAGTTTGGAATTTGAGACTATTGGTGAGTGTGGGAGGAAGATGGATGGAGAGCTTCTACTGCTTGGTTTTTTTATTGAAGATTTGATGGTAAGCTTATTTTACTGAAAATTCACCATTGATGACACTCCTCATATCCTACAATTAAGAGGAAAGATGCTTAGACTGATTTGAAGGATAGCCTCTTTATCAGCCGGGTGGAAGTAGAGATCAAGGATATAATTTTTCCATTTGCAATTTGGATGATCAATGATGTTTGAGACTTCGCTAATGAGACAGCTAACAAGTATTGGATATTGTGGTTTGAAGTTTTAGAGGGAGGGGATCCAACTGCTTGACCAAATATTAATATTTTCCCCCGTTTCCCACCTGCCATAAGAGGCCAAATATAAGAGGATATAAGAGATTTCCTCCCTTCTATGAGGCTACGCTAGGCCCAGGAAGGGTGGCTTCCCAACTTTGCATCTTAGAAATCAGTTGAAGGGAAGTAAATGGATTTGATGAAGCTTCTTGAGGAGGAATCAGGAGAGGAACATAATCTCCAGGCTCCCTTGGCAAGAAGAGCCTGGTTTTGCATTTGAGGGTCTCGAAGGCCAAGGGCTCCCTTTTGTTTTAATCGGCATAGTCTAGACCATGATATCAAGTGGACTTTGGAGTCACCCCAAAAAAAGTTTTCAGCTGCTTTCTTAATATCGTTATGATGAGAGAAATAGAGAGCTTATAGTGTGAACCCACAAAATTTGCCATAGGAAATGCAGTAGGCTTGAGCATAATCTCCTTACCAATGTGAGAGAGGAGATTTTGTTTCCAGTAGGGATGTAAGTTTGGTCCTGTTGGCTTGAACCCACCTTGAGCCCGAACAGGGCTTGGGCTAAGATAACTAGCCCTAAGGGCGGGTCAGGGTTGAAAATTTCTGGCCCTAAGTCAGGGTTGGGTCAGGCTAAGGTTGAGGCCTCGCCTGACCTTGTTTTCAGTTATACTATAAAATATATAGATATTGTCACACCCCAAAACCATCCATGGGAGGATCCGACAGTTGACCCGAATACCCGATGTATTCAAATACCTCTAGGATCGAAATGCAGTATTTACATAACACAAGCACAACACAACATCAAAGATAAAAATGATTCATTGATCAGAGTGACGAAAGGTTAAGAATTTACAAAAGTTATTTTCACTTTATTTACATTGTTGATCTCCCAATATTTTGGGTTTACTATATTCTAACCCATCTGCAGGCCACAAACTAACTATTTAGAAGTATTTACAATGGATCACATCCACCAAAAGAATAGTATAAAAACATCCAAAAGAAAAGAAGTTCCTCATCATCAAGCCCTGTCATCCAGAGATACCCTAATCGCATGTGTAAGAAGGGTCACACACCTCGGGGTCCAAACCAGAATGCTCAGAATAACCATCAACCTCTGCCGCGAAATAATCCTCCCCGACGCCATGATATCCACCTGCAAAATCATCTAAAATAAGAAATTCCACGGGGATGAGCTCCACTGAGCCCAATGAATGAAGATAAACCATACAAGCAGTCGTAAACAAATGATCCTAAATGCATAAGATTCAATTTTTAACTTTTAATTTCACCTAGCAACAATGCCTAAGTCCCTAAGCTTATGCTACGAAAACAACTGGAGAAACATTCACGACTTCTTCTGCACCTCACCGCACCGAGTCCTCAGCCATTACCTTGAGAGCCCACATAGGTCATGGCATTGCATACCACCCATTGGTAGACCCCGATAACCATAGCCTACCCTAACCTAGGCATAAGACAACTCCTCAAACATTAGGGAGCTATGATCACCCAACACTTGTACCATGTTGGTAAAGATTGTAGCATCAGGGTTTGATATTTCTAACCTTATGCATACTAAATGACACAATACGAGGTATACAGTGCTCCCGCATCTCATATTATGGCACACCATACCCCTCGTTTCTAAGCCGACTACGACATCTAGACTAGGTACCCTGTTGATAAAGATTGTAGCATCAGGGTTTGATATTCCTAACCTTATGCATACTAAATGACACAATACGAGGTATACAGTGCTCCCGCATCCCATATTACGGCACACCATACCCCTCGTTTCCAAGCCGACTACGACATCTAGACTAGCATGATAATGATTCACATTCCAATACATCCCAACATCTCAACAATATCCATTCATAGTTCCATCATCCATATGCAGTAAATAAGATGAAATAATAAATCAAATTCTAACAATTAAAAAAAAAAAAAAGATGAGTTGCATATGCATGCATGGCGCTCAACAATAAGTTATTTTAAATAAACATTCCCAAAAGAGTCAATGTCTATCCCCACTCACCTTGTTATGTGTGTGATCGTGTAATCAAATTGGTCCTTGAGCCGATTGCTGATAGGTCTTGTCGATCGATTGGTTCTATCCTATAATTGTCAAGCCATTCACGTGTCAAAACATGTTTGAGTGTAGGTGGGGCCTTAGAGTAGCCCTAGGGTTAGGTTAGATTAGGTTTAAAAGTCAAAACTGCCCGGACAACAACTCTGGTCGGTAGGAGTGGTTGGTTCCACATCGACCAGAGGCTAGTAGTAGCTAAGCCTAAAAGTTTCCCTGAGACTGCATTCTCTAGTCGATAGGAGTGGTCAACCGGAGATTTTGCAGCAAGATTTCTAAGAACGAAAATAGGGGTTTGGGGGGGGGGGGGTTGGATTACAACCAAATGTTCACCAGGATGGTATCCACGCATGGAATTGAGTCTTTATAACTTAAATTGGGCTAGGAAAATGGGTAATTTAATGTTTTGATATAGTGATTGGGGGCATGCATGGGGTTTGTGTCCCAAGTACAAGGATTCAACCATGCATGGCTGGAATTTGAATCCAATGCTACAATTCAAGCATTCCAGGTAAGGAAGGTTAGAAATTGGGTTATAGACAGGGTTAGGCTTAGGTTTATGGGTTAGGATTAGACATGCATAGGGGTAATTGAGTTCACATAACCATAATTAATCAAGCCAGATGGTAGATAGCCCAATTCAAGCCTTAAAATCATGAATTGTAGCATTGGATTCAAATTCCAGCCATGCATGGCTGAATCCATGTACTTGGGACACAAACCTCATGCAAGCCCCAATCCAGGTAAGGAAGGTTAGAAATTGGGTTATAGACAGGGTTAGGATTAGACATGCATAGGGGTAATTGAGTTCACATAACCTTAATTAATCAAGCAAGATGTTAGATAGCCCAATTCAAGTCTTAAAATCAGAATTGATACATGATCCTCAATCAAAGAAGAGAAATCATAATAAGAGTTTAGGGTTAGATTGGAGATTAGCTTGCCCAATAGAGTTTGGTAAAAAGGGCTATTGATTTTCACTACACAAGTTCTCTTTTTTTAACAGAATTTTGAAAGCAAGCATGGGTTCGATAGGGTTTTCTTATGGGAAACCAATCAGGTTGAAGAGAAGGTGAGGAGGTGAAGATCCTTACCTCAGGTTAGCAAACCAAGCAGTCCAATTCCCCTTCTCTTCTTCTTCCCAACGATTGTAATAGTGAAAAGGGTTTTGGAAATAGATTGGCTTATATAGTAATGGGCCATAGGGTTTGTTTGGTTAAAGACCAAATGCCCAAAATCAAGTTATTTATCTGAATTCGCGAACACGGGTCAATACATAGGTCCTGCTTACTTACATTGCCGAGGAAAACACTTCTACTAGATAATTGGGACACGACGAAGAGATCCCCGACTCGCGACACCGGGTCCCACACTCCCGGGACAGAGATTTGCCATGACAACAACTCTGATTGATGGGAGTGGTCGATCCAGCATCGACCTAAGCCATCGACCAGTATGTGGTTTCCTTGTTGTTTTTGTGCTGGGACTCCCCGAGTGTCAGTGTCGACGCGTACTAACATCCCAAACATAATTCCTGAGCTTATATTACTTTATATATAGATAGGGTTAGCCATTTAGGGTTACTTACCATGAATGGTACATTTGATTGTGAACCTTGCAGTTGCACGAGAGAGGTATCTGTCTGTTTGTCGGCAAGTGGAATGTTACAACTGGGGTTCCTTCTTCTCAATCAATCACCCTGTTAATATTCCATAATGTACCAATAGCTATGAATTCGGGTTCCGGACCTATAGTCAGGGTTCGGGTTAGGATTTGAGTTGGAATTTGAGCCAAACTGTAACAGATATACTATTTATATATTATAAGCTTTAAATGTCACACATATTTTGTTATATAATATATTATCTATGAAAATAATGAGTGATAATATATTTTATTAGAATGTTAATTTATGTAACAGTGAAAACCTTGAGAACTCTGTAGTGTTGTAACCATGGAAGAAAAACTCAACCGAAACTTGTTGAAACCACCGAGTTAACTCGGTTTCCCAATTTTCGAGACGAGTTGAAGGGGGATTTTATGAAATCCCTGGATTCGATTGGGTTTCGATGGTTTTGATTGGTTTCGTCCATATTTCGGTGGTTTCGACACATATACCCATTGAAATTAGGGAAAACTTGGCTCGAAACTAGGCGACAGTACTTATGCCGTAAACCGCGTAAACTAGGAAAAACACTTTTAGTTATGTCTAATATCATTTAAGTAAATGTTTTTGTATTTGTATTTCATTTACTTAAGATATTATTCATAAAAAAGAAAATAACCCATATTTGAATCCAATAAAAATAGTTAAAAAATCAAATTCCAAAAGGGAAAAAAAATCAATCCCCTAGTTCAAGAATAAAAACTAGATTTTCAATGGCAGGTGCAATTTGCAACTTTCTAATACTGGGGTTTTCTCAAATCTAAAAATTCCATAAATCTTAATTTGGTAAAACATTGCTAAAACCCAAAGTGCGGTAAAATATTCATTTGCTCTGATGTCCAAAAAAATATTTTCATTCGGAGCGATTTTGACAACATTTGGCAGCACCGAATTAAATTTGACGAGTACATACCTTCTTTCAATATAAATTAGATTTAAGCAATCTTGGACTTGTTGGAAAGCTATCAAAACAAAGCTTTCTAACAAATCCAATATTGTTTAAATCTCATTTATATTGAAAGAGTTATGTTCCGGTCAAACCTTATTCGATACGAATAATTATCACCTCCAATTCGCTGCTCGCTCCAATTTCCTCCAATTCCTCACATAGGAGCGGAAATGACCACCCTACCTTACCTTGGGTAGCGTGTTCAGGGGTAAGGTGGTCATTTTTGCTCATAAGTGCGAAATTGGAGGAATAGGAGCGGGCAACGAATTGGAGGGGATGATTCATTCGATACCATGTCCAAGAACAATATACAATATCAAACTTGGATCAAAACCACAAGTAATATTTTTACTATTTTCTATGTGAAACTAATGCATGGATTGAGTTTAAAATGTCAAAAATAGGCAAACACAATATGAATCAGGGCAAAATAACAACTTCTGGGCCTTGAAACCAAGATTCGAGTTAGCTTGGAGAGAAGTCCCAGGTTTTGATCGAGATATGATCGAAACCGAGATGAACTCGTTTTCTGGCTGATCGAAACCTAGTCGAAACCCGAGTTTTAGAACCTTGATTGTAACTTGAAACGGGTTGGTTACGAACATATTTACCCCTTTATTTAATAAAATAATTTAAAAAATGATTTAATAAACAATATTTTAAAGTACTAAAATATCCTTTGTGCATATTACGTGGAGTTGAACAATGTTTTCAAATTTTTATCAAAAAAAAAACAATGTTTTCAAATAGAAACTATTCTCATAAAAAAAAAAAAAAAAAAAAAAAAAACAAACTATAAAACCCTTCTCCTCACAGATGACCATACTTCGCCGACCGGTATCCAATTCTTCATTTTTTTTCGGTGCTTCTGGCTGAGTGGGACCATCTTCTTTCCGTAGCGGAAACTCGTCAGCCAAGAGATTATTTCCTCTGCATTCAGTCATCCGCGACTTACAATCATCCTTCCTTCGGGCTGCGGGGTTCTTCCTTTTGCTGAAAAGGAAACTCATCACTTGGGAGTTGCTGAAACGGTGCTTCGGTCGATACTCGATAGTATCAAAGGTTTTCTTTCTTCTCTAAATCGATTTTTTACGATGAATTGTAAAGGATTTCAATACATGATGATGCGTTTCAGTTACCAATTTCTTCTTTCCTTCTGAAAATAGTATTATTGCATAGTACCATACGTGTCTCACCTTCGCTTCTCGGCGTTATCTCTCTTTTATGAAATCAAACAAAAGGAAGCAATTTTCCTGTGTCTACGAAAATACATTTCTGAGTTAGTTGGTTCTTCAACAGCCAACGTATTGCAAGGATCTTTCCTCATCTCTGCCCCTCAAATCTTTAGGTTTATCAGTCCCCTCTTCCTTCCCATCTTTCTGGTTTGGATTCTTTTGGACGATTGTTTCGTTTCCACATAGTTTTCTTTGTTTTACGGGATGGGTTTTCTTCAGATTTCGGTTCTGTTGAATTAGGGCCCTTTTCTTTGATTGGAGCATTTGGATTATGAACTATGAGCTTATTGTTTACCTTTCTTGATTGTTTCTGGAGGAACGGATTTCGGGCGATTGTTTTTTCTTGCTGTTTTACTCAAGATGTTGTTCGTAATATGTAAACCACATGCTATTCCAGTAGGTCTGAATATCTGGTTGTGTTTCTTTCTTTCTTTCTGTTATGTGGAATCTGGAACGTGGTAGTAGGTGGCTACTGTTTAGGTCTTTAGAAAGCAACGCGTTATTATTTTTCTTTGATCTTGCTCTTTTAAGTGTAAAACATACTTACAAATAGGTTTTCTTTTCTTTGTGTTAAATTTTTTTTTTGTCTGTGATTTAGAATAACAAAATTCCCTCTAAGATTCTTGGATTTTAATAACTTTGTATTAGTTATTAGAAAATTAAATAGCTCATACAAATTATAAATAATTTATAGATCAGACATTTGAAATTTCTAATAAAATCAAACTTTGTATGAAGTTACAAGAAATTCTAATTATATGCGAAATCTTAATAAATTTTTTTTAAAAAAATTTTCCTCAGATTTTTCCATTTCTTTTACTGATTATGCAAATTCTGTCCTGTTACCATCAATAAATGTGACTTCTGATACTCATTGATGTCATTTTTCAGTTTCAGTATTTCTGTCTCATCTGTGGTAATGGCGGATTCTGGTGAACCTCAACCTCAACCCTCTGAACAAGTCTGCAGTTTCTTCAGAAAACCCTCGAAAAACAAAAACATCAGAAAGAGAACGATAAATGATGATGACGATGAAGAAGAAAATTTGAAAGGTGAGAGTTTGATCAACAACAAAAAGAAGATTCCAAAGGTTGACAATAAACTCCACTTCTCGACTGAGTCTTCAAAGCGATCGCTATCTGGTGAATCAAAAAAAGGGCATGATGCTCCTATCTTCCAGTTCGAATCTTCAAAGGAAATTCAAGTTCAAAACGATAGTCGGGCTACAGCAACCTTAGAAACTGAGACTGAGTTCTCAAAAGATGCTCGAGCACTCCGAGAGAAAGTTCTTAAGCAAGCAGAAGAAGCTCTTAAAGGGAAATCCAAATCTTCTGGGGATGAGAAGTTATATAAAGGTATTCATGGATATACTGATTACAAGGCTGGCTTCCGAAGAGAACACACTGTCTCTGGAGAGAAGGCTAGCGGAGCTCATGGCCCTCTTAGGGCGTCAGCTCATATTAGGTCTTCAGCAAGGTTTGATTATCAACCAGATATTTGTAAGGATTACAAGGAGACTGGCTACTGTGGCTTTGGGGATGCATGTAAGTTTATGCATGATAGAGGAGATTATAAGTCTGGATGGCAGATGGAGAAAGAATGGGAAGAAGCTGAGAAAGAAAGGAAAAGGAATTTAGCTATGAAAGGGGATGGCACAGATGATGAAGGAGGAGGGGATTTGAGTGAAGATGAGGACGATGCATTGCCATTTGCATGTTTCATTTGTAGGCAGCCATTCGTGGATGCTGTAGTCACCAAGTGCAAGCATTATTTCTGTGAGCATTGTGCTTTGAAGGCAAGTTTTATTCTTCTCATTTCCTAATTTTCTTTTACTTTCTATTTTTTTAATTCAATTAATGCTTTCAATTGGTAGATATGGTGACTGGATTCCTCGTACACAGACAAATTTGATCACCTGAACTGTTTCATTATTGTCAGGAAATTAGTTCATTGCAAGAATGTGAATCAAGCTGAACCAGTCTTCAACTACTTGTTAGAATTAGGGGTTCAGTATCTGCCTTTAACGGTTATGGGTTAATGATTTAAACAAGAAAATTTGTTGAAATTTTCTGTTCTAAACTTCAAGGTGGTTTCTTCATCCATCGATCTAGGTACAACAAACTAATTCTTCAATGATTGGGCCAGCAGCACATGTTCCAGTTTCCATAGAGAAGTGGCATATTTGCTCCGTTGCATGATCTGGAGGTTCCTTACTTTAATCTGTTACAAAATTGTGATCCTAACATTTCAATCAAGTGGGAGATGAATTCTAAATTGTAGTTGCCAGTTTAAATCAAATTCCAAATTGGAATTTGGGGTTCTACAGTAGTTGTATTTGTTTTTGAAAATGCTCACCCATTGAATAACAGAAAGCTAATGAATAAGGGCTGTTGACACTTATGTAACCAGTAACCACAGGTCTGATACAAGTTACACTCATTAAATACTCAGCCACAGGGAACAAACTGCAAGTTAAATCTCTGCTGTCTGCAGAACAGAAAGAGACTTCAAAAACCAGAAAATATGATGGTAAACAAAATAGCAATTAGCTAACTTAAATGGGGAAACCCTTCCAGTCGAGGGTAGGGACTTTGGAATTATTAATGTTTCAAAGTTTCAGTCAATTCTGATGGCTGGATCATGAGATATGAAAGAAGTTTAAAATTAGAAAGTAAGAGTTCAAACTTAGAAAGTTATTACCTCAGGATGTTGCAACCACTAGATCGGCAAGAAATTATAGTCGAAGGTTGCTTAAGACTAGGGAAATGACATACCAAAAGCTGCACTCAATCTACTGGTTGGATGTGATGAAAATCACCATGGAAGATTGCTGTCTAGAAAACCAGAACAGAGGAGCCGCAGGAAAATATCCTCTCCCCAATAGCAAGCTTTGTTGGTGGATTGATGGAATCTTCTCACATATACAACAACAGCAATAACTGGGGAAGGAGATAGCCACGATATCCTTATACTCAGCAGAAGTTATAGTAAGTGGAGACTTAGTCAGATGGTCCATCTTCTGTTTTGCGGTGGTATAAACTCTAACTGCTTGTGCCCAAAGAAGATAGTTAGATGCATCATTAAACTTGATAGAAGTAATCTGGACATTGAGGGAGTACATTGGAGGTTTTTGAATCACCCATTATGTATATACAAGAGTAAACAACTGCAATATCTCAATGAAGGCACAACACATCAACAGTCACAGGAGCCCAAAGGTCAATAAATATATAAGGATGAATGATCAGCAGCAGTTCCAACATTAATCACTTCAACTCGGATCAGAATATCAGATACAGAATCCCAATTGAACAAACAGTTAACTCCTTGGATGTGGCTACAATTCTGCTTGGAGATTGTAGGTCAATAGAATACCCAAACCCCACAATCTAATAATGGTCCAATGGCAAGATGAGAAATCAGGAACAAAAAACCAGAATCCGAAAACATAAACCCAGTTTTTGGGAGAATTTTAATCACAACAAATCAGAGGCTAAGATCAGCCTCAAACCTAGGTCAAAGGACCTGACCAGAGGGCCTTCAGATCCCCAAAATATCAGGAAAATCTAATGGACAGATCTTCAGTAATTGCAGATTCGATTCTGCCCAGAAAACCCAAAAACAGGGTACCTCCAGTTTGTGTGATCAGCAATAATCTTCAGAAAAAAATCAAACCTAGTCAAGAGGAAACACCAAGGACATACTGTTGCAAGTAATAGTCTTCATATGGTTGGTTAATTTGATTTAGATCCATCTTCCATGGTGATCCAGGCAAGGGGGAAACAAGTTGGTAACATATGTGGAGTAACCCTTGTTTATTTTCATGTTGTTACAAACTTGGGTTACATAGAACAGATATGGCAGCATATGTTGCTGCAAACCACAAAGGAAAACCTTAAAGGATTTTCAAAACCGAGAATAAAGGAGTAGGAACTGGGTAGGCAGGCTTTGATACCATGTCATAATATAAAAACATGTAAACCGGTATCTACAAGAGAAAGAGGTGGAAGAAGAAGAAGGGAGGATGAAGAAAAAGAGAGAAGAGAAGAGAAGATAAGAGAGGCAATACGATGGAGGGAAGAGGGAGAACCCTAGAGCCACGTTAGAATTCAGAATGAATCCTATCATGGCCTAGGCCCACACTTATAATTTATTAAGAATCCTGTTACAAGTCAAATTACAAATAAAGGCACGTTAAAGCTAATTACAACTACTGAACACAACTCTCAACTTAAGCAGAAACTCTCCTCCTCACGGTACACTGTTCAACAATTTGCATCTGCACACAATATAAATTTTAAACTCTGCACTTGTGTTATTTAAGTTTTTGTTGTTGTTTTTGGATATAAATAATGAATGCATCTAGGCTATCAACCTGCTTTGCTTACTTGGAAATTGAATATATTTAGTCTGTATGATATTTTCATGTACCCAAACCTAATTTTTAGTCCCATTTAGTTAAGTCCCCTTATTCTAATATTAAATGGTTGAGCTGATCGGATCTGTAGAACCGGACTTGCACCTGTAACCATGTAACTTAGCGTAGGAATTTTGTTGTTCCTATGAAACAATTTTATTTTCAAAGAAAAGCTGACTCAAATGTTTAACTCATGCTAAAATTTAACTCTAGTTTACAATTCTCTGGCCCACAGCATCATTCAAGGAACAAGAAGTGCTTTGTGTGCAACACACCTACTCTTGGGATCTTCAACACGGCTCATGAGATCCGGAAAAAGATGGCAGCTGAGGGGAAATGATGGGTCAGTATTTTTTTTTTGGGTTCCCTTCCATTGAATATTTAATCTTATTGATATAAATATCTTTGTTTTTATGTGTGAACTGGAGAGAAATTATTTGGATGTTCTCTGACCATGTGTTCTATGAGATTAAATAGCTTTGAGAGATAGAAAATTCTGACTTTCTTATCCAGAAAAGAAAAAAACTCTGATTTTTCTGATATCATATTATTATTATTATTATTATAAGCTTATGACGTTACTGCACTCTCAATATAGTGCACATGTTCATATATGATCATATTCGTTACTGTTCCTTGTTTCTTTTTCAAAAACAATGTGCTTAAGTTTTGTATTGGTAGAGACAAACGATGGAGTTACTTTTCCTTGTACTTTTTTGTGCATTCATTTATTTTCTAATCAGAGTTTCATTATAAATCAATAATAAAATATAATACAACCAGGGGGCCATATGAAAACAATTTTAATCAACAACGACAACAAAAGGCACCATCTCATCAACTGAACTGCATGACTAGGTGGGGTCCCCATATGTAATTGAATAACTGAACCGGAGGAGCCCTCTCTAGCAAGCTCGTCTGCTATGAATTGCTTGATCTTGTCCTCCCCTTGATATCTGTTCTGGTCTTGAATTGAAAGATTAGCTGCAGGTCTGGGTTGACGTATCTTTATCTAATCACTGGTCGGCCATGATCAGTTTCCGACAATTGATGGTAAGCAATAGTTGATCCCTGACAGTCAGTGATTGATGATTGATGGTAAGCTGCGGTTGGGCTCCCACAGTCATGGTAAGTCACGGTCAATCTTTGACGACTGTCAGTTCCGTACAATCAACTTGAAGTCATTCAAACATTTTGATCAATTGATCAGATCGGCCAAATTTTGGTGCCAACAAGAAGTCAAGTTAAAGGCCTGACTAGGGGACTTGCCGACTTGGGTAATATCCACTGCTTTGTTTTGGTATATCAAGATAAAATAACTAATTGACCATTGGAATTCTTTATGTTTTTTTACTTAGCATGATTATTCTTCGCTTCACCTGAACAATAAGGTAAGCTGGATTAATGGAGGTCGCATTATCCTTGCACAAGCTACATACTAATCAAAATTAAGCCAACATTATTTGGGAAAATATTTTGAGGATAAACCACTGATGACCAAGAAAGCAAGATTAGAAGCTAAAAAGCCGAGTTAAAAAAAAAAAAAAATTGGAAAACAAAGTCTCCTAGATAAGGAAGCTTGTCAAACACAAATCATGGAAGTTTGTGAAAGACAAGAAACTTCAAATAAAGGAAGGAAAATGTGTATGACATCTTCCCTCCACTATTGTGATAACCTAGGTAGTAATCCTAGAGGGTGTGAATTGGGTTCAAATATTAGTGATGGGTTTCTTTTCGAGGATGAAATAATCACAAGCAAAGATAGAGAGAAAGAGGAAATGGCAATGATTTTTAGAATGGTTCCACCCCATCAATGTTACGTCCATTACCAAAGAAGACTCTTTGTCTTTAGGCTTTCTACCATCTCTTGATTGCCTTTTGGTGGCAATTAGACCTCAGAATCACCACTTGTGATTACACTATGAAGACACCTAATCTCCCACAACTTACAAGATGGGAATGAATAAAAATAAGCACAAGGGAAGCCTCTTAAAAGGCAGATATACAAATTTAAAACTCTTAATAATACTTTAAATTCTAATGCCCCAAGTAGATGTTTTCCAAGTGTTTTCTGTCTAGGCTTGCGGGGATGCTCCCGTCCTTGGTGGCAGAGGAGCAAGGTGCTTTTGTGCAGGGCAGATGTATTCATGACAACATATCCATTGTCCAAGAGGTTGCTCAAGACTTGAACAGGAAGACCAGGGGGGCAATTAATTCTTAAGCTGGACATGGCGAAGGCTTATGACCGCTTGGAATGGAAGTTCCATTTGTTAGTCCTCTCCAGGTTTGGTTTTTGTGAGGATTGGATTTCTTTGATCAGGAAGACTGTGGAGAATTATTGGTTCTAGTGGTGTTGGGAGGCAACCAATTTGGCTTTTTCAAGTCTTCCAGGGGAGTGAGGTAGGGGGATCCCCTATCCCCTGCTCTTTTTATCCTGGCGGAGGAAGTGCTTAGCAGGGGCATCAAAAATCTTTTTGTAGAGGGGCATGCGCCTTTTTTCAAGCTCCCGAGAGGTTGCCCTGGGATCTCTCACTGCCTCTTTGCAGACGCCACCATTATCTTTGCCATGGGTTAGAAGAGCTCGGTTAGACAAATAATGGGGTTCATTGGCAGATATGAAGGCTTTTCAGGGCAGCTGGTTAACAGGCAGAAAAGCTGCTTTGTATTGGGAGACAAGATGTCGTTGGCTAGAGCCCGTATGGTGGGGGTGGTTACTGGTTTCACCAGGAAGTCTCTACCTATCACCTATCTGGGGGCCCCGTTCCACTCTGGAAGGCTCAGGATTTGTTTCTTTGATGATCTAGTTGACAAAATAAGGAATAAGGTTGCAGGTTGTAAGGGCCGGCTCTTATCCTCAGGGGGTCGGTTTACGCTTTTAAAACATGTTACTCTCTTTGATCCTCATTCATGTTCTCTCAGTAGGAGGTTATACAGGATTTTTGCTGATTTCCTTTGGGGAAGCTCGGAATGGGGAAAATGCAGGCACTGGGTGTGTTGGAGGAAGGTTTGCAGGCCGATTGATGAAGGGGGCTTGGGGGTTAGGCTTCTGGAGGATGTTGGCCTCTCTCTCAAGCTTAAGGGCCTTTGGAGAGTTTTTTCGGATCACTCCCTTTGGAGTGGTGGACTCGAATTCACCATTACCAGTACGTTGGGATGGCGACAAAGAGAACACTTCTTCCAGCCGTACCAAATCTGACACCTCCGACCGGCCTCCTGCTATACGTTCCAGGAACCTTCGGTCATCACTGATGAAGATGAAGCTGCTACCATCGCCAATCACTTCATCCTTTACCTTTGTCCGGAGGGCGTTGAGGATTCATCTCTGCTAAGATAGTCAACCAAGAAATTATTAGTTCCTTTAATATGAACAATTTCAAAATTATATTGATTAATGGTGTTGTACCAATTAATCCTTCTAGAATTTTCTTCTCGCTTATTGGAGTTTAAAAATCTCTTACGGCCTGGTTGTCAGTGCGTATAAGGAATTTTTCAGGAATAAGGTAAATCCTAAATCACTGCAGGGCATTAACGATGGCAAGAATTTCCTTTTCATAGATAAGGTAATTAATTTGAGGGGGAGTAAATTTTCCGGAATTGTATCCGCACACTTGTTCCTCAGTGGGATTTTTGAGAGGGCGTGCTTTAAGGACACATCCCCAGTGTTCATTACTTGCATTTGTTTCTAAGATGAGTAGATTACCGGCAACGAGAAAGTAAACAGTTGGACAAGATTGTTGTATCTCATCTTTAATGGATATTTTTTTTTGCTGATAAACCGTTTTTTGGTAAACGTTTTATCCTTCTTCTGTGATGAAAAGTCTTTTGGTGTAAAGGTTTTCCATTTGTATCTCCTGTTAGAAAACCATTTGGTCTTCACAGGTTTTTTCTTAAAATAATTTGGTTTTGTGCCAAATTCAAATTCATTTTTGAGCATATCTTTACACAGACCGGGTGAGATCTTGTGCTTGATAGCTTTAGCTGCCCTTGCTTTAAGGCAGTGGTCAAGAATATGTCGGAAAACAAAATTTATCCGATTTCCCAATGTATCACTACTTTTGGTAGTATTGATATATTCAGGATAGGTAGTGTAACAAAGTTCGTCCCAAGGTGGGGGTAACTTAGGGAAGAATTGATCGCGCCAGTACTCAGACTTGGCAGAATCAAGTAACTGATAGAGGCTCATTTATTTTTTGGAAAAAGCCTTGAACTCATCAAGATTGTTTAACTTAATTTTGGTTAAATTAAATGTGACATCTTCGATAAGTTTGAAAACCACAAAATTCTGTTTTAATGATTTTCGCAAATTCGACTAAAATTTTTTCAAAATTAGTCTGTAAAATAACAAGGTTGGTTTTGGCGAGTCTGCCTTCCTCAGTTTGGTCAAATTTTTTGATGAATTGCAAAACATCTCCCTGTAAGGAACCACTGAGGTATTCAATGAATTTCTCAGGCTTCCAAGTAGCCTTGTTATTGGCTATGAGAACGGCAAAGGTTTGTGCCCATTCGTTTATAGCCTTATCAAAATACTTGAAGGGTATATGGGTCAAGTCTAGGTAGGTGCCTCCAGTGGCTAACCCATACTTATGTAAGTCATCTTTTCTGGTGTAAAAACCCTCTGTTTCTGTTGTGTAAACAGATTCACCAAAAGATGTACGCACACCCTCTTGGGGACGGAAGTCTGATGAATTGCAAAACATCTCCCTGTAAGGAACCACTGAGGTATTCAATGAATTTCTCAGGCTTCCAAGTAGCCTTGTTATTGGCTATGAGAACGGCAAAGGTTTGTGCCCATTCGTTTATAGCCTTATCAAAATCCTTGAAGGGTATATGGGTCAAGTCTAGGTAGGTGCCTCTAGTGGCTAACCCATACTTATGTAGATATTGGTGATCTTGGTCGGCAGAACAGGGGGGTTTTGAAGCTGCCATATAACTGTTTTCAGCGTAAAACACTAAACGATTTCCTGGGGGCTAAACCCGTCCAATAGTATGGGCAGACAAGGGTCCAAAACACTGTCGCGGCACCTAGCCTTAGTGTACACAGGACATCCACCACTATAGGATATATGGCCTGGGAATCGTTAATGAAATAAACCGAAAATAAAGCAGAATAAGGTACTTCACACCTCGTTAGCGGTAGAACTGACCTTGAGGAAACAGTACAAATACTAAAATAAAGCTGCAGTAAAGAAAGATTTCATATACTTCTTACCATACAAGTAGTCGGAGATAAGTTCTCCTCTTTCACTTTGCTGCAGATCCAAAGAATAGGAGCGACGATTTGTTGTAGATCCTCGATTCTATTCCTAGAACATTAGTTTGACTATTTTCTGGGTAGAAATAGGGACTGAAAGGTTGATAAAGAGAAGGAGTGAATTCTGCTGGGGTGGCAGGAATTCGCATACATAATCGACCTTTGGGTAGGGCTGTATGCTCCAAATGCGACCTTGGGTAGGAACTGCCATCGCGACTGGGATCTCGGATGAGTATTCCGCCAGACGAGGGGGAAAGGGAAGTATTCTCGAGAGGAAGTTTTCTTCTTTTTCCCTTCGTTGGGCAATTTACCTTTACCTTTGTCCGGAGGGCGTCGAGGATTCATATCTGCTAAGATAGTCAGCCAAGAAATTATTAGTTCCTTTAATATGAACAATTTCAAAATTATATTGATTAATGGTGTTGTACCAATTAATCCTTCTAGAATTTTCTTCTCGCTTTTTGGATTTAAAAAAATCTCTTACGGCCTGGTTGTCAGTGCGTAAAAGGAATTTTTCAGGAATAAAGTAAATTCTAAATCGCTGCAGGGCAATAACGATGGCAAGAATTTCCTTTTCATAGATAAGATAATTAATTTGAGGGGGAGTAAATTTTCCGGAATTGTATCCGCACACTTGTTCCTCAGTGGGATTTTTGAGAGGGCGCGCTTTAAGGACACATCCCTAGTGTTCATTACTTGCATCTGTTTCTAAGATGAGTAGATCACCGGCAACGGGAAAGTAAACAGTTGGACAAGATTGTAATCAGCAACAGGATGAACAGGATGAAGAATATGGTGTTCTTACCATATTTAAACACTGCATCACTGACGGTTCTGATATGATTTTTTCGACTTCCCAAAGTCCAAAGAATTATACTTATGTTAAAGGACAATTTATCTTCCCAGGATATAAGTCCTATACCTCTTGATTTGGTCAGGGTTAAAAAGGTTGATTTCAAGGCTGGCATCGTCTGTTGACTGGGCCGTAGTGTTTCCGCTAGCTTGGTCAAAGAAACGATTGTTCCAGAGGTTCAGCTTAGATAGCTTGTAAACCTCATTATGGTTAATCTCCTTTATTTTGTTAAAGAGATTTAAATCAAAAGAGACGTCTTCTTGAACAAGGTCGTTAAGAGAGACTAAAGCTGTTTCAGCCTCGGATATTTTGGTAATCTCTATGGCTAGGGAAGAGGTAGACTCATTGGTCATGAAAACGAAGTCCTCGGTATCAGAATCGATATCCGACTCAGAGAGGAGTTCATAAAGAAGGTCTGTTGGGTCAGTAACCTCCGAGAAGTACAAAACCTCATAGTTAAATTCATCTAGAAATTTAATCATTTTTCTGGCATTTTTATACAGTCTTCCGGGAATAATCTCTACATCAAAAGGAGAAATTCCATTTCAGGCCCCCCTCCTTCTTCCTAATTGGTATCAAAGCCTTAGTACGCTCACAATACAGCTCACCACAGAGCCTTTTGTAATTTGCTAATGTTCTAGGAATAGAATCGAGGATCTACAACAGATCGTCGCTCCTATTCTTTGGATCTGCAGCAGAGTGAAAGAGGAGAACTTATCTCCGACTACTTGTATGGTAAGAAGTATATGAAATCTTTCTTTACTGCAGCTTTATTTTAGTATTTGTACTGTTTCCTCAAGGTCGGTTCTACCGCTAACGAGGTGTGAAGTACCTTATTCTGCTTTATTTTCGGTTTATTTCATTAACGATTCCCAGGCCATATATCCTGTAGTGGTGGATGTCCTGTGTACACTAAGGCTAGGTGCCGCGACGGTGTTTTGGACCCTTGTCTGCCCATACTATTGGACGGGTTTAGCCCCCAGGAAATCTTTTAGTGTTTTACGCTGAAAACAGAGTTATATGGTAGCTTCAAAACCCCCCTGTTTTGCCGACCAGGATCACCCATATCTACATAGTATACATGCAACTTCCAATACAACCCTTAGCAATACCTTAAATTTTCTTGTTGATCTAAATATTTTATAGCATGAAAAAATTAGATAACATAGAAAAATTACTTTCTGAATCAGTTGACACACCACCTGTCCCTAATATTCCTCCACGGGCCACATTCTTGTGATTACTTCAGGGCAAAGTTCTTTAAAAATTTACATGTGGCTCTAGCTAGGTCGAATGGGATTGGATCCAAATCTTGGCGTAACACTCTGGCTTACAAGGGGCTTTTGATGGAAAATTCTAGATGGTTGCTTGGCTCTGGCAATATTTCCTTCTGGCTTGATAATTGGACTGGGAGGGGACCTCTGCTTGACTATGTTGATAATGGTCTCCTGGTTGATACAGACCTACGTGTCAAAGACGCTTTGGAGGAAGATGGTACTTGGAGGTAAGACATTCTTAATCACATTGATTCAGCCGTGATTAGAGATAGCATTTCTCTGGGTAACTTTACCCTTGCTGACAGAGAAGATGTGTTAGTTTGGGCCCCTTCTAGTGATGGTTGCTTCACTACTAGATCAGCTTGGAATGCAGTGCGGGATGGCTCCGATGTGGTATCCTATGCTAAGTTGATTTGGAACCAGTCGGTGCCGCTGAAGGTAGCCTTTTTTTCGTGGCAGTTCCTCAATGGGAGAATCCCCCCCCACCAATGACTCTTTGATGGCGGCTGGCATCCCCCTGGCCTCCAAATGCAGCTACTGTGGGAATCCAAGGAGGGAGACTACTGACTACTGCCTGGTCTCTGGCGGTACAGCTTCCAAGGTCTGGGACTACTTCACTCGCATTTTTGATGTGTTTTATATTCCCTCACAGGATGTCAAAGGCTGAATAACTCTCTGGCAGGAATCGGCTAGCTGGAACAGCTTAAGTGCCTACATCACATGGATCCTACCCTCTTTGATCGTTTGGAAGCTGTGGAAGGAGAGAAACAATAGAAGGCATGGGGAAGCCAGGCGTACTGCCATGTCAATAGTTGAGCGCATTAAAGTCTGGGTGAAAGAGGCCCCCTTGCCAACCAAGGTGGGTCGGAAGGAGTCCTCTAGAGAAAGCCTAATACTACAGTGTTTTGGCATTGTGGCTCCAGCTTCCAAGCCAGCTCAGCCTGTTCCAGTGTATTGGTGTCCTCCTTTCGCCACTGTAAAGCTTAATGTGGATGGGGCGTGTAGGGGTAACCCGGGCTATGGAGGTGGTGGAGGGGTCATTAGGGACTCGAATGGTGTGGCCCTGGTGGCCTTTGCTAACTTTTATGGTGTTTGCACCACCTCGATTGCAGAGCTAAGGGCTTTGAGGGATGGTTTGCATCTTTACCAGGAATTAGGTTTCCTTGACTTAGTGGTTAACTCGGACTCCGTTGCCACTGTCGGAATGGTTAACCACAAGAGGTGTAACCTTTGGAAGGGTTGATATTGGTTTCGGGAGGTCCTGGACTTAGTCTCATCCACTCGGGCTTATGTGTCCTTTGCTTTTCGTGAAAGTAACAGGGCGGCTGATTGGTTGGCAAATCTTGCTTGCTACTCTGGATCCTCTAATACTTTCCAGCAGGACTGTCTGCCCAGGGGTGCGATTCAGGGTATCCTTCGGGAGGACAAGGCTGGTCTGCCTATGCTGAGGAGATAGTTTTTATGCATTCTCTCATGTTCTCTTGGGTCGGGAATGGTCTGTTCTTGTGAGGCCTAGAGTGGCTGAGCTCCGTGGGTTGGGGTAAGGTGGTATGTCCCCCCCTTGTATTCTTTGATTTTTCCTGGATATTAATAAAATTCTAGGGGCTGGCCCGGGTCCCAGGTAATGTTCGGGTTAAAAAAAAGTATTTTCTGTCTTTTTGAGAGCTTGCCAAAGTTCTCCTTAAATAGAGAAATTTCTAGAGAGTTAAAAATAGGATTAATTTCTATCACTCCACTATACTTGCTATTTATTTACTTAAACTCCCCTACCCCAAGCTTCTATTCTGATTACCCCAAGAAAAGGAAACTTCCTCAGTTCCTCCTCTCTTTCTCCCCTATAATTCAAAATCCTTGAATGCCCCTGGTTCCCTCCCCCTACACAACCCCCCTCCTCAGCCCACTCTGCCCCCACCTCCTCTACCTTCCCTGCCCGCATCTCCCCTCCCCTTGACCCCGTCCCCCTCTGCAACTCCCTATCCCCCATCCCTACAACTCCCCAACATTCCCAACTCCCACTTACCCACCCGCTTTTCCCCGCGGTCCTCACCCTGCACCCCCTGTTTCCCCTCTACTGTGAGCCACCCCTCTGCAAATCCCATCCCCACCCCCACCCCCACCCCCTCTCGCAACCCCAGCCCCTTTCCACAACCTCACCCCCTCTTGTAAAATCCAGTGTTTGCTCATCTCTTCTTCCCACTCACACTGCTAGGGCACCAAGAAATTCCTTCCACCCCAAATCTGATGCTTCTAAAAGCAGTCAAACCAGATGGCCAGATAAAAGAACATAAGCAGAGAAAATTCATTTGAAGAGACACATAAACTAAAGCTAATTAATTGATTAGTCTGTCACCTCATCTCAATGTCGTGACATTTTTTTAATTCGTGGAAGGATCGTATACAGAGACAACCAACAGGCCGTTGCTCCTCCTCTTAGACAGCTTCGCCGATGTCCATAGTAGACCCGTCTAGGGTTCTGATTTCAGGGGTGTAGAGCTGAAAACTAATGATCGACTGGGACTGGCCTCCAGTACTCCGAAAGAGAAATAGACAGGTAAATGGTTTCTAGGTTGTAGAAAATGAGGATAGTTCTGCAATTCCGGTAACTGGTTCTCCTCTGTCAATGGGGATTTGAAAGGTGGGGAGAGCATTAGAGAAGCACCATTTTTTATCACCCGCCCTTCATATTGGATCGCATCTGTCTGGACTGACTTCTGTTTTAGGGTTGGGGCAGGAGTTGCAGAGGGTGGTGGGATGGGGTTTGCAGGCCGGGGGAGGGTTTGGGCCAGAGGTTGCGGAAAGGGGATGGGGTGGGGTTGCAAGAGGTGTTGGGATTGCGGAGGGGAGCAGGAATAGGAATGGGAGTTGCAGAGGGGGGTGGCTCAGTTGGAATTTAGGAGATGAAAGTAACCAAGGAAGAGGAAGCCATATGAGTACAAAAACATTTAGCTTTACAAGCAGCAATGGGAAGATCAGAATCCACTGGTAAGGCAGGTGGAGCCGTATGAGTTGGAATGGGAGGAGAATCAGCATAGTTGTCAAGACGGCAAGGTGACCTAAGGCGGTGGAGGGGTGCCTAAGCGCTTAGGCGGCATTGCCTAGGCGCCCAAGTGTTGTTTTTTATTTACCCTCTTTTCTAACATTATTTAGTATGCTACAATATGTACCTTATATCATAAAAAATCGACATTAAGCCACATCAAGTCATAAAAAATCAATATTAAGCACATCAAGTCATAAAAAATCAACATTAAGTCACATCAAGTAATAAAAAATCAATATTAAGCCAAATAAAGTCATCAAAAATCAATATAGAACTAGAAGACAGCAGAACTGATGAAGCAAGCTATTTGAAGTTTGAAACAATCAAAACATACATTTGGTTTTGTAAACAGCCTTGAGAATGAATGATTGAATGATCAAAATCGATCATCCAGGCCCTTTATTTATAATAAACTGAATTACAACTAGTCAAAGTAGAAGTAGGAATGCCACCTCAGCCTAATCCTATTAGGAATTCCTATTCCCACTAGGAATGCCAAAACAGAGATCGGCTGAGGGGAAAAACCAGAAAAAAGAGAAATTAAAAAAGGATAAAACATAATATAACTAGGACTAATTACCCCTATCTGGTAAATTAGCCTATTTCAACACTCCCCCTCAAGTGGGAGCATAAATATCAACTATGCCCAACTTGACCAGAATAGGATGAAAAACCTTTCCACTTAAGCCTTTAGTGAACACATCAGCAAGCTGGTCAGCTGATTGCACAAAAGGAACACACACCAGCCCTCCTTCCAACTTTTCTTTAATAAAATGCCTGTCAACCTCCACATGCTTGGTACGATCATGCTGAACAGGGTTGTGGGCAATGCTAATAGCAGCCTTCTTGTCACAATATAACATCATGGGAAGATGAACCGGATTACCAATATCTTGTAATAAACCTTTGAGCCATAACATCTCATAAATACCTTGTGCCATAGCACGAAACTCAGCTTCAGCACTAGACCTTGCCACAATGTTCTGCTTTTTACTACGCCATGTAACAAGGTTGCCACCAACAAACGAGCAATAGCCAGAAATGGACTTTCTATCAGAGGAACCAGCCTAATCTGCATTAGTATATGCTTCAACACGAAGATAACCATTCAGAGACAAAAGAATTCCTTTTCTCGGTACTGACTTTAAATATCGAAGGATCTGGATAACAACATCCATGTGAGAGGAATGCGGATCATGCATGAACTGATTGACCATACTCACAGATACTGCTATGTCAGGTCTAGTATGAGACAGATAAATGAGCTTACCAACCAATCTTTGATAACGACCTTTGTCGACAGGAGTTCCCTCCTTTTCTTTAAGTCTGGTAGTAGCATCCATAGGTGTATAAGAAGGATGACACCCTAGCATCCCAGTCTCGGTCAATAAATCTAGGATGTACTTTCTTTGAGAAAGAAAGATGCCTTTAGAAGACCGAGCAACTTTTATCCCTAGAAAGTACTTTAGTTTTCCCAGATCCTTTATTTCAAATTCTCACCCAAGGTAAGTCTTCAACTGGGTGATTTCATGATTGTCATTCCCGGTCACCACAATATCATCCACATAAACTATGAGGAGGGTTACCTTTTCACCATTTTTCTTGATAAACAAGGTATGATCAGCATTGCTCTACTTATAACCCGTAAAGATCATTGTCTTGTGAAATCGTCCAAACCAAGCACGGGGGGACTGTTTCAGCTCATATAAAGCACGCTTCAATTTACGAACTTTCCCGCTGGTTTTATCACTAGAGAAACTTGGTGGAATGTCTATATACACTTCCTCGTCAAGTTCTCCATGGAGGAAGGCATTCTTCACATCTATTTGTTGCAACTCCCACCCCAGATTCACTACACAAGAAAGTAGCACTTTGACGGTGTTTAATTTCGCAATTGGTGCAAAAGTCTCCTGATAATCGATCCCATAAGTCTGAGTAAATCCCTTTGCAACCAAACGTGCATTGTATCGATCCATAGTGCCATCTATCTTCTGTTTCACCACAAACACCCACTTACATCCAACTGGTTTCTTTCCTGGAGGAAGAACCACAAGTTCCCATGTATCATTCTTTTTTAAGGCTTGCATTTCTTCCATCATTGCTGCTTTCCACTTTCCATCTGTAAAAGCTTCCTGCCAATTTTGGGGAATACAAACAGAAGAAAGAGAAGAGACAAATGTACGAAATGATGGAGAAAGGGAGTCATAAGAGACTACATGAGAAATGGGATGTTGGGTACAAGCTCGAATACCTTTATGATGAGCAATAGGTAAATCAGGAGAAGAAGGAGAAGATATGTTACCTGGAGATTGATCTGGTTCCAGGTCCGACAACTGTGGTGGTGCTGGTGCTGCAGTGGATGGGAGCTGCTTGTATTTGGAATGTCCCCTGTGATAGGTTTAGAGATTAGAGTCGTTAATTTTCTTCTAAAATTCCCTAATGGTTTATTGGACTGGAGTCATCTCCCCCTGAAGGGAATTGTCACCAATAGGATTTTCAGCATCTTCTAAGTTCTCCCCCTGGGGAAAATCCTGTTGGGGACCAGCAGAGGCATCGTCTAAGTGCTCCCCCTGGGGAAAATCCGGTTGGGCACCAGCAGAGGGAAGAGGGGCGGCCCGGGTCTGGGTCTGTACGGGAAGGTCAACCATCACATCTTCACTGAAAGTCTCCCCCTGAAGAGGTGTGGATTGATAATAGGACTATAGGAGAGAGTTTTATGAAAGACAACATCCATATTGGTGAAGGTACAACCTGTAGGAGGATGGTAACACTTATATCCCTTTTGGGATGGAGAGTATCCCAAAAAAACACAACGGACCCCACGGGGTTTGAGCTTGTCCGGAGATCGGGTATCACGAACATAACAAACACAGCCAAAAACTTTAGGTGGGATGACAAAGGAGGAAGAACCCTGCAGTAAAGAAGCAGGGGTGTCAGAGTCAAGGACTCGGGTAGGGAGCCTATTGATGAGATAGGCAGCAGTCAGGACAGCATCCCCCCAATATTGGGAAGGGACAGAATGGGCAAACATAAGAGCCCGAGTCACCTCAAGGAGGTGACGGTTTTTTCTTTCAGCCACACCATTTTGAGCTGGGGTATCGACACAACTGGTTTGATGGAGTATACCATGGGCAACAAGGTAGTGTTGGAACTGACCATCCATGTATTCTTTACCATTGTCACTACGCAATATCTTGAGAGTGGCAGTGTATTGGGTTTGAATCATCTTATGAAAATTTTAAAAACAAGAAAAAACTTCACTTTTATTGTGTATTAAATAGACCCATGTACTCCTAGAATAACAATTAATAAAAGAAACAAACCAACGATAGCCTTTGGGAGATGGTTTCCGGCTAGGACTCCAAACATCAGAATGAATAAGAGTAAAAGGAGGACTTCTTTTATTAGAAATGGAATAAGTAGAACGATGTTGTTTAGCCAAAACATAGGCTTCACAAAAAAATTCGTTTTTATGACATTCTTTAGCTAATGCTGGAAATAAAAGAGATAATGTTCCTAAAGGGGGGTGTCCTAGTCTGTTATGCCATTGTTGAAGTTCAGAAGAAACTAACGCGCTTTGATGTATGGGAGAATCCAAAGGTGGTGGTGAAGTAGGATTCCGGATTCCCATTATCAAGCAGGTACAATCCACCGTGCATCTTACCACATCCAATCGTCGCCTCCATTGCCAGATCCTGAAACACACAGTGAGAAGGAAAAAAAGTCACTTTACAATTTAAATCACGGGTAAGAGTGTAAGACTACTGATTGAAAAAAGATTAGTGGTAAATTTAGGAATATGTAAAACAGAGGATAAATGTAAGGAAGGAGTGCAGCTGATAGAGCCCTTCCCAGAGATAGAAGAGAGAGAGCCATCAGCCACCCCCGTACTTTATCTTTACCAAATGTAGGAGAGTAACGAGTAAAGTGGCTGGAGGCATAGTTCGAAAACTCGTTTTGTTCGGTGTTTCGGGCTCACCGAAATATTCGAAATTTCGGATATTTCGGTCGAAATTTTGTATTCTTTCTGGTATGTTTCGGTAGGTCAAGTTAAGGCTTGAAACTTCATGGAAACCCTATGTTAGGCTATATAAACACATTTAAATGTTCAAATTGCAAAAATAGTCACCCAAAATGGTGTTTTGGATTTGCACCATTGATTGGCAATGTACGGTCGAACCCTAATGTATAACTTAGTTAATTACATATACACATTGTACATTAAACAAGTAAATTGACTTGGAAGTTGGAAGCATAAAGGGAATGGCTCATAACAGTCATAACTCATAAGCCATAACTTAAGCCATAATATTAAGTACATAAGACATTAAGTCAATAACAATTAACAAGTTAACAACTTAAGAGTTAAGAAGATGATATAAAAAATGCAAAATAATAATATCCCCAATAGTCCAATACAAGTCAAGTGACTTAAATGTTCACAAATTTGCTAATAATAACTACTCCGCCGTCCAGGATCAACTCCACTCATAGTCCGATGGAGCCGACGTGTATTGCTCTCCGACTGTAGGATAAATGTATGCCACATCATAGTCTGGGAGAAGAAACGAGAGTAGTCATCCACAGTGGCCATGAAAACTGCATCATCAACATGCTGAAGGTAACCTATCTTAGGATATAGGTCACCAAACTGTGAAGAAGTACTACCCACTGATCCACTATGATATGAGTCATATGACGGCTCTGGGAGCATGTACGGGTACGGGTTGTACGGCTTATGGGTTGGGTAGGAAAAGATGTCATCCACAAAAGACGATCCACTATGTCCCTGTGAGTGGGAGTCATACTCAAAACTGGGAATGGATGGAGAAGATATAGGCTCCCGCCCCCAAGGGTACTGCCCAGCCTGCCCTGCGCCATATGGATGTGAATGAGATGAACTATACTTTGACTGTGCTGAAGATGAACTGCTCTCTATGTGAAAAAGATGGGGCACGGAAATGCCCACTCGATCTGCTGTCTCTATCGCCAATACTCAGTCCACCAATAGAGCCAGATAGGGTATCAATGTCTATAAGCTCAGCCTGCCTACTAGTACCACTACCACGGCCACCAGGACGGGATTGGCCACGATGCTTTCTCGAGTAGGTCGAGGTGGACGGTGTGGTCCGTGTGGCCGGTGTGGGGGCATAGATTGCCTCTTGCTGCTCTTCTACCACATACGGGACTCGAGTTCCCTCATATGCTTGACCACCATCACCATCATCATCACGTCCATCATTACCTCCATCATCACCTCCATCATCACCATCTCCACCATCACCATCTCCACCACCACCGCCACCACCGCCACCAGAGGACACTGACCAATCTTCTTCCTCATCAACATTGCCACCGGTAGGTTGGAACGGTATGGGTGACGTGTCCCGTGCGTGTACCTCACCCTCTGCAGCCATAAAGTCATTCACATCAGCTTCTATATGTTCGGCTATTATGGGGTCAGGTCTACCTTCAGGCTGATCTAACACTGGCTCACTCTATCCCTCACCCAATCCACAATAGGATCTTCATCATCTAACTCCACCTGGAATATGTCGGCGAGATCGATATTTTCCCCGATACCCTCTTGTCCCATGCGTATGTGTTGCATCTTCAAACTCAAATTGTAATGCACATACACCAAGTTAGATAGACGTTCAGAACCCAATCTATTTGTCATCTTGGAGTGGATGAGAGAAAATGTACTCCAATTCCGTTCATAGCCAGATGTTGAACATGTCTGGGAGAGAACCTTGATTGCTATTTTTCTTAAATTGTCTACCGAACCCCCATACAATACTCACCATTCAGCTGCATTACAACAAAAGAGATATGTCATCTTCATTTCAAAAGTTTCAATACATACATAATTTAAAGAATAAGATATTGAATTGAGTAATGACTAATGAGTACCGGCATCATCGCGTGTCCGGCCTTGCTTTGCAGCATCGGTTCCAAAACCTCCCAATGCATCCCAAAAAGTCTTCAACTATAATCATTTGGAAAATATTTACAATTAGTAATGACTCATTACTATTTAGTATTGAATTGAGTAATTCCAAATGAATTATAACTTATAAGACTCACCTCATTGTTGCATATAGCTTGTAATTTACTATTCGGCTCCAACTTGGCAACTACTTCTTTTACTACGTCAATAAGACTACTATTTAACCCACGCCTATGACTGTATTGGTACTTGGGATTTAAATAATATGCTGAAATTGACATTACATATTGACTAGTTAGTAATATATCTTTCAAATTAACTTTAAAAGATGTAATCGCATAAAAAACAAACTACACTCACCGGCCTTATGCAGTGGATGCATAAGTTGATTTTCGCAGCGCTCCTTGATAATTTTGAGAAAGTGTTTGCTACCTCGTGAATTTGCATTGTAAACTCCTTCATTCATCAAGTCTATGACAACATATAGATGTGGCATGGTTGGTCCCTTGAGAGCAGAATCAACTATATGCAAAACCTTGACCATTGGGTCCAGAAGTTGTACCACTTTATGCAACTTTGACCAAAAGTCATCTGATGAAATGGTAGCTTGTGCTTCCCTACTACCATGGGTATTGGACCCATTCCAGTTGAACCAGTCTTCAGAGGCAAATATAGATCTAAGTCCGGACTTCTTGGTCTCTATACTCTTGAGTGCAATGTAGTTGGTGGCGAATCTAGTTATGCATGGCCTCACTAAGTCAACCCCACACTTCTCCCTCAAAAGGTTCAATGCAAACCCATGGTTGTAGACAAAGTTGGTCATTTGCCTTGCCTTTTCTACAACATGTTGTACCAATTTGATCTTTCCCATGTCCTTCAACATGAGGTCTATACAATGGGCAACACATGGAGTCCAAAACAACCGGTACTTACTGTTTTGCATCAACTTCTCACCGACACTTTTGTAGTTGCTTCCGTTGTCCGTTACAATTTGGACAACGTTCCCCACTCCTACATCTTCTACCACTTCCTTCAACAATTTATAGATATACTTTGCATCCTTTTTCTCCTTGGATGCATCAACAGACTTTAGAAAAATTGTCCTTCCATCACAATACACCGTAAAGTTGATGATGGACTTTCTTGTAGGACCAGTCTAACCATCACACATTATGGTCACCCCATAGCTCTCCCACATCCCCCTCATTTCATTGATGTAGTCTTCAAGCTCTCTCTTCTGCTGGGGCAAATACACATTCATAATCTCATGTGGGGTGGGCCCCTTATACCCTGGGCCAGCCTTAGCAATGGAATCTATTATAGTCTGATAAAAGGGGCCTTGTGCTATGTTTGCTGGGATGGTATTGTATAACATCCACTTAGCTATAGATTCCTTCACCATCCCCTTCAGATTTTTCCATGTTCCCTTGATTTTTGGTTGTTTGTTGCCTTTCTTTCTATAAACACCAGGTGCTTGGTGAAGTGCTGGGTCATCTCGTGGTGGTGGAGGCGGATTTGCCCTCGTACTCTGTGATCTCCTAAAGGGATTAGGCAACCCACTTGCTCTAGATGCACCTACTCCTCCACTACCACTAGTACCAGCTCTAGAGGTACCAGCTCCTCCACTACCACCTACTCTCTGTCTCTCCTGATCCTCATGATAATTGGCTCTGCTCATCATCTGTGCTCGTCTCCAATCCCTAGCCTCTCGCTCAGTCTCTATATCATTAGGAACATAGACAGGATCATCACTGTCATCATCATCATCACCATGATGAACATCATCATGATAGCCTCCCGCTGTACACCTCACTGCTTCCTCAAGTTCTATTCTTGCCTTCTCCCTCTGAGCCTTCCTCTTACTCCCTCCCTTCATGTACTCAATGACATCCCTAGATATCTCAACAGGGACCATATGACATGCGACCGCTTCAGGAGAATTCCCAGCTAGATGTTGTTTGAGTCTAGTGGCACCACCTCCCAAAAACTGCATGTGACAATAGTTACATTGGGATTTTCTTTTATCCTCATCAATTGGAGTGCTGTGCAACCATGCAATATCACCCTTAGTGTGCCCGGGTGTTCTCTCCTCCCCCTGGGTCCGGGCCGGCTGCCTCTGCCCCTCTTGCCTCTTGCTCTGTCGTTTTCCACGGTCCGCCATAATCGGACTAGTTTACTGTTGCATGAATAAAAGACAATTCATTAATCACTGAAGCACATCAATTCTTTTAGTTTAACTGTTTAAGAGCACTAACACAAGTATATAACTATTTAGTATTTTTCCCCTAACCCTCATATTTTTCTCATACTTAAAAACAAATTTTTAAAATATTTTTCAAATAAATATTGGCCTAGCACAACAAAACCGAAATTATATGCAAATGGGCAGCAATAAAACAACATGTAGAATATACTTATAGCTATTTTGTATTTTTCCCCTAACCTTCATATTTTTCTCATATTTAAAAATAAAATTTTTAAATATTTTTCAAATAATTATTGACCTAGCACAACAAAATCGAAAAGATATGTAAATGGGCAGCAATTAAAAAGTATGTACAATTTATTTTTATATTTTTCAGTAATTTTAAAACAAAAACCTCATATTTTTTCTTATTTTTTGCTATTTTTTTGAAAATTTTAAATATTTTTCGAAAAATAAAATAATTAATTATTGGCAGAAAAATATTTTCGACACCGTGAGGCCGTTGATCGGCCAATGGTGTCTAACATATATTTAATTGATCACCATACAATATACATAACCCCTATTATTTTTTTATTTTTGTTGTAAAAAAATCAAAATTTTGAAGCAGAAAAATAAAAAAATAATATATATACCAAAAAACAATTTCGACACCGTGAAGTTGTAGATCGGCTTCCAGTGTCTAACATATATTAATTTCATCACAAACAAACATATTGATCATGCATTTCCCTAAAGAAAACAAATTTTGAGAATATAGTTTTACCTGGAATAGTGGAAAGGCTTCATAGATGTGCTAAGAAGTTTGAATCTTGTGTTCTCCAAGTGGTTCAGGCGTAGATGCGGCAAAGATTCGAATGAGAAGTGAAAGAATGAAGAAGAAATGAGTAAAAAGCCAAAAACCACAAAATTTCAGAGCTCTTGTGTAGTCTCAGTCAAAATTTCGACCGAGACTGACGTGTTCTGGTAATTTATATGAAGTGGTTTTGAGGAATATTTCAATATCTCGCGAGATATAGAATTTATCTCAAGATATCGCGAAATGCTTGAAATCTCGCTCGAGATTTTGTATTTTTTTTATTCGAACTCATGTTTCGTCTCGACCACCTCGAGATTTTCGAAATTTCCGAAATCTCGATCGAGATTTTGCGAGTTTTAGTACATTGGCTGGAGGATCCAGTCATATGATCAGTGGCACCGGAGTCTATGATCCAGGGAGAGGAGACTACCAATGCACAATGACCAACAAAAGAAATACTTGAGTGGGCTAAATGTGAACCTGGAGGACTGGAAGAATTGGTAGGTGGTGTTGTAGTAGAAGCGCGGAAGCTTTGTAACATACGTCGGAAAGCAAGTTCATCCTTGGATAGTCCGAGTGCAAGCGTCCTGGCTGGAGAGGTTCATGCGACCTACGCCATGGCGTCCCTCTTTGATTTCTTCTTCTTGTCTCTCTTTCCCTCTTGATTTCTTCTTCCTATCTTCGATTTCTTCTTCCCTCTTCGATTTCTTCTTTCCCTCTTCAATTTCTTTCGATTTCTTCTTTCCCTCTTCAATTTCTTCTTCGATTTCTTCTTCATGTCTTCTTTCCCTCTTCGATTTCTTCTTCCTGTCTTCTTTCCCTCTTCGATTTCTTTCGATTTCTTCTTTCCCTCTTCGATTTCTTCTTCGATTTCTGATTTTTCTTCTTAAAACTTGAGAAATAATAGAGAAAAAATAAAATATGGCTCGAGTATACATCTATTAACACATTAAAAATAGAGAAAATAAAAAATAAAACATGGTCGACATGCTCGCCATAGCAACGCCATGGCGGGCGACATGTCGATATATCGACGTGACACCCCTCCACCGACTTGGATCGCCGTGACGCCATGACAACTATGGTCCAGTGTTAGTAGGAGGAGCAGGAGTGACAGCCTCAGTATGATTAGCTTTGTTTTTCGATTTTCGAGCAGCACGTTTAGCATCAAAGTCGGTTGGTTTGCCATGTATCTTCCAACAGGTGGCCTTAGTGTGCCACAACTTGCCACAATGCTCGCATTTAACTGCTGTTTTCTCAGATTTAGAAGTATCAGCCACCGAAGGAGTAGAACCAGCCCCAGTGTGCAAGGCTGATCAATCAGGAAGTGTAGTGTTAAGCATAGTAGTTCTTCGGCGATCTTCACTATTAACCAAGCCATAGGACTGTTCCAGTGTAGGGAAAGGATCTTTGCCTAGAATCTGAACTCTAATTGGGTCGTATTCCACATTAAGGCCAGCCAAAAAGTCATAAACCCTAATTTTATCGACATGCTTTCTGTAGGCAGCAATGTCAGTGGCATTAGTGGGCTGATTATCAGAGTAATGATCAATTTCTTGCCAACACTTGCGAAGTTCAGCATAGTATTGAGGGATGGATAAATCATTCTGCTTGGTGTCATGGATTTTTTTCCTTAATTCATAGACCTGAGCATCATTCCCTACCTGTGAATAGGTGTCTCTGGCAGCCTTCCATATCTGGGCAGCAGTGTCTAGGAGAAGATAGCCCGGTGCAATTGAAGGATGCATAGAATGAATAAGATATGACATGACCATGGAGTCAGTAGATAACCATTTAGTTTGGGCAGCTCCTTCTTCAGTAGGGATAGGAGTAGTGCCTGTAAGGTGTCCTGTGCAGCCACTGCCAGCAATGGTAAGGTAAGTGGATCTGGACCACATTAAATAATTGGTCCCATCTAGTTTGGTGGGAGAAGCAAAAGGAAGATACTCTGGTCGAGAAGATCCATCAGAGTCAGCTGAAGTGATGTCAGACATGATGTAAGTGTAGAAGATACGGGTTTTAAGATTCCCACAAATTTAGCTGTAAAAAATAGCTCAAACTAGGATCGAATTCTCTGCAGGTGGTAGGGAATAAGTCTTCAAAAAATCAGAACCTTCTGATGATGGAATAAGAAACCCTAAATTTGAAAAATTTAGGAAAAGCTGAATGCAAATCAATTGCAGGTTTGAATCTGATGTAGTTGGATCCAAATCTGCAATCTGAAAGTAAAGGAGGTGTAGATCAACAGGGGCAGGGATCAATCTCCAAAAAAACACAGAAATCAGCTTGAGAAGGAAGCAGCTCGATCTGTTGGAGGAAACCTGCGGCAGATCTGATCACACCCAAGGTAGTATAGTCTTTAGTGAGGTGTCATTGAGGGCAGCAGCTAAATCTTCATTGGATCACCTCAAAGTTGCTGCCCTGAGTGAGATAGAGAGTCCGAGAGAGGTGGAGATGCAGAAAACCAGAGGCCGAGAGAGTTTAGAGAGAGAAAACCAGAAAAAATCTTGGGGCTGCTCTTTAGATCAGAGGAGGCTTTGATACCATGTAAACAGCCTTGAGAATGAATGCTTGAATGATCAAAATCGATCATCCAGGCCCTTTATTTATAATAAACTGAATTACAACTAGTCAAAGTAGAAGTAGGAATGCCACCTCAGCCTAATCCTATTAGGAATTCCTATTCCCACTAGGAATGCCAAAACAGAGATCGGCTGAGGGGAAAAACCAGAAAAAAAGAGAAAATAAAAAAGGATAAAACATAATACAACTAGGACTAATTACCCCTATTGGGTAAATTAGCCTTTTTCAACAGGTTTATACTATTCTTAGAAAATATGATCTTATCAATAAGTAATTAAGCTGCTCTCGATTTAGAGAAATGTCCTTGTTCTCTAAGAAGTTTGACTGATCAAATGATTTTATTTTTACATGTGACTTTTTGTATTAGGTAGAACACAAAACCAGCTTTCCAACAAATCCAAGATTGCTTAAATCTGATTTATATTGAAGGAGTTATGTTCCGATCAAACCTTATTTTGTGTGCGCGAATGCTGTCAAAATCGCTTTGAATGAAAATATTTTTTAAAATATCAAAACAAATGAATATTTAACCGCACTTTGGGTTTTTAGCAATGTTTTATTTATATTGAGATTTATGGAATTTTTAGATTTAAGAAAAAACTCAGCATTAGAAAGTTGAAAATTTCACCTACTGCTAAAAATCCAGTTTTTGTTCTTGAACTGGGGGTTTGACTTTTTTTCATTTTTTCATTTGATTTTTTAACTATTTTTATTGGATTCAAATACAGGGGTATTTGCTTATTTATGAATGATATCTTAAGTAAATGTAGATATTTGGCATAAATAAGTGCCAGAACCTGGTCCGATACCAATTAGTCCAGCGTAAGGCGGCGACAATCGCCTAGGCCCCTAGAGATCCGCCTGGATGCCGCCGCCGCCTTGACAACCATGAGAATCAGGAACCACAGAGTAGAAGCTGATGGGATGACAGGTGGAGCAGGGGTCGAACTAGTAGGAGGCACAGTCCTCTCGCGTTGTTGATACACCTGCAGGGGTTTACTAGGAGGAACATCAAAAGGAATGAGTTCAGGAAGTGGAGTAGGATTTGGTGAACCTGCAGAATAAGATAGTACACAAGGAGAGAAGTAGGATGTATTCTCGAAAAAAGTTACATCAACACTAACGTATTGTTTATGTGAAATAGGATCGTAGCATTTATAGCCCTTTTGAGTTCGAGAATAGCAAAGACAAACACATTTAACAGCTCGAGGAGAGTTTATCAATATGAGGATATAAAATTTGAACAAAACAAACACAACCAAATACGCATGGACGTAAGGAGAAAAGAGAACTAGTTGGATAAATTACAGAGAAGAGGGATTTGTTATCCAACACACAAGAAGGCATGACTAATGAGAAAACAAGCAGCAAGAATAGCATCACACCAGTAATGTCCCTTTTCGTTTGTCTCGAGAAAGATATCGATCAATTCCGATTCTTTCTTTTTCTATTGATTCTTAGGTACATACGTGTGGATCACAACAGATCGAGTAACTTCTAATAAATGTTGATTCTTATGTTTAGCCACCCCATTTTGTTGAGGGGCATATGAACAACTAGTGTGATGAGTCATACCATTAGCTAAAAAAACTGAGAAATATCATTTTGAACATACTCAAGGGCATTATCAGATCTAAAAATTTTAATAGATGTATCAAATTGAGTCTTTATTTCAAGGTAAACTTTTAAAAATAGTAAGAAAGTCGGACCAATCTTTTAACAAGTAAACCCATGTTGATCGGGAGTAATCATCCACAAGTGACAAAGTAATAAAAATCAAATCTATTTCGGGCTCGATTGTTAGAGTTGTTAGAATATTTTGTATAAGGGTAATTCTGTCATTGTCTTATTATAAGACATGACTAAGTTGTATTTTTGCATTTATTTTCTTATTTCCCTTTACCTCCCTAGGGAGGTCTGTGTAATTCATAAGAGTTAATTAATAAAGCTAATATGTGTGTTGAGAATCATTCAACACACATAACCTATTCTCTCAATCTTTCTTCTTCTTCTTCCTCTCTTCTCTTCTCTCCTTCTTGTCCTTCTTGTTTGCTGTAAATCTCTTCTCTCTTACTAGAATCGATCCATCTTCAAGTTCTAACTTGGTACTAGAGCTGAGTCGTGTGGTTTGAGAGTCGGCTAAGCTCAGTTTTGTTGTTTTCCACCTCTCTTCGGAACCTTAAAAGGATAGAGGGTTCCACTAGGGGCTGTACAATGTGATGTATTACATGCCTTGGAGTTCCATTTTTTGAACCAACAAACAATGGAGGGACTATAGACGCTGTTGAAGAAGATTGAAGCTATAGCAGCTGCACCCAAAGTTACCGCCAGCCTCTACAACATTTTTTTTTCCGTTTCTTCCTCATCTCTCCACCTTTTGGGGTGAGGTTTGATGCTTTTGGATCCCCTACGGGTATCCTTTCACCCCCCCCGACACTCGGTTGAAGAGAGGAGCAGTTTGAGGAGTACAGCTCAACTCTTTGCTGCTCCAAAGGTACCGCTAGCTCTGTTTCTGCTCCGTGTTTGATCTTTTTTTGGAAGCCGATGCATTGGATGGTTATTAGTTGATGAGAATGGAAGATTTGCATCTTGTTACACTTGTTGGGTGTTATAAACTGAAGTTCTTTGGGTGTTAGAAGGATTTGGTTTGTGCTATGCAAGTTTTTGCTCTCTGTATGCCTGCTGTTTTTTAGGCTTTGCCCCTGCCTAGATGATTTGGTTGATTTGGAACCATTTGTGTACTGGTTTGCCTCCTTTGTTTGGGTTGAGGTTACTCCCCATTTGGGCAGAACACTATATTGACTGTTGAAGTGTCAGCCTTTTTTGTCTACTATGTCTGGGAATGATTCTGAGGTCAATGGACCAACTATAGCTAGCAACGTGAGTAATGGTTTCCTAACCATGGCTTCCTTTGACAACCCCAACACCCAAATCTTTGTTGTGAAGTTGGACAATACCAACTACTTGGACTGGTCTCGTTCTGTGAAGATGTCCCTGCGCGGTAGGGGAAAGTTGGGGTATATTACTGGCTCTAATAAGGAGCTTGCCATTACTGATCCAGGGTATCTGAAGTGGGAGACTGAGAATTCCACAGTTATGACATGGTTGGTCTTCTCCATGAAGCCTGAGATTAGTAGGAGGTTTATGGACAAGAAAACTACAAAGGATATGTGGGATAGTATCACCAGGACCTTTGATCGAGTTGGTGGCTATACAAAGGTGTACTAAATCCACCAATCATCAATATGAAACAGGATGATAGAAGCATCTCTGACTACTACAACATAGTTATTAGTCTGTGGTAGGAATATGATCAATATAGGTACCTTCGACTGCCCAACTCTGAAGATGAAGTCAAGGTCTACAAGAACCAGGAAGTCGAAAGGATCTTCTCTCTACTTGGTGGGCTCAATCCAGAGTATGAGCCTATCCGTCTGTAGATCTTAGGGAGGTCTCCCTTTCCATCCTTGGATGAAGTGTGTAGTTACTTGCAAAGTGAGGTAACCAGGAGAACCACCATGGATACGGCACCATCAATGGTGTAATTTGCTTTTGTTTCTAGTTCTCACCTAGAATAGAAAAGTGGGGGGAAAGGGCCAAGGGCCAACTCGTGGAGACTGCCAATAACCCTCTTTGTCTCCAAATCTTGAAAAAGACAATAGGAAGGAAAGAAAATGACAACAATTTAAGGATTTGGTTAGATGATTCTCACTAACAATAGGTTAATAGTCAAAATTGGGACATGAAGAATAGACTAGCCTCCCGAGATGAAATTATGATTCCTAAGGTGTAAGGTTGTGATGGTTCATTACCCTTGTAAGGGTAATGTGAGGAACATTCTATTTCTCTCGAGTCTATTCTTCTTGTCCCCGATTTTGCTATTAACCTAATAGTGAGTCATCTAAGGAATCTTTAAATTGTTGTGTCATTTTCTTTCCTTCCTATTGTCTTTTTCAATTGGAGACAAAGAGGGTTATTCGGAGGCTCAGAAAGGAGGACTCTATCTTCTTGAACCACGATTACCTGGTTCATCTACTGCTGCCGCTTATGTTTGTGGTCGGAGTGATCGTAGTACCTTGGAGTCTGTAATGCTTTGGCATCAACATTTGGGTCATCCCTCTTTTGTTGTTATGAGGAGACAATTACCCCATTTGTTTACTTCTTTTCCTTCTTCTGTTTTTCAGTGTGAATAATGTATTTTTGCTAAACATTGTCGAACAGCTTATCCTTATCATGGTCATAGATCTAATGTATCTTTTTCTCTGATTCATTTTGATGTTTGGGGGCCTTCTCCCACTACTTCCTTGTCTGGATTTCGTTACTTTGTTTCGTTTGTTGATGACTATTCTAGGTCCACTTGGACTCTTTTTGTCACACCCCAACCCCCACCCTAGGGTTTTAGTATGACTAGGATGCTTGCCAACATCCTAAACTACCGCCAAGATCTCGATGCAGTGGCTCGAATCACAGTCAACTCAATAGAACTCATATGTACATTAGAGTGCGGGAAGAAATACATTTACAATAAAAACAAAGGTAGATGCAAAAGTACGGAAGCGTTTACAATAATAAAAGAGTTCAAAAGTCTAAGTGATAGACAATTACTATATTACATCCTTTCTCAAGAGGTTAACTAAAATTAAGAACAACAATAATATTAAAGAGTTTATACCATACAAATAAGGAAACTTAAAAGGAACAAAAGAAATAAGTGTCTCCATCCAAGTGCCTCATTGACACAGTCATCAACATCTAATCAACATCATAGATCGAAGTCACCGACTGCACGTCAGCAACACCGAGCAAAACATATCCAAGAGAAAGAGCCACAAAGATTTCCACCAAAACATCACCTGCAACGCATCTAAAAAGGTTGCGCAAAGAGGGTTAAGCTCCACTGAGCCCAGTGAGGGGATGGGGAACACACAAGCAATAACATATAGTCCATGATGCATGAAATCATTAACCAATTAACCACCTAGCAGGCACGTCTAAGTCACTAGGTACTTGCTACTGCAACAACTCGGGTAACATCGCGGATCACTTATCTTATCACCGAAATGTGACCTCAATTGTTACAATGGGGCTTGCGCCGGTAGAAGCCACTCGCCACCCGGAGGCAAACCCCGATAACCAATGGTCATCCCTGACCTGGCCTCGAATCACTCCTAGGCACACAGGGAGCCTTGATTACCCAACACCTAAACCCCTGTTGGTAAGGGTCGTAGCAAGGGGAACATAACCTTAACCATATTATATGAACTATCGGGTCGAGAGGTATTCCGGGTGCATCAATGTCCCATACCATCTAGTACCTGGGTACTAGCACGACATGGTGCATGACAAACCATATAATAGCACTAACCGTATGATGCAATATGTTACTATCGTATCGAGAGGTATTCCGGGTGCATTAACGTCCCATACCATTTATCACCCAGGTACCAGCACGACACGGCGCATGACAGACCAATTATAAACATGATGAAGACATTAACAAGCCACATTCATAATGCATACATTCGCAATTTCCACAAACATGGTTATAATAATGCAAGAATGAGTATGCATGAGAAATGGCACACAAACATAACATAATGCAAAACACTCCCAAATTAAATCAAATCCACACCCACTCACCTATTAGTTCGCGATTCGATTACTAGGGTTTCTCGTCGATCAACGTATGATAAGCCTCATCGTAAGAGTAATGTTGCCTAAAGAAGCGTGACAAAGCAAGTTAGGTAAGGTAGGAGGGTCCCAAAGGGTCTCCAAAGGTTAAGTCTTAAGGAAGGATAACAGAGTCTAGGTGGACTCTTGAGTGGAGGCACAATGCCTGGGTCCAACCGGGGCAAAATGCTAAAAAAACCAGGACTGGACTCTTGGGTGGATTCTGGTCTGAGTCCACCACGGGGTCCACCCGAAAACAGAATAGGTGTGGACTCATATTGCAGATTCTAGCCTGAGTCCACCTTTGGGTCCACCTGCAAACAGAGAAGGGGTGGACTCATATTGCGGTTTCTGGCCTGGGTCCATTACTCGGTTCACCTCTCTGCTGAATCCAAAATTCCTAAGGTTTGAGCTCCCCAACTCGATTTCACTCGGGTTTTAGTCCGCGAGGACTTAGGGAAGGAGTCTTTAAACCACCAAGGGTCATAATACCCTACCCCAATCAAGGGGTTGTTGGGTTCAAAGAGTAAATTATTTCAAATGATCCAAATCTAGGGTTTCTCCATCAAGAACCCTAGATCCAAGAAATAGATTCCAATATAAGGTAAAGAGAGGTCTTGGAGGTGAGCTTCAAGCCCCCAATAAGGTAAAATACCTAAACCATAAACATCTTTGGGTTCCACGTTCCTAGGTTAAAACCCCCAACCTCAACGGTTCTTCCCTAAACCCAAAAGAAATAAAGAAGATAGAGGGAGAGAGGCTGTTCAAGAACTCACCTAAATCGAGTGGCCAGATGTTATAAAGGCTGAGCTCCACGGCCTAAATCTTCTTCCAATCTCCCTCCTTGCTTTCCTTCTCTTCTTTCTTCTTTCCCTTCTTTTGCTTCCACGGCTCTAGGTAGGTTGCTGAAGTTATGACCATTTAATTGGTCATGACTTCTATTTTTAGAAGGGTTTAAATGAAGGATTGTTTGGTTTGGCCTCTAAAACCCATTTTTGAGTTTAAGTTGGGTCTTTAGGGCCTACTTTTAAGGCCCAACACAAATAGAACAGAAGAAGGTGGGGTCCACCATGTCCAGGGACACCACGATAAAATTTAAGACATGAGACAAGTGGGTCCCACAAGACTTTACCCAAAATTAAGTCTTACAACAGTGGTGGATTCACCCCTGTGAGTCCGGTCCAGGGTCCAGCCCTGCTGTAAAAGGGTAAACCAAGGGCTATAATCCCCGGGCTTTGGCCCACCTTTCTAGGGTTACAAAGGGAGCACGTACACATGATATTTAAGGATTAAATGCTTACCTTCAAGCGGTAACATCGCCCATCAGATCGAAATTCCACCCTTTTATTCCAGTTATCCCCTTGACTGCCACGGCCCAAGGGCACAGGTGTTGACCGTTGACAGCGTCGCAACATTTACCAATGAAAGTCCAACTTGGCCCAGAGAATTAGGGTGTAGTTTGGGTACGGGTATAACATTCCCCCAACTTTACAAGAAATTTCGTCCCCGAAATTTGGCGTACCTTGTAACTCGAAAAGAGAGGGGTACTTCGTCCGCAAATGTACATGACGAGTCATAAAAGGTGGGGGGACAATAGGAGAACAAGTTGGCCCCATAAAATGGGCGAAAACACAGGTGTTGGCCTAATCAGATTCTTGATCGAATCTTCCTGGGAGATGATCCGATTGAAGATCCGACGGATTTTTTGGCTAAAACCCTAATCCTGAATTTTAAGTTCACTTCCCAACCCAATTTCCAACCTTATAAATTTCTAGATTTTACTATTTTTGGGTTCATTTCCAATTCTCTTTGTTCATACATGTAATGGACTAGGTTTGTGTTTTTTTTTCTTTCTTTTAAATCCATCTGCATCTAACATGTTAATGTATACTTTATATTTGATTTAGAAAAGTCCAAGTTATTACATCAAGTTTGAGATCGGAAATTTATAATCCAAAGTTGTGGAAAATTCTGCTGTCATGCTTTGTTTATTTATCAAGGCATTGTTTGTAGTTATGTGCCAACTTATTTGTATTGTGGAGGCCTGGTTTAGCACTTCACTTACGGACTTTGCCCTTCCAAACCATCAATCTAAGTCAAGTTTGGGATACCCCCAACCTTACATGGATTCTCGTTCTCTACTCGAATTGGACATGGTCTTGTGTTTTGTTTTCAATTTCTTTATCAATTATAGCCATTGTGAGCATTCCATTTGATTTTTAAGCATTTCAAGCTATGGTCTCAACTTGAGATCGAGAACTAAAATCCATTTGCTTTGTGTGGTTTGTATAGCATTAACTCCATGTTCCTTGGCATGCTCACCAAGGGTTCCAAGCAATTTTGGGAAAAAGCCCCCTACTCTAGGTCAAATCTTTCATAATCTTTGCCTTTTATTAAATAATCAAACACAAAGGACATCAATCCTGTCATTGGAGATTGGTGTATACTGCCTAGATCATCCATTCATTGATTTCAGAATTTTTTTATACTTAAGTTGTAATGTATTGATACTTTTCCCTTTTTCTCATATCTCTACATGAATGAGGCTTGAGTTTTTTTTCTTGTATTGCCCCTTTCCTTTAGTTTGCATTGATTATTCTTTGTGCAAGTGTTTGTTTAATTCCAAGTCTTTAGAGCTATGCCCTCAAGCTTGGGGTCGAAATTGATAAACCTAAGTTCTTTCTCAAAACCTGCTATTGTGATTTTGTTTCTATTAGGAATTTGTTTGCAGCATAACATCAACCTATTTACACTATTTAAGGTTTATATAATACTACTTTCATGGACTTTACATTTCCAAACCAAGGATCTAGATAAGGTTTTGAGAAAGAAAACCCAACCCAAGGTTGAATTCCCAATTTCCTTTGTTATATACGGATTGGATTGTCAATGTAGGATTTTAATGTGTCTCTACCACTTGATACAAGTTGTATATGTTACACCTCCCCTGTTTCACCAATCAAAACTAGATTTTTTTTTTAATAGTATATATTAAAGTTGCTAGCATGCTCTAGGTTGGATTTTTATTTCCTTTATATGGCATACCATGTCCTAAGCATATGTTAGCATTATAGTTTCAGGTTAGTGGTGACATTTGACCACCACCTAAACAAATCTCATATTCCTTAACTTTAAGTGTTCTCTACTTATGAATCAAGGATTTTCACCTCTAAATTTACTTTTTATTTTTCAAATGGACTTAAAGATTTTGCACATGGGATTAAACATGCAAGTTCCATTTGTTCTCTCTATTTACTCCCTTCTTACTTGTTATAATAGTGTGCCATGTTCGATAAATAGATTAACATTAGAACTTCATATTTATGATCCCATTTGGTCATAGTATAAATATTTATATTTCTAACAAAATTTTCTAGTTCTTACCCCTTTGTAGTTTAAGGATTAAATCCTCGACTTTGCTGTATTTTGTGAAAAGACAGAGGAATTAGGCACTTGGGCTTGTATGGCATAGGTCTGTACTACATTTCTTACAAGGCTTTTACTCTGAAGACTTTCACTTCTGATTCTCCAATACCTAACTCAACTTTAGAATGAATTGGAATATTGATGGAATCCCTGATGTTCGCTCCCAATAACGGAGGGGACAATTGGTGACCCATTACTCCACTCATATCCATTGTTGAGTAAAGTTTTGTCAAATCCTTCAGTTCCAGTTTCCTTACTCTTACCCACACAAGACTACAAAACCAACACCCGACGTAATACCATACATCAATTAAGCTTCCGAATCAAAAGGTTTTATCCATCGGTTTGCGGGTGCATAACTTATCGAAACTTAACTATGTGCCTACATGGCACGGAAGAGAAAGGTAAAACCTCCTCTCCAACCACTAGACTAAGTAACAAGCCCTTGGGTGAGTCCCTCACCGACAGTCAAACTGAGTATCAAGTGATTCTTAGCAATCTCAGCCGGTGGCTAAAAAAAATGCAGCCCCAAAAAGACAATGCATGCACAGGTCATAGGTATAGATAAGGTACTTGTTACGGTGCCCGGTGTTGACTCTGTCTTCTCTATAGTCAAGGTGAAAAGCTGCCTTGGGACCTACCGTCCTATTGTGGCTGCTCGGGATATGTGACATGTGGATCCGACACATACTTGGCTCCACGATATGAGCAACCCTGGCTAAATGCCGCAACTGATTGCAGTCGTAACACCAGAAATTTGGCCTAAACGACTGAGGTGTAACTGTGAATTGTGCCTTTTGGCCAGGTTGGTTTGCATCCCTTCTACCAGAGCTTGTTGGAGTTGAAACAGGATAGGGTCCTCTGGGAGCCTTACTAGGTGTCTCAAACTCTTGTGAGGCCATAGGTTTCTTCTTAAATCCTTGTGTTCGAGGTGGTGGTACAAGTTGATCCTGAGGTGCAATGCTTGCAGATGGTGCAAAAGCTGCGGAGGAATCCATTGGCACGGTCTACGTCTATTGTGCCGATTGGATTTGTGCGTTCATACTGGCCATGAACTCTTGTTGTTGCCTTCTCTGGCCCCCAACATATCCTCCACATACTTGCCTTGTTGTTGTTGAAAACTTCTCAGCAGATCATTCACTATGAAGTTAACCTCATCACTAGTGAGGGAGGTTGAGCAGCAGGTGTAGGAGGTGGTACTTATGCAGGAGGCACGGGTTGTCTTTCTCCTTCCCGCATTACCACTTGGAATTGGACATTCATGGTTTGTATGAAGGTCCGATGTTCCAGTTTCATGACTTGCAACATTCTCCCCAGTATTGCCGTCACGTCTGCGTTGTTTTGGGCAAGAAGGGCGAGTGGTACAGCCGTATCCGAGGCGTCTGAGGCCTCATCACGGGGAGGGGAGAAATTCTCATCTGAACGGGTGTGAACCATAGTAAATACCTATTCAAAATTCTGAACCCATCACACACATTTAGTAGTTTTTTTTTTATTTTTTTATAGCGTGAAAGAGAAATCCAAGTCTAGAGAATCCTCACATATATACATATGCGACAAATTAAAAGTAGTGAGGGAGGTCATAAGGAAAGAGTATTAAAATCTAGAGATGATTTGGCAGTGACAGTGATATGAAGCTAGGCTTAGGGTCCATAGCCCACCTTTCTTATGTTTTATGCTCTTTACATTATTAGTTTAAGTTGTAGTAGCTGATTTACTTTCTTCTATGTAAGAGTAACAAGAAACCCAACTGAATTTTTAATTCAATCTTTATGAACGCCTCAAGGGGAGGTCTATGTAATCAAAACTGAATCTAAGAATGGAACGCTAATTCATCACTACTGTGTCATATTATTCTTGTTTTATTATTGATGTTATCGGCTTTCACGCCTATCTAGTCTTCTGCCTAGGTTTTGTTATACAATATCGTTGTCTTGGAAGTCTTTTAATTAAAACCTACTTCAACAACAACAACAACAACCATAACCTTATCCCAATTAAAACCTACTTATGTAGAGTAAATCGATATTCCGCTCAACTATAATTCCAAGTGCAGAGCATCACGCTCTGATACCATATTGTCACACCCCAAACCCCACCCTAGGGTTTTGGTATGATTAGGATGCTTGCCAACATCCTAAACTACCGCCAAGATCTCGATGCAGTGGCTCGAATCACAGTCAACTCAATACAACTCATATGTACATCAGAGTGCGGGAAGAAATACATTTACAATAAAAGTAAATGCAGATGCAAAAGTGCGGAAGCGTTTACAACAATAAAAGAGTTCAAAAGTCTAAGTGATAGACAATTAATATATTACATCCTTTCTCAAGAGGTTAACTAAAATTAAGAACAACAATAATATTAAAGAGTTTATACCATACAAATGAGGAAACTTAAAAGGAACAAAAGAAATAAGTGTCTCGATCCAAGTGCCTCATTGACATAGTCATTAACATCTAATCAACATCATAGATCGAAGTCACCGACCGCACGCAAAAGAACACCGAGCAAAACATATCCAAGAGAAAGAGCCACAAAGATTCCACCAAAACATCACCGCAACGCATCTAAAAAGGTTCATGCGCAAAGAGGGGTAAGCAACACCGAGCAAAACATATCCAAGAGAAAGAGCCACAAATATTCCATCAAAACATCACCGCAACGCATCTAAAAAGGTATGCGCAAAGAGGGGTAAGCAACACCGAGCAAAACATATCCAAGAGAAAGAGCCACAAATATTCCAGAGAGAAGACTCATCACCATGTACAACTGATGAATGAAGAACAAGTGAATTGAACTATATTCAGTTTGAATCAATAGCAGAGAGTTTAAAACTGTAAATGGATAGAGATGGTTTCACTTTAGGATTTTCAGGTGATAGACATAATAATCATTTCTTTCATTTGAATTGATATTTCTCGATCCATTCAGTTCAATGAATCTTCTTGGGGCTTCTAATTAAGCCCTACCAACAAAACAAAAACAACAACAACTCAGCACAGCTTTTCAAGCAATGGATGGATCGATCAATCTTGAAGGTCTCAATCGAGAAGATTTTGAGAATTAGACAAGTCTTGGATGCATTCCTTATTTGGTATATTACCTTTACTTCCATATGATATAATACCCTTAATTTGTGGTGACCTTAATTGTCATTTTGGGTACTGATATGGGTTGATAATTTAAGAGATGGCATGGAGTGTTAAACAAATAATCCAAGGAAGTCACACGAATCTCCAGTGGAGATTCTCCACAGCCAAAACTATCAATAAATATACTAACCACAAAGGGGGATTGGAGATTTTAAGGAAAATAAGCCCAAATGTTCACAGCAACATATACCTAAAATTTTGGAGTATGAAAATAAGCCCTTGCCGACTCCAAATTGTACACTGGGACTGGAGGAGCGCTTCAAAGAGCTTTCAGACAGAGTTTGAAAGATTGCAGAGGCTCCCATCTGAAACTGACAAGGAAGGAATAATTAGATGAAGAGGAATTTGGAAGAGTGAGCAGCAGAGTAGAGGTTCTAGTTCTTAGAAGAGACCCAATCATGGAGAAGAAGAGAACCGTTGAGAAGAGAAGCCATCGCCGTGCCGTCGAGGATTTGATGATCGCGGTGGCTGTTCAACGGAGAAGTGAGGATGATGAAGATTAGCAGCTGCTAGGTTCGAGTTCGCAGTTCATAACGCATAGAATGGATGGAGAAAGGGAAAGTGAAACGCTTGATTTTTTTTTTTAAAAAACATTAGGTTAAAAAGTATAAAACCGTATAATACCGAATTATACGCCGCTTAATACTATCGCACATTTAAAAACGCCGTTTTTTGTAAAAATACGGGACGGAAGTTTTTTCATCTAAACGCTCGGCACGCCGATATACGCCGCACTTACTAAGCGATACGGCGCATGACAGACCAATTATAAACATAATGAAGACATTAACAAGCCACATTCATAACGAATACATTCGCAATTTCCACAAACATGGTTATAATAATGCAAGAATGAGTATGCATGAGAAATGACACACAAGCATAACATAATGCTAAACACTCCCAAATTAAATCAAATCCACACCTACTCACCTATTAGTTCGCGATTCGATTACTGGGGTTCGTCGTCGATCAACGTATGATAAGCCTCACCGTAACAGCAATGTTGCCTAAAGAATCGTGACAAAGCGAGTTAGGTAAGGTAGGAGGCAAGGTTTAAAGTATCAGTATCGGGTATCGTATTGGTCGGGTGATTTTAAGAGACGCACCGTATCGTATCATATCGTTTCGGAAATACGTATCGAACAATACAAATACGCATAGAAATGGTCAAGATACACATGGAAATATACTTTTGGAACAAAAAATAATATAAATAAGCAATATATAATAAATGTCATGCATAAAACCTAAAATGGTCAATGATGTATAACCAAACAAGTGCATTAAATTGAAATTGTTATAAAAGATGAAGTTTGTCACATGTTGTAATCGTATATAGCCCTGAAGAGTATTGGATGATACAAAGGATGATGTTGTAGTACTCCTTGATTCGTTTTTTAGTTTAAAAGTGTGAAAAACCAAGATTGAATGCAAGATTTTAGACTCTTGGTTGAGAGTTTTCCTTCATTTTTTCGTTAGATTAGGAATTGTAACGAGTCTGTGAGTGAAAATGGCTTTTTTATGGAATGTATCGATGGTATCAGTATGTATCGGTACATATCGGTATGTATCGGTACGTATCGGTGATGTATCGGTATGTATCGAGCCGTATCGGCCGATACGTATTAAACCACCCACTGAACCCTTTACTGGACGTATCTATGGTATCGATACGTATCGGTCGTATCATATCGGCCTGTATCGGTCAATACATTTCGAGACAGAAAAGAGACGTATCGGTATGTATCGTATCAGTATCGATCGATACCGATACGTATCGGTCGATACTTTAAACCATGGTAGGAGGGTCCGAAAGGGTCTCCAAAGGTTAAGTCTTAAGGAAGGATAACAGAGTCCAGGTGGACTCTTGAGTGGAGGCACAATGCCTGGGTCCAACCGGGGCAAAATGCTCCAAAAACCAGGACTGGACTCTTGGGTGGATTCTGGTCTGAGTCCACCACGGGGTCCACCCGAAAACAGAATAGGTGTGGACTCATATTGCGGATTCTAGCCTGAGTCCACCTCTGGGTCCACCTGCAAACAGAGAAGGGGTGGACTCATATTGCGGTTTCTGGCCTGGGTCCACCACTGGGTCCACCTCTCTGCTGAATCCGAAATTCCTAAGGTTTGAGCTCCTCAACTCGATTTCACTCGGGTTTTAGTTCGCAAGGACTTAGGGAAGGAGTCTTTAAACCACCAAGGGTCATAATACCCTACCCCAATCAAGGGGTTGTTGGGTTCAAAGAGTAAATCATTTCAAATGATCCAAATCTAGGTTTTCTCCATCAAGAACCTTAGATCCAAGAAATAGATTCCAATATAAGGTAAAGAATGGTCTTGGAGGTGAGCGTCAAGCCGCCAATATGGTAAGATACCTAAACCATAAACATCCTTGGGTTCCAAGTGGAACCCTAGGTCAAAACCCCCAACCTCAACGGTTCTTCCCCAAACCCAAAAGAAATAAAGAAGATAGAGGGAGAGAGGCTGTTCAAGAACTCACCTAAATCGAGTAGCCAGATGTTCTAAAGGCTGAGCTCCACGGCCTAAATCTTCTTCCAATCTCCCTCCTTGCTTATCTTCTCTTCTTTCTTCTTTTCCTTCTTTTGCTTCCACAACTCTAGGTAGGTTGCTGAAGTTATGACCATTTAATTGGTCATGACTTCTATTTATAGAAGGGTTTAAACGAAGATTGTTTGGTTTGGCCTCTAAAACTCCAAAACCCATTTTTGAGTTTAAGTTGGGTCTTTAGGGCCCACTTTTAAGGCCTAACACAAATAGAACAGAAGAGGGTGGGGTCCACCATGTCCGGGGACACCACGACAAAATCTAAGACATGGGACAAGTGGGTCCCACAAGACTTTACCCAAATGTGAGTTTTACAACATGGGTGGATTCACCCCTGTGAGTCCAGTCCAGGGTCCAGCCTTGTTGTAAAAGGGTAAACCAAGGGCTATAATCCCCAGGTTTTGGCCCACCTTTCTAGGCTTACGAAGGGAGCATGTACACATGATATTTAAGGATTAAATGCTTATCTTCAAGCGGTCACATCGCCCATCAGATCGAAATTCCACCCTTTTATTCCAGTTATCCCCTTGACTGCCTCGGCCCAAGGTCACAGGTGTTGACCATTGGCAGCGTCGCAACATCTACCAATGAAAGTCCAACTTGGCCCAGAGAATTAGGGTGTAGTTTGGGTGCGGGTATAACACTTTTGTTGAAACAAAAGAGTGATGTTTATGATGCTTTCAAATTTTTTTACCAATTTATCAGTACCCAGTTTGGTACTCGAATACAAATTGTTAGGTCTGATAAGGGGGTGAATACATGCATGGGGGGCTTCAACAATTCTTTACTGATAATGGCATCATCCATCAGCTGGCATGTGTTGATACCCCTCAACAAAATAGGGTGGTTGAGAGAAAAAACCGCCACTTATTGGAAATCATTAGGAGTCTTCTCTTTGGTATGCATGTGCCTAAGACTTTTTGGTCTGATGCACTTCTTACTTCTGCCTTTCTTATTAACTGGATGCCATCTCCACTTCTCGGCTCCAAATTTTCCCTGGTACATCGTTCTCCTCAATCCTCAGTCTTCTCCTTGCCTCCAAAAATCTTTGGTTGTGTTTGTTATGTTCATGTCAACAAATCATCCCGTACCAAGCTTGACCCCAAAGCTCTTAAGTGCATCATCTTAGCCTACTCTGATTCAACAAAAGGGTATAAATGCTACCATCCTCCTTCCCGACAATGACTTCTCTCGAAAGATGTCACCTTCTTTGAGTTTCTTCCCTTTTCTCTTCTTAAGCATCCTCTTCAGGGGGAGAGCAGTACTGGAAGTGAACAAGTTGCTGATGTCTTTCCTTTTCTATCTCCCTTGCCTACCTCCACTTCCCCATTCCTATTTGATATTGGAAAATACAAAGAAGTGGATGTTGTTGATGTTGATGTTGATGCTAGTAGTGGTGGTGATGCTAACAAGGAAAGATTCAAAGATGTTGTGTACAAAAGAGGTGAATACTTGAAGGGAAAAAGAAAGCAGCCCTGACAAAAACCTTCTTTGGATCCACATCCTCAGTCTCATCCTCCCCAGTCAGGTAACACTTCTTCTCCTGAGTTAGACCTTCCCATTGCTATGAGAAAGGGGAAAAGAGCCTGTACTAATCTTATAGCCCAGTTTGTCTCCTATGACTCCATATCTTGTATAAGTATTGCCTTCTCCACTGCCCTTGAGTCTTCTTGCATTCCCAAAAATGTCACAGAGACCTCATCCGATCCAAAAGGGATGCAAGCAATGTTTGAGGAATTGGTGGCTCTGGAGAAGAATAGTACTTGGACACTGGTTGATCTTCCCAAGTGGAGAATTCCAGTTGGGTGCAGATGGGTTTGTACCATTAAGTATAAATTGGATGGTACAGTGGAAAGATATAAAGCTTGGCTGGTTGCAGAAGGGTACAGTCAAGTGTATAGCATACCAAGAGACTTTTGCCCCTATAGCCAAGCATAACTCAATCAAGGTTCTTCTTTCAGTGGCAGCTAATAAAGATTGGCCAATGTACCAATTAGATGTGAAGAATGTGTTTTTTCATGGTGATTTAGTAGAAGAAGTGTACATGCAGCCCCTACCTGGTTTTAAGTGTCCCTCAGCTGAAGGGAAAGTGTCTCTTGAAGAAAGCTCTCTATGATCTCAAGTAGTCTCCCAAGCCTGGTTTGAGAGATTTAGACAAGCCATCTTGAAGAATGGGTATGACCAGAGTCAAACTGCCCACACCTTGTTTATCGGGAGAGGAAATGGTACAATCACAATTTTCATTGTCTATGTTGATGACATTATAGTAACTGAAAATGATTTTGCTGAGATAAACAGATTGAAGTCTTATCTGGCTAAACAGTTTGAGATCCAAGACCTTGGACTCTTGAAATACTTCTTGGGTATTGAAGTATCTAGATCAAGGAAAAGAATCAATATCTGCCAGGGGAAATTTGTCTTGGACCTTTTGAAAGAGACAGGAATGTTGGGGTGTAAACCAACAACCTCTCCAATTGATCCAAATCATAAGCTTGGTGATGAATGTGGCTCTCCTCTTATAGACGCAGACAAGTATCAAACATAGTTGTCACGGCGTCATGGCGATCCAAGTCGGTGGAGGGGTGTCTGATCGATATATCGACACGTCGCCCGCCACCATGGCGATCATGTCGACCATGGTAGAATTGTAATTAAATCCAAAGTTGAATGGCAAAGTTGAATGGCAAACTAATAGATAAATCAAGATTTATAAGAGCAATGGCAGAATTGTAATTAAATCCAAAGTTGAATGGCAAAGTTGAATGGCAAACTAGTAGATCAATCAAGATTTATAAGAGCAATGGCAGAATTGTAATTAATCTGAAGTTGTAAAGGAGTGGCAGAACTGTAATTTAATGGAGTTAAAGAGAAAACTGAATGGGTTAAACGGAATAGCAATAGAGAATATAAGGGGTTTTATATAAATAATATAAGTTGTCCTTACTTGCAATTTTAAAGACTTAATGTCTTCTTCAACCTTGCAATAACACGATAGAAAGAGAGGCAGAGAGGCGGTGAACTGGAGTAGTTCCAGTAGAGGAAACTCCTTATGAAGACGATTCTCCTTGCAATTTTTGGAACAAAATTGCAGCACCAAGGTCTGCCGATCCCAACGAGAAATAGCCCCAAAATTCTACTGGCACCCGAATGACGAGATCTGAAATCAGATCTGGCGGATGTCTTAGTTGCAGGTTACTAAACCAAGGCTAAAATAGGAGATTTTGGGAAGCAGGGAGTGGGTCTAAGGTTGGGGAAGAAACAAAAAATTAAAGAGGAAGAAATTGAAGAGGGAAAGAGAGGCAGGGAGAAGAAATCGAAGAGGGAAAGAGAGACAGGACGCCATGGCGTAGATCGATATGCATAGACCTCCAGTGCTAGGACGCCATGGCGGTGCGATGGCGACGATATGGCGACGCCATGACAAATATGGTATCAAAGATTAGTTGGTAAACTAATCTCTCTCTCCTTGACTTGACCTGACATCACTTATGCAGTTAGAGTGGTGAGTCAGTTCGTGCATGCTCCTAGGAGTGGACATCTGGATGCGGTGTATTACATCATTAGGTACTTCAAATCCTGCCCAGGAAAGGGTCTTCTATTTGCCAGGCATGACCATTTGCAGATCGAAGGCTACACAGATGCTGATTGGGCTGGTTTAGTCTCTAACAGGAGATCTACTTCTGGGTACTACACTTTTATGGGTGGTAATCTAGTTACCTGGAGGAGCAAGAAGCAACTAGTTGTAGCTAGATCCAGTGTGGAGGCAGAGTTTAGAGCCATGACTCATGGAGTGTGTGAACTCATATGGCTAAAGAGACTACTTCAAGACTTGAGTTTTGACACTGAAGGACCAATGAGACTTTATTGTGACAACAAAGCTGTTATAAGTATCGCCCATAATCCGGTTCAACATGATCGAACCAAACATATCGAGGTTGATCGATACTTCATTAAAGAGAAGCTGGATTTTGGTTGTATTTGTACTCCTTTTGTGAAGATAGGTGATCAAGTAGCAGATATCTTCACCAAGGGTCTCATTCCTGGTCTATTTAGTACCTTATTGTGCAAGCTGGGAATGTACGACATTTATTCTCCAGCTTGAGGGGGAGTGTTAGAGTTGTTAGAATATTTTGTTTAAAGGTAGTTCTATCATTGTCTTATTATAAGACATGATTAAGTTGTATTTTTTCCTTTCTTTTCTTATTACCCTTTACCTTCCTAGGGAGGTCTGTGTAATTCATAAGAGCTAATTAATGAAGCTAATATGTGTGTTGAGAATCACTCAACACACATAACCTATTCTCTCAACCTTTCTTCGTCTTCTTCCTCTCTTCTCGTCTCTCCTTGTCCTTCTTGTTTGCTGTAAATCTCTTCTCTCTTGCTAGAGTCAATCCATCTTCAAGTTCTAAATATGGTCCTTAAATATCTGAATGAACTAAATGAAACAAAGACGGACTCCTAGACACACTTCTAGAGGGAAAAGACGAACGGTGATGTTTTCCCAATTCATAGGCGTCACACTCGAGATGGGTAATGGATTTGCAACTGAGAACCATAAGCTGAAGCTTGGAAAAGGATAGATGGCCTAGGCGATGATGCCACTGAAGAGGAGGTGAACCACCAGTAAATGTAGTAGTTGTCGTAGAAGGTCCCGTGCCGTCCAGATAGTAAAGACCGCCTGTTCAACCTCGCCACCAATCGTCCTCTTTGTATGATGGTCCTAAAAAACATAGTATGAAGGATAAAAGGTAACAAAATAGTTTATAGAGACGAGACTTATGGTAAACGAGGAACATGGAGAACATATGACAGTGTCATGGAAGAGGTTGGAGAAACAACACCATGACCTATCACCCGTGTAGAGGAGCTATCAGCAAGAATAACAGGAGATGATTGGTGAAGTTTAGTAATGGAAGAGAATAGATTAGCCTTACCAGTCATGTGAGAAGAAGCTCTGAATTCAGCACGTTGTTGTTTTAACTGTGAGAAGAAGTCCTGAATTCAGCACGTGTTGCAATGAAATTCAGCACGTTGTTGTTTTAACTGCTCTAGATCAGTGGTAAGAGGTTGGTGTACCTTGGACTTTTTATCAAAGGTTTGTCCACTGGTTCAAAGACCACCAGTTCCACTTCCACGGCCTCCTAGGCCACTACCTCGTCCATATACTTTACCAGAGTAAAGGCAATTTTGTAGGTGGTTTACATTGAAGACTAGAGAAATTTTCATTTAGAGAGGGTAGTTTCTCACATGCTAGAAGTTGGTTTTTAATAGACCGATAATCAGGGTAAAGACCAGCAAGAAACTTGGCAACATGAAATTCAGCACGTTGTTGTTTTAACTGTTCTAGATCAGTGGTAAGAGGTTGGTGTACCTGGAGTTCTTCAATCAGGCCCTTGTAACTGCTGAAATATTCATTCAAAGATCTGTCACCCTGCTTACACTTGAATAATTTCTCATACAACTCGTACGTGCGGGAAAAAAATTTCCTTCTAGTCATTCGAAACACCTTTTGCAGTTGTATGGAACATTACATTGGCAGCAATAGTATGGTCAATACAATTACCCAACCATATCTTGAGTATGGAATTCTCCCGCATCCAATCTTCATGAGCAGTGTGTGTAGTAGAATCCTTAGGATCAACAGGAGGGTTATCAGTGAAGTATTTCATCTTACTTTTAGCGTGATTGTACATTAGAACAGCCTGAGACAATAACATGTAATTGGATGCACCATTCAATTTGGTGTTGGTGATTTGAGCATGAACATTGTTTGTTGGAGTCTTTGGATCAGCCATCATGCAGGTAGGCAGAATAGGAATCAAAGGAAGCATTAACAGCCGCAAAACTTCAATTCAGGAGCAATAGAATGATTCCAGCACAGAACAGTAATAGTAGACAGCAGCTGGCAGTAGAGAACAGTCAAGTTTAGTCACCTTGATACCCAAATATAGGGTTGAATCAGTGGTAGATAAATTCCAGATCTGATGGACCTGAATTTTTAATCAAAGAAGCCTCGTATCCTCAAGAAATAATTCCCAAAAGATAGAGAAAATTAGATGGCTGATACAGTAACTAATGCAAATCTTGATGGTAGAAGATCTGCCAAGAAAACAGAGTAGCCGCCAGCCACAAGAAAAACCTTAATCACAGGGAATCAGGAGCCCAGAATTGGCTCAATAGTTCTATTGAGTTTAGCTTGTAACATTAGTAAGTAGTCCTTTGAATCTTAGAGGACGCAGGTAACTGCAGAAAAATAATCGAAGATTGAAAATCTTCAAGAATCCAGGCTTGCGATAGAGTAGTTCTTCATATTCTTCGATGAACCAGAATTAGGTCTACATCAACCAGTAGTGCAGATATAAGAGCCCTAGTTTATCTTCATTCCATTATAAACTAGGACAGATAATGAAAGATCGGCAGCAAGGGCTGTTGCAACCAGAAACCGAGAAAACCTTTGAAAACTCTCAAACCACCAGTGTGATTGGATTGATTTTCAACTTCTAATGCTCTGATACCATGTAAAAATATCAGAACTAAAACCAGCAATCAAAAGAGAGAAGAAGAAGATAATGTAGGAGAGAATGGGTAATTTAGCTCTAGATAGGAGAAGGATCCTACTAGAGGCCAAGTGGGGCTGCTGGTTCGAATGGACAGAATTGGGTAATTTAGGGCAGAATTAGGGTTAGGTTTATGAGAATGGAGCTAAATCTTATATGGTTTTAATAGGCAGGTTTGAACAAACTATCAAATTTCAGAAATTAGGATTAGGGTTTTGGGTTTTGGAAATTAGGAAAAACAGTCAAAACTAGGGTTTAAGGTAGGATTTCTGGTCGAGTGTTTAGGGCAAGGAGAAGGAGGTTCGGCTGTTGTATGAAGGACTTCTGATGGCTGGTTAGGTCTAGACAGAAATTTAGGGTTTTTTGGGTTTTACAAAGACAATGTAAATTAGGGTTGGAGTGGGAGAATGGGGCTGCAAGTTGGATCGAGTGGAGGGGATGTAGTATGGAGGCTGTGGTTTGAATTTGAAATAATTCTGATGATCAAATATGGCTGGGCAGCAAGATCTGGGGTTTAATGGAATTCAAACAAAAATAAAGGGGATCGATTGGGGGAGGGATTAGAGGATTAGGAGAAGAACTTGATATCTAATCTGTAGTAGAATCCACTGGCAGCAGCTTAAATATTGAGAAGGATGGAACCACCTTCAATGGAGATCCTCCCGGCCGTCCCGGCATAAGGAGTCGTAGGAGATCCACCTACCCTTCTTCCTTGATAGAACCACCAGGCAAACACTTTCAAGGGAGCAGCAGCAGCAACAAAGGCAGCAAACACAATTTTTAAACTCGGCAATTTTTAAAAGGCTATAGGACAAAACCTATTACAAACTAAACTCTTCCCTCACTTAAATCGTGGAGGGGAGGGACCTAATTAAAACACTTAAAAACTTAAAAAGGTCAAAAGACCTATCTACCCCTAATAAGTAATAACTGAAAATAAAGGACTTACCACTAGTTCAATTAAAAAACATAAAAATAACTAAGTGTTGGACTAATCCCGTATGCAACCTATGTACCCCTAGTTTAGGCCCATTAAAGTGGCTTATTACATAGAAACCCTTGGAATCAAAGACTCAATATATATATATATATCCCAAAAGAAATAAGCCCATTTTGATGATGAATCTGCATCAATGGGAGACTGCCAGAGAGATCAACAACCGATAGCTGCCTCCCCCTCTCTGATATGATATATAGGTACAAGCCACTTTCCTATTCAGACTAGGAAAGAAAAAACAAACCAAAGCCTCAACTGCTAAAGTCCTATCACAACTAGGAAAAGAAAGAGATGAGATAACAGAGACTCCATGATAGAGGGACTCCCTCAATCGTGGTTACAATAACCACCACTTTAACAACATGCATACAAACAAGCGTAACCTTTAAGCACACACAAGTATAGGCATATTCAAGCATTCGAGCATATATACAATGCTTTGGAGAGAGAGAGAGAGAGAGAGATGTGGATTTTTTTAACAGGTCCTTGATCGGAAGGCTTTGGTCCTTGACCATCCTAATTGGATTTTTAACCAGTCCTTGATCCTGTTGGTTTTGGTCCTTGACCATCCTAATTGGTCTTAGTAGGCTTTTAATTGGGTTGGACCGAGATTAAGCTATTACTCAAAAAAGTTGGGCAACCCGGAAACGAAACCAGACTGTTTAGTAAAATTCGTTTATATTTCGGGCTTAGTTGGTCAGGTTCGTTTGGCCTTGTCGGTCTGGGCCTGATTTTGACATCTCTACTAGTAGGAATTTTTTGATACGGAATAATGCAACACAGTTAAAAAAAAAAACTGTCCAAAAGCCAAGAGTACGATACGGATGGTAACCACTTCAGGGCTTGACAAAGGAGCTTTTTTTTTTTTTTTTTTTTTTTTCTTGGGGGGTGGGTCGTAATTATCGTTTAGTTGTGGTTCTGAAAGTTCACAGGGCAACCTGTTGATAATAAGGGATAAAATTTGAATCAGCTATTCTTTAAGAGCTAGATGATACAACTGTTTGAATACACACAAGTTGCTGTCAAACATATGACAAAAAGTTCTTAGATTAAGAAATAAAATATTAATTTCTTGTAATACTCTGCCAGTGTTTTTATGCTGTCAGTCCCAAGCCTGGATAAAAGAAGAGGATTGGTGTGTCAGGTCAGTGGCCCAACATTGTAAAAATAGCCAAACCTTTCAGCATGTTCATCAAATGTTTGAAAAATTTATAGATACACATAATACCAAGATTATTATAGTGATCAGATAACACGAACTGTAAATAAATGACTGCATCTGCATTATCTTTTTTTTTTCCCTGTATTTTCTAGTTCGCAAACATGAACTGCATTATCAAATGTGTGATTGCCTTTAATTGATGAGATGTTGAAACATATTTTATAGGAATTTTCTTCTGTAGTTCCTAGAACCAAAACACATTCTAATGGCCTCACATGAAAATCTCAGAAATCATTAAGTCCAGATAATAGTGGAAAAAACGGAATGATTTCATTTCACGACTGAAATGTTATTCATGTAATGTATCTCTTCCTAGCGGTTATCAATTCATCTCACAATATCCACATATATACTTTGATTTGCCAAATGTGAGGAAGAAACCAACCAAGATCAGTAGAATGATAAAGCCAGAAAACTCTCAAATACATGATTTCTGCATTACTTGGAATCATCATGTTCATGAAACTCGGTTCAAAATAAGGTAGCTTCCGTTCTCTCACATAGAATGTGGAAACAGATTATCAGACAAAGGGACAACAATACAATGAGGATTGCTACCTTAATGAATATTTGTACAAAGATTTGCTGAAGGACCAAAGGCCCAAAGCCATGCTTGCAAGGGAATACCATTTAAAACAGATCTAGATCAACAATATGTTTTATCTACGCAAAATTAGAGTCCACCCACAAGAGGATTTCACATATTCAAACCGATATAGTAGATGAAACAATTGATATTGAAAACAATTTATGGGAGCTCCATCCATATATTATCAGGTGAGTTAATTACAACACAGATTCTAATACAGAATATTATCTTGAACCACTCATTATCAATGGTACGTTTGGTAACATTTTTTTTTTATATAGATACGTTATGTAAAGATCATTACTAAAACATCCATGAAAGCACATGTGCACCCTCCTCCCCCAATAGATAAAATATATGAAGGGAACCTTCTCTAGATGGGAGCATTCCATTTCCAGCATGTAGACAGTTGAGTTGCTAAATCCTACTGCTGGACAGAACACCCTTTGACCATCTCAACCACATTGCCTGTGACCTTGTTACCAAGTAGATTCAACTCCTGCTGTATTTTCAGCTATCAAATCAGTGGAAGATTGATGTGGATATTGTGACTGTTGGAGGCACCACATCTCTTAACCATCTATCAAATTCCGAAGTCAAACTCAATTATTTTGCCTACAATGTTATGGATAAGTCAAACTCAATTATTTTGCCTACAATGTTATGGATATTTTCCCAGGTGTTTAAATCTTAACCAAAAGTGATCTGTTAATTATGCTTTTGGCACAGGTGCAAGATGATGTAGACAATTTTCCCACAAAACACCAACTGAGCTGTTATAGTAGGTGAAAGCATCACAAGGGATGCCAGTCTAGAGGCCTATTTGGATGTGCTCAGCTAGAGACACTGTTCATTCTCTGAATGCCTTCTGCCTTTTAGCATCCTTGCGATCTTGTCCTAATCTCTGGTGAGTCTCCGTATTGCGATCCATGTTCCACCGTGAGCTCCTTTCTGTCTTTTTGTGCTGAAGAAATTGTTGATCGAAATCCATTCCAATTGATCGCAGCGCCGTCTGAATCTTTCCATCAAAAGCTCTATTTTCTTTTCCTTAGTTCTATTCTTATTTACTATATGAGAAGGAATTGGGTTAGGTTGTTTTTGTCCTAGCAAACAAGTTTGTAACCTTTACCTCCTCCCAATTCTCAATTCTCATTGTTATATCCATGCAAAATGCCGAGGAAAGGTCTCCTTTAGTCCACATTTACAGCACAATTATCATTTACTGTCTATTTACCATTTTCTAACCTCAAGTCCTTGCTGTTCACCTGTCTTTGGAAGATATGAGTGAGAATTATCATTTAGCTGCCTCATCTTTGCCCTAATAAAAAGGAAAGAATTAATGTACATTAGGTTCTAGATACTTTTGAACAGTTGAAAACACCTATAAAAAATATTCAGGTTATTCTGTGGTTTCTTTTAATTCTTGGAAATCAGCTGAGCAGGTCAGATGTACATGTACCTACCTTTTTTTCCCCCTTTTTCAGAGGACTTGGTCATTTAATTTTGTGCCAATTTAAGTCTGGTTTTTGAAGGTAGCAAAAGTGAAATCAGACCCACCATGTTGGTCCAGTGGTGTAATGTAGGGGGAGAATATTTAAAGCCATTGAACAATCTCAAACTATATTATGCACAAAAAGACTAGGAGTTGGTCGTATCAATTGTCCAGAAATGATCTTTGGTTGTTTTTCCATTGTGGTTGGCTTGATTATTGTCCCAAATTCCAAAGGACCAAATGGAGCTGATTACAGCTAGAAGTATGCACTTTCATTTGAATGGCGATTATTCACAAACTGTATTTTGAGGCTTCTTAATCGCCTTAGTAAAATATAACTTGGGATGGACCTTAGCTTAGATTTGAGTTGGTACCTTGAAAAATTTGGGATGCTAAACAGTGTTTTGTAATAAGCAGATATACCTTCTCTCAAACAACTAAAAGCAAAAAAATATGCAAACCCTAGTATAACTAAATAAATAAACAAGACAAGCAATGTAATCATGTCATATAGTACAGTTAATAAATGGAGAGCAACGGATACGGTTTCAAGAGGTATGATGCAGAGATGGAGATCTTGAGTTAATTTTACATGGTGGGATACCCTGATAATTGCTATTGTTACTTCATAAAATTATGTTATTACTGAGCAACTCTGTTGGAGCTTCCGAGACCATCTTATATGGAACAGGACTCTCCAAATCATTGTAGGACAAATCCATATCCATTCAATAGAAATTGAACCCCTTAGCTTGTTGAGCCTGAGATTTTAAGTTGTGCCAACTGTTTCATATCTTCAAGTCCCATAGGGATTGAGCCAGTCATTAGCATGTTATTGTTTAATTTCAATTGGTTTCAGATTTTTCATTTGGATACTCCTGCAGGTATTGGACCAGTGAGCATGTTGTTACTTGGGTCCAGCTGGTTCGGGTTTTCATGTTCCCTACGCCTCTCAAGTATTAAACCAGTGAGCATGTTGTAACTCAGTTCCAACAGAACTTTCCATGTTCTCCATTTCTGAAGGTATTGGACTGGTGAACATTTTGTAGATTTACACATTCAGAGTTTTCATATTCCTTATTCCTGCAGGTAATGAACTAGAGAGCCTATTTAGTGCTAGGCACAACCGATTGAGATTTTCAGGTTTCCAATTTCTTTAGAGTATTGAGTCATTGATACTATTGTCAAAGGGAGAGATTGTACCTATAGCAGGAGGGATTTCCCCCTTGAGCAGATTGTAATCAAAGCTCAAAGGAAGAGATGTTGGTCCAGCTGGATAATAGAGGCTCATGAAGTTTCACTTATATTATCATTAGAAATGTCAAGGTCAGCTAATCAAGCAAAATTAGCTAGTGAAGAAGCAGTTTGCCATAAAGATCATTATGCGATAGGTCGAGAGGAGCGAGGTTGGAGATTGTAGATGCTACCACTATCGATGAAAGGCTAGTACTAGTTGTGAAAGATACCAAGATGACCCTCTGATCAAACAAGTATTTCTATACAAAGGCAATGGAGGATGCTATGGAAAATTTGGTACTGTTCTGGTTTTAATTGTATGCTCTCTTACTAATAGCAATGGCACTCCTGAGCTTCTTTGACTTTCTTCTTATCTAAACCAATGCATCAGAATTAAATTTCTGATTCCAATTATTCACCCAAACAAAAAATTCTGATTCCAAAGTTGCAGTTAATTTCAAATTTCAAGTGTCTTTAATTTCTTGCACCCTTGGCCAGGAAAATTGGAAGCTATGAAAATTCAAGTTCTTGCCGTGTAACTTTAAAAGATACTACCAATTGTAACTTAGAAAATTCAAGCATGCGATGCGATGGTCAACATAAGACTGATCTTTGGTCAGCCATCCTCCCAACAGTTAATAATCTTTGATTCGTCCAACATATTTCTATGTATAGTCAAGGTATTGAACATGTAAACGGATGGGTACCTAATTACAATTTGGAGTTTAAATACTTTTCTTATAATAAGGATGGGGGAAAGTTACCTGCATGGGATGTAGGGCGACGACCTTTATCCCCTGAGGTTCGCTAACTGGTACGGTTGTGCGGTTCCTCTCATAGGGGGGGGGGCTGAAATGACAATTTCACCTCATAATCGAACACACTGCTTGGGTGGGATCTACCCCTTTTATTAGAGGCACTAGGGAACCGTACCAGGCAGGGGAACCGCAGGTGATAAAAATTCTATAGGGCCATGCCCATAGTTAGTTCACGTATTAATTGTCGTACCCGATCGCATAATTCAAGTTCTCGACTCTTATTGTATTCTATGAGATAGCTTAATTTCGTACGCAATTAATCGGTTCACACGACAACTGTTCTCTGTATAAGAACGCAGGGGCCACACACACATGGCAGCCATTGAGAGCGGAAATTTCACCATTTATGGAGGTGGGGCGGTCATTTCCACCTCCAAATGGGTCTGGGCGTGGGAATTAAGCTGTCTCATTGAATACGGTAATAATACGGGAACGGATAGTTAGGTAGCTCTTTCTTCAATAAATCAAAATTTTGAGATTGTTATTAGAAGGTAACAATGAACCAAATCCTATGGCCATGAGTCTTTTGTTGATTCTCATTCTCGAGGTCTATTTTGTTAGGGAACTTGGGTAGAACTCTCCTTAAAAGCAAGCCATTAAGGAGAGGGTGCCCAAGTACTTAGAAACCCTCCATGATACTCATTCATATTTGATGTAAGACTATTTTTTTCCTTTTTCACGTGAAACTAGGGATGTAAAAGGATCGAATTCGGTCGGATAGTGGCATTATCATATTCGTATCCGATTATATTCGAACGGATTCGGATAATTTCTGGATAGTGATTTTTTGAATACAAGATCTCCTAAATGGATATGAATACGGATCAAATACGATTTTTCGATTATCCATTGACATATTTACCGTTTTTATGATGAGGGTTAGGGTTGAGACTTGATAGTTCAGTAACTACCATTTCTTCTACTCTTCTTAGTCTTTTATTCTCTTATGTTTTTTATTTTTGATTTTTTAATAGATATGTAATTTCCTGTATCACATTGCATAAAGCAATATATATAATCCTCATAGAAAAAGAATCACATTATCTTAACTTATAAATTTATAAAAATAAGATAACAAAATCCAATAAGATAACTTAAAAGGATAGACAAACATAGAGTTATATTTCAGATATTTTATTACCGTCGAACTGCTAAACAAATCGGATAATAATCGATCAGATAGGGGGATTATCATATTCGTATCCGATTAGTTTCGGACGGATTCGGATTCTCCTAAACGGATACGAACGCGGATCGAATACGGATTTATGAATATCCATTTACATCTCTACGTGAAACCCCACCATATTTTTCACCCATGCTTCATTTGATTGATAGGAAAAGAAAAGGAAGGAAAGTGAAATCAAAACAATACTAAAGTAAAAATTCTTGGTGTAATTAATTCCAAAACATACAAAATTTGGTTACTGGATTTCACTTTCCTTCACCATTCAGTGAAGGATCACCCTGCTCCCATCAATAGCCATAAAAATCTGCCCCTTATTTCTTGGATTCAATTCGGGTTGGGATTCGGTAACACAAACCCGAATTAGGTATGACCCAATTCGGATATGGGTTATTGAGATGGACATGTGGGCTTATGGGTGTTGGATCTCAATACGGGTTGGACCGGTTTTGAATTGGATTGGACCCTAATGAACCAAAATTAGTTTTAAACTATGACATGTCAATTTTAGATTTAAAATCCAATTCTACCCTCCCTACGGTGCACAATCCCCTATGAACCAAAATTAGTTTTAAACTATGACATGTCAATTTTAGATTTAAATTCTAATTACCTCCACAAATCGTTCCCAGGTGATCGGCGTCCCTGCCAATACTCTTTTCGTGGTCCCCCACCAATGATACGCTTCGCCTTGAAGCATAAATGCTACACACATGTCCTTCTGGTCATATGTGCTTCCCAAAGCTTCAAAAATCTTCTCCATTTCCATCACCCACGACTCGGTGACGAAAGGATCTGTAGAAGTTCCATTGAATGATGACAGATGCAGCTTCCTAAAGTCTGCCAAGACCTTTGCTTATCCCCCATTATAGCCACCATGGAAGTTGTTTCCCATATAGCGATACCCTTGTTGTCCAATAGGGTATCCCAGTTCCCCATTTGGCCCGACTAGAATTGGTGGTACTTGGTCAGTCCCCGAGATTGGTTGTGAAGTAGATGCACCAGCCACGATGGGTGCGGGTGCAGCAGTTGCCTCCATGTGCCCATGTGGTATATACTCCGCCTGGTGCATAGGATTCAAAACTTCATCTCGTTCCTGCTCCTGCTCGGTCCCTCTTAGGCCACTTCGTGTATTGGGCGCCATCACCTAACATTGGCAGTCAATAACATGAAATTATTCAAGGAATTCCAATGCATCAATTGCCATATCGTTCAATTTATAATGCATCCACAATATCATGCTTTTCAAGTTGTAGGACAAACTCGAGTGCATGACGAGTTAAAACAACTAATCCAACGAAAAGTCTATCTACTTGCACTCATCAATATTGTTCCTGTCCTATGCCATCAGGTACTATGTTCTTCCATTATCCTAGGTCAAACCTCTCTGATACCATCTGTAACAGCCTAATCCCGGGATAATGAAAAGTGCAGCCCTCACGGACGCTGACTGTAAGGTCAAGAAATATCCCCCCACATGGGAACTACCATATCGCCAAGATCTCATTTCAAAGGCATAAGTCTTTCATAAAAACATAAATAAAATCAGAGTTTACTAAACAAGTCGCAACAAAAATAGAGTAAAAATGTCACATCATAGGGTCTCCCCCTAATGGCACAACAGTATGATAAACATCCCGATCCCAAATTATACAAATATCTCTTGAGTTTGACAAGCACATCCCCACTTGTGACAAAATAAAACTAGAAGAAAGACAGCAACATCCATTGTTTAATCACCGAGGTCTCCACTTTCCAGTGCGCTAAAGGCTGTATAAAAGAAGGTGAGGCTTGACGAAGTTTTCCACTATAAATCTTCAAGCTTCCATGACTTTGCTCATGAGAGGTACTTACTGAACAAATGATGAATCTTTTTTAGGCTCCTTCATCGTTTGGGATTGATTAGACACTACAAGGTTCATACACATTAGAAATCCCATGAACCATCATCCAACTTTTTTCATCCCAAAACAAGAGGCATGAACCTATAGTTCAACAATATGTATACATATAGCTGATAATTTTTGTGTACATGTAGCCTACATCCAAATAATGTATATTGAAGGAGGTGGAATAGAAGAAAGAACCAGCCAACCCAAGTCTTTGGGCCCAGCTGTTAGTCCATTCTCGTGAGCCAGATTTAGGCCCAACACTACATGTTAAACAGTCCATGCATAGGGGGTTTTTATGGTCTCTATGGTTTTTTAGATTCTCTTTATGTTAGTAGTTCCTAATTTAGCGAGAATGTTTATATTTTGAGTTGTATCTAGTAATCTAGAAGTTAGATTTTGTACTAGGACTAGTTTCTATTTTATTTAGTTACTATTTTGTAGAGAGATATCCCTCTCCACGCAAGGGGGGGTATTGGTTATTATCAATAAAAGCGTGGCTGAGTACACCCCCCCCACGATTTTGAAGTTAATAAAAGATTGGCTTTTGTTTGCCTTTGCTATGAGAGATAGTATGGACGGTGAGATTCCGTACAACAGTGCTGTGATGCCATTAATGTTAGTGAAAGACTGAGGTAGGCCATAGGTGAGAGGCCTTGGTCATATCCTTTCTTCTTCTTTCACATTTCCTGCAATTCCAGCAAGGATTGAAGTTGTTCAAGACCTTTAATCAGAGATTAGTTGTTGCCTAATTGTGCTATTGAAGATGAGTATTGATTACAAAGGGGGAGATCGATTGGACTCCTCATGTTGGTAATACCCTGCAGCTCCTGTTTCTGGCACTGCTGGACTGCGACAATAAGGTAATACTATTTCTTCATCTGGCCACTAAAATGAGGAGATATTTTGAAGTTTACAAGTATCTACCCTAGCCTTCCAGTGATTAAGGTTAGACTTGATCTACCTTGTAGATAGGAATTACTGTTGGTTTCTAAATTCTGTTCCGAGTTTTTATTTTGGCAGACTAATTGATCTGAAACATCTAGTTCACAGGAATGAACTGATTTTTACATATGATGGTCTATTCATGGAGTATTGATTTTGTCCATGTTCTTGTGTTATTTTGCCTTGGGGATTTGAAGATACATTACAGAGCATCCCAGTGCATGAAGCTCACACGCTACTGCAGTGTCTTGGAGGGGCAAATGTATGCATCCTTACCCCTTCGTAGGAGAGGCTGTTTCCAAGTTTTGAACCCGCGACCAACTGGTTGCAATAGTGCAACAGTTGAATCAGATCGGACCCTCAACCATCGATTTGAATTGATGGGTATGTTCGACCATCAATTCAACCCACAAGTAACACATTCATCCATCTAGTGTACTCAGGACCAATACTCAGAATCTCCATGTGGCTCCCATGGAAACCTGGGCCAAACATTGAGGCCACGAAAAGAAGAAAAAAGAACAACCCCCCTCTAATCGCTAGATTACGAACTAAGTCCTTCGGTGAGTCTCTCACCGACAGTTAGACTATGCACTATGGAATTCCTACTAACGACGATCAACGACTAAATTGAGTGCAATCTTCTAATCAACAATGCGTGTGCATGTGGTAGATATGGACATAATGTACCTGACACAATGAATTTTATCTTAAATTCATGCTAGCAATGTGAGGAAAACAATGCATGCCAGGCATTAGGAAGTTATATAAGGTACCTATCATTGCGCTCGTAAGTGATTCTGCCTCCTCTATAATCATGGTGAAACACCGCCTTGGGACCTACTGTCTTGCGGTGGCTGCTCGAGTTATATGACATGTAGATACGACACGTACTTGGGCCTATGATATGGGCAAACCTTGACTTTATGCCCCAACTGACTATGACTATAGGCATAACAATGAATGTTCGGCTTAGATGACTGAGGTGCAATTATTAACCGTGCCGATTGGCTAGGTTATACATCTCACATGACACGAATGGATGGTACTCCAAGTGACAACTAGTGCATGTCTCCATGTAACAGGACCCCCAAGCAAATGGCTCGCCAGTCGTCCCAGGATCTGCCACTCGATAAATTGAAGGACAGTCGGGGGACGGGCAAAATCTATAGGTACCACCACTAGCTGCCACATATGCCCCTAAAGAAGCCCTGAATAGATCCTCTAACTTCTCAATTGACAACAAATCCTTCAAGTCCGCAAACAAAATGAGTGTTTCACACCCCTCGTGGGTGCAACACAGAGGAAACCCATCATGGCTTTTAATTGTAGACTCACATTGCTCTACCAAGCATGGCCGGCAAAACAAGTGTGCACAACCCTAAAGCTGGTAACAGTCCTCCACCTCACACAAGCAAATGGGGCAGGTATCTTCACCTTTTGGCTGCTCAGTCGGTGAACTACCACTTAGAGACTTCAAAAATTCATAAACAATCTGCTCTACTGTTTGCTTCGACTCCTTGTTAGCCCGTACCAATATGACATGACAACGAATATTAAGCATAAACTCAGCCCTAGGTACTTTCTCCTTGAGCCCCTGTAGGTCTGGCCCAAACTTCTTAACCACCGCTTTCATCAGGTTGGGTGGCAGCTCTGCACCATGTAGGTGAATTTCTAGTTGCTTATCTTCATGGAGACTCAAAAGGGATTGAACCAGTCTCTTCTCAGCAACAACAACTTTCTCCAACAAATCAAAGACTTTAATGTTCATGTTCTGCCTATCATAAAGGATATATGTACCTGTCTCTTGTTGAATTGACTTAATGAGTGGCATGCCATCTTTTGTAAAGAGAAGTTGCAGTATGTTTGGAGTTAGGCTAGCATTGTTTATGGTTGTCCCTTTCATTAGCTTCTCCAGTGGCTTTCTCAACTCTTCTTCTTGCGAATCTCATACAACTGAGCATCATTCCCGATCTGGCCATAAGTCTCATTGGCAGCACTCCAGATTTGATGGGCTGTTTCAAGAAGCAAATAGTTGTTGGAGAGGTCCGGTTGCATGAAGTGGAGCAAATTGCACATGACCATAGCATCATGAGACATCTACTTGTCTGGTAGAGAACTAGGGTCCACTGGCATGGTGTTAGTCCCAAGAATATGGCCAATAAGCTCTCGACCAGCAATGATCAAATATGTTGATCGAGACCACATGGGTTAGATTCATCTCATGCTTGGCTCATAAGACCATGCATGCATGATTTGGAGTACCCAAGGGGTTGAATTATACCATTAATCAAGGAATTCAAGAAGAAAATTGAGTTCTTAGAGTCCTTACCTAAGTTGGGCTTGAGAGAGTTAGCTAGGCAGCAACAATCTAGCAAGGTTTCCTCCTATCTTTCCTTCTCTTCTCTTTCACTTCTCCAAGAGTAGAATCGGTTCTAAGAGTTAAATGAGAGAATGAATTTAAGAATTGAGAGAGGTCTTATTTATATGTTTAGGCCATTGAGGCTTGTTTGGCTGGCCATATGAGAATCAAACTCATTTTTATGAGTTTAGTCCTCTAAGGCTTGTTTATTTGTCCTTCTTAGAATTAAAATGGATTAAATGGCCGATAGGCTCATGTGGGGTCCACGGACATGACTCGGGTGATCATATCGGAATGTAGGTGGTATCTTGATCAAAATGATATAATGACAACCGAAATATAGCGGGTACGCAGGTCCCATAGAAATAAAATATTATTAAATGAGGCAACGGTCCTGCAACCTTACTAGATTTGGGTTACAAAGCACGGCTGGAGGAAAATGAAACTTACTATTGGTTGTACATCAGGGAGTGTATGGAGCAACTACTTGGAGGGGGTACTCGTCTCTTCACTGGAGTTCAAGCCCTCACCCTTGGAGTACCTTCTTTACATTCGATCACTTGATCAATACACCACAAGGCACCGACAACTGTGACTTTCGGTTTAGGGCCTACGACCAAAGTTCGAATGAGCTCGGATTTTTGGGCATGGGTGTAACATACCTCCCACCTTACAAAATTTTTGTCCTCGAAATTTGACGTGTTCGGGGATCCGTATAGGTGAGGATACTTCGACCGCTTTTCATTTTCTCGTTTTCCAGACACTCCATGATTGGGGTGATTACTCCACAGTACCCTTTACAATGAGATAATACGGTTGTGAGTCGAGACATGTGTCGAGTCTGGGAGTTACTTCCTCAACGTCGACACATGGGATATGTCATAGACTTCTGCCAATGATGGGATAGTGCAAATCTGTACGCCACTGGTCAATGATTCTCGGACTCACCGCTTTTGTTTGGTGATACCCAATGAAATACCTGATTGCCCACGACGAACTTCATTCCTTTCGCCTCCCATCGACATAACACTTTTGTTTTGATTGGGCTGCCTAGATTCGGTTTTCAATAATATCCACTTCTCAATTAAAAGGTCTAAATCACATCCGAAGGAAATCAAACCTCACACATATACTTCAAGAAGTCGGACGATTCTAATTACCTCCACGTATTTCGCCCAATAGTTTATACATCTAGAGTTTTTGGGTTGAAATGTATAGTCCTATACTACCTTGCTTACATGGCTTTCAATAATATCCACTTCTCAATTAAAAGGTCTAAATCACCGTAGGTAGTAATTGTTATTGGTGAAGCCTGATTTTGGTCCAGAAATGCAGTTGGGATCTTCGGAGGGCTGTTTTGGCCTCGAAACAAGCTCAGATGGTCTAAAAAGGGCGTACATCACTGCCAAAGGCTGTGTGTTGTGTTGGGCTTGTCGAGATCTTTGAATCGATATGTTTTGAGACATATGTTATGTTTTGGTCCGACCCTGTCCGGTTTGGCATTTTTGGGTGTAGGGGCATTTTTGTACTTTCTCGGGTTAGGGTTTCTCTATATAATGTTCTTATCTCTGGGAGGGCTGTAAGAGAGGTTTTGTAACATTTCTAAAAGATAGTGAAATCTGTTCTATTGCTCGGTCGTGGACGTAGCTTCCCATCTTGGGGGTGAACCATGTAAATCTCTGGTTTTGTGTGTTGTGTGTCTTCTCTATTTTTCGTTTTCTTCTGCAAATCGCCATTCCGGGCATTATTTTCTTAATAGTAATAGTCGAACATACCCTCCCTATGGTGCACAATCCCCTATAGACACCAATTGAAGGCCTTGGTCAATAGAGATCCTATTGACCATGGCTAAAGGAAAACTCAGTCCAAATTATTTTGATTTGAAAAAGAAAATAAATTTTAAATTGAAAAATATATTTACCAATTATGATAAGAGTTTTAGGTAGATTAGACAATCATGATTACAAAACTTTTCTTTTTCTTTTTTAAAATGATTTCACTTCCTTTTATTTGCAACAAAGTGGATCCCAATGTTGGGTAAGAAGGAAAACAAGAAATTTTTCTCTGACTAGAGGTCATAAATTATTATTGCTATGGCTTTGAATTTGATTACTTCTTGTAGTGTCAAAAGGAATTTGGTATTTAACTAATTGTTTTGAGATTCTAACATTGAGGGTTTTGAGATTCTAACATTGATTGGAGCTCATTTTCATATGGGTACTTAATTTTAAACGCTAATAAAATGTTATGTTCGAGAGAAGGAAAGGCTTCAAAACAGTGAAAGAGACCGAAGCATGTTCCATATTGAAGGGAAATATAAAAAACTAAAGTAGTGGGGTTAGACATTTTTTCATTGGGAGGAAGAACGCTAACTGGTGCTATGTCTGGGCGTCTGCACCCAGACATAGCCCAGCGTGAAAAGACTGGTGCACCTTTGGACCTTTCTGCCTTTCCAGGGGGTGTGCCAGTGTTTTTGCACTGGGCTATGTCTGGGAGCAGGTACACACCCAGGCACAATACCGGTTAGTGTTCCTTTTCCCTTTTCGATTTTAGGGTGGTGAGGGATCATTTTCTATTGTTTCTCTTATTTTTGCTTGAGTGTCAGGTTGTTTCTTTAATTCATTTTGCAGCTGTTTTTGCTCTACATTTTTCTTCTTTGATTTGTTTGGTTTTATTCTTTTCTTTTGGGTTTATGGATGCCTATTAAGTGTTCTATAGCTATTGTGTCTTTTGTCTAAGAATAAAATGAAGGAGAAGGTTTTCCTCTTTCCCAAAAGAATATCATCAGCTGCACGCTTCGTTTTACATTAAGAGGAAAAGATTCCTACCAGTTTATGTGGTCCTTGCGCCCAGACATAGGACTATGTGAAATGATGCCCCCACCCCTGGAATGAAAAAACTCCACCCCTATTGATGCCCTTACATGCGCTCTCATTGGCCCCACATTTGCTTGACAATAATCTTCTGCGAAAATGTAATTACAAGAATCCTTAGAATTATTTATAGACATGACTTCAATTGGACTTTGAGACTCCTTACTAGGGAGATGTCAAGGTCTCTTGGCCCTACTTAATGAATGTAGGTGGTTCTTAGATGAGCTGGGCAACTCTGTATGGTTAGGGGCCAATGGGTTTTATGGGTGTGTAGGGCTTCTCTTGGGTTCCTAGGAAGGCACCATTTAGGCCTTTAATTTGGCTTATCTGAGAGGGATGGGTTTCTACTTTCTAGGGTTGAGAGATGTATGAAGAGGTGAAACAACTCCATCGAGCATGAGACAATAATTTGTTTCTACTCAGGGTTTTGGGTTGGTTTAGTACGTTGCTTTGTAATCTATGTACTGGTTTGCTTTCTCTCTTGTTATGGTGGATTTCCTTTATCTCATCCTGTGGACATATGTTTTTTGCAGAACCATGTAAAATCTTGTTTTCTCTGTGTTGATTCAGTAGGCCCTTAATTAGGGGTGCAAGTTTGGCCTTGTCGGCCCGAACCCGCCCTGAGCCTGAACAGGGCCTGGGCTGAGATATCTTGGTCCTGAGGACTGGTTAAGGCTAGAAATTTCTAACCCTGAGTCAGGGTCGGGTCGAGTTAGGGTTGAGGCCTCAGGCCGAGCCTGGCCCTGTCCGGCCCTACCCTGTTTTAAGTTATACTATAAAATATATATAGATATAGTATATATTATTATAAACTTTAAATGTCACCCACATTTTGTTATATAATATAATATATATGAAGATAATAAGTGATATATATATATATATTATAGTGTTATTTTAAGTAAAATTGATAATTTTCTCCCAGGTCTAGTCCAGCCCATGCATCTCCCTTCCCCCGCCCAATGATGAGGGGCAATCAGGGTCAGCCGGCTTGACCCTGAGGGGGGGTCAGGGTTGGATTTTTCAGGCCCTGAGTCAGGGTCAGGTCGGGCCTGGGCTCAGCTAAGGACACTCAGGGTTGGGCTAGGGTTTTATAAAGCCCGGCCCAACCCGACCCTGTTGCACCCCTACCCTTAATGTTTCTTGATTCGATCGTACGTTATGGGTGTGATCCCAGGTACAATAGAGAGAAGTTTTATGTGTGAGTATATTGTTTCAACAATCATGCATCCATGGTTTTGCATGAAATTTAAATTTCCATTATAAAAGTAGGGAGAAGTTTCTCAAAGAGCCAATGTACTATATTCCCACTCAAAATGTGTGTTTTATTAACTTTCTCTCTACTCTCCTGACCATATAGGCCCCATGTAGATGATATCGTTCCTGCATAACCATTGGTGTGGGGTGGGAGATTCTCCACGTTGGCAGCATGGGGAATCTTCTCCTGTAAAATTAATTGTATTAAAAGAAATCAAAGGAAAGCAATTTGATTTGTTGCTTTTTAATTTTGATTTGCGCCTTACTTGGCGTTGCTGCTATTAGAAATTGGTCTCTCCATTAGCTCGACGTCCAAAACGCCTTTCTATATGGCGTCTTGACGAAGAAGTGTATATGACCCTCCCCCCTGGATATCAAGGAAAGGGGGAGAATGTCGTGTGTCGTCTCAATAAATCTCTCTATGGACTCAAGCAAGCATCACTGAACTGGTTTGCTAACTTCTCTAATGTTCTCGTCCAACTTGGTTTCACCCAATCCAAGGCCGATTATTCCCTATTTTTCAAAGGGCATCAAGCTTCTTCTATCTTTGTAATGGTGTATGTCGACGACATGTTGATTGCCGGTCTCAATACCACACCCATTTCAGAGTTGAAAGCCATGTTATACCAACAATTTGAGATCAAGGATCTTGGTCCCATGAAGTATTTCCTGGGTCTAGCAGTGCCCTGCTCTATAAAGGGATTTTTTTTTTATCAAGGGCAATGCACTCTGGACATTCTTTCTGATGTCAATTTCCCTGCGGTTTGCTTGTTGCATTTCCCATGGAACAATATCTTAAATTGACAACAACAGATGGTGAATTACTTGTCGATGCAGCATCCAATCGTCGATTGGTCGGTCATTTGATTTACCTAACAATCACATAACCCGACATTGTGCACACGGTTACCTTACTGAGCTAATTTATGCACCAGCCTCAACAACCACACTTGGATGTAGCTAGTCATTTCCTATGATATTTACATGGTTATGTTGACCAGGGCCTCTTATTATCCGCCTTTAGCTCATTACCTCTTTGGGCTTATTATAACTTGGATTGGGCCAGTTAACCGATGTCTCGACGTTCAACTACAGGGTACTACATTTTCCTTGGTTCTAGTCTAATCTCCTAAAAATCTAAGAAATAGCAAACGATATCTCGTTCTTCGGCTGAGGCTGAGTATCGCACAATGTCCATGTTCACCTACGAGCTCCTCTGGTTGACTGCTTTGTATCGTGATTTGGGTGTTTCAACCACTCAACCCATTTTTCTCTTTTGTGACAACCAGGCAACACTTCACATTGCCGCCAATCCACGTCTTTTATAAGTGTACCAAACACATCGAGATTGACTGTCACGTTGTACATGACAATATTCAGAATGGGCTTCTTCGTATAGAATATGTCCCTAGTAATGCACAACTAGCGGATATCTTCACCAAATCGCTTGGCACAGAACTATCCTTACACACAAGACTAAGTTGGGTGTTCTTGACATTCATAGCCCAACTTGAGGGGGAGTATTGGAGATAAATCACGATTGTGATTTAGCTTGGCTATATAGATAAGATTTGATCTCCAAAGCTGTAGATAAGCTTACCTTCTTTAGCATTCCTTGATTATTTCATGTGATTAGCATTGGTTGATTCCTTGAATCTTTCTTGTAGATAAGATTGCCTTATTGGCTTTCCTTATTTTCTTCTCCATTAATTTGTATAAGTATATCTCAAACTAATAGAATATTCAACCTTTCTCCAAATATTTGAATATCTTCTTAACAAAGAGGGTATCGAGAAGGTATTTTGGAGAACATACTAAAACCCTATAGGGGTTTGTGAACCCTAAGATGGTGAATGAAAACTTTCTCCTTTGGACTTTGTGGAGACACCACCTTTGTCCTTGAAGCATACTTGTCTATAAACCAGGTGAAACTTCCATTAAGTGAATAGTTTTATGCTTTAATTTGCTCCTTCCCTTGTCTTGATGTTCCTATCTAAGATTAACCTTCTTGGGTTAATTTTTTTTTTTGGGGGTGGGGGGAGCGATAATCAACATTGTAGAGTTTAATATCTAGAAACGATACTTCAACTACTTTTGGAATCATCCCTAGGTCCATATACAACCTTAGATCTTGTTTGTTTAAACATGGATCCACATGTATAAATTGGGATTATTAATTAATGATCATGACTAACTAATAATTTAAAATTTGATTAAAATCCCAATTCATGATACACAAATTTGACATGGTTCATGCTCTATATCCAAGAGCATTTCACAAAGCCAATCATAATCTAAAAATAGATGATTGATGCCAACCTCATTGTCACAAATGAGGTAGCTTGTCATCTTCATCTAGGCTTTCATCACTCCATTCTTCGGTATCTACTTTTATGCAAAAAAATATTTTTTTTTGAGGTTTTACATTAAGCACAAGTGTTAGCAGAACCGTGGTCCAGAAAGAGAGAATAAGAGAATGGAATAGCTTATCTCATTGATAGGTAAGGCCCTCTATTATAATAGAGGAGAAAGTTACAAAGGACTGAACTAGGCGATGTGGGACTAAAACCCACATAGCCAACTGTAGACATAATTACCCCTAACTAGCTGACTCTATAAGAGTAGCCACTTAAACCTAATAACATAAGAATAAAACTACCCCAACAGGACCAGAATACCCCCACGGTATTCTGGATTACATATTCCAACAACAAGTCATGCAAATCGTTCCAGACTTTTCTCATGCAACTTGGTGCCCAAAACCAGAGCCTCCAAGTCCTCCAAGACCCCCTAGAAAGGCTAGCCCTGACCCAGACCCCTTGGAACTAGCCTGACCCAGCAAAAAACCTGGTCAAATAGCTCAAATCCTCCCTGTAGACACTGAAGTCCAGGTCGACGCATAGAGACCCTGTGTCGACATTGACCCAACCTTCCATCGACATCTACATATCACCACTCACTTTCGAGCAGAGCATTCCTACTGTCTAACTTACCTCGACATTCAGAACATTCATACCGATAAAAATACCCACCTCGAAGTTAAGTACTGTTCATCGACAGGCACTCGATGTCAACCTAAGCCCTTCTCGATGTTAACTCGACCTCAGTTTAATGTCGACCCTGTGAAAATCCAAAAAGCTCAAACTTGCCATGTTTAGCTCATATTTCGATTCCTTTCGCGACTAAGCCCAATTTTAGCAACTTGGACGCTTATATTGGCTTCCTTGGCCCCAAGGAACATCCTTTTTAGCAATAAATCACATGCCCACACCCCATTGGCCATTATCTTGACCAAATACTCACCGTCGATGTAAAGACAACTCTTTTTCGATGATCTAGATCAGACTCAACATCCTTAGATGAATTTGGGAGTGCACACACCCCTATACATCTATAAATACACCCCCTCTCACATTGAGGAGGTTCCCTGGCAAGACCTTTGATCCGTGGAAGTCTAAAATCCTTGGACAACTCTCTCTAAGTCCTCCCCATGGCAAGTTCTACTCATATTGAGTGATCGCCGAGTATGGGCGACGAAGTGCTTTTCGAATGAGTGACAAAGAAGCTTGAACAAGTGGCGATATTGTCTCCATAAACTAAGCCCCGATTCACAAAAGGAAAACCTCTACATCTCTGATCTTTGATCTGCTTCTAACTAGGTAAGAGTCTCGTTTCCTTCGTGTTTTAATTGAGTTTTATTATTTACCATTATTCTATTTTTTTTGCATCTCCGGTGGAATATAATCTCATCTCTCTAGATGGTGATCACATGTTCCCCCTCTCTCATTGTATTTCTCTTGCATGCATGCATTAACTCATGATCCCTAGCCCTTGTAGTCTAAGACTCCCCTTACTTTCATTCATGTTGCAAGTTTACATGCCTGGATGTGTTTTGCATACTTCACCCATGCATCCTTAGTTTTCAGTCTAGCATGTTCATTGTTATACCATGTATGTTCATTCTTCATGTTTCCATGCCTTTGCTATGTCATGTATATGAATTGAGCCTTAGATTTCCTTTTATACTTTATTATTCTTTAGTTTTATGCACCCATAGCCGCTCACATGCATAGGTAGAGTCAATTATGCGTAGGTCATATATGCTTTAAAATCTTTATTTTACTTTCATGTATTATAACCATTACCATGCAACCAAACTTCCAGGTATGTCCTATAGCCCACCCTTTACATTACCCTTTATTTCTACTCCTTCTTGTACCTTACATTCTCTCCCAAAAGCATGTTATAACCCCACCTAGCCAAGCAATAGAAAGACCAGCAAGTTTGGGCGGACTGGGGTGCCTAATACCTTCCCCGTGTAGGTCGATGCTACGGTCCATGGGATCATAATGGCTCACCATGGTAAACCAATATATGATATTTATCGAGTTCCCTATTTTAGGGAACTCCAAGGTTGTCCCTAGGGAACCCTAGGGTTGCCCTAGGGCACCCTAATCTGGCTTGGGCATTCAATTTTCAATTTTAGGGTTTTCCATGGTTACCCATGGTGCCCTACTGGAACCCTATTAGGGTTTGGTATGACAAACCAATGGCCAGTCCGTCTCTTTGACATCCCATAAAATTATTGGGATCCATGTCATAGAGAAAAATCATCCCTATTCCATCTCATAGATAGAGGGATCCATCCCACACCCGAATGTGCAGCAGAAAATAATCGATTCGGGTCACTTTCACATCTCATGAATAATCAATACAATTAAATCAACAGGAATTAAAATAGAATTGCTAACTTGATGAGCCTCAAGTGTTGCTCCTCCAATAGACAATGGTTCTTCCTCCGATGAGCACTCCAAGCAAATAGATCTAAACCTCCAATGGTGTAGCCAAGGTTCTTCAAGCCAATCCTAGATGCTCTTCAGTTCTTCAAACATAAATCTGGGTTTCCAAAACCCTAACTCTCAAACAAAGTAGAGAGCAAGAAGGTGAAGAAGAGATCCCAAGAGAGAGAGGGGAACCAAAAATCGTCCAAGAGGGGGGGCAGCCAAAAACATGGAGCACTGTCCCCCTTCTGCATTTTTGGGGTGTTTTATAATGCTAGGGTTTCTAAAACCTTAGATGGGAAAAATCCCAGTGAGAGTCTAACTCTCTCTCTCCTTGTTGGCTTTCCTGTTTAAACTCAAAGTGCTTCTAATTGGTGAAGAAGCAGAATCTAATAGGGAATGATATAATTCATTAATTATTTTAATTTATGGATAATTATAATTTGCACCATATCCATTAATCAAATAAATAACCAATTATTTTAGCAAATTCCAAGTAACTCCCTACATGATAATAAATTATCATGTACAATCCCCCACTAATCAACACCATCATTATGGAATCTAGGGCCTGTACACTTGTACTGCCAAACCCCATTCCATAGTACATGTCCATATAAGAGTGTTTGTGTATCTGATTGGGTCCCGCAAAACTCGATAAAACACTATAATCAAATAACTATACATAATTTATCATTTTATGTAAAATAGATTTTGCAAAAACCATTTCCAAAACGACATTGGATCCAGATTCCGATCCTACCATTCACAGACAATCTCAATCTTGGTGTTCCCCAATAGGGCAGTGGTGACCATGTTGAGTAACTCCTTCACTCACAAAGCTCCATTCACTTTTGTCCTCTTATTACTTGAAAGAAAATTCTTGTAGTAGTTGAAATTGGAGAAAAAGAAATGAATAAAGTTTTCCTCCATCCATAGAGGACGGGTCACCCACCATCCTAGGATTCAAAAACCCTTTCCTAGGGTTTTAATATGTTCCAAAATACCCTCCTGATATTCATTCTCACCTTCTCCCACCCTTAGTGAATGCGATCCCATTCACCGTGGATGGAGGGAAACTAGACCTAAAAGAAATTATAACCTTAACTTTTAACCTTTTTAGTATAACACCATTCTGTTTTTTTACCAGATGTTGTCTCATCAAAGGGGTTTGTCATTCACGGGATATCTAGAGCTTTTGAGATGGTTTGGGGGTAGATTTGGGTTAAGTGCTTCATGTTCTTTGTTCCATTGGAATTGATTTATGTGGCATCACCTTTGCCTTTGCTGGAAAGGATTGTGAGGCTCGAAGAACTGATTTCACTACCTGAGAAAGCTGGTCCATGGTAAAGATCTTGATATCACTAATCAGTGCGCTCTTCTTCCAGAAAGGCTTGTTGCCTTAGCGACATTGACTGAAATCCAGCTTAATCAAAGGGATTTCAAAAAATAAAATATAGCAATGTAAGAAATCAAAAGCTACTATTGATGAAACTTTATAACAGAAGAGAGCGAGGGAAGCAGAGAGAGTGGGGGAGGGGGAGAGAGAGAGAGAGAGGGAAAATACTCGTGTTGTAAAATGCCAAGAGAGGAAGGTGCTGTCAAGAGTGCTCCATTTTCAAACAACTGAATTTGACTAGCTATGCTGCCATTAATGGAGTTTTCCAGTCATCGTTACCCAGTTGATGCTGGAATTTCTCCCTCCCATGTCGGATCTCCCCACCCCTCAGCTCCTCTCGTCCATCTCACGATGAGGCCTTCTGTCTTGTGAAATTACAACAATAGTCTTTCTATTATATTGACAAGTCATTGTGTAAAGGGTAAAAAATTCTGGTTATGAATTCTGTTTGAAACGAGATAGAGAGAAGCACCTAGCCAGTACGACTTCCGGTAGTCTTGCAAGTTTCTAGAACAAAAATCTGGGTTCAATGAGTTGTGCAAACAGTTAAACTATTAAGCATTATCATTAGCCTTTTTTTTAGGGGAAAAGCTGATGTCAAAGGGTATTTTAGTAAGTTTAATTATATTTTCTTGTTGGGCAGGACGAAAACTAACTAATTTGAAGATTATGTAAATCTTTTCAAAATCTAAATTTGTAAATGTAAAACAAATTTAAAATATATTTATCTTGTGATTCTTTTTTTAATCTCGTGGATCTAAGAAATTTCCCCTAAATTTAAAATGAAAATTATTTTTAAAATATTTATGCTGCATTTAGGGAAAATGTCTTTGTAGAGCAGTACAATTTCTTTTTTTCCAAAATAATTCTAATAAAGTATTTTCCATTGAGACCAATTCAGGTAGGAGAAGAAAAGAAATGAAAAATAAATAATTTGAATCTAAACATTTTGTTATGTATTATTAAAGCTTTATTACAACATCTCCTAGGGGTTCTTAGAAGAACTCTCCACTAGAAGAGAACTCATTCATCCATAAATTTGAGGAAAGCAAAACTCTAAAACAAAAAAAAAAATGAAAAAAAAAAACAAAGCAAAAGAAGAATACAAAGCACCTCATCTACACTCACAAACTCTCTTCCTCTGTCACTTGCTAAATAATTACTATAAGACATGCCAGAGAGAAAATCCGCTCTACTTCTTATCCTTGAGAGAAAAGGTTAAAAAAAAAAAAAAAACCCTTAAAACCAGAGTCAAAAAAGGGACGGAGGGGAGAGATTTTTCTGCATTGCATTCTTGTTTGCCATGCTTTCACTTCCTGGTGTTGGTGTTGGTGTTGGTGGTGGTGATGTTGTTGTCAGCCACTCCAAGTGTGTTCTTCACGGTGTCCACGGCACCGTGTGCCATATTCATCATTTGCTCTCCTGTCTAAAACACAACAACAACAACAACTGTGCCATTACCAAAACAAAAAAAGGAGAGAGAGAGAGAGAGCAATGACAACAATCTGAAATGTTGGGAGTTTAGTTTCATATCGGCTACTAATTAGCCTATAAACCCCCTTATACACGAGTTCAGTTTCTCTGCACGTACGTGCAAGTGCACGCATATGTGAGAGGTAACCACTTGTTTGATTTTTATCATTTACAAGGGGAACGTTATTTATGGAAACAAAAGGGACATATGGTCACCTCTCAGATGTACGTTCACTTGCACGGATATGTAGACGATCCATTCTCCTTATACACCTCCACGGGTTTGAACTTGGGAACATAAACTTTATATGGTATTAGACTATTAGAGTAGAGAGGTAAAGTGTTCAACTTCTGAGAAATGCATTAGAAGAGTTTTCCCGATATTTCTTATCCCTTGGTTCCACGTAATAATTCAAACTTCGATTTTTTTTTCTATAAAGTTATAAGGTCTTCAATCGAGCCGGGGTTTACCCGGTCTACCCAATAAAATTAGGGTGGCCCATAGGTTCATCGTTAAAAAAAACAAAAATCCATCAAAACCGTTGGTTTCTTGGGCTGATGAAACTATTGTGGGGTCCAAGAGAGAGAGAGAGAGAACCTGCTGGAAGAAGTTGGCAGTCTCGTCCTGACGTTGTTGGGCAGTGTCCATGGTGGTCTGAGCTGCATTGGCCACATTGTCACGTGCACCGGTTGTGGTATCTTTAGCAGATTGAAGCCAATCTTCAGTCAAGGCCTAACAAACAAAGAGGATGTAAAATTGTCCAAATTACAGGGGCAAAAACGTCATACTAAAGAGAAATTTAAATTGAATTAAGCTTTTCTTTAATTTTACCTGGCCTTGGGCGTGGCCTTCACCTGCACGGAATTGTTGCTTAGATGAATCCATCTTTTTCTTTCTTTTCCTGTCCTTTTTGGTTATCTCGTGAAGCTTTGATCGTGAGAATGTGTCTTGAGAGTTTCATGGAGAATATTGCAATATATATAGAGTTCAGGTAGATCGAGCTATTAATGACACGTGGATTTTTTGTGGCTTTTTACTTATTGACACGTGGCATGTGATGGTTGATGATGGAACGGGTATTGCTGCATTTTGACCATGGATTGGGAGACAAACTCGGTCAATGTAACACGTTCTCTCGAATCTGACTCTAAAAGGTTATGTTTGGATGTCAAGGGAAAAAAACAAGAAGACAAAAATCATGATAATTCAATTATTGATTTATGTATCTATTTTTTTTTTGAATTTTTTCTTTTCTTTTCTTCGCTTCCAAACATAGCCTAAGATTAGACAAAAATACTCTAGGGTGGAAATTTCTAGCCTAGATCCCAGGTTGGCCTAATCTTGTTCCTAGTCTTGGTCCTGGTCCAACCGAGGCTAGTTATATATCTGCTTGATTTATGCAGTTGTCTCACGTACATTAATAGTACATATGTATGCATGTTTGACGTGCATGCTAGTATACATGTTACAAGATAGACTCTACCTTTTGATTTAGGGTTTGGGCCTTTTTCTTCTTTTCGTCTTCTTCAATTTCGCTGATTACGTTTCTACGGCTTTACTGGAACGGTCTATCGATTAATCCCTAATTCAGACACTGTCTGTTAATGTTCATGCAAAATGTCTGATTTAGTGATCAAGGGTTTCTGAGAAAGCAGAGGCGCACCAGTCCGAGATTGCAGAAGACGAAGAAGACGAGCCATCATTTATGATATTTGATAACTGAACGAAGAAGATGAAGAAGAAGAGGCATCAAAGAAGCAACGTAGAGTCGATGTTGGGGGTCCTCAACCATGATGTTTAAGATAAGAGACATCAAAGATTTAATCTTTCTTTGTGTCTACTCTGTTTGAAGACCTAACCGAAGAAGGCGAAGAAGAAGGGACATCAAAGAAGCAACACAGAGTCTCTCAGAGAGTGCATGAGTTTCTTTTCTGCTGTGCATGCTTGTTAGTTCTCCGCCGCAGTGCGTGTTTCGTTCTCCGCCATAGTGCGTGTTTAACTCTCCGCCTTAGTGCGTGTTCCGTTTTCACACCATGCTCATCGGATCCCCCAGCGAAGAAGACGCCGAAGCTGACGACGACTCCAACGACGGGCTCAGGTCTAAACGCAACCTGTCTCTCAAGCATCACTACCCTCCGACAACAGATCTCTTCAATCTGGACAAGGAATGCCAGAAGCTTGCCCTGCCGACCAACGCCGGAATCTTCCTCTGCATCTGGTTCGTTTGGAATGATAATGAACCCCAGTGCATAGACAATACAAGCTTTCCTCCTTCCGGCGGTGTTACCTTCTGTTTTCTTTGGCTCTTCAAGCACAAGCTCATGGTTCCCCTGCTCACTGCCCACGTCAGGGTGCTGTTTGACTTCCACCAAGGCGATGTCGGCGTCTTCGTCTTCATCTCTGTCGATGGTTTCGGGTGGGCGCTTGACTTGCGCGATAAGGATGGCGGAAGCCTCATAGGTAGGGGGACGTGGCTGATGTTGATGGAGTTTCAGTCCCTGTAGTTATTGGAAGTATCGTCGCTACTAGCTGTGCACAAAGCCGAGGTGTTTGTTGTGGAAGGTTTTTCTTTTTTATTAGGGTGGTGCCGAGTTCCACCACCTTCTTTTTCATTTTTAGGTTCTGGTTTTGCAGGTTACGCCGGTTCTGGCGTTGGTGTCGCTATGGAAATGGTTGGCTCCATTATCCCTCTCACCATTCAGATCTTGTAGTCTGGTCACCTTTCACCGAAGCTCCTCTCGGCGAGGCAGCGTGCTGGCTCGCGTGGGCATGATGGCGCAGATCTTTTTGGCACTTTTGGGGTCCTTTCTTTTGGCACGAAAGTGCATGAGCTTATCAGTTGCTGTGTTGACAGCGCTTTATCTGGGGCAATTGCTTTCACCCATCCCCTTCTTTGGATGACTCAGTCTTTGGCATGCGAGACTAGGTCGCTTTCCGATTCGTCGGTCTGGGTTCTGTCTACCCAAACCTTCTGTTGGTCATGCTACCTATCTTTTTTTAGTATCTTTTTATGTATCCTGTTTTTCTGTTGGCGTTGGGCGCGCGTGAATGAATAGCCCTGTTATCTACCCAAAAAAAAAAAATTGTTACAAGATACACCCATTAAGGAGCTATTTGGGCTTTTATAGGACAAAAAAAAGGAAGGAGCTAAATATTTGGACTTTGGTCGAGTTTTCTTTAAGCCACGACAAAGCTCATTCAGATGGGCAAGAGTATTGGAGATAAATCACAAATGTGACTTAGCTTGTCTGTATAGATAAGATTTGGTCTCCACAACTGTAAATAAGCTTACCCTCATTAGCATTCTTTGATTTAATACATTGTTACATTTGGGGACCATACTTTATGCCCATTCTCTATGGTGCTCGTTATTTCCTCACTATAGTAGATGACTTTTCCCGATGCCCTTGGATTTATTTGTCAAATCATAAATCTGATGCTTGGACACATCTACGCAATTTTTTTTTTCCATTGGAAAAACCCAGTTTGGTTGTCAAATCAAGCAATTACGCATCAATAACGGTCATGAATTTTTTTTAACCATGCTTCCAAGGATTTTGTTTAGCACCCATGGGATTGTTCACCAACATAGCTGCATGGACACCCTACAACAAAATGGGGTGGTCGAGCACAAACACCGCCACCTCCTCAATGTGGCATGGGCCCTCTCATTTCAAGTCCTTCTACCATAAGAATTTGGGGTGAGTACATACTTACTGTAGCCCACCTCATCAATCGTCTTCCCTCCCATGTGTTACATGGCCGGTCCTCTTCACATTCTCACCAACAAACTTGTTTCGTTTAAGTACTTACACACCTTTGGGTGTCTTTGTTATCGTCACAATCATCATAGCATTAAACATAAGTTTGATCACCGTGCTTCCCCTAGGGTTTTTATTGGTTACCCGTATGCTCAAAAGGGTTACAAAGTCTTTGATCTTGAGTCACAAACCATTTACATTAGTCGTGAAGGCACATTTGTAGAGGACTCTTTTTCTTTTTCTACCCACAACACTTTCATCACCCCTAACCCTATTCTACCCCTTCCCATCTAGGATACGTCTGTCCCCTCTCTACCTACTGCCATACCAAACCCACCACCCACCCCCACACCAAACCCGCTACCCGCCGCCCCACCAACCCCACCGCTTGCTGCCCCACTACTGTCACCGTTTGCCTCACCACCAGCACCGTCTACATCCCCAATCCCTCCTCCCATGATGAATCCCCATCCCGTCGTGAATAGCACCCCCCAAGACGTCTTCAAGATTATCAGTGCTATGCGTCTCAATCTCTTTCCTCTCCTTCCGATGCAGGTACTCTTTCCCTCATTACTTCTTCCATATCTTATCATAAGCTCTCACCCTCTCATTTTAAGTTTATCAGGTCTCTCTCTGCAATCAAAGAACCCACCAGCTTTGCCAAAGCATCTTTATCCCCGGATTGGAAGGAGGCTATGCACGTTGAAATGCAGGCTCTTGAGCTTAATAATAATTGGACTCTCATGCCATTACCGCCTAACACAAAACCAATTGGATGCAAATGGGTGTACAAAATCATGCGGAAAGCTAATGAAACCATCGAGCGATCAGAGCCTGTTTGGTCGCCAAGGGTTACACACAAACTAAGGGCATCGATTACCATGAAACTTTTGCCCCATTGCCAAGCTCGTCACTGTTCGTGCCTTACTTGGCATTGTTGCTATTAGAAATTGGTCTCTCCATTAGCTCAACGTCCAAAACGCCTTTCTACATGGCGATCTTGACGAAGAAGTGTATATGATCCTACCCCCTGGATATCAAGGAAAGGGGGGAGAATATCGTGTGTCGTCTCAATAAATCTCTCTATAGCCTCAAACAAGCATCACAAAACTAGTTTGCTAAATTCTCTAAAGTTCTCGTCCAACTTGGTCTCACCCAATCCAAGGCCAATTATTCCCTATTTTTCAAAGGGCATCAAGCTTCCGCTACCTTTGTATTGGTGTACGTCAACGACATATTGATTGTCGGTCCCAATACCACAACCATTTCAGAGTTGAAAGCCATGTTATACCAATGATTTCGGATCAAGGATCTTGGTCCCATGTAGTATTTCCTGGGTTTAGAAGTGGCCCGCTCTAAAAAGGGAATTTTTTTGAATCAACAACAATACACTTCGGACATTCTTTCTGTTGTCGATTTCACTGCAGTTCGCTTGACTGCATTTCCCATGGAACAAAATCTTAAATTAACAACAACATATGGTGAATTACTTGTCGATGCAGCATCCTATCATCGATTGATCAATCATTTGATTTACCTAACAATCACACAACCCGACATTATGCACATGGTTACCTTACTGAGCCAATTTATGCACCAGCCTTGGTTAAGGGTGTCAATATCTAACCGAAACCGAAAACCGAATCCGAAATCGAGCTGAGTCGAACCGAATTAATTCGGTTTGGTTTCGATTCAAATATTGGAAATATTAATTCGGTTCGGTTTGGTTCGGTTTCGGTTCCATGTCCAAAACCGTCGGTTTGAACCGAAACCGAACCGAATACCCATTTAATCCCCAAACCCTATTTCTTTTAATTGGGTAAAAGATATTTAATAAGATAATTAAGTAATTAAAGATTTAAAGTAAGTAAGTAATCAAAACCGTATTTGTTTTTTGGTAACTGTTTATCACTATAACCCTAATTCTCTAACCGATTGGCTTTTCATATTCCCTTTCCTATTTTATTGCTTTTATTTTAGTCTTACTCTTTTACTTCTAGTTAATCTTACAAAATTCAAACGTTCCATTTTCTCTTAAGTCCGAACGATCCAAATATCTAATCGGCAAGGCATTTTGAAATTTACTAAAAACAAAGCAATATTGTCAATTTGAAGGTTTGATGGTGTTGTCATTCCATAAAAAAAAAAGGAACCATATACAAGAACTGAATTATATTGTTGTAAAAACCAAATGAGACCCGAATGAAAACCGTTTTATGAAATAGAAATAGAACCGAGACCGAACCGAACCGAACCGAGGGGGGTTCGGATTCGGTTGCAAGTACAAAATCGAGTCGGGTATCGATTCGATTTTGGGTCACACCTACAATGCATGGAACCAAACCGAAACTGGACCGAATACCCGAAACCGAACCGATTGACACCCTTAGCCTTGGTAACCACCCTTGGATGTAGCTAATCATTTTCTACGATATTTACATGGTTTTGCTAGCCAAGGCATCTTATTATCCGCCTGTAGCTCATTACCACTTCGGACTTATTGTGTTTAGATTGGGCCAGTTGCCCAATGACTCGACGTTCAACTATAGGGTACTGCATTTTCCTTGGTTCTAGTCCAATCTCCTAAACATCTAAGAAACAATAAATAATTTCTCGTCCTTCGATTGAGGCCGATAATAGTGCAATGGCCATGTCCACCTGCGAGCTCCTCTGGTTAACTGCTTTGTTTCGTGATTTGGGTGTTCTAACTACTCAACTCATTCCTCTCTTTTGTGACAACCAAGCAACACTTCACATTGCTGCCAATCCAGTCCTTCATGAGCGTACCATACACATTGAGATTGACTGTCACGTTGTATGGGACAATATTCAGAATGGGCTTCTTCGTACAGAATATGTCCCTAGTAACGCGCAACTAGCAGATATCTTCATCAAATCGCTTGGCATAGAATTATTCCTTACATACAAGACTAAGTTGGGTGTTCTTGACATTCACGGCTCAACTTGAGGGGGAGTATTGGAGATAAATCACGAATGTGATTTAGCTTGGCTGTATAGATAAGATTTGATCTCCACACCTGGCATAAGCTTACCTTCTTTAGCATTCCTTGATTCTTTCTCGTGATTAGCATTCCTTGATTCCTTGATTCTTTCTTGTAGATAAGATTGCCTTATTGGGTTTCCTTATTTTCTTCTCCATTAATTTGTATAAGTATATCTCAAGCTAATAGAATATTCAACCTTTCTTCCATTTTTTGAGTATCTTCTTGATAAAGAGGGTATCGAGAAGGTATTTTAGAGAACATATTAAAACCCTATAGGGGTTTGTGAACCCTAAGATGGTGAATGAAAATTTTCTCCTTTGGACTTTGTGGAGACACCACTTTTGTCCTTAAAGCATACTTACTTGTCTATAAACCAAGTGAAACTTCCATTATGAGGATAATTTTATGCTATAATTTGATCCTTCCCCTATCTTGATGCTCCTATCTAAGGCTAACCTTATCGGGTTTTTTTTTTTTTTTGGGGGGGGGGGGGAGGGTAGGGAGGAGCGATAATCGACATTTTAGAGTTTAATATCTAGAAACGATACTTCAACTACTTTTGGAATCATCCCTAGATCCATATATAACCTTAGATCTTGTTCACTTAAACGTGGATCGACATGTATGAATTGGGATTATTAATTAATGATCATGACTAACTAATAATTTAAATTTTGATTAAAACCCCAATTCATAATACACAAATTTGACATGGTTCATGCTCTATATCAAAGGTGGTTTTCCAAAGCCAATCATAATCTCAAAATAGATGATTGATGCCAACCTCATTATCACAAATGAGGTGGCTAGTCATCTACATCTAGACTTTCATCACTCCATTCTTCGGTATCTACTTTCATGCAAAAAAATATCTTTTTTTTTTTTTTGTTGAGGTTTTATATTAAGCACAAGTCATATAAATCGTTCCAGACTTTTCCCATGCAACAAGGTGCCCAAAACCAGAGCCTCCAAGCCCTCCAAGACAAGACCCCCTGGGAAGGCTATTCCTGACCCAAACCCCTTGGAATCAGCCTGGCCCAGCACAGAACTTGGCCCAAATAGCCTAAATCCTCCCTGTCGACACTTAGAGACCCCGAGTCGACATCGACCCATTCGACATCTACATATCTCCACTCACTATTGAGTAGAGCATTCCTATTGTCTAACTTACCTCGACATTCAGAACATTCTATCGACACCCAAAAATACCCCTCTCGATGTCGAGCACTGTTCATTGACAACCACTTGATGTCAACCTAAGCCTTCCTCGATGTCGACTCGACCCCAGTTCAATGTTGACCCTGAGAAAATTCAAGAAGCCCAAACTTGCCATGTTTAGTTTTGATTTCGATTCCTTTTGTGACCAAGCCCAATTTTGGCAATTTGGATGCTTATATTGACTTCCTTAGGCCCCAAGAAACATCCCTTCTGGCAATAAATCACATGCCCACACCCCATTGCCATTACCTTGATCAAATACTCACTGTTGATGCAAAAACAGCTCTTTCGACAATCCAGATCAAACTCAGCATCCTTACACGAATTTGGGAGTGCACACACCCCTCTATACCTATAAATACACCCTCTCTCACATTGAGGAGGATCCTTGGCAAGACTTTGGATCCTTAGAAGTCTAAAATCCTTGGACAACTCTCTCTAACTCCTTCCCTTGGCAAGTTCTACTCATATTGAGTGATCCCCGAGTACTGATGACGAAGTATTGCCCGAATGAGTGACAAAGAAGCTTGAACAAGCGGTGACATTGTACTATAAACTACGTCCTGAGTCATAAAAGGGAAACCTCCACATAAAATTTTCATTTATTTATCTGAAATAGAATAAATGTGATTAGAGTTGTTAATATCTTGAAGAATATGATTCATTCATGTTGTGATTAGAGTTTTTAACTTTCTTTTTATATTTTCCCTATTTTCTTTGTTTCCTTTCTGTGTGCTGTTTCAGAGTATAAGAAATGAGTACACCACAGTGGACAAGGTTGATATATTATTATGAAGGGATAATAAGTGAAAAGTTAGTAGACCCAGACAAGTATGGGTACTTGGATATGGTGTCAGATATATACAACATGGTTGTCAGGGATGATGCACCGGTTGGGTATGACGTCAATTTCTCTATTAAATGTATATTATTGGACCCCTCAGAAGATATGGACATTGCCTCTGACCGAAATATCTTGACAATGTTTAGATTGTGTAAGGATGTGGATGTGGTCAAATTCTTTGTATATGATATGGAAGTTAGCCCAAGCCCCACAGAAATGTATAAGGTCAATGGTTTTTCGGGTGAAGTGGTTCCAAGAACAAGAGATCCAAGGGGTACAGCTGGATCTGGTAGGACTGGAAAATGCCCTATTAGAAGGGGTGGTGGTAATTCTAGTAGTAGGGCGTGTGCTAGTGATATTGATGAGAGGATTATATCAGACTCATTTATGCCAGCTACTATCACTGTTGAAGAAGAATTTGATTTTGGATATGATGATGAGGATATGGATTCTGAATATAGTGGAGAGTTAAAAATTGACAATTTAGGTGATGATACATCAAATGACAATGATGAGGCATTTACTGATGAAGGGAATGAAGGAATTGAAGGTTTGAATATAGATGAGGAGTTGGATGACAACTTGGATGAGTGGGACATGGCAGATGATAACGTAGGTATTGTTGATGGAGGTAAAGATTTTAACTTATATTCAGTGTTTGTTGATATCAAACAATTCAGATCTGCCCTTCAAGAATTTGCAATAAAAGGTGGATTCTTTGTCTTGCGGATGTCTTCCTTGATACTTTGTAAGTTTAGAATTCTTTCAATTACATCTGTTTGTGGGTTGTCACTGGGCACAGTCATTGCTCTTGGTCCTTGTATGGGTTCACATCAAGAGAAACCTCCTCCAGGATACTCTGTGCAGCATTGGTATAGCCTGCTCGGGTTCTCTTAAGACTGTGAAATTCTTACTGCTGCTCTTCTTCTACAAAAACACCTCTAGTTCACATACATCAAGTAACCCTCATTGTTGTTATTCACACTTGTATTTGACATTGTTTATCTGCAAAATAAACAAAATAAACATCAATATAATTGGAAATATCAATATAAATGATATCAATTTATTTGAGTAATGGGGCCTTTAAAGTTGGACAACAATAGTATTCTTTTCATAGTATTCTTTAAAGTTAGACAACAATAAAGTTGGACAGTAATGGGGTCTTTAAATTAATTTTTTCAAATAAGAGATCATTGTCATCAAGTAAAGAAGCTTCCTGCCTATTCCATGCAATCCTCTCTGTAATGCACTTAAAATTAAGATGATTAAGAATAATGTAAGAGGGAAGAGATACAGATATGGAAGAAGTCTATCTGCCTCAGAAACACCTCTTTAATTTGACATTTTAAGCTGAATTATAGCCATTGAAGCTGCTTGATCCTTTCACTTCACAACATTGAGGTTTAAGCCATGGAATGGCTAGGATTTCTCAATGCATGTTTGGTGTGTTGAAGTTGATCTAAAGAACATTGATTTTTTCATTTTATTCATTCAACTCTCAACAAAAGAAAGTGCTGGAGAATCAGAATTGTTGCAGTTAGAGAAGGGTTAGAGAGCTGTGAAAGGTGCCTATGTTGCTGAAAATCTAGTGTTTTAGAATAGATTTTACATGGTTGAAGGTACAAGATGGAGTGAATATGCTTCATAGCATGAGCTAGACTCATTTTGATCCAAGATTCATTACTGATTTGAGTTTTAAAGAGAAAGACTTGGGAATGCTATTGTTGCAACTGAAGAGTTTTTAACCCAAGTTCTCAAGTTATGCATAGAAGTGAAATTTTATGGTTTTTGCACCATGATTCTATTTTCCTAATTCATATCGTATCTGACTATAGGATTCCTAATCTCTACAGTAGTCCTATAATTTCTTTAAGTTTAGTCCTACTATATTTCGTGTATCCTTAGTTGATGATAGAGTTCTACCTTGTATAGGAATCAGATTAGGAATCAAACCTTTGTAACTATAAATACCTCTCTACTGGTAGAGTTACGAATCAACAAAAATCAAATCAATATCCTTGTGTAAGTATATATACCTTTCTACTTGTAGATCAAAGGTTCTTCACCCCATCCCCTCCCCCCACCTTTTTACAGATATGCCCCCTTGTTTCAGTTGCTTAGGAACCATGTTATTCAGTGACAGTTCATAAGTTCATACTTGTGTGAACCTTTTGATAATTTATTTCACTACAAAAGAACAAGTGTGACCACAGTCATAGTAAGCTTTTTTCACTCTGTGGTTGAGGTTCTCACGGTTCTCCTCTCATCACATATTCTCACTTCACAAGTTTCTCATGACCTTCACCATGACCTAGAAGGATTCATCTTTACACTTTTTAGGTAAACAAAAATGATCCCTCACTATACAAGAGCCAGCCAATAAATATTGATACTGTGAACTAAATTCCTATTACATTCAGATGAGGTGAACCAAGCCTTTAGCCACCAAAACTATGTTAACAGTGTTGTGAAACCTTGCTAGAATGAATGAAACATAATATACAGTTTAGAAAAAATTATCCGGTCACTTGGAAGTAAGGTGAAAAAGAGAAGGAGAATCTACAGAGCAGGGAAATCTACAGTTATGGCTTCTTGTGTATGTTTAACACTAAACATCAAAATGATTAGAGTATTATGCAATACAAATGGACGTACAATAATCCAGAACACAAAAACCTTGATTGAACAGTTTAATGGAACTCTAGGTCAATAGTTCACTTACAATTTCTTGTTTTCCCTTTCTGCAAATGGATGATGATTAGTTGCTGCAAGTAATGGTCGCCGAAGAAGAAATCGCAGGACTTTATTCTCGACAAAGCTGGAAGAAATCGCCGGAGATGAAATCACCCACGGTGGTTCTGTTCTTCGCGCTCCAACGGGAAGAATCTGGTCTTGCCCTAGTAAATTTTCCCTAAAAATTACTAAGAGGGTAAAATCAATATTTTCTACTTTGGGTGATACTAAGACCGTAAAATCAGCATTTTATCTTGGCGGGGTAACCCTGGTTAACGTCAGGGGGAAGTTTGCCATTTTGACCAAGTTTGGTAAGTTTATGACATATTGGATACTTCCAAGGGGTGTCCGTGAAATTTTCCCTTATTATTATTATTAGGGGCAATTATTATTATTATTATTTAAAAACATGAGGTTAGAAGGAGATGTAAAAGTTTAAAAGCAGCGTAGTTTCAGAAAAGAAGTTTAAGATAGGGTAAATCTATTTTTAAATACCCAGATTGCCCTTCCTTTTCACCTAGTAACATGCTAATCTTTTAACCTACTATTCTTCTTCTATTTTTTACTATTTTTGTCATTAAAATAGTAAAAAATGAAAGCAACCACCCGCTTCTTCTCTCTCCTATTTTTTACTCCATTCATTTTTTTTTTTGTTTTTTCTTCAATCTTTCTATTTAATTATTTTTTTATTCAACATTTCATCGTCATCGTTCTTCTTCAAATAGATTATGGTTCTAAGTATCAATACGTACCGGTTTTGCTAGTCACTGATACCGTGCCGATATCGTATCGATAGCACGGTATGGACAAGGGGTAAAATGGTCTGAAAACTCATTTTTTTAAGGAGATTCAAGGGTAATTCTATCTGATACAACCGATCCAATTCGATGCTGTATCAGTTTTGCAGGTTATTGATACCCGTTCTGATATCGTACACCAAAACCATGGAACAAATTGATTGTCTTCAAAGCGCCCCACTTCTCTCTCTTTCTCTTTTTATTCAATATACCTTTCCGTGTGTTTTATTTTTTTTTATTAACCTACAACGCGATTCTCGAGCCTTCACTCTTCTTCTCCCTCTCCATATTCGCAGAAGTAGAAGGCAACCCTCCCTCTCCATTACAATTGATCTCTACACGACCATCTGCATGTCTCCTCAACTTCACAGCATGGGATAGAACGGCACAAAATCAATCATCAGATTCTCTGCCTCCTTGGTGATTTTAGTTGAGAATCCATGAAAGATTGATTGGTTTTAGAGAAGGGGACGCACTTATAATGGAGACGAAGGAGAAGAACTGTATACGATGAGGATCAAGTCGATCTATTCGAAGAAGAACGAGGAGGATGAAATGTTGAATAAAAAATTAATTAAATAAAAAAAATTTTAAAAAAACAAAAAAAATAAAACGAATGGAGTAAAAAATGGGAGAGAGAAGAAGCAGGTGGGTGCTTTCATTTTTTACTATATTAATGACAAAAATAGTAATAAATAGAAGAATAATGATAGGTTAAATAGATTAGCAGGTTGCTAGGTGAAAAGGAAGGATAATCTGGGTATTTAAAAATATGAGGGTAGAAGGAGATGTAAAAGTTTAAAAGTAGGATAGTTTCGAAAAAGAAGTTTAAGGTAGGATATTTTTAGTAAATATAGGCTAAGTGTGGGATAGTAATAGTAATTGCCCTTTATTATTATTACTTTTTTTTGGGTGGGTGGGGGGGGGGGTGGATCTTTATCCCCTCAATTTTCCTGCTCCTTAATTTCCTCAATTCCATCTAATAGAGGGTAAGGGTGTCAAAACCAAACCGAAACTGTTTATCGAAATCGAACCGAACCGTTTAAACCGAAATCGATAGACCGTTTAGTTAAATGGTCCGATTATGGTTTTAGAAATGACACCGTTTATTTAATTGGTTTGGTTCGGTTTAGATCGATTAATCCAACGATTTCAAACCGTATAATCCAATTAAAATCGATTATAACCAAACCGTCTAACTGTTTAAAAACCTAACAACTTTTTTTTTTTAATAAACAAAAAATCAAAACCTAACAAGTAATCACGTTTCTTCATTAATAATTTCCTTTCTCAAAAAAAAAAAAAAAAGAACTAATAACTTAGTAAGTAATAAGTAATAACTAGTATTAGTAAATAGAGTAGTAAATGTGTATAGAACCGTCCAACTGAAACCGTGTAAAACCGTATAGAACCATTTAACCGAAACCATTTAAAAACCGTTTACTCAACTGTTCAGGCTTTGATTATGAGACCGTTTAGTTAAACAGGCTGGTTACGGTTTCTACCCTCAAGCAGTCAAAATCGAATTAAACCAAATCGTTTAACCGAAATCGGACTGTTTAACACCCTTAATAGAGGGAAAAAATGACCGCCCTATCCCTTGCCCAAACACACTGCCCGTGGTGGGATCCACCTCTCTCGATTAGAGGGAATTGAGGAAATTGATGGGCAGACAAATTGAGGTGATATTTTTCCGGGGTGGGGGGAGAGGAGGGGAGAGGGGGGGGGGGGGCATGGGTGATAATTCATACATTGTAGAGTTTAATATCTAGGAACGATACTTCAACTACTTTTGGAATCATCCTTGGGTCCATATATTTACCAAAAAAATATAAAATCCTTGGATCCATATATAACCTTAGATCTCGTTCGCTTAGACATGGATACACATGTATGAATTGGGATTATTAATTAATGATCATGATTAATTAATTATTTTAATTTTGATTAAAACCCCAATTCATAATACACCAATTTGACATGGTTCATGCCCTATATTCAAGTGGGTTTGTCAAAGTCAATCATAATCTCAAAATAGTTGATTGATACCAACTTCATCGTCACAAATGAGGTAGCTAGTCATCTTCATCTAGGCTCTCATCACTCCATTCTCCTGTATCTACTTTCATGCAAATTTTTATTTTAGGCACAAGTCATGCAATTCATTCCAGATTTTTCCCGTGCAACAAAGGTGGGAAAAGGGAAAGGGTATCACATACCCTGTTACCCAAAAAAAATCACTTAACCATCACTAAAATTTTGAGTTCCACCTAACCTTCCTTGTGGTAGAATGGTAGATAATGTTGTTGGCATTGTAAATAGATATAATATGCATAATGGATTTTTCCCCCTTTACTGTATAAAGATACTCTTATATTAAACAATATTATTACGAGGGAGAAACTTGTCTATGGATAAAATAAGTTAATTGTTTTGATTAAATGGTGCTAATTATAAATTTGAACCCATAGGATAAGTTCGGGATCATTTTGGTTGCAGGTTCTTCTAGGTGTCATTATCCCTAGTGAAGTATTCTTTTTGGGGGAGCCAAGTGAAGTATAACACTTCATTATTTGTCACATGGTAATAAATGTGTTAGTTGTTCGATTCAAAGTTTTAGTAAAATTATTAAAATACCATCAAATGGAGATGAATATAAAATGCAAAATGACATCTTTTTGTAATTTTAACTATTTTACTCATTTTAAGCTGAAATTGTATTAATGAGATGCTTACCTAGTCCTCTATCACATAGACTAACTTATCTACTGTCATGTGGCAAATAGTGACCGGAAGAAAACCCTTTGTTGTTTTTTTGGGGGGATCGGAGGGGGGAGGAAGCGGGTGGGGGTGGGGAGTTAGGTTTGGTGCAAAAAGGTATAAAATGAGATTAATCTCTTTGGTGGGGTCGATTAACTCTACAGCACACCCCAATGTTCTAATCATATCAACTGAGTCTGATCTTGATTTCAGCCGCTTCCTGTAATCCTCTTTCTGAATCGCCCATTATTAATATTTAATCTTCAATTTTAGTCATTGTTTCCTTCTTTTAGTCAATAAAATTGCCTTTGTAGTAATATCCCTAAATTTATTGAATAAAAATTTCTAAAAATCACAGATTTTAGGAAAATCTTTGCTTCTTTTTCTTGATTTTAATTTCTAAGGTTTCGGCCAATATCAACCAATTCCAAACCGATTCGGAACAAATTCGGATCAAAATTGAAGAAGGCCAATCCATGTCCGATTCGGTATACTTGAACCTTGTTTGACAATGGCCTAATTGAAAAAGCCAAAAATGATTTGATGGCTTATTAGGCAATGGCCATTTTGTTTAGAAAGTTTGTGCGTTTACAGCTAAGGTTTCTTTCTTAAAATACAAGAGGTGTTAGATATAGTTTGACACCATACAAGAAAGAAGGCCAAATGACTGATTGCGTTTATGCCATTTTGCAATCATTAAGCAGATTTGGTATCTATCACTTGTATGGTGATAAGGTCCAAACAAAACCATCTTAATTACTTGAGAGATGGGAGCAAGAAACTTCATCGTTGACAATCCCACAAGCCAATAATACATCTTCACAATAATTGACATTTAAATTAAGAGAAGCAGCTTACGACAATATTCCATGTGTTTGTCTCTCTTAGAAGTGTTTTTTCATATGAGGAGGAGAGAGATAGACTCATGGGAGTGCTGGCATAGGTCACACTCCCGGATAGAGATCTTTTTCCCTTAAATTATTTAGGCAAATAAAAATTTCTGATTAGTCATCCTCAAATTTTCCATCAAATGATAATGAACAAGATAGAAATTTGGATGAATTCAAAAACATTACCAGTTGTATATAAATATGAAAATAACAATTCTTTAATATCACACTAAACTTGAATCCAAGGTTTCGGTATCAATCATTGGCGATTTTGATACCAATACATATCGACCCTATCATTCTGTATTAAGCCGATTCTAGTACAAAAAAAATCATTTTTTACCATATCAACTGATGCGTATTGGCCGATACAACCAACACGATATTAATACCTAAATCCATGCTTGAATCCCCTCCCAAAGGGATCTGATGTAGAGAAGATTTGTACCTAAAGCAATACGATATTAATACCTAAAGTGCAACATATTACAAGTGATCTTTTGATCTAATGTAGAAAAGATTTGTGAAGAATATTTTTGTCGGTTAGACCAACATAAGCCCATCCAAACATGTTGAAAGTACTAATTTTCCAGTGCAATTTCTGAAAGCCATTACTTTTGACTCGAGTGGAATTATAGGTATAATACATTTTTAGAAACATCAGCCAATGCTCTATAGGCTATCATTTATTGGACTGCAAGTTTCAAGGTCAAAGTCATACGCTTAAGGGGTTTATCGGGCCTTTGAAGTTTTGCACGCGATTTAGGAATTTTGTTTCCTATTTTATTTTTCTATTTTAGTAAGTTTCATGTTTCATTTAGGTTTCCTTTTCTTTTGTAATTCAACCTTCTTATATAAGGGTTGTTTTGGACCAAATAAAATCATCTTGAAGTTTTGAATCAAATCATTTTGTTTGCTTTTCTTCCTCGTTGGAATTAGGGTTTTCATTACCTTGAGGATTCGAGGGTCGTGAGCGTTAGAGTGAGATCTAGCTCCCATACTTCCTACTGCGTCAAGTGGCCGGTCCAACCGATGTCAAAATTCTTCAGAAATCTTCTCCACATCAAGATTTATCAAAAATTGAAAAACTTTGAGCATGTGTTAAATTGATCAACTTTGGCAGTTAACCAACCTTGAATCTAATATGAACCATGATAGCCTATCACATAGTTAGTTGGTTAAGGTATTGGAAAAATATAATAACGGCAAAAATATACTAAATGAAGTTTATGAATAGTTTGTGTTTCCCTGTTTTCTCTCGGTCACTACTGACCACTTGATTGTTGGGAAAAAGCAAAGTACTAGGCGACGAGGATTTCCCTCCGGCCTTGGTTCTCCAAGGACTTCAAATTCAAACAAACACAGTTGAGAAAGTTATTGACACAAAGGAATATTGGACAAAACCTTCTTTACTTCGTCAAGTAGAACGTAATACATAACAAATCTCACAGGAGGCTGTTTTGCAAAACAAGAGAAAAACTTAAATTAAGTTAACTTACTCCTACTCCTAGAAAGATAAAATTTGTAGAGTTTGATCGTTTGTTGGATCCCTATCACTTCGCCAGCCTCCCTTTTATGTTGGGACAAACAGTTACAACCTCCTGGAATCATGGGTATGCCAAACCCTCTCAACTGCCAATCGTCAAACCTAAGTAGACCAATCCAGTTAAGATCCACTTGGGCCGGATAGACCAAACCGAACCAGGACTTACCCAACCCGTAAAATGGGGAATAAACAGTATGACCAAGATATAAGAAAATACAATCATTTTCTTAGTCTCTTTGAAAGATATGCAATTACTTTTCATACAAAATTATACAAATAACACCCAAATTTACCATGACCAAAAGAAATTATGAATATGTATAGTATTATGATACACTTTGTTCTACCAAAAATAAAAAAATGATACACTTTGTGGTTTGGAAGGACACAAAAAAGGATACAATTATAAATCAAATGTGGCGGACAATGCATTTATAATCCAAGGGCAGGAGATGTACACGCTTGGTGTGGGTTGAAATCTCCCACACCAGGCCAATGAGGAAAATTATCACCTCCAGTTTGCGACGGCCCAGTTCCCCAGTTCCTCTAATAGGGGATGGTGGACTCCACCGGGCGGGTGTTTGGGCATGGGTAGAGAGGTCATTTCAGCCCCCCTTTGTTAGAGGAACTAGGGAACTGAGCCGGTCAGCAAACTGGAGGTGATAAAGATCCGCCAATGAGAGCACGAGAGAGGATGCTACACGATTCTTATACGAGGACTACATTTCAATTAAAAAAGATTGACAAGAGAAAGGAGAGTGTGAGAGGGCCCTACACATTTGGCAGCGTATACAATATTTTTCTATAATAAAAAAGGAAAAAGATGATTGTTAGGCTTAAAATCTTGTTTTAAATCTTGGACTTAGTTAAGTGAATTATTCTAGTTCGAGGTTGTATCAATTCCATAAATAAGGATACTTAGAATTTTCGCCTAATAATATGAACCTCTCCGGCCCCGGTTCTATTGGCTCTTAATTGGTCTATAGGTTTTGGAACCATTGAGAGAGCAATAACTTAATTGGTAAATCTATAATCATATCAATAACTTATCATTAGATCCAGAACCGGTCCAATAAATTATTTGGTGGGTCAGCTCCGGTTTTTTGTGGATCGGTTTCGATTCTGGTGCCCAATTGACACTCTTATCTTATAATGTATCCCCATAGTTTTAGTGCATGGTATTAGATCGGGTATCAATCACTTTCAAAACCAGTATTAGGGACGCTAATCAGTCAGTTTGGACCGATTTCAATGTGAGAATTAGTGAGCCCAACACATGATCCTAAGGGTGCAACAGTTTCGGTTTCAGATTCTTATGGGTTTCTCTTATTGATTTACTATCAGTTTGGTTTTCGATTTACCATGTAAATGTATCCATAAGTATGAAAACAAAAGATGTTTTTTCATGAATTTAGGGTTGTTATCGGGTTATGTCGGTTTCAATTTGATTTTTTAAGTGTCTTATCGGCTTTGGTACGATCTGGTTTGATTTTTGGTGTAACAAAACCCCGGCCCCAAACATGATACAATAAGCTTATATTGGTTTCGGTTAGTTTAGTTCGGTTTTGTCGGTCCGAGCTAAGTTTTGACATCCCTAACCGATACATCACCGATACGGATAGACACACCAAACAACGGGTACAACCTCAAAATGTAACATCGGCTGGATCTGGACCTATCACCACTGGCCCCATCATGATCCAGTTGATTACGTTCCACAACTTGCCCATAACTGCCACGTGTCCTCTTCAATTTAAAAAAAAAAATTCACTCCACCTCACCCAATTTCAGCCGCAAGTGTCACCAATTTAGAAGTCGCCAAAAGGCATCCAACACCCTTCGTCTCAACCGTTCGACACGTGAACCTTCGCCACGTGTATTCATCTCAATGACCAACAAGTTCTCTGTTAAATATATTTTAAGAGAAACGAGGTAGCGTGGAAATTGGAACCTTCAAGGATCCGTCACCGTCAGGAGAAAAATCCGTATCAAATGCAAGTCATGCTTTTCCACCACGTTTGACATGACACGGGTCAACCATATTAGCAGTTAAAACGTAAAAAATATAACTTTAAATCTTATCCGGTCTCTTTTTCTATAAATAGCAGAGCTCCTCCCAATAAGAACGACGCCCCAAAGCTTGACCTGCAACAAACAAAGAAAAAACACAAATAGAAGAAAAAGGAAACCCAAAGCCCCTCTCTTACGAATTCTTCTTCATCTTTCTCTTCTCTATCTTCGACTCCTGAAATTCTCCTCCTTCAATTAGCACCAAAGTATGGCATCGTTTAGTATAACCCATCAGATCGGCTCCCTCTCTGGGATGCCAATCCAATCGGAATCCGTCACATCCGGCAGCGACACCACGGGAGCCGTGTCAGCAGCGGCGGTCTGGAAGACTCAGCCATCGAACCTCCGGTGCATAATCAAGAAGCAAGGAGGGGATACTGACGCGATATCACAGCCGGTGAGTCCTTTGAGCCCGTGCAGATCTCCATCGCCGGTTTTGGGAGCGATGAGGCCGGAAATGTCGATGGCGTGCCAGGCGCTGGTGGCAGAGGCTAAGGCGGAGGCGTCGGCGTCGGTGAGTGAGTTTCAGTATAGAGAAGGGGGAGATGCGCAGGTGGTGAAGGGTAAGGGTAAGGGGGTGCCGGTTTACGTGATGATGCCGTTGGATAGTGTGACGATGAAGAACGGGATTAACAGGAAGAAGGCCATGAATGCGAGCATGCAAGCGCTAAAAAGCGCCGGGGTTGAAGGGGTGATGATGGACGTGTGGTGGGGATTGGTGGAGAGGGAATCACCTGGGTCTTACAACTGGGGTGGATACACCGAACTGCTCGAGATGGCTAAGAAGCACGGCCTCAAGGTTCAGGCTGTTATGTCCTTCCACCAGTGCGGTGGCAACGTTGGTGATTCTGTCACGTGCGTATCTTAGCTCCCACACTTCTTATCCTACGCCATTTTTGGTTTTTTTTTTTTATATTTTAATATTTTTTAGATTACTAGAATGCCCTTGTTCATTTTTGGAATTGCCTTTGGGGTGGTGTTGCAGGATACCGTTACCGAAGTGGGTGGTGGAGGAAATAAACAAAGATCAGGACCTGGCGTACACCGATCAGTGGGGGAAGAGGAATTACGAGTACGTCTCTCTTGGCTGCGACACCCTTCCGGTGCTTAAGGGCCGTTCGCCCGTCCGGTGCTACTCCGATTTCATGCGTTCTTTCAGGGATAACTTCAAACACCTCATCGGCGACACCATTGTCGTAAGTTTCCTACTTCTTTCTATCATGAAATGAAATGGGTTAAGTCGCTTTGTTTTTCATCTACTTTCTTGAAGGCTGTGAATCTCATGCGTGACTCTACTTTGTATGATTGCAGGAAATACAAGTTGGAATGGGCCCAGCTGGGGAGCTTCGATACCCATCTTACCCAGAGCTTAACGGGACATGGAAATTCCCCGGAATTGGAGCTTTCCAATGCTTCGACAAGGTATACGTTTGGTTAGACGAGTAATGCTTATGGGTTCGCTAATTTGTTTCAAATGATTAATTTTTGAAGGGGTTCTTACATGATTTGTTATATATGCAGTACATGGTCAGTAGCTTGAAAGCTGCGGCTGAAGCTGCCGGCAAACCAGAGTGGGGGTCCTCCGGTCCTACAGATGCAGGCCATTACAATAATTGGCCAGAGGACACCCAGTTCTTCCGTAAAGAAGGAGGAGGTTGGAACAGCACCTACGGAGAATTCTTCCTGTCTTGGTACTCTGAGATGCTTTTGAACCACGGAGAGCGGATACTGTCATCAGCCCAATCCATCTTCGAAGGTACTGGCGTCAAAATCTCTGTGAAGGTCGCAGGTATCCATTGGCACTACGGAACCAGGTCCCACGCACCGGAGCTCACTGCAGGGTACTACAACACCCGCTTCAGAGACGGCTACATACCCATTGCACGAATGCTCGCACGTCACGGCGCAGTCTTCAACTTCACCTGCATCGAGATGCGAGATCACGAGCAGCCCCAAGACGCTCAGTGTGCGCCGGAAAAGCTAGTTCGACAAGTTGCTCTGGCTACCAGAGAGGCCCAAGTGCCTCTCGCCGGGGAGAACGCATTGCCACGATACGACGATTACGCACACGAGCAGATACTGCACGCGTCGTCGCTGAACCTTGGAGGCGAGGATGGAAGCAGGAAGGGAGAAGAGCAAGAGATGTGTGCTTTCACGTACTTGAGAATGAATCCGCAGTTGTTCCAAGAGGATAATTGGAGGAGGTTCGTTGGGTTTGTGAAGAAGATGAGGGAAGGAAAGAGTGGAAACCAATGTTGGGAGCAAGTGGAGAGGGAAGCGGAGCATTTCGTCCATGTCACGCAGCCATTGGTGCAAGAGGCTGTGGTTGCTCTGAGTCATTAGTCCCCATGAACAACACTGGTCTTCTTAAGTTGTTTCTAAGAGAGATACTTATTTAATCTCTCGGAACTGCTCGCTCTTTTTGCCTTTTTGGGTTTTGACAAGTTGTGGTCCTATATTGTTTTGCATAGCTGGTTTTCTTAATTTAGTTTCTAAGAGATACGTCTCACCAGATGTAGGACCTCTTATGAGATACCAAGAACACTCAGCTCATACTTGGACACTTTGACTACTGGTGATAGTATTGTTGATGCAGTCATGGATCATTTCCATGTTGCCCATGGGAAACCTAAAACTTTAATGCATGAAAATAAACATCAAGACCTACTTGATTCAGTAAAGATCCACAAGCCAAACTAGAACTTCTTCTCCAAGAATAGAATCCAATCTAAGGATTTCTAAAACCCTACCAGCTTCACTACTCAAGAGAGAAAAAAGGAAATTTTCGGCCAAGCTATGCTGGTCGTCCCCCCCCTTGGTGTGTTTAAATAGATGGGGCTTTAAAGAGGGAAAAGGCTCCTATCCTGCAGTGGCGGGAGCTGGAGCGTCCAGCCCAGCAAAACCACAACAAAAATAGGGGTAGGGTGGTCATTTCACAGGTGGGTCCCACCTGGGCCCCACATGTGAGATGACTACCCCACCCCCTATTTTTGGGTGGTTTTGCTGGGTTGGATGCTCCAGCTCCCGCCACTGCAGGACAGGAGCCAAATCCTCTAAAGAGCCCCCTCCTGTTTATCTTGTCTCTCATGTTTGACTTAAACCCTATTGGGCTTCCTTGATGGGCTTATAATTAATGAAAAAGAAGAATCTAAAAAAAAAATAAATAATTATAATTTTTAATTTTTAATAGACCTTTAATTATTATTTGCATCAAGCCCATTTGAGATTAAATAAATTAATTATTAATTAGCAAATCCTAGAAATACCCTTGCATAACAATTATGCACCAACCCTCTACTAATCAACTCGTTATGGAATCTAGGGCATGTACACAAGTACTGCCAAACCCCATTCAATAGTATATCTCTATATCAGAGCGTCTGTGTATGTGATCGTAATTCGTAAAACACGATTAAACTCTTTAACCAAAAATATAAATATAATATAACATTTTATGTGAAAATATGTTTTGTAAAATCATTTACAAAATGGTACAGGATCCTGATTCTGATTCGATCATCCACAGACTAACTCTCCTTGATGTTCCTCATTCGAGCAGTGGAGACCATGTTAAGTGACTCTTTCACTTACATAATTTTTGTGCATTCTCAAAACACTGGCTTTAGTACTGTTCAACCATAGTCAATGGTGAACCAAAGAATACGTTCACATTATGCAGTGACAAGGCCCTCTTAGGTATTGAGTCTCGGTGACGCATGTCTATCCCAAACCTACATCTGGCAGTAATACATGAGTGAATCGATAAAATAAGATTCTTCACCAATACATACCCATGTATGTACTTGCATTTGTACCTTGACATCAACATATCTAGGCTTACCTAATGCGATGACCATATGGTAAGGGTGTCCAGCCCAAACCCTAGTCGTGACTACCAATTTAAAGTATAAATTAAGGACATACTGTCATGCCCCCATCCCGATGTAAGATATTTTACCACATAGGGGGTGACTGAGACAATACACATCATCCCAATACCTACCAGGATGACAGATACAGTGTCTCGAACCACAATCCACCTTGTCATCACATTATGATAACAGAAAGGAATGTGGACCAAAATGGAATATATCGTTCCAATTACAGAGTTAGCAGAAGCAAAAATTAAATTAAATTATGTGAAATTATAGAGCATCGGTTCTCTAATGATAACACATAGTACACTGTTCATAAATGTAACTATTCAATCTCTCCTTATAAATAAACATACAGTTTATACATGATTGTGGAATTAATGCAGAAATTAAATAATAAATAATTACTAATTGCCCCAAGGGCACCATTCTTGGGTGTACATCTACATCCAAGCTACAGCCTCCGGCTCCACTTAATTTGCATCTAACAGTGCTCATCAAGAGTAGTACCTCCTGCATATCAACTAAAAAGGGTTGCACAACGGGGTTAGCTACACTAGCTAGTGAGGGAGCAAAGGGGAATGCACACGCATACATACAAACAATATCAATATCAGAATGGTGCATGCTAATGTTAGATTCATTTTCCACTTAGCACACAATTCTATCGGTCAAATGTATGCTACTATGATAACTTGGGAGACACTAAGGGTCACTTATCCTATCGCCCCAGTGAAACCTCAATTATCACGAGGGGACCTACATCTGTAGAAGCCAGCAAACCACCCAGTGGCAGACCCTGATAGCCATCATTACCCCTGACTTGGCCTCTCCCGCCGCCACAGACATCAGGTGCTCAGGCTATCCAACACATAAACCCCTGTTGGCAAGGGTCATAGCATAAGGGAACAAGCATCCTAGCCATAGATATACTATATGCAGGTCCTATCGTCCTAAGAGGTATTCCGGGTGCATCAACATCCCATTCCATCCAGTACCCGGGTACCAGCACGGTAGAGCACATACAAATCAAGATGGCATATAACATTTTTCATAATTAAATAAATTAGGGTTCCGGTACTGGCATGTCCGGCACCGTAGCCCGATACAATGGTGAGAATATTATCACATTCAACAGAGTTCACATTTGAATAACAATGCAATGCGCACAATGCTTATAATTATATAAAGACATGCTTACGATTGCATATTATATATATATATTCAAACCCAACAAAGTCAACCAGAACCCACTCACCGAACACGAGTGTCACCCGGCATGATTGACATGAATCTCCCTGAACATCGGTTGTCATCCAGCGTGGTTTACATGAATCTCACCTGTGCACCAGCCTAGACATACAAAAGAAATCATTAAAGCATGTATAAAAGGGTCCCATGCTAGGCCCCCAAAGTAAAAATCAAGTTTCAACCCAAACAGCACGAGCGGACTCACGAACGATTGCAGCAGAGGTGAATCCGTCCCAGCTCTGTTCAGGCCAAAAGGTAAAAACAGAGCGAGAGGACCCATGGATGAAACTTCTCACTTGGATCCGGTCGTGCATCCGTTCAAGTTCTGAGACATACCCGAGAGCGAGCGGACCCACGGGCGGATATGCTTCCTTAGTCCGCCCCTGCATCCGGTCGATCCCTGAGACATGCCCGAGAGTGAACTACCCTCGGGCGGATGCAACAGACTTGAGTCCTTTCCTTCATCCGTCTAGGCCAATTCACAGGGATTACATTGGGCGGACTCGCGGGTGGTACCACGATTGGTGGATCCGATCGTACGTCCTTCGGCAGTCTCTTCTGAGATTTCAAAGGGCTTCTTCTCCAACTTGAAGCTTGGAGTACCCCAAGCTCTCAGGGTCATGGAGGGGGTGTCTAAGCCTCCCTAAGGTCAATAGAACCTAGGTTCACCTCATGGATCCAAGATCCTACAAGGGTTAGTCTTAATTGGGTCCAAGGGTTGGGTTTCAAGTCCAAGACCAAGCTTAACAGCCATGGCTGCAAATGCAACACTTAGGAACCATTTCTAGAGCTAGGTTAGCACCATTAGAGCTCCCAATTAGGGCCAAGCTTCACCTTGAGTCCCAAGTGGAACCCTAGGTTAGCCCTAGTTCAAGGGATCTACCAAAATCAAAAAGGAAAAGGAGAAGAACCAAGCTTGCGGTCTTACCTTGGTGAGATTCTCCTTCCAACCATCCTCTCCATCTCTTCTCCTTCACCTTCTTCTCCTCCCTTAGTCTGGTCAGCAAGAGAAGGAGATGTGGGGCAGCCAGCCATCTTGGCATAGCTCCCATCTTCTTCCCTTCCCCTCCTATTCCTCTCCTACTTTCACTTCTTCTTCTTCCTCCTCCTCCTCCTTCTTCTCTTGTCTCTTCTCCTCCACGGTTTGCTTGGGAGGGGGAGAGATAAGAGAATAAGGATTCTCTTATCCTTTTAAGGGTTAAATGGGCCTTAGGCCATGTTTGGTTTAGGTACCCCCAAAGCACTTAGTGGTCTTTAGGTCTAAATGGATTTTAGTTTAGGTCTTAGGGCATGTTTGGTCCAAGTCATAGACCAATAGGTCCATTTAGTTAGTTAGGGTCTGTTTGGGGTGCACCCTAAGTCCATAGGACTTAATTGTTCTTTGGAACTTGTTTGGTTTAGGTTTAGGGTACAAAATTCATTATTCATTTAAGTTATGCTTTGAGGGCCCACATTCATGGCCCACTTAGCCAATCGTTGGTAAGGGTAGGGGTCCATATGGTCCAAAGGTCCAATTAGGGTGTTCGGGGCACGGGGATGTGGGTCCTATAAGAAAAAATTACCAAAAGGACAGGTAATATCATAAGCGGACCCTCAAGCGGATTCAGTTCAAGTGAGTCCATGCGTAAATCCGGTGCTGCTGTCAAGGCCCAAACTTCAAGGAAAATTACAGGGCTTTGACCCTCACTTCCAGGACTTCGAGGGGGTACTTATAATAATATTTTAAGTTTGTGGTCATAGGTGTTGGCCAATGCCACCATGGTATTGCCCTTGGTAAAGGTCTAAATTATCCCGGGGTTTAAGGGTATATTTTGAGTGTGGGTGTAACACATACATTGCTCAAAAAATTAATATCGCATGTGATCATATTAAACCAAAATGTATAAAAGGTTCAATAAATAATAAACTAGGTTGAACAAGAATGAACCGGGTTTGATGGACATAAATATCTAACAATATCCCACTTGTACATCATAGTTAACTCCCCATATATGTTAAACCAATGCCCTCCATGTGTTTTTTCAAACACTCCAGGGGATAAATGCTTTGTTATGGCATCCGACACATTTTCAGTAGTGTCTACTTTGGAGATACTCACGTCGCCCTACTGGATAATCTCCCTGATAAGGTGATACTTCCGCTGCACGTGCTTGTTCCACTGATGAGACCTATGCTCCTTGGCTTATGCAATTGCCCCTCTATTGTCACATAACAGGGGAATAAGGCATTTGACAAGGTTATGGACCACCTCCAGATCTGATAGACATTTCCTCAACCAAACACCTTCCTTTTCTGCATCATAGGCTGTAAGGGATTCTACTTCGGTAGGGAATCGATTGTAGACTTCTGTTTTGCACTCCTCCATACAATGACATCACCTCCTATTAGATAAACCATCCAAGACGTGGATTTTTTGTCATCTTTGTCAGCTTGAAAATTTGAGTCAGTATACCCTAGAACCAACAACTGATCACATCTATAAACTAAGAAATAATCCTTAGTCCTCCTCAGGTAATTGAGGATGTTTTTCACATCAGTCCAATGCTCTCGTCCATGATTTGATTGGTAACAGCTTACAATACCTACTACATAACAAATATCTAGCAACATACATAACATAGCGTACATAAGACTCCCTACCGCAGAGGCATAGGGAATCCTCTTCCTCTCTTCAGTGCCCGTCTGAGTCTGAGGACATTGAGATTTGGAAAGACTAATTCCATGCCGAAAAGGAACACTTCCTTACTTGAAGTTCTCCATACTGAATCTAGCCAAAACTTTGTCTTTATAGGTTGCTTGTGACAAGCCCCCGTCTTTGGCATTCTGTTACGAGTTTAATCCTTAGGGTGTTGCTAGCTTCTCCTAGATCTTTCATTGAAAAAGTAGTTGATAACCAATGCTTAACTGATGAAAGAAATCCCACATCGTTTTCGATGAGTAACATGTCATCTACGTATAAAACAAGAAAACATACTGTACTCCTCCCATTGATCGCCATGTAAACACATGGCTCATGAGCGACTCTACTTTGTATGCTTGCAGGAGATCCAAGATGGAATGGGCCCAGCTAGGGAGCTTCGATACCTATCTTACCCAGAGCTTAACGAGACATAGAAATTCCTCGAAATTGGACCTTTCCAATGCTTCAACAAGGTATATGCTTGGTTAGACGAGTAATTCTTATGGGTTCACTAATTTGTTTCAAATGATTAATTTTTGTAAGGGTTCTTACATGATTTGTTATATATGCAGTACATGGTCAGTAGCTTGAAAGCTGCGGCTGAAGCTGCCGGCAAACCAGAGTGGGGGTCCTCCGATCCTACAGATGCAGGCCATTACAACAATTGGCCAGAGGACAGCCAGTTCTTCCATAAAAAAGGAGGAGGTTGGAACAACACCTACGGAGAATTCTTCCTGTCTTGGTACTCTGAGATGCTTTTGAACCACGGAGAGCGAATACTATCATCAGCCTAATCCATCTTCCAAGCTCCATTGGCACTATGGAACCAGGTCTCACGCACCAGAGCTCACTGCAGGGTACTACAACACCCGCTTGAGAGACGGCTACATACCCATTGCACGAATGCTCGCACGCCACTGCAAAGTCTTCAACTTCACCTGCATCGAGATGCGCAACCAAGAGCAGCCCCAGGACGCTCAGTGTGCGTCGGAAAAGCTAGTTCAACAAGTTGCTCTGGCTACCATGGACGCCCAAGTGCCTCTCACAGGGGAGAATACATTGCCACGATACGATGATTACGCACACGAGCAGATACTGCACTTGTCGTCGCTGAACCTGGGCGGCGAGGATGGAAGCTGGAAGGGAGAAGAGCAAGAGATGTGTGCTTTCACGTATTTGAGAATGAATCCACAGTTGTTCCAGGAGGATAATTGGAGTAGGTTTGTTGGGTTTGTGAAGAAGATGAGGGAAGGAAAGAGTGGGAACCAATGTTGGAAGCAAGTGGAGAGGGAAGCGAAGCATTTCGTCCATGTCACGGAGCAATTGGTGTAAGAGGTTGTGCTTGCACTGAGTCACTAGTCCCCATGAACAGCACTGGTATTCTTAAGTTGTTTCTAAGAGAGATACTTTTTTGATCTCTCTAAACTGCTCTCATTTTTCCTTTTTGGGTTTTGCTTTCTTCAAGTTGTGGTCGTATATTGTTGTGCATAGCTGGTTTTCTTAATTTAGTTTCTAAGAGATACGTCTCACCAAATGTAGGACGTCTTATGAGATACCACGAACACTCAGCTCATACTATGACACTTTTAAGATTTTCTAGCTGAATTCATGGTGGAAGAAGTATCTTGATTGACTAGTGGTGATAGTACTGTTGGTGCAGTCATGGGATCATCTCCATGGTTGTCCATGGAAAACCAATAAGAAGCCTATCATGGGGGATTAGTACAATTTTTGTTTTGTTAAAACCATCTCTTTGTTTGTCCAATAAAAATGAGGGTTTCATAAGAACAGAAGAAATCACCTCTTTTCCATCACATGGAAAGAGAAAACCATCCCATATCTGAATGTGAAATGGAAAGTGATCAATTCGGGTTTTCTTTCACATCCCATGGTTACCAAATAATTAAAACCTAAATGTATGAAAATAAACATCAAGATCTCCTTGATGCAGTAGAAGATTCACAAGCCAAACTAGAACTTCTTCTCCAAGAACAAGATCCAACCCAGTTATAACTAGGATGTCCAAAACCCTAACCAGCTTCACCACTCAAAAGAGCAAGAGAGAAGAGAAAGGAGAGAGAGACAATTTCCAGGGGGAGGAATTTTTGGCCGGGCTAATGTTGGTCAAGCCCCCTCCTATATTCCCAGTGAGAGTCTGACACTCTCTCTCCTATTTGACTTAAGCCCTATTGGGCTTCCTTGATGGGCTTCTAACTAATGAAAAAACAGAATCTAAAAGGGAAATAAAATAATTAAAAAAATTTAATCTTTAATGGGCCTTTCATTATTATTTGCATCAAGCCCATTTGAGATTAAAGAAATTAATTATTAATTAGCAAATCCCAGAAATACTCTTACATAATAATTATGCACCAACCCTCCACTAATCAACATCATCGTTATGGAATCTAGGGCATGTACACAAGTACTGTCAAACCCCATTCCATAGTACATGTCCATATTAGAGCGTCTGTGTACGTGATCGTAATCTGCAAAACATGATAAACACTTTAACCAAAAATATAAATATAATATATCATTTTATGTGAAAATATGCAAAACCATTTACAAAATGGTACAGGATCTTTATTCTGATCCGACCATCCACGGACTAACTCCCCTTAATGTTCCTCAATCGAGCAGTGAAGACCATGTTGAGTGACTCTTTCACTCACATAATAGTTGCGCATTCTCAAAACACCAGCTTTAGTACTCTTCAACCACAGTCATTGGAGAACTAAAGAATACATTCACATTATGCAGTAACAATGCCCTCTCAGGTACTAGGTCTCGATGACGTATGTCTATCCCAAACCTACATCTGGCAGTAATACACGAGGGAATCGACAAAATAAGATTCTTCGCCAATACACATCCATGTGTGTATTCACATTCGTACCCAGACATCAACATGTCTAGGCATACCCAATGTGACAACCATATGGTAAGGGTGCCCAGCCCAAACCCTAATCATGATTACCAATTTAAAGTATAACTAAGAACATACATTGCTCAAAAAGTTTGTATCGCATGTGATCATATTAAACTAAAACGTATAAAAGGTACAATAAACAATAAACCGGGTTGAAATAGAATGAACCGCGTTTGATGGACATACATATCTAACAATCTCCTACTTGTACATCAAAGCCAACTCCTCATACATGTTAAACTCATGCCTCCATGTGTTTTTCCAAACACTCCAAGGATAAATCCTTCGTTATGGCATCCGACACATTTTTAGTAGTGTCCACTTTGGAGATACTCACATCGCCCTACTGGATAATCTCCCTGATAAGGTGATGCTTTTGTTGAACGTACTTGTTCCTCTGATGAACCCTAGGCTCCTTAGCTTGTGCAATTGCCCCTCTGTTGTCACATAACAGGGGAATAGGGCATTTGACAAGGTTAGGGACCACCTCTAGATCGGTTAGAAATTTCCTTAGCCAAACACCTTCCTTTGTCGCATCACAAGCTGCAAGGTATTTCGCTTCGGTAATGGAATCACCTGTGGACTTCTATTTTACACTCCCCATACAATAGAACCTCCTCCCATTAGATAAACCATCCCAAACGTGGATTTTCTATCATCTTTGTCGGTTTGGAAATCTAAGTCAACATACCTTGGAACCGACAACTGATCATGTAAAGCCCGTGCCAAAAATCTGGGCCTAGTTGAAATCGAACCAAATTGAACCTATTTGTAACACCCACACCTTACCTAGGAATACCCTTAACCATTGGTGAGTGACCCAAAACTTGTGGTACAACCACTTTGGGGGAAGTCCTAGACCTATCTTGGCAACCTCTACATGTGTTAGGATGGGGACACAACAAAGGCTAAGGTCCAAGACCTTACAAGGCCTAAACTGGACTCACTGTGTAACACTCACCCCCTCCACTTAGACCTACCCTTTATTATTGGTATGACTCAAGCCATTGGTCCAACCATTAGGAGAGGTGCTTGACCTTTTTGGGCAGCCCATTTCATGTTTTTGGAAGTGCCACAACCTTGTTTGGAACTCACGACCTCATTGGGCTAAAGCTGGGTTCACTGGCAGCCCTTTGGACCCTTTTGAGTCCCTTGCAGATCCATTAACCGCCTAAATAAGTGGCAGATCCCCATCATCTGCCTACCCCTGAGCCCCTTGTTGCTGTATCTGCTGCCTGGGTGGCGGTAGATCAATCCATAAACCACCCATCTGTCTCCTCAACCCAGAAATCGATAAGATAACATTTTATTGTTGTGGGACCCACATGTCCCTAATGCAACCTAAACTAAGGCAAGCCTAAGGACCGTAGAACCCTTATAAACCCCATCATACATTGTGGGAGCATGGTGAGGGATATGCTTGATCAATATGGTGGAATAATGTAGTTTTAAAATGGGTTTTCCATTGACCAACCAAATGGGCCTTAGTTTAAGCTGTCTATTTAAGGAAATGAGCTTCTAAAACTCCTAATTGCTCAATCTTTTTCCAAATTCATGGAGAGCAGCTAAGGGAGGAGAAAAAAGGAGAGAAAGGAGGAGAAGAAGGGAGGATAACCTTGGGAACAAAGATGGACCATCCCCTCTTGACCTAGATCTCCAAGGTTTGCTAGATTTAACCTACTCTTTCAATTCTTCCATTAATTAGCTCTTGATTTAGGGTTTTTAATTGGAGATTTGATGAAGATTACTTTGATTACTCCCATAGTTGAACTTCTTAGTAATCTAATTGAATATTTAGGCTCTATTATACTTCTTCTAGCTATAGGTATGCCTCATCTATAAACCAATTGAGATTCTCTACCCATTTGGGGCTTCTAAGCTTTAAATCCTTCACTTGAACCCTTTCCCATCAATTAGTTTAGTTCTCAGGTGTACATAGACCAAATAGAAGGTGTAGGAAACATTATCAGAGCTTTTATGAAGCTTGGAATGGCCTACAACCAGGCTAAGCAGAAAATACAGCAAAGCTGGCCCATGGTTCTTTGATTTTGGAGGCAGATGGCCATCAGCCACCTCCCTATTTTGGTGCATTGTTAAACCTATGTAATGCTCGTTGTGCCCTAAATAATCTCCACACCTTGGGGACCAAACCCTTGATCAATATTGGGACTTCTTGGGGCATGATCTTGAGTTATTTGATTGGGAATGTTATTAATTAAATGATTCTTCTATAATTATTGTTTAGGGTTCGATTCAAATTCCGGTGAGGTCTAGCGGGCGCCATTGGGAGGTGAAGTGCAGGATTAAATCACTAAAGTTAAGGAGATTGTAAGTAGATTAGACATTGACTTCTTCGGGCATGATCTTGAGTTATTTGATTGGGATCGTCAAATTTCCTCATCATGCACACTTAGGTTACTTGATTAAATAGGCATAATATATCATTGTATGTCCTTGTTGTACTTTATTGCAAACTCTTGTTCGAGGCATATGGAAGGATTTCATTGGTTGTTTGCATATTGCTTGATGACATCATTGCTAGTAAGACATCATGCATGTGGATGGGATCCGGGAGCCAAAGGTAATGTCAGGCCCATGATTGCCAAGTGGATATTAGTTTTGCATATTGCAATAGGCTGCACACAGGCTTGTGGTGGATCGACCGCACCTTCGTTACCACATTCGTCGTACTTGTATGTGGTTATGTATACCTTAGGAGATGGGAAAATAGTGTGGCCAATGAGTGATTTCAGTACTATAGTCTCGACCTATGGGCATATGCATTCACATGCACCTTCTTGTATGTGTATATCTATGGTAGGGGAGACGGTAGGATGGTGTGGCAGATGAGTGATTCTGGTACCTTAACCTTGGCTCTTATACATATATATATGCATACAACTCATTTCATATTAGATGCATGATGGTTAGATTGAAACGACCCTATACTTCAATCCTTTCCAATAGAGATTTTTGTGTTGGATAACCCTACGTGGTAAGCTTGATGAGATTCTCCGAGGTACCACATCTGTTGTACGATGATGATTTCTTTCAGAAGTGGAAGGAGTTTGGGTTCTGATCGTATCTTCGGGACCGAACGCTAGTATGAGATTTAACTTGGGGGTTTGCGAACAATCTCTTGAGGAGTCTGGTACAGCAGGCTCCCACCGTGCAACTCGGATTTGACATCATTGGGTTCCGCCATTCTCGGACCAAGGATGTTGCCTAGGGTGTTACAATAGCATTATACCCATGACTTAGTATTGTTGCTAGGTGATTATTAAATAAAATGAATTCATGCATCATGTGCTATCATTCATAAATTGTTGCATATACTTGTGTGGTTTGATTCTCTTATTGGGCTTAGTGAAGCTCATACCAAGTGTACACCTTTTTTTTAGATGTTGATGTAGGTTATGCTATGGCGGACGGCATTGACAGTACTACTGATATGATGGATTATGGAGATGATTGGTGGGTTCCAGAGTCCGAGAGATAAGGAGCTGATTTAGGATGTGATGACCGTGCCTATGGGGCACTGTGATTGAGGATGTGATATTCAAGAACTTTTTCTATTTATTTTTAGTTTTGTAATGTTTGAGTGGGCTTGGCCCCAACCTTATTTTCAGCTCTACCTGGTGATGTAATAACTTGGATTTATTTACTACTATGTCGGTTTGAAAACTTTGGATGTTTAATGGATAACTCACACATTTTTATGTATGTATTATTATAATTTAGCTTCCATACTTTGATTTATTCCTATATATTCTATTTTTACAATTTCAATTATAGATGTGTTGGTTAGGGACTATGAGGGTTGATTACTACTTCTGTGATCTTGGGGTTGTTGGGGTGCATGTGTGCATCCTAGTCACACCACCCTGATCGTGGAAAGTAGGGTGTGACAACATGATACCAGTACAGAAGTTTTGGTTTAGCCTAAACTCACAGTCTAGTGGACCCATGACATAATCTGTGCTAGGATCGAATTAATAAAAAATTTAAGAGCACATTAACTATATAAAAGAACAATTAGGTAATTTTTTTACATAGCTTTGAAGTCATTATCTTAGTCATTTAGAGTTATTAACATCTTGACTTACACATGCAAGACAGTAAATGAAAGAGATTACATACGTAACTGGGAAAAAGGGGAGGTACACTGTGATATTAGAAACTGACCTAAGTACATAACATGAAGAAAATAAAACACTAGGAAATAGACCAGTGAGACCCTAAATCTATCATCTCTACTACAGTGGTGATGGTGGCGACGAGTGTGGGGACAGAAGCTCGAAGTGATCAACAATCCTCTATACCTTGTTCTCGAACTCCGCCATCTTTTTGTCCATACTAGCAAAGCCCTCAGCTATAACCTGATTCATACCACCAAAGTTTCTTCTCCATGACTCGAGTCACATGAACCCAACCAGCCAAATTGGGTAAGGTCATAGCACTGGAAGCCCCCGCTACATATGTAGTAGGAGTTGGGACATACTCGTGGTTGTGGTGACTCATTTGAGAGGGATCATCCTCATCAGCTAATTGGCCCAATACCTCTTGCTCCTCTTGTTCCTGCTGCTCTTGTTCTTTTTTATCTTCTTTCACATGGGCTCCATCCTCTTCTTCCTCTGCTACCCCTTGAGGTGTTACACCATCACTGACTTCCATTCCTGTCATCTTCATCCTCTTTAAGGAAGTGAAGTCAAAGGGCATATCCTTTGGACCCATAATCTCACTGTCGATGTTAACCCCAAAATAGAAGAACAGCTTGGTGAGTAGTTGGTGTAAGAAAGATTCCCATTGTTGGGTTTGACTACCCTATTTTTCATGATCCTCATGATGATGCTGATCAATTTGATGTGGCGGCCAGTGTATAAGTAATGAGTAACAAAACTCTGCAAGGTTTGAGACTTGATGGAGATGACCGGCAACGAGTACTACGTTGAGCTACACCAACCGGCATAGTACCCTAGAAGATACTTTGAGTTGTGAAGCTAGCAACCATCCCTTCTTTTCAGGACCCTTCAGGGCCATAATCACGACACTCCTCTTCGACACTAATGAAGTTATGAGTATCGAAGTATAAAAGCCAATCCTCTTGGTATTGTATCGAACGAAACCAAAAGCGATCAAATCGGGACATCACAGGTTCCCTTGGAGCATTTCGACCTCGGCGGGAGGGCATTGTGTGATGTCTACACATATGTAAACAATTGTATAAGTTTCTAATGAGTAGGGAACATGGTGCATGAGTTAAAATCAAACAAAAAGTGTGAGATAGTAATAATATACCCTAAACGCTTCAAGAATGCAAGTAGAACACCAAAACAAGAGTGTAAATGGTTAAAGCTTACCATGTACGTGATAGGATGCGGATTCGAGGTTGTAATCACGCCTAATAGGACCATTATCCATGGAATTTGAAGGCCAGATGTGAGTGGAGCAGTCTCTAGAGCTCAAAAATCAAGTATGAATGGCTTGAATGAGCCTTATAGCCATTTTTAAGTTTTTACCCGCAGGGGGCAGTCAACCGCCCTACACAGGCCAGTTGCCGCCCATTTGCCGCATGTTACTGAGAAGGTGCAGCTGTATCTGCCACCTAGGAAGTGGCAGATTGACATCAGCCACCCAGCTGCCGCTTTTCCCCTACTACTCCTTGTTGTATCTGCCGCCTAATATCCAATAGATGGCTCATCAGCCGCCCATCTTTCGCCTAGGCTTTTTAGGCTCGAATTGCTCCGTTTATGCCCCTCTATGCCTTAGTTTACATGCCCATGCATAAATAAAATTATTTCCCTCATGAAAATGCATAAAATTGGTATTTCTTTAAGGCATATCAATGCCATGCTTGTGCACTATTAATCCTTGGTTTGATTCCATTCCCAGGAGTTATCCATGGTCCAAACTAGGAACCAAGCGGATGGGAGCCCATCTCCCGCAAATCAAGTAGAATCGGGGGCACCGAACCCCAATCCCCCAGAAGTCCCACCCATATTAACTACCCAAGATGTGATAAGTATGATGGGGAATATGATGCAAGGTTTATAGGAGCAACAAACCCAATTCTTGGCTCAAATTTAAGCCCAACTCCTGGCTGCGCAACATGCTCTGCCCGTGCCACCCCCTCCTATACCAGTGAACCCTCCACCTGCACCTCTGGCACCCATTGACCCTATGTACCTACTGCACCACTTGTACTCGATACACCTCTGGATTAATTTATAGTACCATCTTGGACACAAGAGTCTAGGAAGAGGTTTATGAATTCATGAGAGTGTAGGGAACCTAACAAGACTTTTAAGGGACCCTATCTTGATCCAACTCCGATGCGGTCTAGGAGACGGAATGCTCAACCTACCCGACACACGATCCACAACTATAACAAGCAGGGGGCATATATCCAGTACTTGTCTATACCATAGGCTCGTGTACATACCATAACTATAGGCCATCGGTCCTATGCAGTAATAGCAAGGCAATAAGCATTAGGGGAGTGAGTTCATTATGCTCGTAGGAGATGAAGAGTTATCATCGGGCATAGTGTTAGGTACCTTATAACTATACCTATCACCGCATATGCATTGTTGATTTTAGATAGCACTCATTTTACTCACCCTTTGTCGTTAGTAAAACTCCCATAATCTCGTTGTCGGGAGAGACTCTTGAAGGACTTTTCTGTGGTCTCGTATTAGAGGAGGGATTTTTTCCTCTTTTCTCTGAACCTTAATAGTTTATCCGAGCTTTCTTTGAAAGCAATTTGGAGTTCTGAGCATTGGTCTTGAGTACTCTTAGGTGTGCCTATCCTTAGACCCCGTTCGACCCTAAGTGCCCCTCGGAGTGTTAGATGGAGATTTTGGTACCGACCCTGAGCATTCCTCGGTAGAGCAGATTCTTAGATCTTGCCTAACCCTGAGTATCCCTCTGAGTGTTAGATGGAGATTTTGGTATCGATTTTGGGCATTCCTCGAGAGAGCGGATTCTTAGATGTTGCTTGACCCTAAGTATCATTCGGGAGAGTCGATAGTGTTTGAGCATCGGCCCCACTCGTCTCTCAGGAGTGCCATCCTTGGAAACTCATTTGTAACCTAGCCAGAAGTATTGAAAGTGGTCCCGAGAACCCTTAGATGAGCCTATGGCCCCACGTGTCTCTCGGGAGTGCCAGTTTTAAAACTTATAGTAACCGTGCCAGAAGTGCCGAGAGTAGTCCCAAGTACCCTTGGGAGAGCCTACGGCCCCATGTGTCTCACGGGAAAGCTAGTCTTGGAACTTGTTTGTAACCCTACCAAAAATGTAAGGAGTGACTTGGTGTGTGGGCCTAGTTCATGGACCGTGTCGTGTAGAAAGTCCTAGTTTATATCTGAATTCCGGGGGTTGGTGGAAGGCTATTAGGTAGGTAGTTAAATCCCGATACGACTATGCACCCATAAATTATTGCATTGTTGGAAATAAGTAACAAATCTAGGGATTTATTTGAGTAAAGTTTTATTGGGTTGGTGTAGCCAAGTACAAACAGAATTAGGGTATAACTGAAACTGATGGATTTGACAAAACTCTGCTCAACAATAGGTATGAGTGGAGTAATGGGTCACCAAATGCCCCCTTCGTTATTGGGAGCGAACAGTAGGGATTCCATCAATACTCCAATTCATTCTAAAGTTGAACAGGGTAGTGGAAAAACTGGATATAGAGGTTATCATTAATGAGCTATGAAAGCAAAAAGTAATTTTAAACTTGAGGCGGTTCAGCCCAAGAATAGAAGCTTTACAGATTTAATGGCGTAAGGATCCGCAACTGTTTGAAGTATCTGAAACTCCAAATTTCGAGGATGAAATTCTCGTAAGGTGGGGGGAATGTAACACCCGTGCAAAAAATCCGGGCCTAGTTGGATTCGGGCCTAATAGAACCTATTTTTAACACCTACACCTTGAGTGACCCAAACCTTGTGATCCAACCACTTTGTGGGAATTCCTAGACCTATCTTGGTAGCCCCTAGATGTGTTAGGATGGGAACACAACATAGGTTGAGATCCAAGACCTTACAAGACCTAAACTGGACTCATTGTATAATACTCACCCCCCACTTGGACCTACCCTTAATTATTGATATGACTCAAGCCATTGGTCCAACCATTAGGAGAGGTCCTTGACCTTTTTGGGCAGCCCATTTCATATTTTTGGAAGTGCCACATTCTTGTTTGGAACTCAAACCCTCACTAGGCTGAAGTTGGGTTCATTGGCAGCCCTTGAGACCCTTTTGAGCCCCTTACAGATCCATCAACCACCTAAATAAGTGGCAGATCTACATCAGCTGCCCACCCCTGAGCCCATTGCTGTTGTATCTACCATCTGGGAGGTGGTAGATCAATCCATCAGCCGCCCATCTGCCTCCTCAGCCCAGAAATGCCTAAAATAGAATTTATTATTGTGGGACCCACATGGACCTAATACAACCTAAACTAAGGCAACCCTAAGGACTATGGGACCCTTATAAACCCCATCATACATTGTGGGACCATGGTGAGAGGTATGCTTGGTGAAAATGATGGAATAATGTAGTTTTAAAATGGGTTTTCAATAGATCAATCAAACGGGCTTTAATTTAAGCTGTTTGTTTAAGGAAATGAGCTTCTAAAACCCCTAATTGCTCAACCTTTTTCCAAATTCGTGGAGAGCAGCTAAGGGAGGAGAAAGAAGTAGATAAAGGAGGAGAAGAAGGGAGGAGAAGCTTGGGAACTAAGCTAGACCATCCCCTCTTGACCTAGATCTCCAAGGTTTGCTAGAGTCACCCTACTCTTTCAATTCTTCCATTGATTAGATCTCGATTTAGGGTTTTTAATTGGGGATTTGATGAAGATTACTTTGATTACTTTCGTAGTTGATCTTTTTAGTAATCTAATTGAAGATTTAGGCTCTACTCTACTTCTTCTAGCTATAGGTATGCCTCATCTATAAACCAATTGAGATTCTCTACCCATCTTGGTCTTCTAAGTCTTAAATGCTTCACCTGAACTCTTTCCCATTAGTTGGTTTAGTTCTCAGGTGTAACTAGACCCAATAGAAGGTGTAGGGATCATTATTAGAGCTTCCATGAAGCTTGGAATGGCCTGTAACCAAGCTAAGTTGAAAATATAGCAAAGCTGGCCCATAGTGTTCTGATTTTGAAGGCAGATGGCCATCAGCCGCCTTCCATCTATCGCTTCCCTATTTTGGTGCATTGCTACACCTATGTAATTCCCATTGTGCCCTAAATAATCTCCACACCTTGAGGACCAAACCCTTGATCAATATTGAGACTCCTTGGGGCATGATCTTGAGTTATTTGTTTGGGAGGTTGTTAATTAAATGATTCTTCTATAATTATTATTTAGGGTTTGATTTAACTTCCGGTGATGCCTAGCGGGTGCCATTGGGAGGTGAAGTGCAGGATTAAATTACCAAAGTTAAGGAGATTGTAAGTGGATTAGACATTGACTTAATTTATGGAATGTTTATGCTATTTTAGTTATGTTTGATACATGCTTGCATAGTGTTCATCAAATCTCCTCATCATGCACACTTAAGTTATTTGATTGAATATGCATAATGTTTCATTGCATATTATTGTTGTACTTTATTTCAAATTCTTGTTCGAGGCATATGGAAGGATTTCATTGGTTGTTTGCATATTGGTTAATGGTATCATTGCTAGTAAGGAATCATGCATGTGGATGGGATCCAGGAGCTGAGGGTAATGTCGAGACCATGATTTTCATGTGGATATTAGTTTTGCATATTGCATTAGGCTGGACACGAGCTTGTGGTGGACTGACCATACCTTCGGTACCCCATTCGCGGTACTTGTATGTTGTTGTGTATGCCATAGGAGATGGGAGGATAGTGTGGCCGATAAGTGATTCCAGTACTATGATCTCGGCCTATAGGCATAGGCATTCGCATGTACCTTCTTGTATAAGTATATCTATGGTAGGGGAGGCAAGTGGATGGTGTGGCCAATGAGTGATTCTGGTACCATGATCTCGTCCCTTATGCATATATGTATGCATATAACTCGTTTCATATTAGATGCATGATGGTTAGACTGAAACGACCCAGTGCTACAACCCTTTCCAACAGGGGTTTATGTGTTGGACAGCCCTACGTGGTAAGGTTGATGAGATTTGTCGAGGTACCACATCCGTTGTACGATGATGATTTCTTCCAAAAGCGGACCGAGTTCAGGTTTCAATCGTATCTTCGGGACCAAAAGTTAGTATGGGGTTTAACTTGGGGTTTGAGGACAATCTCTTGAGGAGTTCAGTACTGCAAGCGCCCACCCGCATCTCGGGTTTGACATCATTGGGTTCCACCGTTCTCGGACCAAGGATGTTGCCTAGGGTGTTACAGTAACATTATACCCAGGACTTAGTATTGTTGCTAGGTGATTATTAAATAAAATGAATTCATGCATCATGTGATGGGTGTTCCTATGGGGCACTATGATCGAGGATGTGATCCTCAAGAACTTTTTCTAGTTGGTTTTTCAATTTTGTAATATTCGAGTGGGCTTGGCCCCAACCTTATTTTCATCTCTACCTCTTTTTTTTTTTTGTGAATATTCTCAGCTCTACCTTGTGATGTAATAACTTGGATTTATTTACTACTATGTCTATTTGAAAACTTTGGATGTTTAATGGATAACTCACACATAGTTATGTATATATTATCAAAATTTAGCTTCCGCACTCTTATTTATTCCTATATATTCTATTTTCGCTATCTCAATTATAGATGTGTTGGGTTAGGGACTGTGAGGGCTGACTACTACTTCTGTGATCTTGGGGTTGTTGGGGTGCATGTGTGCATCCTTGTCACACCTCCCTGGTCTTGGGGTTATTGGGGTGCATGTGTGCATCCTAGTCGATCCTTAGTCCTCCTCAGGTACTTTAGGATATTTTTCACAGCAGTCCAATGATCTCGTCTGGGATTTGATTGGTAACGGCTCACAATACCTACTACATAACAAACATCTGGCCTCGTACACAACATAGCGTACATAAGACTCCCAACCGTAGAGGCATCGAGAATCCTCCTCATCTCTTCAATGTCCACCTGAGTCTAAGGACATTGAGATTTGGAAAGATTGGCTTCTTGCCAAAAAGATACACTTCCACTCTTGGAGTTCTCCATACTGAATCTAGCCAGAACTTTGTCTATATATATTCCATGTGACAAGCCCAACATTCGTCTTTGCGATCTCTTACAAATTTAATCCCTAAGATGTAGTTGTCTTCTCCATGATATTTCATTGAAAAAGTAGTGGATAACCACTGCTCAACCGATGAAACAAACCCCACATCGTTTCTTATGAGTAGCATGTCATCTATGTATAAAACAAGAAAACATAATTGTGAGGACAATGACATGGCATGGTTTCGCCACGTGCCCTCCACCTCATCCCTCTTTGGGAGAGATGAGAGAGGTGAATTAAATGTAGGGAGTTACCACCAAGAGGAGGGTCTAGGACCCAGAAATTGTATTGAAAAGACTCCCCTTTTGGAGACAATTGGTTCGTTGGTCTAGGTACGGGTGAAGTTACGGTCTGGGGAAGGTATTAGGCACCCTAGTCTACCCAGACTTGCCGGTCTTTCTATTGCTAGGCATAGGTAATGGTATAATATGGTTTGGGAGAATGTAAAGTACAAGAAGACTATAAGAAAGTAAAATACAAAGGGAGGTAGAGAAACATATACCCAGAGGTTTGGCTGCAAGACAAGGGTTAGTATATGGGAAATAAGAAAAGGACTCAAAGGTCTATGGCACCTAAGCATGATAAAGGGATGAACATATAGAACCGAAGATAGCAATTTGATGCATGTGCGTGGTGAAGCGCATTAATTACAAGTAGAGCATGAAAACATCTGCATGATATGTGAAAAGATTAATATAAATATTTACATGGGGGAGTCTTAAAATACAAGGGATGGGGGTCATGTAGATATGCATGCATGCAATATACAACGTAAAAGTGATACAAAAACACAAGAGTACGTGTGATCACCATCTAGGAAGATGGGATCACCCTCCTCCGGATATGCAAAACGAAATGTAAAGCAAAAACCACATAAATTAAAGAAAATTTAAGAATGAAATAAAACCTACCTAGTGGAAGGAGATCAAAATGGAGGTGTGGAGGTTTCCCTTTCGTAACTTAGGAGATTTATACGTTGAGCAAGTATTGCCGCTTATAAGGCTTCTCTTGTCTATTGTACTTGAACGCTTTGTTGGCTAAGCACCAAAATCAGTGGATTGATGCTTCTAGGCTTTGGTGTTACGATTTTAGTAGAGGATTATGATGCTTAAGTGGTGGGGGAGCCAATAGACTAAGGCCAAGTGAGGGGCCAAAGCTAAGGACTCAAATTTCTTAAATAGGGAGTTAAGTATGGATTGGGGGCTTCAAGTAGGGTGCATACAATGGCCAAGTAACCAATTAACCATCCTAACCATGAGAGGGGGTATATTTATAGATGTAGAGGGATGTGTGCACTCCCAAATTTGTGTAGGGATGTTAGGGTTAATCCAGATCGTCCAAAGGAAGGGTCTTTGCATCGACGATAGGTGTAAAGTCAAAGTAAGGACCAATAGATGGGTGGCAAGTGTTTTGTTGTCTTAGGAAGTGTTTCTTAGGGCCTAAGGGAGATAAGATTGGGATCCAAGGTGCCAAAAATAGGCTTGGTCGTGAAAGAAATCGTAATCGGAGCTAAACATGGCAAGTTTGGGCTTCTGGAATTTATAAAGATTCGACAGTAAAATTGCCCGAGTCGACATTGAAGTACAGTATGTTCGACATCGAGTAGCTGTCGATGAACAACACTAAACATCAAGGGTTGGTGTTTGAATGTCCAATGTCATTGTCTGAGTGTCGAAGTAGGTTAGACAGTAGGGATGTTTTGTTCGACAATGAGGGGGTAAGGCTCGGTGTGGATGGAGGGTAGGTTCAATGTCGAATCGGGGTCTTTGAGTGTCGATCTGAGTTCCAGTGTCAAGAAGGAAAAAATGAGCTGTGTGGGCCAGGGTCTACGCTGGGCTAGGTAGGTTTTAAGGGGTCTAGGTCTGGGCTAGCCTTTCCAGGGGTTCTTAGAGGGCTTGGAGGCTCTGGTCTGGGCTTTGGTCAAGGGGAATGGACGATCAGTAAATGAATTCGGGTAGTGCACACTAATGCTACATCCATAGATACACCGACTCTAGGCCTTAGAGGGTACTCATCATCGTTACGGGAAACCTCTGGGGGGGAAGGACAAAATGAGGTGTCTACAAAATGCCTCTCTTTAACTGAGATTGTGCAACAGTTGTAGGTAAAAGAAGTGATTTTGCAAACACTTTGCCTCGTCGGATTGAGCGAAAACTCACCAGTGCCTTAGTCAGGGATACTAGAGTGTGGGGATAGAGGCGTACTTACGCAGGTGGCTCCATCGATTGAATTGTAGTAAAGCTCAGGCGGCCAATAGTTTGGGCTGCGCTGGCTAGGGTGACGAGACCGGCCGATAGTGCGAGCACTTCCATCAGGGTTGTAAACAATATCTGCCATGGTATGGGCATACTGGGAAATATTGCCATTGATAAGGCAAAGGTGCATGTGAAGATCGCCAATAGTTCTGGCGCTCTGGGGAGTAAATTCATCGTTGATAGGGCGAGATGTAGTTATAAAGGATCATTGATAGTACGGGCACTCCTGGGGATAAATTCGTTGTTGATAGGGAATGATGCAGGGGTAGTTTTTTAATTGCTGCAGGTGGCTCTATAGCTTTGGCCATGGCGAGGGCCAATTGGGAATTTCTCTGGTACAAGGGCGTGCGAGATACACTGATTGAGATCCCAAGTTGGTAATCACCAATTATGTAGGCATGATTATAGACGGGGAATCTTGCTTGATTGCAAGTGCGGGCCATGTGTAAGGTATGCATTGGCATGCAAGGGGTGCCAAGTCACCATGGGGGTGGACCCACTTGCTCAAAATTTGAAATTTGGCGGCAAAGTGTGCAATTCAACATTGAAAATGTCTTCTTTGACAGTAAGAGCCCGCTTCGACATCAAAGTGCTTTACTCGACATTGGTTCGATGTCGAGGGAACCCTGTTCGATGTCAATTCTGGGTGAAAAAGTTGTTTATGAATATGAAGAGTCACTTTCCATCTTCATTTCTAACTCTTGCCATTTCAGATTCTTAGGGCTTACTTGCGGATTTTGGAGTATTTGAGGCCGTGTGACCTCGTTTGTGGGTGGAATCCTTTAATCTTGGGCTTGAAACGATCCTCTCCTCCTATTCATTTTCATCCGTGTGGATTTGTGAGGAAAGGTCCAATTTGTGAGTTTTTTTCTTGTTTTGCTGATTTTCCTTGTTCTCTTCTTGATCATGCCTGGCCAAGATAGAGGTAAGAGGCCCATGGTTCTGGATGGTACACCTCCTCCCAAGAGGCTGCGGAGTTCGAGCATTGTGATATGGGAAGGAGATGATCTCACTCGCCGTCCGAAGGTCGATCTAGATGAGGATGTGCTAAGCGATTGTGAGGAGTCCTTAAGGGCTCTATGGTAGAAGGGCTGCCTCCTCAGAAATATGCCCTCTCACATCTGCGGCAATGCCTGGAAGCCAAACAAGGTAAGTATTTATTTTTACTTGAATTTTGGTATTCTTATTTGCATTGTGGATTTTGATTGATGTAGTGCTTGTCATTTGTATGGTTCTCATGCCCATTTGCTTGTTGTCTGTGTTTCCTGGGGATATGAATCCATGTGTCATACTTATTATATTGTTTACACGTGCTCCTATTCTTTTGTATATGATGAGCCTATTAGGAATGGACAACATTCACTTTGCTTGTTCGAATAGGGTTTTTTGTATAAGGCCTTTGGGATCCATGGGGGAAAGGCAACCTTAGCTTAGGCTGATTCATGGGATTGCCCGATTTAAAACCTGTGCTTACATGATCTCTGGCTTGTATTGATTCTGTTTTGAATGAATGTCACTTGACTTGCTCGTCAATCCTGTGCTAATGTGTTTTGTTGTTATGATGATTTTTGCCTTATGTCTGTTCCATGGTAGTCCCTGATCAGATTCCACTAAGGATTAGTAGCACTCCCAGTTGACCTATGGGGACTTGTTTATCCCTAGCTCAGGTTCGCATATGGGGCAACCCATTTTGGAACCAGTGCTACATAGTTCTTGGCTTGTGTTGGTTCTGCCCTGAATTGCACTTGGCTTACTTGCCAGGCCTTTTCAATCTTTGAACTCTCATTGCCTGTTGTGCTTCCCGATTGTATTTTCATCGATAGCCAGAATCTACTTGAGGTATTTTGATTTTTTTTTAGGTTATTGTATGGATTTCCACTGTGTGGGATGAACCCATATTAGAACCTTTGCTTGTAATTTGTGCCTGACTCATTGGGGATTCTTGAGTTGATTTTTGAATTTCATCTTGTTTTGTTGTGTGGGACCCGGTGACTTACCATAAGTATGGATATCGGTTGACAGTCCTAAGCTGGTATAGCTAGCCATGTGGCGCAGTTCGCCAGCGGATAACAAATGCAGGTTTTGAGGATCTAGCTCTTCTTCAGACTAGGTCCTTTGACACATCCTTGGCTGAGGCCTTGGAGGAGAGGTGGTGGCCTACCACCCACATGTTTAATTTGCCCATGGGTGAGATGGAGATCACGCCTCTTTGCTATTTCTTATACACGGGCCTCTCTTTTGGTGGTGAGGCGGTTACCGGGCGTCCTGGTGCCTGGGAGTATAATGATGAGGAGTTGAAAAAGCTACTCGGGTATCTTCCCCCATATTCAAACGTGGTAGTGTTGTGGTTCCACCGCGAGTGGGAGAAGAAGATGGTTACTGATTCTTCCGATCGTGATAAGCTAGATCAGCAAGAGAGGTGTTTCATCCTCTATCTTTTGGGGAATACCTTGTTTAGCACCAACGGTATGAGGATCCACATCTCCATGGTGTGGTACATCAGGGATTTGTTGAAGGTGAAATCCTTCGACTGGGCTGGAGCGCGCTATGCCCATATGCTGAGGACGCTGGATTCCTTGGCCTTACAGCGTACCCAGCACATTGATGGTGCTTGGTTCATACCAAAGGTAATCCATTGTCTTTTTTTCTCTATTTTTTTATGCTTGTTTTGATGTATTGCTTATATTGATGCCTTTTATTTTAACTGTAGTGTTGGTGTTATGACCACCTGGGAGTACATGCTCCTAGGTTGAGATCTCGGGACAACACTTATTTTCTAATGGCGGGGATGTGGTTGGCTGACAACACCTGTCCTAAGGAAAGGAAGGTCCCGATGTCAGTGGTGAGGGAGATGTTGGACTGGCTCTCCCCACAAGAGGTAAGGATTTGTTCTCTTGTGCCTAGTTTGCTATCTTGCATTAGGCTTGATATTGATCATGCCTTGAATGTGCTTGTGTTGACAGGTTGTATGGTATCCATTCGAATCTCTCAAGTTGGGCATGCAGACTCGACTAGGGGCATCTAGGAAACTTGTGTCAAGGCGCATGGTCTTCGTCGGGCCTTCTGGGTACGCCTGGTATCTGGGGGACAAGGCCTATAGGTAGTGGCCAGGTATCGAGAGGCCTTGTATTCCCATGAGGCCTCCTCGCTTCATGCTTGAGCCAGAGAGACTTTCCAAGAAGGAGATGAACCAATTTATAAAAGGCGTTGATGCACGGTCCTTTGTTGAGCCAAATTTGTGGGGACGCTACCACGGGTATAGGGCGAAGGAGCTGATGTTCGTCAGGCTCACTCCTTCAGGTCCGCAGGTAAGTCTCAAATTCATTTGCTTCCTATTTTCTCAGCTTGTTTTTTGGTTGCTAACTTATCCTTTGTGTGCTTAGGCCTCGACGGGTGTCAAGCCTTATGAGGCTGGGGAGACTACTGGTGGTGTTGCTGCTAATGTCGGTACCTCGACTCTGGGAGCTATTTCATTCGAGTCCACTCCTAGGATGGCATCTTCACTGTTGGTGATACTGGGGCTAGATTATCTTCGAAACCTTCGTGTTCGCATAAGGTGCTAGATGCTTTCTTCCTGGTGCTAGGGTGGTCGTTCATCTGTCAGGGCAGGGAGGTGCCTGTCCCTCGACCTTCTTCAGCCATGGCCGGCTTCTCATGCGGCTTCGACTTTGTAAGTGTTTTGATCTTGATTTGTATTTGCATTTCCCTTCTTTTGTAATGGCTGACCATCGGTCTTGGTGCAGGTTCCCGGCTATAGGTACAACGACCTACCGGGGATGATCGTCGGATTGAAGGAACTCGCCGCCACTCAAAACGAGCAGATTTTCCAGCTGGTAAGTTGTTTGTTGCTTTATATTGTTGCCACCTAAATGGTTAGTGTGTAACAAAAATATATGATGATGCTAATGCTTGCCATGTAGTGCAGGAGGGCGACATCCTGGGGTACGAGGTGACTGCCAACCGGCTTTAGAAGGAAAGGGATGAGGGGCTTTAGCCGCTATCCAGCTTGCCTCGGCTGCAGAGGTTTCGGTGCCAGAGTCCCCGACAATCCGGATCAATGATCCCATCAATGGCCAAGGTGGCAGGGTTAATGAAGAATGGGAGGAGAGTGAGGAGGAGAGTGACGAGGATGACGAGGATGGTGATGGAGAGGGGTCCAGAGAGAACGAGGATGATGGAGAGCAGTAGCATGTTTTTTGTTTTGTTTTATTGTTTTGTGAATGTATGAATGGTGAAACAGCTTCAAGCCTTTTGAGCCCTATAAATAAACTTTGGATGATTTTAGTTAATGATTTTTAATCCAAAATTAGGATTTTTAATCAATTGGATGGTTGGGTAGGTCAAAAGGAGATGTGTGGATGTGCATGTGATCTGGGGTGGACCATCGTGACCCTAGGGTGTAGGATATTATTTTGGGAAGGCAGGTACCCACTGATGCAGTGCGGACTGTCCAACACTGTGTAAAGTCAACTTAGGCTACAAAGTTACAGTAATAGTGAACCATCTGGGATCGACATTGAAGTGAAATCTTCGACGGTGTATCGATGTCGATGAGACCATAGTTCGCTATCGACTCGGGGTGTTTCAATTTCGACTCCGTGCTTCCAATTTTGATTTGTTTCCTTTTTGGAAAGCCTAGTTGCGAGATTTTTTTATTCCCCTTCCCTTCTTGATCGGGCCGTATATATGTATAAAAATGTTATTTAATTTATGTTTTTAATTGGATATTCATAGTTAAATTGAATTCACATGATTGCAGGACTCTAATCGGTGAGCTGGAATTTTGAAGATAATTGGATATTATTATGAGGGCATAAAAGATATGCATCGAGCTGTAAGGAAGAAGATTGCTTGAAGGGTAAAATGGGAATTTCAAGAGGGATTTGATAATCACATTAGAGTTTTTAAGAGGATTAAGAGGGGGAGCATGTGCTACCCACGATTCTCTCTCTCCCAACTCTTCTCTAACTCCCTCTCTTATCTCCCTCTTTCCTAAAACCTCTCCTAAAATCCCAACTCCCATCTCTCTCATAATCCCTCTTTCCTTAAACCTCTGTTTTTTCCTTAACTTTTCTCTCCTCTCACATAATGCCAACGGTTTTCCCAACTCTATCAAAATCTTATTCTAAAATCACATCTTGGCTAGAATTTCCCACGGTTCTCTCACTCTCTCACCCACATTCCAATTCACTTTTTTTTTTGGTTTGTGTTTTTCAAACCCTTCCACGGTTCCCAACCCCATTTTCTCCCATAATTTTTCTATCCCAAAAACCTTTCCCACAAGTCCCTTTCACACATGGCCCTTTCAATCTCTCCAACACCTTTCTCTCCACTGTGTTTCTCTCTCCCAATCCCTTTTAACCCCAAATTCTCTCTACTTTCTCTCTCAAGTCTCTATCTCCCATCTCTCCTCTAATTTCTCTCTCTTCCCTCAAATCTCTTTTGGTTTCCCCTCCTTTGCATATTATATATATTTTTGGAACCAGTCGAGAGCAGGGGACAATCCATCTTGGCAGCCTCACCATAGCAGCTCATTACCGCAACGAGGAAACCAGCAGCCTTATCACCGAACCAGCACCATCACCAATTCAACTGCCACACCCTTCATTCACCATGTTGCTTTGTTGCGATCGCACTACGTCATGTCAATTAGTCCCATGAGTGGCTAAGTATCTTCTGTCTTTAGGCGTAGATGAGCCTTTGACAATTGTTATTTAATTTCTAGTTTAAACATACTTGATTGTTTGATGTTGAGACTCCATCCCTTTGTGGATGATTTTAATTGAATTATGTAGTTTAGAGAATGTGCTTCTGTGATTCATATTTTATATTCAAACAATAGTTTTTATCAAAATTTTGGTTACACCGATGATAGCCTATAACTGACCGAACTAAGTGTGCTAAGCGTATGCGAAAGACGATAGTGATCGGCAATGTAGGCTATAACTAGGATGAACTAAAATTATCATTGTGTGGTTACATTAGGCTTGTAGCTATAATGAACCGAAGTATGTGCCCGATTTAAATAATCATGTCAATGGGGATTTGAAACCTAAAGGCTGTTTTTCTCATCAATTCTCACTTTTGTTAATTAGTCGTTAATTTAGTTTTAAATTTTGCAAATTACTTTTCAAAACCACTTTCACATCATCTTAGTAGATTTAGCCTTCCAGTTCCCCATGGATTCGATCCCTTCTACCGTTATTCTAGCAGTAATACAAGGTTTAAGTTTGATACGATAACGACTCGATCACTTCTTGAGCCCTTGCTCATCCTTAGGGCTATATTAAGGGGTTTAGGGAGTATAGAGACTCTTATTATTTTCTTCCCTTGCTCTCTTGGGGATTTTCTCTTCTTCTTCCCTTCCTATTTTGCTGTTTCTTTGAGCAATGGATAAGGCATTAAGTTCATGGATGGATTCCATGTTGAAGGACGAATGTGAAGCTTTAGGAAGAGTGCATCTCCAAACCTTAATGGGTATGAAGAACGTGGTGCTAGCTTGGGACTTTCTTCGAGGTGTTAATCGCTATTGGGATCCAGAGGTACACGTATTCTATTTCAACACGGCTGAGGTATATCCCACCTATGAGGAATTTCATGCATGCTTTCTCTCTCCTTATCATGGTGCCATGATTCATTCCTTCTTGAAGGATTACTATTCTAAGGACATCATGTCCTTCTTTGGATTAGAAAAGGGATGTCTTTCCATTTTATGCATGGTCACCGTATTGATGTCTTGGCGATTATTCGCCTCTTTGCGGATCAACATAGGGGTGACCATGGTTTTATGGAGTGTAGGAAGAGAGTTTTTCTGTTTTGTGTCATTGCCCAATTCCTTGTTCATTCTGGTGCTCGCGGGGCTTCACCTGTGCTGATGTAGTTCGTTAAACAAATCCAACAAGGCGGTGACATCATCCCTACCATCTTAGCAGAAACGATGAGAGGGCCGGATATCCTGAGCAAAGTCATACTCCTCGTTGTAAGGATTTTTTTGGTAGCCCTTACTTGCTGCATGTATTCTTCGTTCTTCTCTTTGTGATGTTCTTTTCTTCCTTCTTGTCATGCATTTAGAACTACCCTTGCTCTATTTGTATGGCAGATTTGGCTTTGTGAGAGACTACAATTTGTGAAGCCGATGAGAGAAAATTTCAAGATTAAGCACTATTGCCTCCGCTCGATAGTGATGGAGTATCACCATTGGGACACTTGGGAGCGTGCTCTTTCTCACATTTCTTCTGATGATATCTGTTGGTGGTGCTCTTGGTAGCCTGTTGATGCCCCAGTGTTGAACTCTTCAGGGTGTAACTATATGCGCCTGATGGGGTTAGGTCACACTTCTTTCTATATACCCAATCGGTTCCGTCGACAGTATGGATTGACTTAAGATGTGCCTAGGGATTTGGTGAATTTTCATCTATCAGAACAACTGGACAAGGAGTCAATAGTGAGGATTGCCAATCTGTGGCAACCCAAGACAATGTTAAAGACCATGGGGGTTGTTGATGATGGTGGGATGACTGTTGAGCATGAGGATTGGGTGAAAACCCAAGGAAAGAAGAAAGAGAAGACTTCCAGGAGAAGGTTGACATGGGAGCGGAAGGAGACTTCAAGCTCTTCAAGTTCCAAGTGTTCTAGGGAAAGGGAGGAAGACGATGGTGAAGATATGGATGACCCGGTGATTTTGAAGCCAAGGATTGCAAAGTTGCAGAAGATGGTGGAAGATCTGAGTTATTAGGATGTTTTGATTGCCAAGAGTAGTTCTTTTTTTGTTTTTATTTTTTCCATTTAGTTATTTTTTTTATGGACTGAACTTTGAATTTGTGATTCAACTCAATGGATTTGATTGGTGATTTTTTTTTTTAAGTGACCAGTCCTGATGTTATTTCAGCAAGATGCCTACGTACCCTTAAGTTTTTAAGGGATTAGGCCAAACATAGTTCCTTTGTTTAGGAAACTTTAGACATAATACTTCTTGAGCTGATCCATGTTTGTCAAATAAGAGAGCTCGATCCCATCCAGATCCATTACACGTACTGCCTGGCCCGGCAGTATTTCTTTGATCATATAAGGGCCACTCCAATTGGGTTCGAATTTGCCTCGTGGATCGTGTATGGGTACTCACTGCTCTTTAAGCACCAAGTCACCAACGGATAGTTGGCATGGTAACACCTTCTTGTTGAATGTTTGCATCATCCTTTGTTGGTGTTTCTTCATATTGTTAATGGCACGCATTCTCTTCTCATCGATGAGCTTCAGCTCTTGGAATCTAGTCTTGTTCCATTCTGCTTCTGGAATGTCACTATCCATCATGACCCGAAGGGAGGGTATCTCTAGTTCGACTGGAAGGACTGCTTCCATTTCATAGACTAGTGAGTAGGGTGTTTCCCCAGTCAAAGTTCGGATGGATGTTTTGTATGCCCAAAGTGCATAGGGTAACTTGTCGGCCCAATCATTGTGTCTGTTAGCCATCTTTTGTATTATCCTCTTAATATTTTTGTTGGCGGCTTCCACTGCACCATTAGTTTGAGGTCTATAAGGCAATGATGTATGCCTTTGAATGTTCATCTTATCACACAATTTCTTCACTTCTCCTCTGAAGTAGGGCCTTTGATCTGATATGAGCTCATGAGGGACTCCATATCGGCACATGATGTTGTTGCTTATGAACTTGGCCACCTTGGCTGTCGTCAACTTGGCATAAGATTGCGCTTCCACCCACTTGGTACAATAGTCGATGGCTACTAGAATGTCCTCATGACCATTTGAGGATTTAGGGACCACTTGGCCGATGATGTCAATGCCCCAAGTGGCGAATGGCCAGGGAGAACTCAGAGTATGCAACTCTGAGGTGGTGTGTGTATGAGATTGTTGAATATCTGACACTTGTGACACTTTTTCACATATTACGCGCAGTCGGCTTCCATGATATTCCAATGATACCCTAATCTGAGGATCTTTTTGGCCATCATTCTTGCATTCATGTGAGGCCCACATATGTCTTGGTGAATTGGATCCATGACTAGTTTTGATTGTTCTTCATCAACACATAATAGTTGCACTCCGTTATATGACCTCTTGTATAGGATATCCTCCAATAGGATGAATTGTGTAGCGTATTTTCTCAAGAAACACTTTTCTTTGGTCGTAGCATCCTTACGATATCGTCCTTCCCTGATGAAATCCACTATGTTTTTGCATACCATGGTCTTCCATCAACCGTCAAGGCATGGATGTGATTGACGTATGCCGGTTGATGTCATAGTTTGATCGAGAATGGATGTACCTTTGTCTTTGATACCATCTCAACCATGGATGTTAGAGTTGCTAATGCATCGGTGAACCAATTGTTATCTCTTGGAAAGTAGGAGACAGTGATTTCCATGAATTCGTTAGATAGTATCTCAACATGCTCTTGATAGGGTATCATTCTCATCCTTAGTTTTTCATTTTCCTTTCATTTAGTATATGACCAAGGAGGAATCCCCATAGACTTCTAGTCTTTTGAGTCTTATTGATAAGGTGGCCTCAAGTCCTATGGCGTAAGCTTCATATTCAGCCATATTATTGGTGCATTCAAAGTTTAGCTTAAATGCCCATGGCATATGGGTCCCGTCGGGAGTGATCAGTAGTATGCCGGCACCGCCACCCTTGTGATTGGCTGCTCCATCAAATAGTAATTGTCAGATTGTATCGGCATCTCGTGGTTCCAAGTGTGCAATGTCCTCATCTGAAAATATATCTTCCAACAATCTACTTTCAAGAGTTGGATGTGTTAATAAGTGGTCAGTGATTGCTCGTCCTTTGATTGATTTTTGTATCACATGTTTGATATCAAACTCTGATAATAAGAGCAACTATCGTGCTAATCTTCTTATTAAGGTGGGTTTCTCGGATTGGTATTTAATTGGATCCATCCTCGAGATCAAGAACACTTGGTGGGCTATCATGTCATGCCTCAATTGCCTTGTAGCCCAAATCAGAGCCGAGCAGACTTTCCCTAGTGGTATGTATCTAGTCTTATAGTCCACAAATTTTTTGCTCAAATAATATATGGCATGTTCTATCTTGCCATCTTCTTGATGTTGTGCTAGCATTACTCCCATGGCCATGTCTATTATGGATAGATACAACAATAAAGGTTTGCCTGGTATCGGTGGTGCCAATACCGACAGGTTGGCCAAATATTCTTTGATTGTTTCGAACGCGGCCTGGCATTGCTCATTCCATTCTTTTAGTTCATTCTTCTTGAAGATTGGTCTGCACACCATGGTTAACCGCGAAATGAACCGACTGATGTATTGGATTCTTCTAAGAAATCCTATCATTTATTTTTTGATTTTGGGTGGTGGCATGTCCATAATTGCTTTAATCTTGGTGGGGTCGACTTCAATGCCCCTGTGGCTGACTATGAACCCTAAGAGTTTTCCCGTTGTGGTTCTAAATACACACTTCCAGGGGATTAGCCTTAGCTTGTATGTCTTAATTCTTTCAAAGAATTTTCTTAAGGCTTCAACGTGTCCTTCACGTTCTTTTGACTTGACAATCATGTCATCGACATAGACCTCGACCTCTTTGTGTATTAGGTCATGTAAGATGGTGGTTGCCACCCTTTGATAGGTTACCCTGGCATTTTTTAGCCCAAACAGCATTACTTTGTAACAGTATGTTCCCCATTGAGTTATAAAGGATGTCTTTTGCATGTCTTCAGGTACCATCTGGATTTGGTTGTACCCTGAGAACCCATCCATAAAGGATAGAAGGGCGTGTTTGGCCGCATTATCTACAAATATATCAATGTGAGGTGGGGAAAAGTCATCCTTTGGGCTTACTTTATTCAGGTCCCTAAAGTCTACACACATTCATACTCGTCCGTCTTTCTTAAGTACCGACACAATGTTGGCCAACCATTCAGGGTACTCTGACACTTCTAGAAATCCTGCTTCAAGTTGTTTAGTGACTTCCTCTTTGATCTTCAAGATCCATTCTGATCTCATCCATCTAAGGTTTTGCTTTACTGGTTTCATCCTAGGGTATAAAGATAGACGGTGTGTGACAATGTTGGTGTCAATTGCGAGCATGTCTTTCGTATGACCATACGAATACATATAAATACACCCCTCTCACGTTTAGGAGGTTACTTGGTTACTTGGCCATTGTATGGACCCTACTTGAAGGCCCTAGTTCATACTTAATTCCCCCCACTCAAGAACTTTGAGTCCTTAGATTAGGCCCCTCACTTGGCCTTCGTCTATTGCCTCCCCCACCACTTGAGCATCACAATCCTCCACTAAAACCCCAACACAAAAGCCTAGAAACATCAATCCGATGATTCTGGTGCTTGGCCAACAAAGCGTTTGAGTACAAGAGACAAAAGAAGCCTTACAAGCGGCGATACTTGCTCAACTATGAATCTCCAGAGTTATAAAAGGGAAACCTCCACATCTTTATTTTGATCTCCTTCCACTAGGTAGGTTCTCTTTCATTCTTAAATTTTCTTTAATTTACGTGGTTTTCGCTTTACATTTCGTTTTGCATATCCGGAGGAGGGTGATCCCATCTTCTAAGATGGTGATCACACATACTCTTGTGTTTTTGTATCACTTTTACGTTGTATATTACATGCATGCATATCTACATGACCCCATCTCTTGTAGTTTAAGACTCCCCAGTGTAAATATTCGTATTGACCTTTTCACATATCATGTATATGTTTTCACGCTCTACCTATCATTAATGCGCTTCACAACGCACATGCATCAAATTGCTATCTTCGGTTCTATATGTTCATCCCCTTATCATGCTTAGGTCCTATAAGCCTTTGAGTCCTTTTCTTATTTCTCCTATACTAACCCTTGTCTTGCAGCCAAACCTCTAGATATGTGTTTCTCTACCTCCCCTTGCATTTTACTTTCTTATAGTCTTCTTGCATTTTACATTCTCCCAAAAAATGTTATACCATTACCTATACCTAGCAATAGAAAAACTGGCAAGTCTGGGCGGACTGGGGTGCCTAATACCTTCCTCGGACCGTAACTTGATCCATACCCAGACCAATGGAGTAATTGTCTTCAAAAGAGCGTAACATGAGAGTTATTACAGTACAATTTTTGGGTCCTAGACCCTCCTCTAGGTGGTGACTCCCTTCATTCAATTCACCTCCCTCTTCTCTCCCAAAGAGGGATGAGTTGGAGGGCACGTGGCGATCCCATGCCATGTCATTGTCCTCACAATGGCGACTCCACTGGGCATAACTTTTACTTGTGTAAAATAGGTTAGACTTTTGATGTGTCTGACATATATGTTGTACTATTTAACATGACTTTTCTTGTATACTTTTGGATACTAACTTCTATGCACTAACTTGCATTATATTTGCATACACTATCACACACCGTTGGTCATCCAACAACATATGGTTTTACCCCATTATTTACACCTCGTAGCGTAAATATGGGCCCAGTATGTAGACACATGGCTTATCCTTGGTGAAACTATAACTCTTAACATTGTACCTTCTAGTATATTAAAGAGGTTTGCACCGTCATACCACTTGATCATCTTACTCGTAGGAGTGTTCAGAGGTATATAGGAGCACATTGCCAAGGGAACCCTTTTTCAGTCCTATTATCCTCTAACTAGCATGCATCAAGTAGGGATCTATGTGAATTCACCTAGAGGGGGGATGAATAGGTGAAGGTAGTGGAATAAAAAATATTACAAAAATAAACAAGTTATCAATGAAAGACAATTAAAATTGCAAAGATAACACAAGAATTTATAGTGGTTCGGCCAAAACCTACCTATGTCCACTCCTCTCACCTTAGAGAGAATTCCACTAAAAAAAATCTTAAGTATGAGCAAGAGAACTCGTACAAATCTTGATTGAGAGCAAAAGAATTCAACTACTCTTGATTTTAAGCAAGAGGACTCAACCAATCTTGATTCCGAGCAAGAGGACTCAACTTAACACATATAATAAAAAAATTATTAGGGAAATGATTACCTCAACCTTAATAAATGTGTAAACTACCTTCCACCCTTGAAGCTTGAAGCTAATTGAGGTAGAGGAGCTTGAGTGTGTGAGCTTTATGATGATTTGATATGCTTACAATCAATGAATGGCTCACTTTGATGCTATTGCAATGAATCTTGTGATGAAGGTTCTTAATTGTGATTAATAGTGGTGATTATGGCCTTAAACAAGTGTGTATTTATAGGTTAGGTAGCTCTAATTATTATAGAAACAATCTTAAGATCGGATTAGATTAGACAGTAATAATTCGATATATCGATTCCCGATCCGGTATGTCGGTTCACCAAACTTCCTTATATAAATTAAGGAGTAACGGTCAAATTCCAATAGTTAAAACTTGATCCGGTATGCTGGATCACTATCCAGCGTAGGGTAGAAAGCTACTGTGGCTTATTTCCTAAGATCAATAATGATCGGGTATGCTGTTTTAAAGATCCGGTATGCCGGATTAGCTATTTTTTGCTGAAATAAGCTAATTCCTTTATGGGGCTACCTTGGGAGTTACCAAACTAAATTGGTCACATGTATAGGGGTTGATTTAACCTCCTAAAGTCATTCTACATGAATGTATGCGTGTATGTGTATTACATTACTTATGATTTTAACAAAAGAATTTACAACCAAATATAACTTAAAATCTTTAAGCATGGAGGTCTTCAAAATAGAATCTTCTATTTGACTCGGTCTTTGTCTTCAAGACTTCATTCCTTCATTTTATTAACTTGAGCTGAACTTTGAGCATTAATCACTTGACTTGAATGCTCTTGAATTGTATGCTCTTGTATGCTGTTGAATATGCTCCCCCTCACTTGGTGCTACGCTCTTATCTAAACAACTTAAACAAGAGTTAGTCAAAGAGTGGTTTTATTTGTTATCATCAAAACTTCTATGTCATCATGGTGGATGACTTGGAGTGTATGAGGTCTTTTTCTCAACAATCTCCCCCTTTTTTATGATGACAAATAATCCAAGCGAATAAAATAATGAAGTAACTTTAAATTCAGGCAATATATAGAAATTCAAAGGAAATCACACATATCATTAATATCAAGAAAAGTTGCACAAACATACAATTTGAAACTTGAAATAAAATAAGCAAATCACAGTCAAAAGTTTCAAAACATTTTCATTACATTTATTCCATGCCCATATATTTCTCTCCCTTTGTCATTGTCAAAAAGTGGGTAGAAACAGCAGGAAAAATCAAATTTTAACAGTAGATTCATTTACTCAAAAAGGGTCACATAAGCCTAAGTCTCTTCTAAGTGAGCAAAACCTTTCTTCACTTAAGGGTTTTGTGAAGATATCCGCGAGTTGCTTCTCGGTCTCAATAAAGTCAAGTCAGATTTCACCTCTTTGAGTTGTATCACGTAGGAAGTGATGACGGATATCAATGTGTTTAGCTCTTGAGTGTAAAATCGGGTTCTTGCTTAGGTTTATTGCATTTATGTTATCTCACTGGATAGAGGAAGTGCCAAACTTAACTCCATAGTCTTGGAGAGTTTGCCTCATCCATAGCACTTGTGCACAACACCGTCCGGCTGCAATGTATTCAGCCTTAGTGATAGATAAAGCAACAGAATTTTGCTTCTTACTAAACCACAAAACCAAACATGATCCTAGGAAGTGACAAGATCCACTTGTACTCTTTCGATCAACATGACACCCGGAAAAGTCGACGTCGGAGAAGCTAACAAGGTCAAAGTCATTGTCCATAGGGTACCAGAGGCCAATGCTTGGAGTTCCTTTTAAGTACTTAAAGATTCTTTTCATAGTACTCAAATGGGATTGCATAGGTTGGGCTTGAAACCTAGCACAAGAACAAATACTAAACATTATGTCCAGTCTACTAGCCGTTAGGTAAAGTAAACTACATATCATGCCTCTATATTTGGTAGGGTCAATAGGAGTTCCATCTTCATCTTTGGACAAGGCTACAGATGTACTCATTGGAGTACCAGAAGATTTCTGTCCATTGATGTCAAACTTCTTTAAAAGTTCTTTAAGGTATTTAGTTTAACTGACAAAAATCCTATTAGGGGTCTGTTTTATTTGAAGTCCTAGAAAGAAATTTAATTCTCCCATTAGACTCATTTCAAATTCACTACTCATGGATTTACTAAATTCATGGCAAAGAGATTTATTAGTTGAACCAACGATGATATCATCAACATAAATTTGAACTATAATTACATCATCTTTCTTATGCTTAACAAATAGTGTAGTATCTATTTTACCCATTAAGAAGCCATTATCAACAAGAAACTTGCTTAACCTATCGTACCAAGCTCTTGGGGCTTGTTTTAAGCCATATAGGGTCTTCTTCAATTTGTAGACATAGTTAGGGTACTTTGAATCTTCAAATCTAGGGGGTTGGATGACATGTACTTCTTCATTAATGAAACCATTTAAGAATGCGTTTTTCACGTCCATTTGATGTAACCTGGAATTCTTATGACATGCAAAAGCAAGCAACATTCTAATAGATTCAAGTCTAGCTACAGGTGCATATGTTTCATCAAAGTCAATGTCTTTTTGTTGGTTATAGCCTTGAGCAACCAATCTAACCTTGTTTCTAGTTATATTACCATCTTCATCAAGTTTATTTCTAAATACCCATCTAGTTCCAATTATTTTGGTGTTCGAGGGTCTTGGCACTAAGTCCCAAACTTGATTTCTTTCAAATTGATTAAACTCTTCTTGGATAGCAATTAGCCAATTACTATCCAAAAGGGATTCCTTTATGTTCTTGGGTTCAATGGTAGAGATGAAGACTATATTAGAACAAACATTTTGAACTTTACTTCTAGTTTGTATGTCTTTCTCTAGGTTTCCAATCACAATGTCAAGAGAATGATATTTAATAGTCCTTATCTCTTTTGGAAGTTGATGTACTTGATCATTAGGTTCTTCTAAAGAGACATTTTTAACTCTTTTCCTAATTTTAAGTACTTCATCTTCATCTTCTTCTTCTAAGTCTTTATACCTATCATTGGCCATAGATTCATCAAATTTTACATTCATAGACTCTTCCACAACTAGTGCTCTTTTATTGAATACTCTATAAACTCTACTATTTGTGGAGTAGCCTAGAATTATACCATCATCGGCCTTTTCTTCAAACTTTCCTAAGTTGTCCTTAGTATTAAGAATAAAGCAAGCACAATAAAAAAATTTAAAATAATCAACTTTAGGAAGCTTATTATGAAAGAGTTCGTAAGGAGTTTTCAAAAGTATAGGTCTTATCAAAATCCGATTCAACACATAATATGCCATATGAACAGCTTCGGCCCAAAAATACTTTGGCAAAGAGTACTCATTAAGCACTGTTCTTACAGTTTCTTGGATAGTTCTATTTTTCCTTTCAACCACACCATTTGATTGTGGTGTTCTAAGAGTCGAAAAGTTATGGGTTATACCTTATTTTCTATAAAAGTCTCCAAATTTATCTATGTTATCAAATTCACCACTATGGTCACTTTTGATGGAAATGATCAAGTAACCCTTCTGATTTTGAATTCTCTTGCAAAGAGATACAAATTCCTCAAATGCATCATTTTTATGCTTAAGAAAAAGTGTCCAAGTGAATCGGGAGTAGTCATCTACAATAACAGAAGTGTACTTCTTTCCTCCTAGGGTTGTGGTTCGGATAGGTCCAAACAGGTCAAGGTAGAGTAGTTGTAAAGGTCTAAAAGTAGCAATAAAATTAATGGCCTTGTGAGAAGCTTTAGTAAGTTTATTTTTTTGACATACTCCACATGTGTGTTGCTTATCAAAGTTCAACTTAGGTAGATTTCTCACCAAATTCTTAGAGGATAGGGATCTAATGATTTTAGGATTAATATGTCCCAATTTCTTATGCCATAAAATAGCATCATCAAATTTTGAAATAAGGCATGCATCATGAGAGTTTACACTAAATATGCAAGTATAAATATTATTTATTCTACATCCTTCAAAAATCACATTATCATTAGAATCCTTAATTACACATTTAGAGGCATTGAAGTTAACGAAACATCCATTGTTGCATAATTGACTTACGCTAAGTAAATTATACTTACGGTTATCAAATAGGCTAACATTAGAGATTACTGTACCTCCAAATTTTATAGATCTGTTTCCAATGATTCTTCCTTTGTTGTTGTCTCCAAAAGATACCCATCCTCCTTTTTGCTTCTTGAGCTCGAAAAACAGCTTTGGATTGGATGTCATGTGCTTTAAGCAGCTACTATCGATGTACCATTCTATGTTGCTCATGTGCACCTACTAAATAAAGAAACTTAATAAAATTTTGGTCCCCATTGTATGTTAAGTCCGTTATTGTTAATATCATACCTTTCTCTTAGCTTCCAAACCATTTGGTTACCATTTACCTTTTGGTTGCCATACCAATTTGGGTATGATTGACGGTTCCAAGGTCTTTGGTTTTTGGGTATTCCATATGATCCTTGGTTTTTGGATGGTCTTTACACCTTAGGTGGAGTTCTAGTTGGTCTTTGCATCTATGGATGACTCCTCCTGTTTTGACCATTATAAGGTTTTCTAGGATGATGGAAAGCTTGGTCCATGTGATAACATTCCCAAATTGTATGTCCCTTTTTGTTGCAGTTATTGCATACAATAATTTGAGAGTTATATGGAGTCTTTTCTTTGGGATTGGGTTTATTAACTTGAGAACTTTTCTTCTTGGAATAACATTCCTTAAGAGAATGTCCTTTCTTCCTACAATAGTTGCAGTATTTGTTCTTCTTCACTTTATTAATTGTCATTTTATTTACTTGGTTCTTTGGTTTGATTTAAACTTTTGTTCACATCATAGCCTACCCCTTCCTTGTTGAGAGGTGCTTTAAGTGCGGTTCCAAGTAAAATGTCAAGTCTTTTTACCATTAGTAAAAGATTCTAAAGCTTTATACAATTTTTCTTTTTCTTCTTCCAAGTCATTAACTTGAGAAGTTAAAGTCATATTTTAGTCTTTAAGGGTGTTTATCTCTTTTAAGAGATTCTATTTTGTAGTAGCTAATTCCATACTACTTTGATAAAGGTCTTCAAAAGCTTCTTCTAATTCTAGAAAGTCTTTATCCTTATAAGATGGAGAAGTGGGGATTACCTCATTTTGATTTTCTTCATCTTTAATAGTCATAAGTGCAAGGTTGGTTTGCTCTTCTTCTTGAGCTTCTTCATCGCTTGAATCAAAGGAGTGTTCGGCTTTGTAGGACTTTTTATATTTCTTCATTTTCAGACAGTCTCCTTTATAGTGTCCTGGTTTCCTACACTTAAAACAAATAACATCTTTTGAAGATGAGTCAGTATTATCTTTAGAGATACTTTTACCTTTCTGATCCTTAGAGAATCTCCTTTTACTGAATGAAGTTTTGCCCTTATTTTTCAGAATCTTGAGAACTTCTTGGAGAGATAGGCGATCTCATCATCGAAAAGTTCTTCTTCATCATCACTGATTTCGTAGCATGACTTGAAAGCTATGACCTTCTTCTTAGGTTATTTTGGTTCATCTTCCTTGGTGTCCTGTTTGAGTTCCATTTCATGGGTTTGGAGTGATCCCAACAGCTCATCTAAGCTCAACTTGTCGATGTCTTTTGATTCTTTGATTGCTATAGTTTTGGGTCTCCATTCCTTTGAAAGAAATCTCAAGATCTTTCGAACATTTTCTCCATTTGATTATATCTTGCCTAAACCCTTCAACTTATTTATAATGTTAGTAAAATGTGTACACATAACATATATATCTTCATCATTTTTCATCTTAAACAATTCATACTCATTAACAAGCATGTCAATCTTAGATTGTTTAACCTCCAAAGTACCTTCATAGGTTATAACGAGCTTGTCAAACATATAAGTTCTATTGTACTCTTTTTCTCCCAAAGCACAATGAATGTAACTTATTACTACATAGTTGAGTTGGACTTTTGTTTTTTCAGCTGTAATCCATTCTTCTTTGGGTTTATCTATAGTTTTTTGTCCATTCTTAATAACTGCCCATGCATCAATGTTATTAGGACAAATAATATTCTTGAAACGATTTTTCCAATAGGAAAATCCTTCACCTTCAAAGAAGGGTGGTCGAGTAATGTTGTATCCTTCAATCTTACGATTGACAGAGGATCCCATGGTCTTTTACTCTTAATTAGATTAAAAAATAATCAAGGTCTTGAGCTCCCACTTTGATACCAAATGTGAGTTCACTTAGAGGGGGGGTGAATAGGTAAAGGTAGTGGAATAAAAAATATTACGAAAATAAATAAGTTATCAATGAAAGACAATTAAACTTGCAAAGATAACACAAGAGTTTATAGTGGTTCGACCAAAACCTGCCTACGTTCACTCCTCTCACCTTAGAGAGAATTTCACTAAAAAGAATCTTGAGTATGAGCAAGAGAACTCATACAAATCTTGATTGAGAGCAAGAGAACTCAACCACTCTTGATTTCAAGCAAGATGACTCAACCAATCTTGATTCCGAGCAAGAGGACTCAACTTAACACATATAATAAGAAATTACTAGGGAAATGATTATCTCAACCTTAGTAAATGTATAAATTACCTTCCACCCTTGAAGCTTGAAGCTAATTGAGGTAGAGGAGCTTGAGTGTGTGAGCTTTTTGTGATGGTTTGATGCTTACAATCAATGAATGGCTCACTTTGATGCTATTGCAATGAATCTTGTAATGAAGGCTCTTAATTGTGATTAGTAGTGGTAATTAGGGCCTTAAATAAGTGTGTATTTATAGGCTAGGTAGCTTTAATTATTATGAAAACTGTCTTAAGATTGGATTCGATTAGACAGTAATAATCCGGTATACCGATTCCCAATCCGATATGCCGGTTCACCAAACTTTCTCATATGAATTAAGGAGTAATAGTCAAATTCCAACAGTCAAAACTTGATTCGGTATGCTACATAATAATCTGGTATACTATTTCAGGGTAAAACATAGCCAATAGTAATCCGGTATGCTGGATCACTATCCAGCGTAGGCTGGAAAGCTACTGTGGCTTATTTCCTGAGAACAACAATGATCCGGTATGCCGGATTAGCTATTTTCTGCTGAAATAAGCTAATTCCTTTATGAGGCTACCTTAGGAGTTACCAAACTAAATTGGTCACATGTATAGGGGTTGATTTAACCTCCTACGGTCATTTTACATGAATGTATACGTGTGTGTGTGTACATTACATTACTTGTGCTTTTAACAAAAGAATTTACAACCAAATATATCTTTAAATCTTTAAGCATGGAGGTCTTCAAAATAGAATCTTCTATTTGACTCGGTCTTTGTCTTCAAAACTTCATTCCTTCATTTTGTTAACTTGAGCTGAACTTTGAGCATTAGTCACTTGACTTGAGTGCTCTTGAATTGTATGCTCTTGAATATGCTCCCCCTCATTTGGTGCTACGCTCTTATCTAAACAACTTAAACAAGAGTTAGTCCAAGAGTGGTTTTATTTGTTATCATCAAAACTTCTATGTCATCATGGTGGATGACTTGGAGTGTATGAGGTCTTTTCCTCAACAATCTAGAGCCCACTGCTTAGGCCACAACACACTAACTGTAATATTGTTTGAAAACCAAACAGACACTTTGTTAACCTTATTCTTAACCGGCCTGATCAACCCTGATCTCGTTTTGGCCGCTTCGCCAATTTACGGCCCTTGATGTATGGGCCAACTTAGCGCCCACACCTACTAACCCTTGTTTGGGATTGGCGTGCTTGTTGTGAACTTGTTTGCGCATCATGTTGCATATCATACTTTTCCTAGGGTGACACACTAGGGGTACGAGGTTTGTCATAGGCCTAGGTTCTTCCAATTTCTCCTTTTGGTCTAATCGTGACTCTATCTATTAGGAACCATTACTTCGGGATGGCAAGATACTGGTTCTACAACTACTTAGACTAGAGTCAGAAGAAGACTAGTTCATGTCTTAAGCCTCCCTGAACTAGAAATGGGTGATGAAACCATTCGTATGGATATCGAAGAATTGAAGACCCAGATGCAACTTTTAGTAGGCTTAGTGACCAAGATGGTGACAAGTGTCCCTACTCCAGCCCTCCCACAAGCCAGTTTGGATCAAAGTCATACACGACTCATGGAGGTTCTTCACAAAACCCTAATTTGGCCTTGGATGAAGAAGTTATCACATCTAGGCTGCAACCTTCAGTTGACTCGATCGAAACCCTATTCCTAAAGCAGAAGGTTGAGAAACTAGAGCATGCTATGAAGAATGTGAAAGGAGTAGAAGATCAGATTGACTCTGAGGGACTTTGTTTCTTCCCTAAAGCACGTTTACCAACGGGTTTCAAGTGGAAATCCAAAAAAATTGATGAAACCGGTGACCCACGAGCCCATCTTAGGGTATAGTTAGGCCAAATGAGAATCCGGAACTTCTCTGAATAGCAAATGGGCCAAGCATTCCATATGTCCTTGATTTGGCCCGCCTTGAGATGGCTCATGTCCTTAGACTCTTCTCAAACCCGCACTTGGGGTGACAAAGCTAGAGGCTAACGAAGGGTTCACCCAATACCTGATGAGGTTTAGACCCAGGGCTGCATTGATGTGGGACCGGCCCACGGAGAAAAAATAGGTCAAGATGATCATTAAAAATCTCCAAATGTCTTACAAGACTCATCTATTTACTCAGCCTTTGACCACTTTTGAGGCCTTGTTTAAAGAGGGCCAACAAGTTAAAGATGCCTTGAACCCTCTTGACTTGATCCAAGGGAACCCTAAGCAAGGCATAACATTGAACAACCAATGGACCGGGGCGGGTAAAAAGACCTTTCTAAGCAAGAATACTAAGGTAAATGTGGTGGCACCAACCATAGAGGCCCCACTTTTGATTGAGAATAATGCCCCAAGGGTAGGAGCAAATTGACAAAGAAGGCAATTTATAGATGTAGGCATACCTATGAATCTAGTCCTTAAGAAGTTAATCCAAAAGGGACTCCTAACCAAGATCCAGCCGGCTAACTTACCAAACCCATTACCAAGCTGGTATAAGTCCAACCTTTTTTACGAGTACCACCAATAAAATGGGCATTCAATCAATGAGTGCTACCAACTAAAGCATGCAGTCCAAGATTTACTTGATGAGAGGAAGTTCGCGGTCTAATCAAACCAACCCCCTTCTGCCACATGGTGGAAACTATAAGACCATTAACAACATTGAGGAGGAGGATCGACCCATTAATCTACAAGCCTTGATCACACTGGTTGAGAACCAGCTGAATCCCCCTATTATAGAATGGACTGAGGAGTTAGTCCAAGCCCTAACTGCTCTTGTTCTAGTGGAAGCCCTGCCTAATGATGTCCTCATGATAAACATAGGGGTTGATAGTGGTGAAGATTCTCAAGATTTTAATGAAGAGCATCCTCATCAAGAGGAGGAGATTCCAATCGAGTCAATACCTGAAAGACACCAAGAGGAACAGAACCAAGAATGTTATTTTGTCAATCTGACCACTGATGAGCAATATTATGACCCACCTCATGGCTAACCCAACAGCCCATTTCAAGTTGACCAGCCACTTGATCATACCCAAGAAAGGGACGAGCTTGCCACAACCATCCAACAATTAAGACATGCAATCATAGCATTTGGGCATGCTCATGAAGAACAAGATGAAAGCTTATACAACATCCTAGAAGAAACTTACCATATCATAAAAGAAGTTGATGTATCTCTCCAGGCTCATGTTACAAAAGGGCCTTACCCATTTGGTGTCACGCCCCTATCCCGATGTAATAAATATTGCCACATAGGGGTATGACTGGGGCAATCACACATCATCCCAATACCTACCAGGATTGCGATTACAGTGTCTCGAGCCACAGTCCACTCTGCCATCATGTTTTGATAACAGAAAGGAATGTATAAAAGAAATAAACCATTCTAGATACAGAGTTAGCAGAACCGAGATTAAATTAAATCATGTAAAATTATAGAGCATCGGTTCTCTAATGATAACACATATTATAATTCTAACATAACTAACCATTCATTACTCTCCCTATAATAAACATACAGTTTATACATAAATGTGGAATGAAGATAGAAAATTAAATAATAAATAATTGCCCCAATGGCACCAATCTTGGGTGTACGTCTACATCCAAGTCGTAGTCACCGACTCCACTTGATGCGCATCCAACGGTGCTCATCCAAGTAGTACCTCCTGCATAATCAACTAAAAAGGGGTTGCACAATGGGGTTAGCTACACTAGTTAGTGAGGGAGCAAAGGGGAATGCACATACACCATACAATCAATATCAATCAGAATGATGCATGTCAATGTTAGATTCATTTTCCACCTAACACGTAATTCTATCGGTCAAGTATATGCTACTGTGATAACTCGAAAAACACTGAGGGTCACTTATCCTATCGCCCCAGTGAGACCTCAATTATCATAAAGGGACCTGCGTCGGTAGAAGCCATCATGACCACCCAGTGGTAAACCCCGATAGCCATCACTACCCCTGCCCTGGCCTCTCCCACCTCCACAGACCGCAGGTGCTCAGACTATCCAACACATAAACCCCTGTTGGCAAGGGTCGCAGCATAAGGGAGCAAGCATCCTAGCCACAGATATATTATATGCAAGTCCTATCATCCCGAGAGGTATTCTGGATGCATTAACGTCCCATTCCATCTAGTGCCCAAGTACCAGCACGGCACGGTACATACAGATCAGGATGACATACAACAGTTTTCATAATTAAATAAATTGGGGTTCCAATATCGACACACCCGGCACCGTAGCCCGATACAATGGTGAGTATACTATCATATTCACAATAGTTCTCAAATGAATAAAATACAATGCGCACCATGCTTATAATTATATAATAGCATGCTTAAGATTATCAAATATATTAATACAAACCCAACAAAGTCACCCAGAACCCACTCACCTAACACAGGCATCGTCATGTGTGGTTGACATGAATCTCACCTGGGCTTCCCGCTCTCCATTGAGTTGGGTAGCCTAGGAATACAAAAACAATCATTAAATCATGTATAGAAGGGTCCCACACTGAGCCCATAAGGTTAAAATCAGATTTCAACCAAGACAGCACGAGCAGACTCACAGGCGGTCTCAGCAGAGGTGAATCCATCCCTGACTCCGTTCAGGCCAAAAAGTAAAAATAGAGCGAGCAGACCCACGAGCAGAACTTCTTGGTTGAATCTGGTCGTTGATCCGTTCGACACTTGAGACACACTTAAAAGGGAGCGGATCCACGGGCCGATGTGTATCTTGAGTCCTCCCCTGCATCCATTCGATTTCTTGAGACAGACCCGAGAGCAATAGGCAAATAGAGTGAATCCGTGCCTTCGTCCACTCAGGCCATCACATAGGGTTTATATTGGGCAGACTGATGGGCGATACCACGATAGATGGATCTGATCGTTCGTCCGCCTGCAGTCTCTTTCGAGATTGTAGAGGGCTTTTGCTCCATCTTGAAGCTTGGAATGCCCTAAGCTCTCAGGGATAAGGGAGACGTGTCTAAGTCCTCCTAGGGTCACTAGGTCCTAGGTTCACCTCATGGATCCAAGATCCTACAAGGTTTGGGTCTCACATTGGTCCAAGGGTTAGGATTAAGGTTCAAACCAAGGGTTCATTGGCCATGGCTGCAATTACAGTACTTAGAGGCCTAAGTCACCATCCATTAGAGCTCCCAACTAGGGCCGAGCTTCACCTTGAGTCCCAAATGGAACCCTAGGTTAGCCCTAGCTCAAGAAATCAACAAAATAATAGGGAAATGAGGGAGAGCTAGGTTGAAGGAGCTTACCTTGGTGAGCTTCCTTCTTCCAGCCACTCTCTCCATCTCTTCTCCTCCTCTTTCTCTTCTCCCTTGGATCCGGCCAGCTGGGGAGGAGGTGTGGGGATGCCAGCCATCTTGCATGGCTTCCACCTTCTTCCCTTCCCCTCCTATTCCTCTTCTACTTCACCTTCTTCTTCCTTCCTCTTCCTCCTTCTCTTTTCTCTTGTCTCTTCTCCTCCACGATTTATAAGGGAGGGGAGAGATAAGTGAATTAGAGGGGTTCTTTTAGCATTAAGGGGGTAGAAGGGTCCTTAGGGTGTGTTTGGTTTAGGTACCCCCAATCACTTAGTGGCCCTAGGTCTTTAAATGGGTTTTGGTTTAGGTCTTAGGGCTTGTTTGGCTTTAGCCATACCCATTAGGTCCATTAGGTCATGTTTGGGGTGCACCCTAAGTCCATAGGACTTAATTGTCCACTAGGGTCTGTTTGATTTAGGCTAGGGTATATAAAACCTATTATTCACCTAGTTAAGCCTTATGGGCCCACTTTCATGCCCACTCAACCAAGCAATGGTGAGGGTAGGGGTCCATATGGTCCAAAGGTTCAATTAGGGTGTCTGGGACATGGATATATGGGTCCCACAGAAAAATAATCCAAAAAGGCTGATGACAGCACTAGCGAACCCTAGAGCGGATTCATCAAGAGTGAGTCCGTTCGTAACTCTGGTGCTGCTGTCATGGCCCAAACTTCAAGAAAAATGGCAGGGCTTTGGCCCACACTTCCAAGTCTTTGAGGGAAATCTTTTTATGGTATTTTCAATTCAAGGTCAACAGTGTTGACCATGGCCATAGGGCATTACCCATTGGGTAAGGTCCAAACTACCCCGGGTATAAGGGGATATCTGGGGTGCGCGTGTAACATTTGGACCTCATAGTCGAAGAGCATATTGGCAATACGAATGGGTCAAAGACATTAGGTCCTTACCTGGTATAGCACAAGAACTCAAAAATCTAGCCCAGTTCATCAGAGGACATACCAGGGACGTGGCCAATCAATAGCAACACATGCAAGCATTTCTCAGAGAGCATCAGACCCAAGATAGAGATTTGAACCTCATGAGCCGAATCATAATAGCAGCCCAAAAAGAGCAAGTTGAGACCCTGCGAAACAAGCTTCAAAGGGAAAATGAACGATATTGGTGAATGTGGGATGGGCACACCGACCTTTGGAATAGTGTCCGAGATCAAGTTAATGCCATCAATGAGCTAATCCAAGGGTCCAATGCATACAGTCGTAGAAATGTGCCTGGAGGACTGAACATGAGCTCAAGGCGACAAACTAGCTTGCCCTTTCCTTGCCATGAGGATGAGATCTTTGACCACCTCAAGGAATTGGATGAGGAAACCCACAACGGTTTGGGTAACGTGTGACAAGCTTCAAGAACTTAATGTGACTGTCGATGAACCCAAAATCAACATGATCACCATAAGTGATGGGGAATCGGATGAGTTAGATCAAGATGCCGATCACCTCCTAGCCCAGTTTGAGACCAAGATCTACTTCCCATTTGATGAAGAGTGCAACAATGCCAACACTAGGAGTAGGAAAATTTTTAAACCATCCCGACTCAATGTTAACAACCCAGCCAAGTTGGCAAGGAATCAGAACCAAAATCATGCCACAATTGAGCCAGAAAATGAAGTTCCGAAACAACTTAAGAAAACTCAAGCTAACATCCCAATCTGGGGCTTGTAGACCGGTTCTCGAACCCATAGAGAGGTAGTCCTAAAAGCATTGGCTAGTGTACATATGTTGATTGAAATAGATACAGCTTAGCTAGCCAACATAGTAGGAGCCCTCTATATAGTCAAAGCAGTCATGTTCTCAGACAAGGATCTCCCACCTAAAGGACCAAACCATACTAAGACACTCTATGTCACCATCAATTGCAATGGAAGTTGAATCACTCAAGTCTTAGTGGACAATGGCTCAACCCTAAATGTCTGCCCACTACAAACCATCTAGCATATAGGGATTGACCCGTTAAAGTTACAACCCTCCATACAAGGAGTGAGAACCTATGACAACACTAGAAGGAATGTCATTGGGATTTTGAATACCGAAATCACCATGGACCCGACCAAGTTCCAGTTCGAATCCAAGTCATCGACATCCCTTCGTCTTTCAATATGCTCCTTGTAAGGTCATAGCTTCATGCGGCTGGGGCAGTACCATCCTCTCTCCATCAAAAGCTTAAGTTCATAGTCAATGACAAGGTCGCCACCATCCTGGCCAATCCAGAAGTGATAAGCATGCTCCCTAATGTGGAGTCCAGCAAGGAATCAGAGATTCACAGCTAGCCGATTTTCAGTTCGACATAGTGTGCACTACATACCCAGCACAACCCCTGAAGGAGAAGCTTCCCTTTACTCACCTGAATAGTCACAATGCAGCAGTCCCAAACATGCTCAAGAAAATGGGGTATTTTCTGGGTATGGGCCTTAGAAGGTCGCACCAAGGAATATATGAACTCATACAACCCTCTCACAACAAGGAATATTGTGGTCTAGGCTACACCCCGACCAAAGAGGATCTCTTTAAACGGGTCTAAAAAGAAAAACAAAAGAGAAATGAAGCTTACATGAAGAAGCTATACAAAGAGGACCCTGAGAAGTACAAGAGGCTAAAGAAGTCAAAGAGCCTAAATGCTGAGGTAAGTGTTGTCACACCTTACCCTAGAACTCTTAACGGATATTTCATCAAAGAAGGGGATGCCCTCCCTTATTGTGGATTTAATGAACCATGGTATGATGAAATTTCTCAAAAACTAATGCAAGGTCTTGAAATCTTCTTTACAGATCGAATGGACTGGTTGAAGATCCTTCAAGAAGATCGTGTGGACTCCAACAAAGACTGGCAAGATGAAGTAGCTTCTTTCCACCTTAAAGACCTGTTCGAAGGAGTGATCGTTGCACTAGACAGCCCTGAAGATTGGAATGCAAACCCACAAGCAATGATCTACCTAGTTAAAGGAGTTATACCCAATTGGACCCAATTTTTAGAGTACTACTTCTACAAAGGCGTCGACAGTTCTAGTCCAAGTCTCAATTTACATTTTATCTCTTCTAGTTCTAGTTCTGAGTCTGAGTTCGAGTCAAGTTCTTATAGTTCTTCTGAGTCCATGTCTGAGTCTGATGTAGACCGTGAGTTTGATTTCAATGAATTACTTTCTTTCGATTACATTGTGCCTCTCCTTTCTCACATAAATGAAGACAAAATGTTCAATGATCCTCCCCTTGATCTTTAAAAAATAATACAACAAAATGAAGAAAAGAGAGCTCAACCAATCCCTGAGAGCTTTAAAATCATCAATTTAGGATCACCGAAATTGTCAAAAGAAATAAAAATTGGCTCAACTTTGAATGAACAAGAGGTCCAACCTCTGATTAAACTTTTAAAAGAATTTAGAGTTAATCTGGATTATCCAAAGGATGTGTCTTTGCATCAATGGTAGGTATAAAGTCAAAGTAAGGATCAATAGATGGGTGGCAAGTGTTTTGTTTCCTTAGGAAATGTTTCTTGGGGCCTAAGGGATCCAAGGTGCCAAAAATAGGCTTGGTCGCGAAAGGATTCACAATCAGAGCTAAACATAGCGAGTTTTGGCTTCTTGGATTTGCAAAAATTCGACAGTAGAATTGCCCAAGTCGACATCAAGTGGTTGTCGATGAACAACACTCGACATCGAGGGTTGGTGTTTGAATGTCACTGTCTGAGTATCGAAGTAGGTTAGACAGTAGGGATGTTCTGTCCAATAGTGAAGGAGTATGGTTCAGTGTCGATGGAGGGTAGGCTCAATGTTGACTCGGGGCCTTTAAGTGTCGATCTGAGTTCCAGTGTCGATAGGGAAGAAATGGGTTGTTTAGGCCAGGGTCTATGCTGGGCTAGGCTGGTTCCAAGGAGTCTGGGTCAGGGTTAGCCTTTCCAGGGATTTTAGGAGGGCTTGGAGGCTCTGGTCTGGGCTCCGATCAGGGGTAATGGATGATCGGTACACATATTTGGGCAGTGCACACTGATGCTACATCCACAGATACATCGGCTCTAAAAAAGCTTTGGAGGGTACTCATAATCGTTACAGGAAACCTCTTGGGGGAAAGACAAAATGAGGTGTCTACAATAATGCACTCCCACTGATCTTCTTGTAAACACATGACTCGTCAATATTTTGATCAAAACCAAAGGATTTAATTGATTGATCAAATCTGATGTTCCAGCTTCTGGAAGCCTGCTTCAATCCATAAATGGACTTCTACAATTTGCATACTTTGCCTTCTTCCTCCAAGGAAGAGAATCCCTCTGACTGTTGCATATAGATTTCCTCATCGAGGAATCCATTTAGAAATGCGGTTTGCACATCCATCTACCAGATTTCATAATCAAATTATGTTGCGATTGCCAATAAAATCCTATTGGATTTCTTCATCGCCACTGGGGAAATGGTCTCATCGTAGTCAATACCCTCTTTCTAGGTATAATCTTTTGCTCCAATCTCGCTTTGAACCTTTCAACTTTTCTATCAGGGCCCTTCTTCCTCTTGAAGATCCATTTACATCCAATGGGTTTTATCCCAACTAGTAGATCGACTAAAGTCCAGACCTTGTTGGAATGCATTGAATCCATTTTAGAGATCATTGTTTTCAACCATTTAATGGTATCAACATCCTTAAGAGCTTCAGAGTATGTTATCGGATTATTATCCGACTCAATTGACTCCATTTGGAACTCTTCTACTATTTTTTCATCTTTTGTGAGAAAAGTAAACCTTTTGGGTAGTCTAGATATCCTCCCACTGCGTTGAGGTTCTTGAGGTGTTAGGGTTTTAGTGGGTACATTGGTTGGTCTCACTTCAGGAAGTGAAAATTTTGAATTATCTAATAACTCTTCAATAACTATAGGTTTTGACTTTCTGGTGAGTGTTTCCTCCTCAAGGAAAGTAACATGTTTACTTACAATGACCTTTTGGTCATTAGGGGCATAGAAATAAAAGCCTATCATACCTTTGGGATAACCCAAGAAATAGCATCTTAAAGTCCTAGATTCCAACTTATATGTCTGTTGCTTATGCACATGTGTGATGCAACCCAATACCTTAAGATGTTGTAGAATGGGCTTATGCCCTTTCCACAACTCAAAAGGTGTTTTTATCTCCAGCCTTAGTTGGAACCCTATTCAAGATATAAATTGCCATCTCTAGGGCAAACCCCCAGAAAGATGGAGGGAGCTCACTATAAGTAAGCATGGTTGGAACCATATCTAATAAGGTTCGATTGCGTCATTCGGATACACCATTCTGTTGTGGTGTTTTAGGATTTGTTAGCTAACTAAAATCTCCTCTGATGTGAGATACTCTGTAAACTCATCTGACAAATATTCTCCTCTGCGGTTTGATCGCAAGGACTTGATGCATTTGTCCAACTGTCTTTCGATTTTGACTTGGAATTCCATGAATTTTTTAAAGGCCTCTGATCTTCTACGCATCAAGTAGACATATCCATGTCTAGAGTAATCATCCTTGAAGGTTATGAAGTGTTGAGGCATCTTTGGAATAAAAGTGCATGGTGCAATGAATAAGTGTTGTGTCTTTTAGAGGAAATCTTTTGTAAGATGCACTCTGCAGAAGAACCGATTCTAGATACAAGAATCAATCGGCATTCAGATGATGTTTTTTTTAACCGATCATGAATGGCAAGAACCAACCGATACAAGCAGTGGAGATATTGGTTAGGTTTTTTATGAATTGTCGTATGAATTCGATCGGCTTTCTGATGGTGGTTCTCTAAATCGATCAAGAAGCGCAAGAACTAATCGATACAAGTAGTGGAGAAATTGGTTAGTTTTTTTTTTTTATGAATTGTCATTTGAATTGGAGCATTTTTTGACTTCTTTAGTGTAGGGAGGAAGACCGAAGCAATAATGCCCATGATGGTTCTGAAATTGCAAGTTTAAAGGCTTTTGTGGCATCTGTTCTTTTCTTCTTCTTCCCCATCTACCATAGCCAAACCACAACCATCTTACCAAATCCCTCCACAATTACTAAATCCGATTCTATCCAACCCTTCTTCCTTTTTTTAATCTTCCCATCTTCTACCCAGCAAGCAGCTAACCTAAAACTCCATCTCTTTCCTTTTTCTCTTTGTTATTTTTCCCTCACCCCTCTCTGATTTCACCCAGCCAAATTACTCCCTTTCCTCTAATCTCCTCCATGTTTTCTTCCAAAAACATAACCGCCTTTTTCCTTTGCTCCATCATGCAACCCACCATCACTGATCAACTTCTCCTTTTTTAATTAGAAACAAAACCATCAACCTGTATGTACATTGTTGACTGCATCCACGACCAACCAAGCACGGGATTCAGCTGATCATTTTCTCAGGTTTTGTGTAAGGGTTTGGAAATCAAGCAGGGTTTCTTTTGTGGCTTTGAATCAGTTGAAGAAACCCATTTGCAGGTTTTATGAGGAATCAAGAATAGCATGCTCTAAGCAACAGTGAAAGAACGGGAAGTTTCCCTAAAGTGTTTGAGGTACACGTTAGCAATTTTTTGAAGAGAGGGGCTTTGCAGGCGCACATTAGCAGTGCGTTAGGGTTTTGCATGGCTGGTCCTCCCCCAGGGAGGATCGTCTGTCGGATCCTCCTCGACAGCAGTCAAAGAGGCTTAGGGGAGTGGGAATCAATCGTCTAGCTCTAGCTTGGTAGCATCCCGATCGTTTGCTTCTGTGGTTGCGCATGCCGACTCTTTTGAACCTATTAAGGTCATAGTTAAATCACCGTCAATTCACTTGGGAACGCTTGCTATTTTCTTTTCCATGGAGGAGATCTCACATTTTGAGGGGCCATTTCAATTGGCGTTGGTGGCGAAGTGTGAATATGGAATGCCTTCGATCTTTGACATGATAAGGTTCTTGTAATTCAACTTTCAGCTATTAGCGGATGTATTTGTTTCTTCTCTGGATGTTCGACATCTTCTCTTACACTTCATGGCTCATTCAGATATCATTAGGATGTGACATTTGGAACAGGTTTTCATATAGGGTTTCTCTTTTAGATTTTTCAAATGGACTAGGTTTTTCAAATCTGGCGAGGAGTCTCCGGTGGTTCCTATTTGGATTTCCTTCCCTAACCTACCTATTAATGTTTATCAAGGCAATTTTTTCCTTTCAATGGCGGGCACGGTTGGGAAGGTGTTAAAGGTGGATGGGGTGACATCGGGATGTACAAGAACTGTTGCAGCAAGGGCCTGTGTGAAATTGGACCTTCAATCCGATCATCTTGATCATCTTTGGATTGGATGTGGTCCATCGGGGCTTTAGCAGAAGGTGGTGTATGATCGCATGCTGGAGTTTGACAGGGGTGGTTCGAAACTTGGGCACTCTGTGTAGAACTGCAAAAAGAAGACCTGTGGGGAGGTGGAAGACTTTCAGCGTTTGTTGTAGCCGAGAGGTACTGTGGAGCAAGTAGAGATTAGGGGAAAAGTTGGATTGGCTACTACGGGTGAGCCATTAGTGGAGGTGACTGATCCGAAACGCAACAAAGGGAAGGAGGTCATTGAATTCGTAGAACACCCTGGTACTGAGAGTAATCCTAAGAATGTTATTAACATGGCTTCTTCGTCAAACACAAGTTGATGCACGTCTCAGAATTTAGAGTTGGGAAGAACTTGCTCATCTAAGGATCCTCGGAGGGCAATACAACAAGCTATAGAAATTGGTGATGGTGAGTTTACGGTTACCCATTCATGGCGCCCTACGGGCAGGCATTTTAATGTTCCTTTAGAGGGTATTTTAGAGGTGAATTCTGTTGAGGAGGATATTGATTAAGAGAATACACAGTCTCAAAATTTAAGGGAGTGCGTTAGGGGAAGATGTGGCTCTTAAGGAGGATGTTGTTTCAAAGAAGGTCCAGATACCTAAGGGGAGTCGAGTGGTTATGTTACTGTCAATCTTGCGAAGGAGAATGTTTCCTGGTCTGATGGGGAAATTGAAAACCCTCACCATTCAGTGAATAAAATCCTCACCACGAAGGTTGATTTTCATATTAATTGGGGGGAGAGGGATTTGGAATGGAAGTCAGCCATGGAAGATCTACGTCGCTCAAGTGTTGCAATGAACAAGAGCTTTATCACTTCCATTGCGTGGATGGAAGTAGAAAAGGAGTTTCCCATCTCTGATGGTCTCTCTTAAGATGATCTTTCTCACTCTAGAGGTGGGAAAGCAAACAGCCCTACTGAGCCAATGGTTTTAAGATATCACCACTTTACTAGGTCCAAGGGACCCATTTCTTATATTACTTTGTAGATTTTATTAGATATCTTCATCGGATGAGTCAACATCGACTCATCTTTTCCTTCTTGTGTATATTTGTATATATCCTTAGAGATTAGTTGGGATCAGATTAGGATCTTTTGATCAACAGTTTTGGTAGTTTTCTATCAAGGAGATAATCTCTACAATGTATTTGTATATATTCCTTTACCATTAGTGAAATAATTCACACACAATTACATCCAATTACCATCTTAACATGGTATCAGCCTGACATCCGATCCTCCTCTCCTCCATTTTCCTCTGCAAATGGCCAAACCTCCAGTCATTTCTAACCCCACCTCTCCTTACTTTCTCCACAATTCTGATCACCCTGGCACCCCCCCTTGTCACCCAACTACTCAATGGTGATAATTTCCCAACCTGGAGCCGCTCCATCACCATGGCTGCTGATTCCAATGATTATCTTGCTTGGGGTCATTCCAATTCCATGGTTACTTCATGGCTTATTCATTCCACCATCCCCTCTATCGCCAACAGAATTCTCTGGACAACGAATGCTCGCGATGTTTGGGTCGATCTCAGCGACAGGTTTTCTCAGCAAAATGCCCCTCGCATATTTGAAATCCGACGTTCTATATCCAATCACTCTCAAGCAAGTGATTCAGTCTCTGCCTTCTATACTGCACTGAAGTCTTACCGTGATGAATTATCTTCATATCGAACCATTACTACCTGCACCTATGGCGCCATGACGATGCTCAATGCTCATGTTAAAACTGATTCTCTCATGGATTTTTTACAGGGTCTCAATGACTCCTTCTCCGTTGTTCGAAGTCAAATACTTCTTATGGATCCATTGCCAAGCATGGCCAGAGCTTATTCCCTACTTCTTCAAGAAGAAAGACAGCGATCCTTGCAAGGATCCCATTATGTTTCCCTTGATCAGGTTGCATTGGCGGCTCAGCCTTCATCTTCCTGAAATGATTCCCAAGGCCATGCTCGCATGAAATATCATTGCAACTATTGCAACATGGATGGGCATTCAGACTCTAGGTGCTTCAAGCAACATGGTTATCCACCCAATTGGACGCCTCGTAATAGCGACACTGCCAAGAACAAGTCTGGCAACAATTCTGGTCCTTCCAATGGCGCTGCTGCTGCCCGTTACCTTGTTGCTCATGCCACACAGTCCGGCGACCTTGCTGCACCTGCTCCTACTCTTCCCACCATTTCTGCAGAACAAATCCACCAACTTCTTGCCCTTCTCCCTGCTGGTAATCCCCACCCTTTGGTAAACATTGCAGGTACAACACTTCTTACACTCAATCCTTCTAATTTTTGGATTATCGATATCGGCGCTACAGACCATATGGTGTCGGATTGCACCTTCTTTTCCAACTTTACACCATCCAATTCTCCTTCTATTCGGTTACCTGATGGGTCTACCACACCTGTAACCCATGTTGGTACTGTGCCCTTGTTTTCCCATTTAACTCTTACAAATGTCCTTCTTGTTCCCTCTTTTAAATTTAACTTATTATCTGTAAGTAAATTTACAGCCCAAACAAAGTCTCTAACTATTTTCTGACATGATTCTTGTCTTTTCCAGGACCAACGAACGAAGATGACTTTTACGACGGGTAAATGACACGGTGGTCTCTATTACTTGGAGTGTTCTCCTCCGATGGCCTCTGCGACTTCCTCTCATTCCCAGATCGACCTTTGGCACTGGCATCTTGGTCACTGTTCTCCTACCCTCCTCCCCAAATTACATCACTTAGATACTACCATTTCTTTTTCAAATAATGATGTTTGCACTGTTTGCCCCTTGGCAAAACAAACAAGGTTACCATTTTCTTCTAGTATGATTTCAACACAAAATTGCTTTGATTTAATTCATGTTGACAACTAGGGGCCCTATCATACGCCCTCCATCTCTAGTGCTTGCTATTTTTTAAGTATAGTTGATGACTATTCACGCTCTACATGGGTGTTCTTAATGAACCACAAGTCAAAAGCCAATTCCCTCATTCGAAATTTTTTCACTTTAATCAAAACCCAGTTTGATATCAATATTCGTCGGATACGTTCTGACAATGCCCGTGATTTCTTTAACACAGACACCTTAGTTTTTTTTCAAACTTTGGGCGTTCTTCAATAGTCTAGCTGTGTTTATACTCCACAACAAAATGGCGTTGTGGAGCGTAAACATCACCATTTGCTTAATGTTGCCAGGGCTCTCCGCTTTCAAGCCAACCTTCCCTTACCCTTTTGGGCTGATTGTGTCCTTACAGCCTGTTACTTAATTAACCGATTACCAACCCCTGTTCTCAAGGGTCAAACTACTCATGAAATTATGTTTCAAAAGAAACCACTCCTTACCCATCTCAAAGTCTTTGGTTGCCTTTGCTTTGGCCGCAATACCACCACCAAACACAAGTTTGATCAACGATCTTTTCTGGGAATTTTCATTGGTTACCCTCATGGACAAAAGGGTTACAAAATTTATGACCGTTCTACCAAGGTTACTTATGTATCTCGGGATGTTATTTTTCGTGAAAAAGTTTTTTCCTTCATTCTATACCCCAACCCCTCTACAACACCCTCATATGTTTTTCCTCTACCACCCACGGACCATGATGAAACCCCACCGCCACCCCTTACCCCAGCCCCACCACCAACCCCATATCCCCTTGATCATGCCACTCCAACCTCATCACCGCCAACCCCTCAACCTGAACCTCCTACCCCAACCCAACCTCTCTCTCTTATTCAACCCTCCATGCGCCCTACTCAGATCGTTAAACCTCCAAGTTATCTAAAAGATTACCACTTGTCTCTTGCTCAAGCGAATAAGTCTTCAACTGTTGGTCATGGTACGTCTCACCCACTTCCTCACTCTTTAAGTTATCATCATTTTTCCTCTAATCATATGTCTTTTCTCACTGCTCTAACCACTACCACTGAGCCTACCAGCTTTGCCGAGGCTATGAAACATTCTGAATGGCGTGAGGCAATTCAGAATAAGATTGCTGCTCTTACTAAAAACCAGACTTGGACTTTGGTTCCTCTACCTCCTGGCAAAAAGGCTATTGGGTCTAAATGGGTGTTTAAAATTAAACGCAAAGCGGATGGTTCTGTCGAAAGGTTTAAGGCCCGCCTTGTTGCTAAGGGCTACACACAAATTGAAGGGGTAGATTACCATGACGCCTATGCTTCTGTGGCTAAACTGGTCACTGTCCGTGTGCTTCTTACTGTGGCCGTTGCACGTGGATGGTCTCTTCATCAATTAGATGTCAACAATGCCTTTTTACATGGTGATCTCTCAAAAGATGTTTGTTATATGTTACCCCCTCCCGGGTATCGTCGTAAGGGGGAGACCATCGTTTGCAAACTCCAATGGTCTCTCTATGGGCTCAAGCAGGCATCACGAAATTGGTTCTCCAAATTGTCTACTGCCCTACTCTATTTTGGTTTCATACAATCACAGACTGATCATTCTCTGTTTGTCCTTCGACAACAATCGGCTTCCATCTTCGTTCTTGTGTACGTCGATGACATCATCATTACTGGTTCAAATGGCACCTTACTCCAGGATATCAAGACTCACATTTGTTCTCAGTTTCGGACTAAAGATATTGGCCCCCTGAAATATTTTCTTGGCATAGAGGTCGCTCGTTTCAAAAAGGACCTTTACCTCTGCCAACGAAAATACACTCTTGATATACTTTGTGATAGTGGACTCACTGGCACTCGACTGGCAGATTTCCCAATGGAACAGCACCTTAAGCTCTCTGACTCTACGGGCACTATTCTTTCTGATCCGAGCATCTACCGACGGTTGGTTGGTCGCTTAATTTATCTCACCCTTACCCGGCCCGACATTGTACATACAATCAATATTTTGAGCCAATTCATGCACCAACCCTGCCAACCTCACCTAGAGGCTGCACATCGATTACTTTGATATCTGAAGGGTACCCCTGGACAAGGCATTTTCCTCCATCCAGATTCTGATCTTCGCTTAACGGCCTTTTGTGACTCAAATTGGGCTAGCTGTCCAATGACTAGACGATCCACCACAGGCTATTGCATTCTTCTTGGCTCTAGTCCGATTTCATGGAATACCAAAAAGCAAACCACTGTGTCACGCTCCTTTGCCGAGGCCGAGTACCATGCTATGGCCGTGGCTACCTGCGAAATCACTTTGCTCTCATATCTCTTACAAGACATTGGCTTGCCGTCACAGAAGGGTATTCTGTTATATTGTGATAACCAGGCAGCACTCCACATTGCTGCTAACCCAGTTTACCACGAGCGAACAAAACACATCGAAATAGATTGCCATGCCGTTCATGAGAAGTTACAATAGGGACTTATTTGCACCTCCAAGATTGCTTCAGCACCTAAAGTCCAAGCTGGGCATTCGGGACCTTCATGCACCACCTTTAGGGGGAGCATTAGATATCTTCATCGGATGAGTCAGCATCGACTCATCTTTCCCTTCTTGTGTATATTTGTATATATCCTTAGAGATTAGTTAGGATCAGATTAGGATCTTTTGATCAATAGTTTTGGTAGTTTTCTTATATCAAGGAGATAATCTCTACAGTGTATTTGTATATATTCCTTTACCATTAGTGAAATAAATCACACACAATTACATCCAATTACCATCTTAACAGATTTGATGGTTGTTCTATTTTAGAACATACGTGGCTTGGGAAATAAGCCATTTATTAGGCATTTGCATTCTATTATTAAAGTTTCTAAAGTGGAAGTGAAAATGGACAATCTCCTGCACCAACACTATGTTGTCATATATGCAACGGCCTTGAACAAAAGCTCCCTGCTCCTCCAAAATAATTGAAGGGAGGATCATATCTAGCCTTGAAGAAATAATATTAGCAATAATTTTATAAGAAAAATTACACAGGCTGATAAGGCGAAAGTCAGACATTACCTCAGGGTTGTCTTTTTTGGGAATGAGAATTAGATGAGCCGATGTGTAACTCCTTGGCAAGAAACCTCCCGCGAAAAAGTCCTTGACCGCCTCCCACACATTGGTACCAACAATTTCCCAACATACCGTGAACAAATAACCAGAGAAGCCATCCAAGCCAAGCACACTATCCTTGGACATTAACAGAAAATCTCGAGGTAGTAATGTGGTCCTTAAGCTGGATATGGTGAAGGAATACGTCCGTTTGGAGTGGGATTTCTTTATAAGGTTTTGACCAGTCTTGGTTTTGCCGAGGAGTGGATATTTTTTACCAGTTTTGGTTTCAACATGCAATTTAACTGTTATGAGCAATCATCCTCTATAAGCCAACTTACTAGAATTCTTTAGTGAGACAAAAACTTAGGTTATCATCAGAAAGGTTAAAGGTATTGCTTCTTTATGAGTTTCTTTATGAGTTTCCCTTGTACGTGGTATTGGATGTTTAATGGGTCTTTTTTTATCTTTCCGAGATGGATCACTTTTAAAACAAGGAATCGGAATATGAATGAATCGGATCCTGCCAATTTCATTCTGATTCTATTCTAGATTGGTCGGAATCGGCTGAGAACTAGTCAGAATCGGCCAACTTTTGCTTGAACTCTAGAAGCACATATTAGATCACCCACTTCAGAATGAAAGGGATCGGACTCAGGCTTAGTTGATTTTGATTTATATTGACTGATTCATCGATCCAATTCTGGTTTTTAAATCCATGGTAAGGATCCATGGAGAGTAAAGATATTTGTATTTAGGATCAGTTGAATTGGAATCTGTTTGAATTGGTCTGAAATATTCCTGGAATTGATTGATTCAGAATATTCCAAGGATTCTGGTGTTATTATCAAGGAATTGACCATATCATCTCATTAGGAATTGGGATCGGTGACCACCGATTCCAATCTGAATTGGACTATTCCTGATCTGATTTGTCAATTCTTGAAACCTTATTAACCCAATAAAAAAAAGGTTGAGGATTCTCAATGTTGCCAGTATAGGAAAATCTCTTACATCGCACCAATGGGATCTATATAGCAAGAAAAATTTTTAAAACAAAATGTGACAGGGACATACGAACATATCTAGGTCCACATAGAAATAAAGCATCATTTAGATATAGCTTGAGTGATCATTTCCACCAAATCCATATCCCTCTTCGTCTCACACTGCAACTGCGAATCCATATCAAATGGCATATCCACCTCAAAAATTTTATTATCAATGACAGATGTGCCCGGCATCTCATCAAATATAGGTGAAAGACTGTAATTCTCAGGAAACGTCTTTGCATTGACGAAAGAAAAATCCATGGCGTTGCTAAAATCTTAATTGGGAACTAAGCCATCACCTGCAAAAAATTCAACACTATCTGCAAGCTGAGTTGATGGTCCAATCATATCATTAAGAGTCTGCATGTTGGCATCGTTGCATGCATTGCTTTCAATATCTTTTATGTTTGAAGTTTTAATCAAGCTTTTGATGTAACTTTGCAGGAGAGAACTTGACTTTTGATGTTTTGAGCTTTGGAATCCTTGTCTTGATAATAGCTTTCTTTTGACTGCATTCCAGTGGTTCTTTAAGGAATTTTCAGTCCTCCCTTTCAGCTTCTTTGCAATTTCTACCCATTTATTTCCTAATTCAACAAGAGCTTTAATTATAATCTCGTCCTCCTCCTCAGTCCATTCACCTTTCTGCAAGTAAAATACATTAACAATTTATAAGAATGTATGTTACCACGTAAAAAACATGTTTCTAAACATTGATGAGATGAAAGTACACGGTGTAAAACCACCAATTTTGGACTTACACTCTTTAATAACATATTTATCCACAAAGAATTGACAAGTAGACAAACAACAGAGTGGTCGATGATTTCATAAGTACATTCTATAGTGCGCAGTTGTGTGTGTATGCACTTAAAATGCATGGGTGTGCTAGATTCAATGAATTCCATATACAAAAAATAAAAAAGAAAGAGGAAGAAGAAGAAGAAGAACCATGATGTTCGACTTCAAATGATTTTTCCATCTTTCCCTGCATTGTTTTCCTATTCTTCCGTTAAACTTTTGAGCAATTTCAGACCAGTTTTTCAACCCATGCTGCCCCACCAAGTGCTCTAAAATTCTGCACATACATAGTTTTGTGATCAATATTTGTTCTTGAAGAAGAAAGAAACCAATATTTTTTTTATGAAAACTAAACATTCTATACAAGATGATTCATCATTCATGATAATAAACCAAAAATAAATAAACTTTTTACCTGTCTTCTTCCGCCGTCCATCTCCCTTTGATCCGAGTAGCCTTCTTTTGGATTTCATCTGTCCTCCTAATTGGAAAATTCTTTCTAACCATGTCGATCTTCCTACAAAACCTATTTTCTGAAGTAATGCATGCCATCTGGTCAGGTGAAAATGCCAAGTTAGGCGCCCCAAGTTCTCAAAAATTCAAAGAGGGGTTCCTATCTTGGGCAATCACGACCTCAGACGTGATTCTAGGGGGGGAAATTCATGAAGGCCGAATTTTGAAATTTCTCCATGGCAACGTCTTGTATAAGGGGCATCGAATCAAAGATATTAAAATTCGAAGAAGATCCATTCGCTAAAGTTTCAAACTGGTCTAAATAAGAAGGACTGACCCCGAAATTCGAATTTGGCAATAAGCCATCAACATGAAACTGGTCATTTTGGTAGAAATCTTGGAGATATCCTTTAGATGAGCAAGCATCTAATGGAAACCCGTCTCCAAATCCCATTTTCATGTAATTTTTCAAAAATGTTGTTGGCTGAAAAGTGAGATCATCTCCGTAGATGGTATCAAACTCCATGGGAGAGAGAATTGAAGAGATATTTGGTGAGAGAGCACTGAAAACCAAAGAAAACAGCTAGAGCGATTTTGGAGTTGTGGGTTGCGATTTTGGAGTTGTGGGTTGTCTTTAACTCCTTCTTAGTACTGTATAGGAGGGAGGGGGTGTCATTCACAACTCTTTTTCTCAGTACTGTCAAGTGGAATAAGGATGGTTATGATTGCATTATTAGGAAGTTTTTGTTTATGGAAAGTTTTCAGTCAATGGATTCCACTTAACAGCTGTATGGAGATTTTTTGGAAATATCAAGGCAACGATGTACGGAGAGTTATGACAGGATATTTAAATTATTTTTTAAGTTAAAATTGGGATATATTTAATTAAAGCTTTGCTGGAAGGTGAGAAGAATACCCAAACAAGCTTCTAAGACGATATCTTTTTCCAAATGAGTAGTTTGACCAAACCTAGAAACTGATAACTTGATTTGTTGGTGAATTTTTAAATTATTATATTTTGAAGCAATCAAGACCCATTTATTGCTACCTAATTTTTTGTTTTTGAATAATAAACGAGTAGTTTGACCGAATTCTCTCTCTCTCATTTTTTCCTGGTTCTATAGCTCCAATTATGGAAGAAAGTTCTATTTTATGTGAAAGTGAAAGGATCTGCCACGAAAGATCGGGAGATGATCCTCTCGCGGGGGTTTTCCTTTTGGAAATGATCCTCCCTTCAAGGACTCGGTTATAGAGGAGGTTCTATAAAGAAGAGGTTGAACAATCATTGGGGTTTGGGATCATGCAATATATAATATAGAGTCGACGCGTAGGATTAGGGCCTAGGACCCCATTGGTGTATCTCTATAAAGGGCTACATTATTTCATATGGTCCCTCTTTTTCTCTCTTTTCTTCTCTCTCTAAATTTTTGGATTTTAGGGACTTTTTCGGGAAGTTTCCATAGCTCCTCTCCAAATTGTCTAAATGAAGGAAGAGGAGCCCTCTATTTATAGAGGGCCTAGAAACTGGGTGGAGTCGATCCAAGGCGAGGCGGAGTGCACCTAGGGGCTGGGTGGAGTGCTTTCAGGTGTTGGGTGGTGCCACCCATCTCCCAACGGGGCCACCGTGGGTCCAGATTGGGCCACTGACCCCCCAGGCAGTGCCACTGGGCTCCGAGTAGGGGTATCAATTGGTCGGTTCGGTCCGGGAATGGGCCGGTTTTTTGGTTTCGGTGTGGCTTTTAGGGAAACCGAAACTGAACTAATAAGGAATTTTCGATTTTGGTTTTGGTTCGGTTTGGGTTCGTGTCGGTTTCAGTTTATGATAACGGGTTAATAGCGGTTTGGATTTAACTCAATGCTGGGTTGGGTTTTGTGCCTATTTTCTTCTCTTTCTCTTTTCAACTATATAAAATATTTCACTAGCCCCACAGTTAAAATGGAGATCAATGGAAGTAGCATTATTACAAATCAATTTCCCTATTTTCATAACCTCATACTCATTGATTTGTAACAATTCCCCTTGCAACCATAAATTTGCTCACTAATATTGAAATCAATTCAATTATTCATAACCTTATATTCATTGATTTTTAATCGATTTCATTTGGTTCGGTTTTTGGTTTGTTATCAGTTGGTTCGGTATGGTCCGATTTTCTGTAAGTCCCATCATACCCCAGTCTAAAACCAATCCAATAAGGATCGGTTCGGTTTGGTCTGGGTTTTTTTCAGCCAGTTTTAACAATTCGGGCTAGGTTTTGACACCCTTAGCTCTGGGTAGTGCCGCCGATCTTCGGGCGGAGTTGCCGACTTTTCATGGTTTTTTCGTTCAAATTCTGTGAGACACCAACCGGGTCTGGATTAGCACGGTCATTTTTCTTGTGTCTGGGCCTTTACCATGGGTTTCTGGGTGACTTGAGAGTCGTCATCTGTCCATGTCCTTATTGTCATCATTGCCGGGGGGTGACAAAATTCAGTGTCTATAGAAAGCACAAAGGAACTAAAGTGTGGAAAACCCAAAAACATGGTTTTTTTATTTAAACAAAAAACATGATGTTGAGACTTTAGCAACAATGACACATGTTTCTGGTTGTAGTATAAATATGAATAACTTATATTGAGAGAACAAAATTTTTTCTGTAAGGTTAGTAAATCAGAATAGTATTTCATCACCAAAGTTGGACAACTCCAATTACAAATTTGATGAAATTGCAACAAGTATACACGTCAAAGTCGTAGGTGGGTTGAGTTGTGTCAATTGACATTGTCTGTAAGACCAATGACACCGCTAATGGTGCAACCAGGAAAAACATGAATGGATCTCAAATATAAAACAATCCTCACTAGTAGTTATGCACTCACCTATTGTACCCATTCAAGTACTTCAAAGTTGTTCTCAAACTAAAATCCTTTACAAAGGGTAATCAGTAAAACAAAGCCTTAAAAAGAACAAGAACTGTTGTATGTTTCTTGTACACACACACACTGTAGGTACAACGCACGCCAATTGGGGCACCCACACTGGACTTACCGAAGGTTGATATCTCGTTTAGCAAATCAATGGTTGATGTTGTGGAGGTTGATAATGACGTGACGTTGTCTCTCCAGGGTGCAGGGGAATGCACAATTTAAAATAAAAGGAAGGATTCACCACCTAGGTTGTGAAAGGCCTAAAACCCTAAAGGGCTAGCCCAAATCCTGGTCAAAGGATAGGGCTATAGTTGATTCCATATGATATGGCCAAAGTGTGGGTAAGAAGTCAGTTTACGGAGATGGAAAGGTTTTATGCATCCCACTCTGCCCGAAGGAGCTAGTCTTTGTACTAGATGCTGGGATTTAAAGATTCTCTCAAAATAAAGTATCATATAACAATATGCAAGGTTAATCTATGATCAAAATATCATGCATCACAAGGAACACACTGAAATAGGTTACTTTAACGACCTAAACTGATAGGGGTCAAAGTAATTGCTTAGTCATATTTTAACATCACCATAGACTAAATATGACTAAATACATTAACAAAATGCATATAAGATATTCCAAATATCAAAAAATGCAAACAAGCATGACATGGTCATAATTACCAAAATGCCCCTATAAAACAAAAGGGCAGAAAATGCAAATGAAGTCACATTAAAATATCACCATTGATAAGAACATGACTAAATAAATGAATAACATATATGTAAGATATTCCAAATATCTAAAATTCGAACAAGTATAAAATGATAATAATTACCAAAATGCCCTTTGAGGGTATAAAAGGGTAGAAAATGCATACAAAGACATATTTAAACATCACCACTGATCCAAACATGACTAAATACATTAACATCATGCATGTGAGACATTAAAAATATAAAAAATACAAACTAGCATAAAAGACAACAATTACCAAAATGCCCCTGGAGGGCAAAGGGCAGAAAACTCGTGGAAATGATGTCTTATGACTGAAAACAATGTTTACTAATGTTAAAATATGTAGCAAAAGTGATAGGAGTACCTTATGGGTCCTAAACAAATTTTGGCTATAAAGTGAACAAAATGCCCCTAAGGGCATAATGGTAAAAAGTGTCAAAACAGACAGTCAGGGGTGTTGCAGGGATCAAAAGTGATGCTGATCAACTTAAGATAACCAGACATACCAAATAGTATTACTGGAATGAAATTTTGGGCCTATAATTTGTAATTTACCAAAATACCTCTGAAGGGCAAAATACAAAGAATGCAAATAAAGTCATATTTGGACATCAGCACTAACTAAAATATGACTAGATGCATTAACTATATGCATGGAATGGCGTTTTGGGCCTGACAAAGGGGGTCGAACGTATTTTTTAGAAAATGGGTACCGTGAAGATATGGGGATTGATAGGATTTTAGCCGCCTTTTAGGAAAATATAACGGTGTAAGGGTTGAAAAGCTAAAATTCTGGAATGACCAAAATTGTGTAAACACAGCAGTAAGATTTTGACGATGCCAGAGTCATTTATTCTAGAAAGCAATAATGACTGATGGTGATAGAGCCTCACATCTATCAGTCAGATCGTTAGTAAAACAACGCACACACACATCATTGAAATCCTAGAAAGCATTAATGACTGTTGGTGGGCAGAGCCTCACATCTATCAGTTAGATCGGTAGTAAAAGATGCACACACAAACCACAGAAAATCTTGGAAAGCAGTAATGACTGATGGTGGGCAAAGTTGCACATCTATCGGTTAGATCGTTAGCAAAATAAGGCACACACACACACACACACACATACACACATCACTGAAAATCCCAGAATGAAATAATGACTGATGGTAGGCAAAGCCTCACATCTATCAGTCAGATCTTTAGTAAAACAATGCACACACACATCATTGAAATCCCATAAAAATAGTAACGCCTAATGGTAAATGTCCTAAAATGACTAAATATGCCAAATAGTGGTATTGGATGGACATTTTGGGCTTGCATTGGATAAATTACCAAAATGCCCCTAAAAGGCAGGAATGACATTTAATGTGCTGTTATGATACATGATAGATATATGCATGTAATGGAACCTTATAAAATGTCTTAATAAACATTAATATGTATAATAACAAGGCCACTTTAATGGCCTATATTATGTCAAACCCGAAATAAAATGACCAGATGAAAATACCTGGATACAAACTTCAACAAAGGTCGGAAAGGGAAGAACTTCCATGTAGAGATTTCGACAGAGCTTTCATTTTATCAAACAAGGTTCATTGATAAAATTTGGGTAGAACCTCGTCTTATCAAACGAACTTTTGTTGACGAAATTCGGGCAGTACCTCGGTTTATGGGGTGCACCTTTATGACGGGAAGTGGACAAAACCCCGGCTCAGGTGGAGGGGGAAGGACTTTCTCTCTCTTGAAGGACTATACCTCCTAAAAAGTTAAGGTTTAGAAGTAGATCACTCAACCACTTCTAATCCTTATTTGGAAAAATTCCCATTTTCCGCAGATTCGGGACTTATTAAGACTGAGGTGTCGAAACCATGTCGACAAAGGGGGTTTTTTTTTTTTTTAATCCCGAATATTACCTAGGACCCGGGCTAGCCCTTCCCAAATTTATTAATAATTAAAATAATATTGAAAGATACAAGGGGGGAGTTAACCCGCCCTACCCCTAATCCACAAGGATAACACATTCCCTCTAGACCTCTCAGCCCTCACAAAGGAAAGAGACATATTACAATCTTAACATCGGGCGACCTTCCCTATCCTCTCTGATCATAGACTCCACCTCAATGGAAATACAACTTTCCTCCCTAAACCTCGTATTTGACATGCGAGCACAAGCGTCGTTAGCCAGGAAATCTACAACCCTATTCCCCTCTCTATAAGAGAAAGAGACCATCGCATTTAGAGAATCACACATTCTAATCACCTTCCTGAACCAATACCATCCACTCTAGAGATAACAAAAGAACTTAGATTTGAGAGAAATTTAATCCTCTCAAAGGTAAAAGGGTGGGTATTTACCCTGATTTTTATTCCACAGGTCTCATGGTGGTTCCACAGATCCATGGAACCCCCAAGAGAGTCGTGGGTCCTTTTGTGGGCCCCGAATCTATTAATGGATCCCCATTTTGGCCCAGAAATGTCGATTTTGACTGTTTTGGCACCGTTTCAAGCACGTGAATCAAATTTTGATGCATAATATACCGTTGGAATCGTCTTTTCGAGAAATATACAATGGTCCAAGCATTGGTCAAAAAATATTTTGAATTTCAGAATAAAGACTAACCCTAATTTGGTGTCGAGGGATTCCTAACAATTTTTTTAATCACTATTGTTGCTCCCTTGGCTATCATTGAATATTTTGCACTTAAAAACACTTGTCCAAACCTTATCAAGGTCATGGTGGGTTAGGTTAGGTGGTCGAGTCCTTGAGAGAGATACTTCATCAATCCACGTCCGGTTGTCATCATTGTCGGGGGGGGGACAAAATTTAGGGTCTACACCTTCTGTCATCTTGGCGATCATCTTTTCATCTATCCTTCCAGTGTTCTCATCCCCAGGGCTCTCGGGGTCTCTGGTCATCCCTTTGAACATACTGTCCGAGCTAGCTTTGTTGAATGAGCCTTTTTGTCTCCCGCTTGAGGTGCCTACATTGGTCAGTATCATGGCCATGTTCATTATGAAATCTACAGAACTTACTTGGATCTCGGTTCTCTGGGTTTAACTTCATTCTGTCTGACCACCTTAGGATATTTGGATCCTTTATCTGGTAAAGAATGTTTGAACTCCAATGAGTGCAATGTCCCCGTTCTGTGGGGGCTTCAGTTTCAACTAGATCGATTCTCATACCTCATCTTTTTTCCTTTGGACAATGCGTTCACCATTGTCTTCCCGATCTACCCTTCTCTTGTCACTCTTTCCATGGTCATTCTCTCTATGAGCTTCCAGGACTTCAGCCATGTTTCCATACTTGTCACATCTAGGCAACAACTCTACCATATTTTCTTGGGGATTCTTCACCATAGACCTGCCCACGTCGTAGTTTGTTACCTTGTTTTACAATGCGACGAATGCTAGTTGAGGGTCCAGGTCATCCACCTCCAAGGATTCACAAGTGAATCTACTGATATAATCCCGGAGGGATGCGCCTGAACACTGCTTCAGAGGCATGAGTGTGGTGGAGTTCTTTTTGCTCTTGTGACTAGTCTGGAAATTGATCATGAACTTGTTGCGATACTCTGTGAATTCTTTGGTTGATTTAGGTGGGAATTTTGAGAACCACATCCTTGTTGGCCCTTTAAAGTGTCTCCGAAGGCTATGCAAACAATAGGATCTGGGGCTCCAATTAAAATCATGGTCGATTTGAAGTAATTCAAATGGTCAATCGGATCAGACTTTCCATCGTAGAGCTCGAAAGTTGGAGGTTTGAATCCTCTTGGAAGTGGGCCTTCATAATTTTATTCGATAAGGCACTATCGTTAACAAAGTTCAGGTCGTCTGTACCCATCTGTCTCTTTAGAATTTTCTGCATCTGCTCAGTGAGGTCCTTGGAGTTGCTTGCTTAGACCTTCTGTTTCAGCCTGAAGTTGCACTTCTTTGGGCTTTCTTTGTGCTTCGGTCCTTCGTGGGCTACAACCACGGAATGTTTGTTCTTGATTGTGTCTTTGGTCTATTCGGATGGGAGAATTACTAGGATTCGTTCAATTTGTAGAAAGGTCTGTTGGTCGGAGGATCCCAACAGGCTCTCCACTGCTGCTTAACGACATTCTAGTTGAGCTCGTCCTATTATAACCATTCCTGTCATCGTGCGTGGTACATCTCGAGTGGTGGTGAGACCAGGATTTGGTTGTGGAATTTGAGTGATCTATTTAACATCACACAACAACTTCTCCAAATTGAGGATTTGCATCTTCATGGCATCCATCCTATCGTTCAACCCTCAAGCATGGGCATCATGGGGATCAACAATTGGGAGATGTTTGCTTCAAGGCGGATAGACTCCCCCGGACGCAGGATTTTGCTCTTGACTTCCAGTCGGAGCTTCAACTTGTGCTCCTGAGGGAAAGGGCGCATGAGGGTGCCTTCCAAAGGATCAGCTGGTTGCACTCTTGGTGGAGAAGGGAAGAGCTTTCGTGGGCCTCGTTCTTTGCCGATGGTAGTGCCTCCCCTGAGAGAGTTCTCCTTTGCATGGTATAGTAGTTGTGGATCTGGTGTTCACCATTGTTGATTATGAAATTGCTCTGCAATCGTTCCCATAAACGGTGCCAATTGTTGTTGTAGAAAACTGTCTTCTAGCGGACACGAGCTGCTTTGGTTGATGAACCTATAGAACTCAAAGAACAGAACACCGTGAGAGGGCCAAAGTGGACTCCGACGAGGGCTTTCCGATGCCTAAGTCAGCTTTCTTGCAACTAAAAGGAACAACAGCGCAAGATCACAAGAGTCTAGAGTAGTTGAGATTGTTGAACGTACCTTACCCCTTAGGGGAGGCTTTATTTATATTGACGTGTCTGGTAGTTGGAGGCGGTGATGAGAGTCCCTCTTAGATACGTCATCTTCCCAAGGTAGTAGTTTCCTTTTGGGAGACGATTTAAGCTTGGAAAGTCTGGTTATGAAAAACTTCTAATCTGGCTGTGCGAGGACTCCTTCCCTTATTAGGGAGCTAGATTTCTGGTTATAGTAGATATCCTCAGGCACCGTGGTGCGAGGTCCTTTAGTTTCCTACCCTAGGAATGATTTCCATATTTAGGGCCTGATTTATAGTATGTTTCTTTATTGAGAAAGATGAGCCGGAGGTTTATAGGGTTATGTTTTCAATTTCGTATACCCACGTGTCATGTTGTGAGTGGCTGAGATATTTTACCTGTATCAAAGGATATCCAAAAAACTATGGAAATGGTGGGGGTGAACGAATCTCTATTTGATTAGGAAGCAAATGCTAAAACATCTTATATTACAAATTTAAAGCTGCATGAAAAGTTGTGGGCGTGGAAATACCACGCAAGATGGTTGTCTGATAGGATAGAAACTCAAGTTTTTTTCTATGACCACGAAGATTCTAAGATAAAAAAATATGATCCACAACCTCATTAGAGAAGATGGTTCAGTGTTGGAGGAAATTATGTCTCAGAGTTCTATGAGAACTTCCACAAACCGTCCCTTATTTAGGCACATCGATTTCATGGACTGTATTCCCTGTGTCATTGATGAGGTAGAAATTTTGAGCCTTGTGGCCATTCCCTTTAATGATGAGATTAGGGATGCTATTTGGGGCATTGATCCGGATAGCGCCCTATGACCCTTTAGTGGGTTTTGTTTTTTTTAATAAAAATATGTTGGGATATTGTAGGAAGTGATACATGCAATGTAGTTACAAAATTTTTAGTATGGGAGGATGCCAAAAGCTGTGAATAATTTTTTTTATTTATTTTATAAGGTGTGAATAACATCTTCATTACCCTAATCCCAAAAGTGGAAGGTGCAACTTTTTTGGGGAAGTTTCGCCCAATATGTATGGGAAACTTCTTTGTGAAAATAATTTCAAAATTTTTTGCTTTGTGGTTGAATCCACTTCTTCCAAGATTTTTTTTTTTTAATGAGACACTTCTTCCGAGATTAATTTCTTAAGAACAGAGTGTTTTCTAGAAGGGGAAGATTATATTTGACAACATAAGCATGGATTTTGAACTCACAAACACGATGTGCCACCCTATGAGAGGAGGAGCTATTGACTTCAAACTCGATGTGAAAAAAATTCTATGACACTATTTCTTGAGATTTCGTATTTGCAGTACTAAGAAAATTTTGTTTCATTGCTCCAACAACTGCTCCAACCGTCTCAGTCTAGTCTTCAAATTGCGGACATCCTCCTTCAACTACTGCAATTCTGGGCTAATTTCACCCACACTTGGTAGATTGCTTCTCGGTGTATCCGTGGTCAAACACAATGTTGTTGGTTCATCCATGGGCAAACACTATGCAAATGTATGCAAAAGTATCTACAATTTTTTTTTTGTCTTGATGCCAATAGTAGAGCCTGTTTTTATTGTGCTCAAACTCAGAGATCTTCACTGCAGCTCTTCGTCCACATCGGCATCTTAGGTTCACAAACTTAAGTGACCTTAAGTTGCTATCATTGACACTAGATGAAGACATCTAATATGCAAAACACATAAGATAAAGATGAAACATTGGAAATGATTCAATCCTTAAAAATGACTAAATACCTAACAATGCAGGCAAAGACGAGTTTAGGAATTGTAACCGAAATGAAAATTTAAAATGATTTAAAATCTAGGATCCGATTGGTATTTGCGTACTTAGTGTGGGTGCTTTAAAATAATGACATACCTCAGCGGGTGCCACTGTTAATTTCCCTTTTTTTAACACCGTCTTAAAAAATGAGACGGATGTAATTGTTGCCGAATTGAGAGTGCTGATTGCAATTAAGGAATCGTATATAGGGGGTTTGAATAATTTACTCAAAAATAAAACACTATATAAATCCGAAGCCGCCTTTCTTTCTTGGATTTCAAGTCTCCAACCAGTACGCTTTCAAGAAACTCTCCGACCATTGCCAGTAGTATCAAAACAGACAGGGTAGAGCTACAAGGTGTCAACCAGTAAGACATCTGTTTCCTGTTCCCATTTCTTCGATCCATTGTTAGTTCTTTGCATTTGTGGTTTCACGCACCATTTCTTTATAAATTTGGAATTCTTCTTGTGCATTTTTTCCTGGTGACCTATCTGCTGTTATCGCTTCCCCAACGATGCTTTTTCGATTTGAGATTACCTTTTGCTCAACTCGGTGCAGATTTTTGTTTTCATGCTATTGAAAGGAAGCTAGGTTTATTTCATGCTCCCTATTTATTTTTGTATCTTATTTGTTCCTATCTCGAGTTTTCCTTTGACTATATCCAGTTACATGTCCTGATTCCTCTCTATGTTTTATTGCAAACCTGATGACTTTAAACAACTAAGTGTGAGCACTGCTCTCGTAATTGTTGTAATTAAACGTTTTATTCCCAAATATTTGTAGGTTCAGTCGAATTTCAAAATGTCTAAGGTGGAGATAGATGTTCCTCCCAAGGGTGGTTTTAGTTTCGATCTCTGCAGAAGAAATGAAATGCTTCTGCAAAAGGGTATCCAGGTTCCTTGTTCTTTCCGGAAGACGGGAACAACCATTGTTGGTCTAGTTTTCCAGGTATGGGAACATGCACAAACATTTGTCTATGTAGTCGTATTTATTACTAATTGATTTTCTTTTCATTCCAATTGATTTTTCTACATATTGCCTACAAGAACTTCAATTCACCCTCGATATCTTTTTGACATAGTTTACAGTTAAAACAACTTGATAGCCTGGTTGATTTTGTGTGTGTACTGAAAGAATGATTCAAAGCTTAACATAGGATTTTTGTCATCGAACATGTGTACTATCTACCAAGTGAGAGTACCCTTTGTGTTACATCCGTGCCCGGATTTACTATTAAATGAAATTTTCTCTCTCCTGTGACGTGTAGATTCTGCTGTCGTGTACGCTGGCGAGCTATTTTCACTTGTGGTTAAACCTAGCCACAAGATTATTGACCAGTCCACGGGCCTGCCTGTGGAGGAGAGGTTCCTTAACCGGCAGTGGGAAGATTTATCAATGATGACTTCGTCGATCATCCTCCTAGCACAAGTACACGAAGCTAGGAGTATTGGAAGGCGTTCCCTGTGTCCCCACAGCTAGACACCTCCTTTGGCGATGAGCTTAGCATCGCGATTGGGAAACTCTTCGGATCATGAAGGACACGTCGTGACGGTCGAGGGGTAAGATACTGACCTTGTGAATGTTACTGTACCCTTCCCTAGTTGACCTTGAAGTGTTAGCCAAAGCCCGACCAATTTTCCTTACGTTTCTGCCCTTATAGGCTTACAGCAGCAATGGACGCACGAGCGGACTCACCAAGACTGGATCCACCCATTAGTCCGCCCGTGTTGTTTGAGGACTTTGTATGTTTTCCTTATGTGGGGCCCACAACCAGTGCCCCGGGTACTCTAACTAGTCTTTTAGACGAGGTTGGCCTCATCCTTGATCTCCTTGGCTTGTGGGTTTGCCATAAAGGTGGACCTATTTGCTTAACAGACCTCTTAAATGAGTTTTGTTAGGTGGAAAATATATATTTAACATTTCATGTATCATGGACTGTATATGATTGTGTGTATGTGCACTTCTCTTTCCCCTCACTGGCTCAGTAGAGCTAACCCCCTGTGTACACAACTTTTAGATTTTGATGCAAGTGATGGTTACTTGGCCGGCCTACATATATAGTCGGCGGAGTATGATTGTATTGGCACAGAGGAGCCTGAGTACATGTCAGAGGAACATAGCGATGGTTGCCCCTGTGATGATTGTGCTTATGGGCACTGATGTTACTTGGGGATTTTCCCCCACCTTTGATTCTTTTGGGGCTTGTGCCCGTTATGAACATTTTCTGTAATAACTTATTATACTTTTGAGTATTATGTCATGGTCAGCTGGTGTTAGCATTAACTATTATATTATCACTTAGATAGCTGAGCATACTGTAACTGCTTATGTAAATATTGCTTCCGCTTATTATAACTCTGACAATGATTAGAATATTTATTTCCTTTTTACTCAAATGTATTTATTTGGGTGGGCCCTTGGGTGGTGATTATGCTTTGGGACACTGTGTCATTGATCCTGATAGGAATTGGGGTGACGTGTGTCATCCTAAGCACCCTCTTGACTGTGCTTATGGCATAAGCTTGGGATAGGGGCATGACAGCATCATATCAGAGCGTGATGCTCTGCACCAGACATGGTTCACCAAGGGCTCCTGATTTACTCTACCCAATAGGGTCTAAATTAAAAGCTTTTAACAAGTATAATTGGAATGTGTGCAGAACTTAGGAAGAAGACTAGCTAGGGAGAAATTCAAGAACCATAGTAAATAATAGGAATAACACGAGAGTTTAAAAGAGTCAACAGAACCATAATTACATATTCAGAAAAAAAAGAAAGAAGATAAAGATAAGCCAAAATAAAATATTATTCAACCTTCAACCAAACCACAAAAGAAAGAAATTGAAATTAGTGAAAAGTCAACAGAAACTCCATCAAATTTGGGGTCTAATCCCCCATCCCATCATCACTGCCCTCCTCTTCCTCATCATTGCCTTCATAGTACAGGTACGCATTGATGTTGTGAATATCCTTTTCTACCGTTTCGAAGCGATGGCTGTGAGAGGCAAGCTATCCATGGATACCTGTGAAGCCCTGTATCATGTCTGAATTGAGCTTGACCATGTTGGCGTTCAACTGGCCCAGAGCATCAAGAACAACATCCATATCTGAAGTCCTAGAACTGGAGGCACCAGCAGCATACTGCACCGGAACCCCTCCCTCATTCTCATCACTAGCCTCTGTACCCCCACCTCCACCACCTGCTGGGACCACTGGCTCCCCATCACTATATGTGTTGACTATGATCTTCATGCGGGCCAGGGAATTTTTCCCAAATGGTTCCTTGAAGCTTTCATAAGGTGGCTCATCATCCAGGTTAACCTGGAAATACTGGAAGATGCGGGTCACAGCCTTTCATAGGGGAGGGTTTTCTCAATTCTGGACTTGAATTGGACTTGCTCCATGTGCTTGACAATGACATAAGGCAGACTTATTTGGATACCCTGATGCAAGCAGTACCCCAAAGTAGCAGACATAAGTGAAGGCTCGGTGTTGTGTCCCTTGACAGGCACCAGATTTGACTTGGCTATCATAGTCAAAATCCGCTAAGAATAGCCAAAATCAGTCAGGTTTACCCTGCTCTCGTGCTTGTCTTTGGTCAGGGTCTTGTACAGCTGGTGGTATTTTGCCAAGGACATGCAAGATAAGGGATATCTTGCAGGTGGATGATATACCTGAGCACCAAGAGAACTAACCGGAAATTGGTGCAATGGCGGCACTTTGGGTTGAGCTATTGCGGCATATTTTACAAATGTCGTCATATGTGAAGATATACCGACATTTTATTAAAAATGCCGTCATATATAAAGGTATAACGGCGTATGGGTATAAACGCCGACATATATGAATATATAACGGCGTTTGATCACAATCGCCGTTAAACAAACTAGTTTCCGCGACGTTTTTTTAACAAGCGCCACTGTAGTTCACTATTTAATAATGGTATAATATTTTTTTTAACGGCATTTCCAAAGAAATGCCGTTGTATGTCACAATACAACGGCATTTATAAATAAACGCCGGAAAAAAATAATAGTTTTCAGCCAAAAAAAACCCCAAAATTGTTTTCACTTCCCCGCACTGTCCATCTCTCTCTCAAAAACCTTTTCATTTCCCCGCTCTTTCCATCTCTCTCTCAAAGTTCTCTCAAATCTGTTTCCTCTCTCAACCGTCAAACTTCTCTAAAACGACAGAGCAACGGTGAATCAGCGACACCAATTCTCGCAACTCCCACAAGGTTCGATCCCATTGAACCCTTCTCCTCTGTTTTTTTCTTACATGTTTTGATTTGTGAGAAAGTATTAGTTCTTGTGTTTGATCTGTTGTTAGTATTTCAAGTTTTTTGTCCAATATTCTTTTGTTTAGGGTTTTTGCAATTAAATTTTGTTGTTTTAATTTTATTTTTTTTAATCTTAAACTCTCCTTTCTCTCTCGCTCTCTCTGTTTCTGCTTCGATTCATTCTGTGTTTATCTTTGGATTTGCTTATGTAGTTTATATATGTATGAACATGTGGTTTTGATCTTTGAGGGTGGAGAGTATTTTCTACTTCTCTCTTCCGTCTTCGTTCATTCGATTCTTTTGCTTCGTTTGAGGACCAAAAAAGATAGGTTTGATTTCTGAAATTCTAATGGGGATTGTCGTCGGCGTCACTTTGAGGGCATGAGCTTTTTGGAGCTTTGTAGAGCTTTATGGCCTGTGGGGTGTTGATATATCATACTACAGTACTACTACTACCGGGTATGGTTGTATGGACTACGGAGTCTGGACTGAAAATTAAGAAGTGAGAGAGAGAGAGAGACCTTTTAAGCTGTGGACTGAGGTAGCTTGCTTGCGGAGGAGTACCCTTTGTGTAGTTGGCTTTTGGCATAAGGACCAAGAGCCCTTTGAGAGAGTGTGAGGTTGACATGAAGCTCTAACCATTCACTTTCCATCTTCAGGCAGGCCTCTTAAGATGGAGCAATCAAACAGTGGCACAGTAGGGGGAGAGACTAGACACTTAGAGAGAAAACAAAAGTTGGAAGCCGGGGTGGGGTGGGGTGGGGACATGGGTTATGAGATATGATTGGGACTTATTCCTCGAAGATGCTCGCTCTCTTTTTAGCTCTACTGAAGGGAGGAAGGAGGCTTACCAAAAAAAAAAAAAAAAAAGGGAGGAAGGAAGGAAGGAAGGGTAGGGGAATTGAGGTGGAGTGGGTAGGGGAATTGAGGTGGAGTGATAGGGTGGGGGACACAGGACAACCACTCAGAGTAGTGTCCGGATTTTGGGGGACATGGATAATACCCAACTTCTATCTGGGTTTCTTCTTTTTCTTTGATGGCTGGATGCAGTTGGGGCTGGAGTTGGATTTGTGGGGAGTGGCATTGGGGCTGGAGTAGGTCTGGTTGGGACTGGGATTGGGGCAGGAGTAGGGCTTGTTGGTGCTATGGGCAGTGGCCTCAGCAAGGCTGGAAAGTTCATGGGCAGGACCATTACAGGGACATCAAGCAGCTCCAAGAAGAGTGGTAGCAGCACTCCTGTAACACCACAAGAACATGGTGGTGCAAAGCCGGCATGAGCTTTCCTATATTATCTTAGCCTTTGGTAACTGTGATACGACCTTTTGATTTGTACTATTTTAGTATCTTATATGATTAGTTGAAGGTTTGAAATCCTTTTCTTCCCTCTGTTACATCTCTTAGATCCCTATTGTTTAGGTTGGAAAATGAATGACATATGAACATGTGTTTATAAGGACTGAGAGTGTACTTGGCACAAGATCAGTCATGCCCTTTTGACAACATTACTGCCGATTCAGAGAGGACATCACCTTTTAGTCAGCCTTAATCCTTCCAGTTATCACTACAAGTCCGCATATTTTTTACGTACTTCTTAGTTCCTCAATTGAAATTACAATTTTCTACGCATCTCAAACTTCCAAAAGAGGATTGTCCTTATTCTCAGTTAAATCAATAGAACCTATAATCAAATCATAGTACACAAACCAGGTTGTTCAATGCATAATCAGCCAACTCAAATCAACCAGGAAAGATAATTCACAATAGCAAAATCCTGCTAGTCATCCATCGTTTGACTGAGGTAACCAAGATATTTTTCTGACTGTCTTTGTGATGGTGAAAAGTGAAAACAGTAGAATTTGAGCTAATTTGGATTTGTTTTGATCAAACAAAGGTGGGGAAAAAGAAAATAGAATAGGTTTTACTTTCATCTTTGTTCTATTTGTTTCCAAGTGTGTTTAGGATGTCAGATTTCTGATATCTTGTTCGGTTCTGAATTCTGATCATTGGATTTATTAGAAATTGCCTAGCTCTAATTACTAGTTGTTGTGGATGTATCGGACAAAAATTAATTCAATTTTGAAATTACAGCCGATACTGGCCGGACAAGATCCAATTCCAAACTATTTGTATAATATCGGCGGACACTGATACCAATAATATGCCTATACTTGTACCTATAACCTGCAGTGACACCAACTGTTCTCTGAGAGTGAAACTCTAATGCTGTGGAAAGATGATGATGGTGATGATGGTGACAGTGATTCTTGTACTTACCCTCAAAATTTAATTTCTTTTCGATGGTTAGAACATAATCATTTCGATTAGTGACTACACCAGAGTAAGTAGCCACCAGTTAATAACCCAAATGAGTGTTACTTGGACTACTTGAGCCTAAGTTCTTTGTTTTGGAGGTGAGAGAGGTAAGTGGAGGTTGTGGAATTTCTGTCCTTAATCAATGCTTTCTTTACAACTAATGTCATATAGATCTTTTTAACCCCTTCTCCCTCGTCTCCCTAGAAAGAGAACATCATGTTGGGAAGGAGGAGAGACAGCGATATTGGGGGAATTGAGATTCTCATTTGTTTGTTTATCACAGATTGCTGAATCAGAAAAGGACATAATGACAGATTGTTCTGCACTTTTGTACACAAAATCAACAAAAAAGATTTACAGAAATGAAATACCCATAAGAATTGCAGAGGAAAGAAGATGATGAAGAAGAAGACAGCTTTGTGAGTTTTGGAAGGAGGTAAGTGCCAAAACTAAAACAAATAATGGAGTCTTTATTCAATATGAAAAGCTCCTTTGATCTTGACTAGTCATTTTCATTTTTCCCTCTCCCAACAAAGGAAGCCCCAGCTAGCCCACATCAGACCTTTGGGGGTGCACTGACTACATCACCAGTTCCTTGTACCCCTTTTTAAGTAGTATTTCATGGCTATTCTTTCATTCATGTCACCTCTTACTAAGCTGTGGCAATTGCCAACAAAATTTGCAGAGAAAAGGAAGATATCCCAAGGTGGAAAGGACCGGGTTTATCGAATCCTGTCCAATTAAAGGAATTAAGAAACAGAGAGTGAGAGAGACCTGACTACATGAGATTGAGATAGCAAGCTCTAACTTTTGCTTTAATTCTCTTTTGTTTTTTTCCTTCTAATATACAAATGCCAAACATGATCTCAATTTCTCAACCAACTTAGCTTTGAAGATCATAAGATCATATAAGAAAAGAAACTCCCAAATAAAATTATCCAACATTAAAAAAAAGAAAAGGAATTTAACCCCAAGTTATAAAGATCTAAAAGAAGATTCTTTAATTTAATACATTTTCAAGAAAAAATAATAATAATACCCAACCCATCTCCCTTTCACTCTTGCTTTGTCATATTGAGTAAAAGATCTTTTAAGAATTCTACTGTTTTAATGGTGCAAGAGATAATGTTGTAGGAGTCTATTAGCTTCCGTTAGACCACTGAAATAAGCTCCATGGGTGGTAGAATAGTGTGTTTCGTATGTAGCTTCCCCTACAAATAGAATTTGAAGAGGAGGAGGAGAAGCTCCTTCAACAAAGTCACTGTTGCTACTTTGTGGCAATGGCTCTGCCATTAAATCAAAATCATGGCCGCTCGACCCCACTGTTACATAACTGTAATAACCCATGAACAAAGGATTGTTTCCCCATTTGCTCCTTAGAACCCTAGTGAACTTTATCTTCTTCCCATGACTATGATTGCACTCCACAGAATTCACACATCCATTGCTGTTTTGGGGCTTAGAATCTGACAAGAAACTAGAGACTGTACTGGAGACTCCATTTAGAATTTCATCATCTTTGAGAGACTCGAGCTCTAGAGCTTCTTCCCCAGCAAACCAAGAGAGGACTACATTAGAGTTCTTGTAGATTGGAAAGAGCGAAGCTGTTTTACGCATCCACCAGGGAATCTTCTGGTTTCTGGCTTCCGAATCAGACCAGTAAAACACCATTTGTAGGAAGGGAAACGTTTCAAGATTCTCACTTTCTCGATCCAATTGCAGAAACAACTTGTTAACAACGCCAAAACCAAGCCTGGAAATCGCTTCAGTCTTGAAGGAAGGAAGCGGAGGACTGAACATACCTGATTTTCCCAGAATCCCAGCTTTGATAACCCCCAAAGACACTATCACAATGACATGATCCGCCACCATTTCTGAACCATCATCGAAACAGAGCTTCACAGGCCTCCTGCTGCTGCGGCAACCCCCATTACTCTTCAGAACATCTAATCATTTTTTTAGGGATTCCAAAGTTGAGCAGCCACACGGAGGACACTGACACCTCTATTCTTTCCTTGAGAAAACTTGTATAAAACTCTTTAGTCCCAAATTAACATCTTATATGTAAGTGAATTTTGTCAGGTAGGTCTAGGTTCCTCTAAACGTCTCTGTGATGCTTATGAGAAGCTTAAGAAGAGAGGTATTCCACTGGCTTCCAACCAGGTAAATTACAGCCTGATATACAGAGCTCCAGAGGAAAAAGGTGTGAAAGCCACCTGTGATGAGCTGGGGATCACTCTAATTGCGTATTCTCCTATTACCTAAGGTGGGATTCCTATACATTCTTATGTACGTAGAAACATTTTGCTAAAAATATAAGCTCGAACTCAAAATTCAACTTAGGATGCAAAGGAGAACCTAGATGACTACTTTTTCAGCATTTTCAACTTTAGTTTCAAGTTGAGGATTTATCCAGTAATTCAATGAGACTTTAGTGTTGCATTAACTGTATTGTTATTCTCTTTTGTTTTCTAGTTTACTTTTATTTGGTATTTTTTCTACCCCAGTACCTATGACTATTCTTTCCCCAGCACCACATCAAGCATTTCTTGTAGTGCTTCCTTCTCAAGGTTTACAAAATTGGCTGACTTTTATTTTGACCTTGTTTTTATTTCACTTATTCTTTGCCTGGAGAAATTTCATCAGGCTGTCATTGTGATAAGCACTTATTTTGTACTGTTCAATTGAGAAATAAATAACTTTTGTAGTTCTATACTTTTGAGTCCAAAAGGATTGCTTCAGAAGTTGCTTCAACTCTGCACCCACTGCACACCCTTCTTCTTCCTTCTCCTTTCTATTTATTTACTATTTTCTTTTAATGTATCTGTACATTAATGGCTATCTTTTCGAACTTGTAGGTGCTCTTACAGGAAAGTACACACTAGAGAATCCACCCTCTGGTCCCCGAGGCCGGATATACACTCCTGAGTTCCTCACGAAGGTAATAAAACAACACATTCTAATTTAACATAATCCACTAGGAATAAGATTCATAAGTAAGCTAGCCCTAAAGAGTGTATTTGATTGCACATATTTAAATATCTGTAGAGGAAACTGAATATTTAAGTTTTATTTTTTGGAAGGTTGATATGAATTCATTAAAATGTATGTCTTCCGAAGTGGTTTTAAATAGAAAACTGGTGTAGAATAGCATAATTGTTCTGTTTTTTTTTATTCCTGAGTAAATTGCTTAATTGGTTAAAGAAAGAGGCTCTCACTCCAGAAAACAAAGCTTGGTTGACATTCAACTTCCTTCTTGTTCTTTTACTATTCTACTCCATGTATTATTTCATATGTATTTTCTGATCATGAACAAACGCAATGGAGATCAAAGCCAAAGTGCAGTGGGTCTTCCTATAAAGCATCTTAGATAGGGTAGCAATCCGCATGGAAATGAAACTAAACTAACATTTGGTTAGTGTTCTCAAACAATACTGTCACCAAAATAACTTTTGATTAGTCCCCATTGATTTTGATTTCTGGATCCATTATTCCCACACAACACCCATTTCACTTCCACACAAAGCAATAACCATCATTGAACCAGACACAAAAACCAGAGCAACAGCAATAAGTAAGAGCTTTCACCTAAAATTCCAAATTTCCCACCTGGGCTTTAGGTTTGGTGTTCATATGGGTAAAGTGAGAAATTTATAAAGTTTATCAACTCATGGATGGCTATTGTAACTCCGGGCTACAAGATGGCGAGGCACCCGTGGGTTGTGTAAGTCCAGTGCATGTGTGTTCTGCCCAAGTGGTGCGAGAGTGTGTGTGTTTTTGGGTATTTATGTCGCTGCCCATTAGGCTGTGTGTATGAGTGTATGTGTGTGTTTTTAGCATGTATCTGATGTAAACTTTGGGTTTTCTTATTCTAACCACAAGCTAGATAGTTGATATATCATTGTTTTGGAATGTTTCTCTCTTACGTAAACAAATTCAGCAATGGTTGAAAAATGTATCTTTTCTTGACTATTTTTATTTCTTTTCTCTTCTTTCACTTTGCTACTGTCAGTCAAGTGTAGAAGCTTAACTATTTATGGATGAATGGATTTCTATTTCCACTGGGATTCTTAATCGATGAGTTCTTTCAGGTAGCCTCATCCTCACAATCTTCAGATCTCAAATAACTATGGGAATGCTGCTGGCTGTTGATACCCACCATTCAGACTTCCCTCTTTCTTTTTCTTTTTCATGTTTTACATAGTGAACAATCATTGGGAAGCTTACTTCTTTTGTTTTTTGGGTAAGGGAAAGCTTACTTGATACTTAATAGGTTATGATAGTCTACATATGAAAATATTGAATTTCTTGGTTTGATTTGTGCCTTGGTCGGGAAAGATAGATTGACAGGTTTGGCTGTTGAGGCAACAAAGAGAGCTCTTCAAATGGCTCAAGTCAATGCTGATGATGTAGACTTTACCCTGCTGTGCAAATCTAGCTATTCCGAATGATCTTTTTGGCAGTGCTCCTCAGGTACATCCACATGTTTTAGGAATCTTGAAATGCTAAGGTTAAAGTAATCACCTTTGTAAGAAGAAGCAATTATAACTGTACTGTGGCTGCAAAACATGTTTTCATTTGATTATGAGTGAAAGGCTAAGTACTATATAAGAGTAATATTTCATTGTTAGTATAAAGAAGTGTGATGCTAGGTGATAAGGATCCAATTAAAACTCTATTTCTTGTTAGTTCATAAATATCATTTTGTCTGTGTTATGCCATGCTTAGCTTAATATTATGTTTCATTTATCATTCTTTTAGACTTGATCTAACTAAAGAGGAACAAGTTAGTTTATATGGTTGAGACCAACTTTTCAAGAGACATATTCATTTCTAACCTATTATTATACTTAGTTGACCATTCATACTTGTGATATTATTTGTCTAATCATTAACAAGTATTTGTGTTGGATCTCACACTACCTAATGTGCTTCGTGTTTTTGTACCAGAGCATTCATTGCCCTTACCATCTCATGACAGTTCTAGAGATATATCATCAATTATTAGATTACAATCCCCTCAAGTGTGTTAAGGCATCAGTTAGACCTGAGCAACTCAAACTCAGAATTCTATTTAGATGATTTGTGATGAATTTTGAATTTGTGCATAAAAGGACACGCTGTTTCAGTCTATTTATTTGGACAATTACTTGCTCAAGTCCTTGTTTCTGCCTATTACTTATAAATGGGTTAGATTTGAGTTTGATTTGGACTATTGATTGCTTAATCCCTGTTTCAGTGCATTGCATTTTAAATGTATCAGACTTTAACATGACTTGGATATATTTACTTAAATCTCTTATTTCATCCCATCTCTGTGGACACTTCGAATCTGAAATGGGTAGGGTATTTGGTGAGGTATATCTCTGTTTTATATATGAATTTGGTTTGGATATAAAAATAGATGACATGTTGAATCTATTATCTTTGAAATAGGTTAATGGATTGAATATATAAATAATTTTTTTTTAAAAAAAACCTACATTTATCGGCGTTTTTTTACAAACGCCGCTAAAAGTGTAAACTCAATACCTATAACGGCACTTTTTAAATGCCGTTGTAAGACACTTTTTCCGGCGTTTATTGAAAAACCCCGCAAAAGAATTGAAATTCAATACCTATTACGACACTTATAAAAACGCCGTTGTAGGCCATTTTCACCGGCATTTAATAAAAACCGCCGTGAAAAAGGTACATACACAATCACACTAAAAAAACGTCGTTGTACAAAAACGGCGGTACCTTTGCCGACATTTCAGCGGCACAAATTATAAACGCCGTTATATCCTATGGCGGCATTTTTCGGACTTATAGCGGCGTTTACAAACGCCGTCGTAGGCCCAATTTCTTGTGGGTACCCCTAGAATTACTCCCAATTCTACCTCATTGAATGAGATGTTGACTCCCTTCACAAAAGAGTTTATCCGAAACATCCCTGCATTCTCTTGAATTATTGTCATGTTGGAGTAGAAGTGCCCGATCAACTTGATATAATAGTGCTTGGGCAAGACTAGCATGTTAGACCATCTCAAATGCTCGAATCTTGGCCCCACTTTGAAGGCCATGAGCTCCTCAACAATGACATACTTCCCTGTTTCAATCTTCCGTGCGCTTAGTGTCTGAGTGTATAGGTTCTCTGCCTCTGCTGACACGAAGAAGTTGGCATCAAAAGGGATCGGGGCTGGAACCGGTACCGCTGCTACTGTAGGAGCCTTACTTCCCCTGGTCCTGGGAGCCATTTCACCTAAGTTAACCTATACGCAACCAAACAAAGCAAAGGACACATTATGAGTGATTACTCACTCCAATGTCAACAAATTACAGGAATGTAAAACTAAAATACAGCAGATAATTGATTCACCATCCACAAAAGTTCTAAAACAAATAAATTTGCAGGACAATGGTCCTGTTGAACTCAAGTTGAGAAAGAAAATCCCAATGAACCTTTGTGGAGATTGGCATGATGCTAAGGAAATCAAACAACAAACAATGCAAGCACCATGCTTGTAAAAGAAATTAAAAGAAAAAGTAATATATACATCCAAGATTAAAAATAATTCCTTCTCAAATGACAAAGTTGGGAATTTCTTTAAATTTCTATGGAGAGAATAAGTAATATATTACTCATCCTAAGACTAAATCACCAAAATAGTGGGAGATTTCGGTTTTGGCAAGGGTTGGATTAACCCTAGCCCTAATCGATGGGTATTACATGCTTAACCATGATCACAACTAGGTTTGGAACTTACAGGAACAAGAAAAACAAGATCTCCACATCTTTTCAAGCAATCAAACCCAATGTTGAGAAAAAGGGGAGAAAAACCTAGATTAAACCCTAGAAGAAGGACTAAAACAATTCAAGGAATCCAAATGGTTATAGGATCTCAAACCTTGAAGTAGGGAGTTTGAGATCGAGAGTGAAGAAGCCTAAATCCACAATCCTTGGGCAAGAAATTTGGAGTGGACGAAGTCTGCGCACCTCTACTCTGCTCCTCCGCCTTTAACCAACAAACCAAAAATATAAAAACTGAACTGCGCAGTTGCTATCTTTGTCAAAATTTGTCGAGTGGACGCACAACCGGACTCACTATTGTGAAACCCCCCGTGAATCTGCTGAGTATAGAAATCTTGACCTTTCGTCTTTTGAATTGAGGGGACGAATGAATAGAACCATGATTCGAGGATCCGTCCGTAGATCCGTTCGACTCAAATCCTCTTGGCCAGTGGACACCCTGAAAACGAACGAACTAGCGGACTCACATTCCGCATCCGCCCGTTAGTCCTCCCAAGCTAACTTTGCAAACGGAGCCACGATCGGACTCAGAGGAGTCGATCCGTCTGTGGATCCGCCCGTGTTCTAAAGGGCTATTGGCCTATATTTTTGACTCGGTCTCATTCTTAGGACCCTAGTTACTTCTATGTGTTGGAATACACACCTTGTATACATTTTGTGCTCCTTTCCCCCCATATTGCAATTATTGTTCCCCTTATCCTTGTGCTAACATGTGAGGCATCTTCATTTATCAGGTGCTAAATCATGGTCAATACTCGCAACCGGAATCGTTCCCCTCCTAGGGAAGACGCCGGTGATGTTTTCGAGGAAGGTTTGCCTACACTGCCTCCGATGAGCACTAATGCAGATGTCGCCGCACTCTTAGAGAATATTTTGCATGATATGCAGAGGGAACATCGGGAATCCCAAATGGAACAGCGTACATTTATGCAGAATATGACTGCCCAGCTTCAAAATGCTGGTCGGGAAGGACCAAGAGTGCCACCTTCGGCACACGAAGTCCCAAATCCCACAGCTAATACAACTCCTATCATCCCACCTCTTGGGCAGGCTGCAAATGAAGTTCATGCAGCACAAGTTAACCGAAATCCACCTCCTCCCCCTCCGGCTGCCTTACCAGTCAGAAATGTGGTACCGGAATGGGTCGATGCCTCTAAACTTTCTGAGAAGTTTCAAAAACATCATCCTCCTACTTTTTATAAGTTGATCCATGACTCTATGTTCCCGGCTACTTGGATACGGGATCTCGAAAGGATCTTTGAGGTGCTACCATGTAGTGATCTTGAGAAGATTCGATGTGCTACCTTCCAACTTCGAGGTGACGCTTATGTATGGTGGCGTTCCTCGAAGGAACATTTCTGGGTCAAATACCCCAATGCAACTTAGGCTCAATTTAAGGAAGCTTTTCTTAAGAACTACTTCCCAAGTAATTTCCGAGAAAATAAGGAAATTGAATTCATGAGCCTCAGTCAGGGATCCAAGTCGGTCCTTGAATATCAACAAATATTTGAGGAGTATTTCTACTTCGCTCTGACACACTTGAAGACTGAGGATGTGAAGGCAAGAAGGTTTGAAAGAGGGCTTAGAGCCAGCTTGAGTGCTTCGGTGGTACTACACAAGTACCCCACCTGTGCAGAAGTAGTTGAAGCCGCCAAGCTAATAGAAGACCAGTAGAGGGAAAATTATCGCGCTATACAGGCAGGCAAGAGGCCAATGCCATCTCATGACTTTAGGGGACCCAACAAGTTCTAGAGGAGAGGGGCTTATACTAATGTAGCCCCGATTCAGTCTCGTAGACCTGATGTGGCTCAAGTGCCTAAAGCTATATCTGCTCCTCATTACGGGGCTCAGACTCTTGTTTGTTACAACTGCAAGGAGTCCAGCCATATGGCTAAGGATTGTCCACAACCGCGATAACCGGGCTCATGGCCAGTTGTGACTTCCAGGGCGCCCCTGGCAAAGACTATTGTTCGCCCGCTTGTTCCTTCTCCAGCGAGCAAAACTCAGGGGCGAGTTTATTCTGTTACTCATGAGGAAGGCAAATCTGACCCTAGTGTTATCACAGGTATTATACTCAACCAACTTAGTCAAATCATTTATGTTGAGTTTATCATGTTTGGCTATTCGGTGTTTGTCAGGCATGATTTCTGTGTGCTCCTTACCTGCATATGTATTATTTAACTCGGGAGCATCACACTCCTTTATATCACCTACCTTTACCAAGAAATTGCCAATTGAACCAGCTAGTATGGAGCAAAAGCTAATAGTCAGTATGCCAACTGGAAGCAAAGTCGAGCTTGACCGAGCCTTTAACTCTTGTCCTGTTCAAGTGAGCGACCACGGGCTTGAGGCCAGCTTGATCATCCTAGTTATGAGAGACTTTGATGTCATTTTGGGAATGGATTGGTTATCCACTCATGGAGCTAGCCTAATCTGTGCTGAGAGGAAGATACTCTTCCGGACAGGAGAGGATAATGAATTCGTATTCAAGGGTAGCAAGAGTAAAAAGCCTAAGAACCCAATCATATCGGCTCTCCAAGTTCAGAATCTCTTAGCACAGGGTTGCCAATGTTATTTAGCCTCTGTAATGGATACTGAAGCCAAGGTTACACCTATGGAAGAGATAAGTGTAGTACGAGATTTTCCTGATGTCTTTCCGGAAGACCTCACATGGTTACCACCGGATCGGGAAACGGAATTCATGATTGATCTAGTGCCCGGTGCTGCTGTAGTATCAAAGGCACCGTACAGAATGGCCCCGTCAGAACTGAAAGAACTTCAAGAACAGCTTAATGATCTACTGAAGAAAGGTTTTATCAGGCCAAGTGTTTCCCCGTGGGGTGTACCTGTTTTGTTTGTGAAGAAGAAAGACGGTAGTATACGTTTGTGCATTGACTACCGTGAACTCGACAAGTTTACGATCAAGAATCGGTACCCACTGCCTAGGATCGATGATTTGTTCGACCAGTTACAAGGCAAAAGGGTATTTTCCAAGATTGATCTCCGCTCAGGGTATCACCAGCTAAAGATCAGAGGTAGTGACATCAGCAAGACCGCGTTCAGATCGCGATATGGGCACTATGAATTTCTGGTTATGTCTTTTAGGCTGACCAATGCCCCGGCAGCTTTTATGGAGTTAATGAACAAGGTGTTTCACGATGTGCTGGATAAGTACGTCATCGTATTTATTAACGACATCCTAGTCTGCTCCAAGAGCGAGGAAGAACATGTTGATTACCTTTGCTTTGTGCTGCAGCGCTCGAGAGAAAAGCAATTATATGCTAAGTTCAGCAAGTGCGACTTCTAGTTACAACAAGTGGCTTTTCTAGGTCATTTGGTATCTGCGAAGGGTATTGAAGTTGACCCCGGCAAGGTCCAGTCCATAGTTGACTGGGAGACACCCAAGAATGTAGCAGATATTCGTAGTTTCCTCTATCTAGCCGGCTATTACAGGAAATTTATTGAGAACTTTTCAAAAATCTTTGCTCCCATGACTCGACTGACCTGAAAGGGAGTGAAGTTCGAGTGGCAGATGAATGCGAGAAGAATTTCCAGGATCTGAAGCAACGACTAATCTCAACTCCGGTACTTACCATTCCAAATGGTACCGGAGGGATGGTAGTCTATTGTGATGCGTCGAAAATAGGCCTCGACTGCGTTTTGATGCAAAATGAAAAAGTAGTAGCCTACACTTCTTGCCAGCTGAAGGATTATGAGAGAAATGACCCGACTCATGACTTAGAGTTGGCTGCTGTGGTCTTTGCTATGAAGATCTGGAGACACTATCTATATGGAGAAAAGAGTGAGATCTACAATGACCATAAAAGTCTCAAGTATTTCTTTACTCAGAAGGAACTCAATATGAGATAGAGGCGTTGGTTGGAACTCATAAAGGACTACGATTGCAATATCCATTACCATCTGGGTAAGGCAAATGTTGTAGCGGACGCTTTTAGTCGGAAATCCCAGACCTTATCCATCGCGTCCTTACTATTAAATAATAATTTCTCTCTCCTGTGACAAGTAGATTCTGCTGCCGTGTACGCTGGCGAGCTATTTGCACTTGTCGTCAAACCTAGCCACAAGATTATTGACCAGTCCATGGGCCTGCCTGTGGAGGAGAGGTTCCTTAACCGGCAGTGGGGAAGATTTATTGATGATGACTTTGTCGATCATCCTCCTAGCATGAGTCCACGGAGCGAGGAGTACCGAAAGTCGCTCCCTGTGTCCCCACAGCTAGACACCTCCTTTGGCGATGAGCTTAGCATCGCTTAGGAAACTCTTCAGGATCACGAAGGACACGTCGTGACGGTTGAGGGATAAGATACTGACCTTGTGAATGTTACTGTACCCTCCCCTAGTTGACCTTGAAGTGTGGGCCAAAGCCCGACCAATTTTCCTTACGTTTTTGCCCTTATAGTAGCAACTGATGCATGAGTGGACTCACCAAGACTGGATCCACCCGTTAGTCCGCCCGTGCTGTTTGAGGACTTTGTATGTTTTCCTTGTGTGGGGCCCACACCCTGTGCCCCGGGCACTCTAACTAGCCTTTTAGATGAGGTTGGCCTCATCCTTGATCTCCTTGGCTTGTGGGTTTGCCATAAAGGTGGACCCATTTGCTTAACAGACGTCTTAAATGAGTTTTTACTCATAATGCCCATACCAAACAGGCCCTAAGTGGGGGATTGGATATAAGACTAAGGCTTAGTCTTTAAGCCTCATTACTTCCTTCACCAACCTAAAACGTGGGAGCTATGGAGCATTGAAGGCTTGGAGAAGAAAGGATTTGGAGAGGCTGTGGAGGTAGAAAGCATCAATTAATCCATCCTTGAGGTAGATATCCTCACCTGCCTCCCTCTCTTTTCCATTTTCGGGTTTGGAGACTCCCTTGGAATCGATTCCAAGCTTAAGGATTCTGTTGGAAACCCATTAAACCCTATTGAATACTCCTTGGAGACCTATAATCCCTTCCCTTAATGCCTTCATGGATTAGTTAACCCAAATGTTGTTCAAGCATTGGAGACCTAGATAGGTTTGGGGAAAGACCTTGGAGATGGATCCAAATCCCTTGAATCCCCTTACCTTCTTAAAGGACTATATATTTTGGACCTCCAACGAAGGTTTGGGCCCACCTCCTTAACCCTAGGACCTTTATGGATCCAGGAATGAAGGACTGGAGGTGATGATCTTCACAGCTTTCAAAGGAATGGCGGCTGACGAACGATCGGACTCACTGTCGTGTATCCGCCCGTTAGTCCATTCAGCCTAACTTGGCTGTTTGCTCTGGGCAGAGCCACGACCGGACCCACCAAGGTGAATCCACCCATAGCTCAGGTTGCTCTTGGGTGTGTCTTAGGGTTTGGACGGATGCACGAGCGGATCCATGTACCGAATCCGCCTGTGAGTCCGTTCTATATATTATCTGGGTATGGCCTAGATGGATCCACGACCGGACTCACCTGGCTGACTCCGTTCCTTCATCCGCCCCTACTGTCTTGACCCAAACTTCAATTGAACTGTTGGGACCCTTCGCGGGACCCACCTATATACTTCTAACACTACTTTCACGCATCCTCAAACTTCGGAATCTGTATAGGAGTGTGTGCATTAGAGCAAACCTCATCGAACGACAAGCAAATGAACTGTGAGTGGATTTTGGGTGATGTTTGGGCTTGACATATACATATATATAGATACAATCATATAGATTACATAATGGTTTATATGCTTGTATTCATTCTTGCCATGTTGCATTTTGCATATAAAACCATGTTGGATATGAATTGATGAAATGTGGATATGATGCTTTACACTGTTATATTGGGTTACGATGCCGGGTATGCCGGTGTCGGAACCTCAAAGTTCTTATTATTATATTCATTGATTGCCATCCTGGTCTATATGTGCCATGCCGTGCTGGTACCTGGGTACTAGATGGAATGGGACGTTGATGCACTCGGAATACCTCTCGAGATGATAGGAATTGCATGTAGTATATCTGTGGTTAGGATCTGCGGTCCCTTATGCTACGACCCTTGCCAACAGGGGTTTACGTGTTGGATAGTCGGAGCACCTGATGTTTGTGAAGGTGGGAGAGGCCAGGTCAGGGGTAGTAATGGCTATTTGGGGTCTGCCACTGGGTGGTCTATGGTTTCTACCGGCGTAAGTCCCTTGTGATAATTGAGGTTTCACTGGGGCGATAGGATAAGTGACCCTCAGTGTTTCCCGAGTTATCACAGTAGCATATACCATGACTTAGACTGTTTGTTAGGCAGAAAATATATATTTAACATTTTATGCATCATGGACTATGTGTGATTGTGTGTATGTGCACTCCCCTTTCCCCTCACTGGCTCAGTGGAGCTAACCCCCTGTGTACACAACTTTTAGATTTTGATATAGGTGATGGTTACTTGGCCGGCCTAGATGTACAGTCGGCGGAGTATGATTGTATTGGCACAGAGGAGCCTGAGTACGTGTCAGAGGAACATGGCGATGGTTGAACCTGTGATGATTGTGCTTATGGGCACTGATGTTACTTGGGGATTTCCCCCCACCGTTGATTCTTTTGGGGCTTATGCCCATTATGAACATTTTCTGTAATAACTTATTATACTTTTGAGTAGTTATGTCATGGTCAGCTAGTGTCAGCATTAACTATTATATTATCACTTAGACAACTGAACATACTGTAACTGCTTATGTAAATATTGCTTCCGCTTATTATAACTCTGAGAATGATTGGAATATTTATTTCTTTTTTGCTCAAATGTATTTATTTGGGTGGGCCCTTGGGTGGTGACTATGCTTTGAGACACTGTGTCGTTGATCCTAGTAGGAATTGGGGTGACGTGTGTCATCCTAATCACCCTCTTGACTGTGCTTATGGCATAAGCTTAGGATAGGGGCGTGACACTTTGCATCAGTATATTTAGTTCTAGCTATTATGGACACTGGTGTTGTAGCTAAGTGGTCTTACACTGATACATGGGTGGGTTCAGCATTTAGTTAATTCAGACGTGGACAGTTTTACAATGAAAAATTTATGTATCACATGTGAGTGGTTTTAATTTTACCAGTTCAGATGTTAAGTACTCTTCTTTGCCTTTAAAGATTCCTCATAAGGCAATTTTTTTAGAGCTGTGGTTCTATGATGTCATGGAGAAAACTGATATGAATGCTGAAATTGAGCTAATACTGTCTTTTAGATTGTCTAACCATTCACTATTGCAATGTTGTCTTGTTTCTTTGTTGCTATCAATGCTTTTGCTAATAAAGTGCGATGAACTCCTTGTTAGCTAGGTTTGTTATGCAGATAAATCAGAGAAAATGTGCTTATTTTAGTGAAAATAAGCCTTGGGTTGAGTTAGATATATATTGGGCTTTTGGTCCAATGGGTTTTCTTTGTAATTGACCACTTTACTAAGTCTAAAAATATATGTAGGAGGTAAGAATACATGAGTTAATTTATTAATTTATCTAGTTAGATCTATTTCTTTATCTTTAATTGTTATTAAAGTGTTTTAGTTAGGCTAGAACTCTAGAATAGGTCTCTATGAGCTCAGTCTTGTTTTAAGCTACTTTCCTTTATTTTATGCAGTGTTTTAGTTAGTTAAGACTACCTACATAGCAAGCTATTGTCTAGAAGAGTTTCAAGCTAATTTTGAGTCTGTTTTCAATAGGGCATCCCCTCTAAGTAACGTGCTGCTTCGGCATCCGGATGCGGTGACAACTAGGCAAGGGTTCTCGCATAATTGACAAGTGCAGGTAAAGAAGCTAGTCCAAAAGCATAGGATTAGATTAGCGTATTGGAACATTGGATCTTTAACAGGTAAGAGTCTAGAATTGATAGATGTTATGAGGAGAAGAAGGATTAACATAGCCTATATTCAAGAGACTAGATGGAAGGGTAAAAAAGCTAAGGAGTTGGACGACTTTAAACTTTGATATACAAGTGGAGTGGGCATTGTAGTGAATAAAGATTTAAAGAATGACGTGATGGATGTTAAAAGATTCGAAGATAGGATTATTTCCATCAAGCTTGTGTTGGAAAAAGATGTCAATATAGTTAGCGCTTATTCACCTCAAGTAAGATTGGATGAAAATAGTAAGTTATAATTTGGGAATAGATGGATGGATTAGTGCAAGGTTTTTATTAGGAAGAAAAGATTAGTATAAGGGGTGGTCTAAATGGACATGTTGGGAAAGATCGTAGAGGTTATGCATACATGGAGGCATGGAGGATATGGTTTTGGAGAGAGGAATGAGGAGAGGATCTTAACTTTAGATTTTGCCATGGCTTATGATTTATCCATTGTAAACATTTTCTTTGAAAAGAGAGAGGAACATTTGGTTACCTTCAAAAGTGGGCATCATAGTACCAAAATAGGTGTCGTCCTAACTAGAAGGTCTGATAGATTGTTATGTAAGGACTATAAGGTTATACTAGGGGAGAGCCTAACCACACAACATAGATTAGTGGTCATGGATATGTGCCTCACTACTCGGAATCATAAGAGAAAGGTGAGCTTATTTTCCCTAGGATAAGGTGGTAGAGTTTAAAAGGAGACACTTTGAAAATTTATTGATGAAGTGGTCAAACAAGGAAAGTAGGACTTTGAGGGTGACACTAATACGACGTAGAACGAGATGACTACTTGTATTATGAAGGTTGCTAAAGATGTCCTAGGTGAATCGAAAGGAAAACGTCATTCCTCTAGGGAGACTTGGTAGTGGGATGATGAGGTTCAAGCAACCATTAAGACTAAGCTAGTTTTTAAGACATGACAAAGAACTAAGGATGTAGAGGATCTACAAAGGTATAAATTTGCCTAAGTTAATGAAGCTAAGAAGATTATGGGAAAAACATGGGCTAAGAAATATGAAGATCTTTATAACAATCTGAGCACAAAGGAAGGGGGAAAAGCTATCTATAAGATATAGCTAAAATGAGGGAAAGAATGGGTAGAGATCTCAACCATGGTAGATGCAAGGATAAAGAATTCGGTGCCAACCTAGGTTTCGACTAGCTAGAAACCGAAATTTGGTCGAAACTTGTATTTTTTCCCAGCCAACTCGAGTTGGTGGTTTGAGGCCCAGAAATGATTTGTTTGCTATGGTTTTTTCTATACAACCATTTTTAACATTCTAAACACAATACATTAACTATTTTCACACACAAAAACTCAAAAATGGTACTTGTGGTTTTTACCCAAGTTTACTAGTGTACGCTGAATGATCTTGTACAATGTACGCCTAGTTATAAATACTAAGTTAACATATAGTTAAATTACTAGAAAACTAAGTAATTCATTTTAACCATCAAAACATAAATTATACAACACTTACCACTCAATTCCATGAGGAGTTTCGTGGTAGGTCCAATCCACATGCTGTGTACCATTGAAGATGCCGTAGTTGTTTCTCTTAATGCACCACATATGTATCCCATGACATGCTTTGGGCTCAATTGTTCTGATAGTCCATAATTACCCATCTATAAGCCCCATCATCAACTTGTCTGAGATACCCCAATCTAGGGAAGGCTCACCGAGACTATAAGAAGGTGGAGCCAGCACACATGGTTTTGCTGGATAGCCGAAGATACTATCGACAAAAGATGACCCAGCACCTGACCCATCCCCATATCCATATGTAGCAGAAGATGCATCATGGTTACTCCATATCTAAATGAAGTAGAAGATCCATTATGTCCACCACCAGTGCTCTCGAAGGATGGTCCGCCAGCATATCCACCATATAGTCCATACCCAATATATGATGCTGATCCGACGCTCTCAAAGCCACTATCATGATGTTGTGCCGGACTGGGGGTCTCTACTATGAAGGATGGCACATGCCAATGCCCAGATCGTTTAGGCTCCCCCAAACTCGTGGCTTCCATAGTGCCAGATAAGCTCGATATATCCATCCCAGATGCCTCATCAGTACGTCTGAACTGCTTGCGAGGATCTCGACTGTAACCTCTCGAGGTACGTGCACCAAGATCATCATCTTGTGTTGTATGAGTAAACTGAGTTTCCCCTGTGAAAATCTGTGGATCTTGCTCTGGGTCCTGAATCATCTGGTACTCCTCATCGCATGCTAATCTGGCATTAACATTATAATAGTATTGAGGGTAGTAGTGACGTACCCTTAGTAAATAGAGGATATCTAACCGTATAACCAACGAAATTGGGCGAAATCAACAGAAAAAGAAAGAAGACTCACCTGGCGTCAACTTTCGTGGAGGGTGTCAGAAGGTTGGAGCAGCCTAGACTCAAGTTTGGAGAAGCTCAACTCGGGAGAGTAGTCGGATAATACCCACCACCACCACCATCATCATCATCATCACCATCATGGTCCTAAGTTTGCGTAGGTGGTTTAGTGGCATCCGAGGAATGGGACCACTCATCATCATCAGTTCCACTGCTATCAGGGTGTACCTTGAATGGACGTGGGGTTTGTAAATGAACTCTGCCCTCTGTTAACATATACTCATCAACATCAGCATCCATCTGTGAAGCAATCTCACTGTTAGGCCGCCCCCCCAACCTCATCTAATAAAGTCTCACCTCGATCCTTGACCCACTCATAAAGGGAATTCTCTTCATCTTCGTCCACTTGAAATATTTTTGCCAACTCGATTGGGCTTGTATCGTGTTCCATACCAAGTTGTATGTGCTCCTATCTTGATCTCATATTATAATGCACATAGACCAAGTCCTCAAGTCTCTTAGCACTCAGTCGGTTCTACCTCTTAGAGTGTGTGAGGTTGAACGTACTCCAAGTATGCTCTCATCCAGTGGTGGAACATGTCTGGGATAACACTCTAACTGCTATCTTGGATAGGTAGGGTGAATCTCTGCCATATTGCAACTATCATTCAATTACAAGAGAGAATTAAAGATTATTGTTAGGTAATAGTAAATAAGGGTACATACTTAAATATGAATGGAAAGACTAAGGTGATTGGACCAACCAAGAGCAATGCCATCCCATGCCGCTATTGCCATTGTTCGGCCGAAACTCTTAACGACATTCCTAAAAGCTTTCAGGTATATCCATTTTAATTATTGCTTTCATCTGTTAGCATTAATACAAACAAGTATAATTGCATAAGTGTTTATATACTAGACAATAGCTAATTGATGTAGCCCTGGACCTAGACCATGAAGTTGACAAAGTGGAAGCTGCCACCTCATACCCTAAGATTCATCGTAGGTCGGCCCGGGTCAAGGAGAGGCGTGCCAGGCATGGCCAACCCTTGCAGGGATAGCCCATCCACTCCTTATCATCCCAATATTTTTAAGGAAAGAAGTTGCACCTAAAAGAGGGAAGATTTGGACTGATTTGGGAATTATCTCAACTTCTAAATAAAATATTTCTAAAATAAATAAAGGATCAATCAGCCAACTAATATATGGGGCTGATGGATAGAGAAGATTGGATTCTAATTGGGAGTATATTGGGTTGATTGAAGAGAAGATTGGATTCTAATTGAGAGTATAGTGGGTTGATTGAAGAGAAGATTGGATTCTTATTTTCTGATAGAGAGTATATTGGGCTGATTGAAGATTAGATTCTTATTTTTTCTCTTTCTTCCTTACATGTACTCAGCCTATATGTAATCCTCCATGAAGGGAGGAAAGTATGTTATGAAGTTTAATGAAATTACTCAGTTGAGTATTTGGAACTCTTAGTTGGAGTTTTGGTTGCAATTTTCATTTTTCTTGTTCGATTGATCAACTCCTGGTCACCTAGGGAATGTGATTTCGACTCTCCCGATCCATAGCTTCCAATGAGGTTGCATTACTAATTCTCACCTCGCCATTGATAACCCCTTGTCTAGTTGTATTTGGCTCAAATCTAGCAACCATTGCGTGAACTGTATTTATCAAATCTTGTCTATCTATGCTTGTAGTGGTACTTAGGATTTAGATAGTATGTTGAACACAATACAAAGTACCACAATAAGAAACTAATGATAATCTCAAATTGACGAGTTTAATTGAAGTTAATACAGTAACGACTCACCAGCCTTATGTAGTAGATGCATAAGCAACCTCTCCCATTGATCCTCGATAGTCTGAATAAACTTTGTATTACCCCTTCTATAAACTGTCTCAACCTGCATCTTCATCACATCAATAGCTGCCCACAAGTGTGATAAGGTGCGTTTCCTTTGTTGGTCCACCATTTTCAACATGGTAACAACTGGGTCTAAGATCTTTACAACTTTCTTGAGATCATCCCAAAACTTGTCACTACAAATGGTGGCCTAGGCTGTCCGACCTCTACGAGAGCTAGACCCTTGCCAGTTAAACAATTCCACCTCAAAAGAAAACATCTACCTAAGTCCAGCCTTCTTCAACTTGAAGTTTAGAAGAGCAATCCAATTAGTTGCAAACTATGTAATCACTGGTCTCACTAAGTCACCACCACACTTGCTCTTGAACATTTGCCGGACAAATCCATGATTATAGATGAAGGTGCTAACTTGGCTTGTCTTGTCTACCACCCCTTTCTCAAGTTTCAAATTCCCCATGTCTTTCAACTTGAGATCGATGCAGTGGGTAGCACATGGTGTCCAAAAGAGTCGGTACCTAGGATTGTTCATAAGTTTTTCCCCTGCCTTCTTAAAGTTGCTCCCGTTGTCAGTGACAACCTGTATCACATTATCCACTCCCACATCCTTCACCACTTCTTTTCCTTGGATGCATCAACAGACTTGAGGAACATAGTCCTCCCATAACAATTTAACATAAAGTTGATGATGAACTGTCTAGTGGGTCTAGTCCAACCATTACACATCATAGTCACTCCATAATCCTCCCACATTGGCTTCACCTCATTAATATAATCCATCAAGTCTTCCTTGTAGTGGGGCAAGTAAACATTATCATCTCATGTGGTGTGGGTCCCTTCTTTCCTGGGCCAACCTTACCTATCTCATCTAACATGTGCTGATAGTATGGCCCTTAGGTGACATTGGCTGCAATGCTGCGGTAAAAAGCCCCTTGAAGAAAGCAATCCCCACTTTATCCTTCACATTAATCCACATCTGTTTCAATCTCTTTTGTTTGAACTTTGGTCTTGGAAAGAGTGCAAGATCCGTCTGAAGGGCCTTAACAACTGGGTTACGGACTGGGGGGTGGGGGTGGAGCCCGTGGGGCTGGGTTTGGTTTTGGAGCCCTTATACTCTAGCTCCTCCTGAATGGTATCTCTGGTTCTCTATGTCTCGACCTCCTCCTCCTCCAGGGTTACTTGGCTCATCTCTAGCCTGTCTAGATGAACCAGCTCCCCTAGCCATTTGTGACCTTTTCTCATTATCAATCCTAAGTTGCTCTTTGCTCTCCATCCTTGCCCTCCTCATTTTTGTAGCCTCTGCCCCTGTTTCTACATCATACTCATCTAGCTCATCATTGTCATAATCCTGCTCCCCTAAGTCAGGATACCTATCTAGACATGCTTCATCGAACTCATCCCTAGTAGCCCTCTTCTCCCTCCTAGCTTTTACTCTGCCCCTCAAATGCGTTGCCATAACTATCTTTATCTCACTTGGCACATTAGGGCAGCCTATGACATTCCTATCTCCACCAACAAGATGTCACTTCAATCTAGTGGCTCCACCTCCCAACATTTGCTTCCTGTAGTTATTACACTTTGACTTCTTCTTGTCAGCTGAAATGGGTCTCCCATGCAGTCATGCAATGTCCCCTATTATGTAACAGTAGTTTTTACCAACTTGTTGCAACAAGAACACTACAAATATAACTCGTAAACAACAACAAAGCATATTCTAAATTTTCCCCAAAGTATGCCATTTTTTTCCTTTTTAAAATAATTTTAATAATTACGAATTAATTAGCTAACATAAATTAATTGAAGAACATCACACTAATCAAATACAGCTGAAAACATATTCTATATACTTTAACTATTTTTCTACATTTTTTAAACTAAAACAGAATATTTCTCTTCTCTTATTTATTTATTTAATTTTTTTTATTTTTTTTTTGAATTCCAGCAATTATTTTTCAAAAAACAAAAAATTTAAATAAATAAATAAAATCAAAAAAAACAATTTGACACTGTCACGCCGTTGATTGGCCAACAATGTCTAACATATTAAATTGGTGTCCATCCATCATATATGCCATATTTTTTTCAAAAATATGTTGTAGGAAAATAGTATATATAAAAACAGAAAAATTAAAAATTAATTGGCCTACAAACAAAAAAAAAAAAAAACCGGACTCTGTAGAATCGGAGATCGGGCCATGTAACTAACATATATAAATTTGAAAGAATTCTACCATGTCCATGTTACCATGTATTGTACAAAAAATTGAATTTTGGAAAGAAAACAGTTACCTTTGAGATTCAAGATTCAAAATCCTCTACTAGGAATCTTGATACAATTTGTAGAAGCACAAAATGGCAAAGTTGAGTGAAGAATCAGATCTCTCCATATGTCGAAAATGTCAGCTCCAACACTTCTCCGTCAAAACTGCTTGAAATGAGCAAGTTTCGATCGAGACTTGTGATTTTATAAGATGGGTTCGACCTGGTTCAACACTGTTTTGGTCAAAACAGTGTCGAAACTGGTCGAATTTAAAGTCAACTTGGGTTTCGTCTCGGTTGGCTGCGATACCGAGATTTAGTTCCATGGTTGGTGAAGATGATAAAGTACTAAAAAGGGATGAGGACAATAAGGAGAGATGGGAAGTTTATTTTTGCAGCCTACTAAATGAAGACACGTCTAGTAAGAGTGTCCTGGAAGATTGCATTACCCATAAAAACACCACATTATGTAGATATATACGAAAAATTAGGCTGTCTGAAGTAAAAGAAGCTTTAAGGAACATGAAAATAGGCAAGGCACAAGGCCCAGATGAGGTCCCAATAGAAGTGTGGAAGAGCTTAGGAATCTATGATTTATCTTAGCTAACCAAGCTGTTTAATAAGATTATGAGCATAAGGAAAATGCTAGATGAATCGAGGAGAAACATTCTGGTTCCAATTTACAAAAATAAAGGTGATATTCAGAGTTGCAATAACTATAGAGGCAAAAATCTAATGAGTCATACTATGAAATTATGGGAGAGGATTATTGAAACCTACCTGAGACAAGAAACTACTATTACGGAGAACCAATTTGGTTTTATACCTGGAAGATCCACGATAGAAGTTATTTACTTAGGAGACTTATGGAAAGATTTATTAACTTAGAAAAAGCTTATGACAGAGTCCCTAGAGAGTTAATCTAGGAAGTACTAGAGAAGAGAAGTGTTTCAAATAAATATGTGAACATAATTAAATATATGTATGATGGTGTGGTAACAAGTGTAATAACTGGAAGTGATGAAGCATGAATTGTTATTTTGCAAGTTGGAGGTTGTTGGAAGTCTGACACCAATAATAAAGCATAGGATGAACTCAATTGTGCACCATCAAAGGAAGAAATGGAGGAAATAGTTAAAGAGGAGAAGTGAGGAGCCTATCACTTGGATGAGCTAGCAAAGTAGAATCCAATTTTTCTAAACAAGTTTGATTTGTATTGTGAAGGCAAGAGGGAATAGCAATTAGGCATCAATGATTCAAGGTGAAAATCAGGTTCCTTGCAAGGTAGAAAATTTTCCTTCATTTCACGAGCTAGAGCCTATAGTTGAAGTTTAAATTGAAATCACAGAAGCCTGCAATGACAACAAAGAGGCAATACTTGGAGACTTGGCCAAACTTCCAACAATCAGAGGCTGCTAATGTGGAGATTGCATTACAGAGGTTGATGAAGACACAGTCAAAGCAGTAGTACCAGATGAGGTTGTGATTAAAGGAAGACTTCGAATACACTCCGCATGAAGCTCTCACCGCCCCTAATGCTAGTCTTACCGTTAGAGAGTTTATTGAGTTTGTGATTCCACTTCACTACTTTGAAAAGAAAACTCCCATGGTTAAAGGCTATTTCCTAACGTCCCTACATCACCAAACTTTTGTTTGGGAATGGTCAAAGCTGCTACTCACATGATGTTTCCCCCCTAGTCATTGCAAAACTCGAGGTCAATTTTTTTCAAGACAGGGAGAATTGATACGGGTAAATCAGCAAAAGTGGGCCTATTTTAGTGGAAATAAGGGCATCTTTGGTATAGTTTTTATTTTTTATTTTTGTCTTCAAAAACGTTTTTGGTTGTGTTTGGTATCATTTATGGAGCCTGTTTCTATTTAAAAAGGATTGAAAAGAACCAAAAGCTAAAAATAGATGGAAAGCTGTTTATGATTTTTGGTTGAAAATCACTTCTAGCCATTTATGCGGGGACTTTAATGAGCACGTGCTTATAGGTCTCAAAATCAATGGGTAAGAGCGTCATTTCCGTGTTTAATTAGAAATATCCTCCTTCCTCTAACTTCTTCTTCTTTCTCCTCTTGCGGCCCCTTTGTCACTCCCATTCTTCTTATTTTTCCTACAACTCCATCCACCCCCTCATCTTCTTCTTCCGGCTACCCTATTCCCCAATAGCATTGAAGCTCTTTCTGCTTCTGCCTCTCTCTCTCTCTCTCTTGCGCCGTTCGGTGCTCAAAAGCAGTCACTGTCTCCTTTGATCTCTCTCGGACTTGGTTATGAGGTAGTAATTGTTTGATCTATTGATCTATCTTTTTCTTTCGATTTGTTTCCTATTCCGTATGGCTAATGATCGTTTTTTAAGTTTGATTTGTGGTTTATGTTCACTGGATTGATCTGTAATTCTTTTTTGCTTTATGGGTTTTGTTAAAGTAGGCAAAAGAAATGATCTTTTCTTGTCTTCGATTGTATTTGAGAGAATGGATTCGGAACGATTGGTTTTTTCTTTCGTTGTTCTCTTTGTTGCTGATTTGGGTTTTTTGTTTTGTCAATTATTTGCTTCGACTTGATGCTATTGGGATTTTTTTTTTCTGTTTATTGATTTGGGTTTTCTGTTTTGTCAATTATTTGCTTCGATTTGCGCTCTAATTGTTTTCTGTTTGAAGGGCTTTTTGCGTTCTTATCGAATTCTCCCCCATGTCTTCTTCTTCTGCTTCCGCCATGACCAAGAACGTACTTGCAGAAACAGAGAATAGCCCCAAAAAGCCCTTCAAACAACGCAATTCCTCATCAATTTCTCTCTACTCACCTAAACTCTCTCTATTCATTCTTATCACCTGTGTCATTATCTTTATTTTCCTCCAAACTCTTACTTTAATGCAATCCATACACTCTTCCCCATCCTCCCCTTTCTCATGGGCTTTCCTACGCAAATGGGAGAACATTGTCAACACCACAATTAACTTCAAAAGGTATATTATTTTGTATATTGGATCAGGACACACACTATGGTTCATGAAATAAGGAAAATCCAAAGAGATTGATACCCAACAACTCGGTTCTGAGTTTATGCTTTGGGAAAGAAGATGGGTAAAGGTGGCATCTCTCCACCCACCCACTTCAAAAAACTATTATGCACATAGGTATGCCAAACATATGTCTTTGTCTACAATCTATTCTGTGTAGTGGTTACGGGTTACCAAACGATTTTCATGTTTTGACCAAAAATGATTTTCACAAATGATTTTTGTTAAATAGGCAAAAATAAAAAATAAAAAATAAAAACTATACCAAAGATGCCCTAAGTCTTGGGTTAAGTTATATACATGTTGGGCATTTAGTCCAACGGGTTTCTTTGTAATGGGCACTTTAATGGGTTAAGTTATATGTGTTGGGCATTTAGTCCAACGGGTTTTCTTTGCAGTGGGCACTTTAATGGGCCTAAATTATGGGTAGGAGGTAGGAGGGATTTTTATCCGCTGCTGTAACTGCAGCACTGCTGTACTCATCATGTGGCGCTGCAGGTGCCATGTGTGCACAGCGGGCCCCACATGGCACACATGGCACCTGCAGCGCCGCATGATGAGTACAGCAGCGGATAATGATCCAAGGTAGGAGTACAGATTTACTCTATTAGGTTAGTTTAGGGGTGTCAATGGGTCGGTTTGGTCCGGTTTCGGTTTGGGTTTTTCAGTTTCAGTGTGGCTTTTAGAGAAATCGAGACCAATCCAATAAGAACTTTTCGGTTTTGGCTCGGTTTTGGCTTCGGTTTCGGTTTCGGTGCGGTTTGGTTTCGGTTTATGATAATGGGTTGATATTGGTTTGTATTCGGTTCGGTACTGGGTTTTTTGTAAACAAGTTGGGTTCGGTTTGTGCCTATTTTCTTCTCTTTCTCTTTTCAACTATATAAAATATTTCATTAGCCCCACACTTAAAAAGGAGATCAATGGAACAAGCATTGTTACAAATCAATTTCCCTATTTTCATAACCTCATACTCATTGACTTGTAACAATTTATCTTACAACCATAAATTTGCTCACTAATATTGAAATCAATTCAATGATTCATAACCTTATACTCATTATTTTCTTATCGGTTTCATTCGGTTCGGTTTGTTATCGGTCGGTCCAGTGTGGTTCGGTTTTCAACCGGTCCCGTCATACTCCAGTCCAAAACCAATCCAATAAGGATCGGTTCGGTTCGGTCTCGGGTCTTTTCGGTCAGTTTCGGTCGGTCTTAACGGTTCGGGTTAGGTTTTGACACCCTTAGGTTAGTTTGAGTTGTTATATTTCAGTTTGACTCCTTTACCTTACGTAGAGGGTTTACTTTTAAGTGTCCTTTTGTTTTAAGTCACCTAATGACTATGTAAGTGTGGTTAGACAGGTTTCTTAGATAGCTAGGGACTGTTTTTCTTTTAAATAAACAGTTGGCCATACTCAATGATTTTATGCATTGAAGCAATGGTTGTTGCCTTTTTGCTGCTGATAAAATATGCTGCTGTGAGACTCAATTAAGAGTCAAACTCTTGGGATTGGAAAGATTATGATTAGGCTTGTTGGTGGGAGATCAAAGGTCATATCCTGTTCTATATTCACTGTTTCCTTCTCTCAAGTAAGTTTTTTTTCACCTATCGTTATTGGTGTTTGCTGGGATTGATTTAACTTGAGTTTGGAAGGATTAATCATTATCCTTTACTGCTGTCCATATGCTGTTGATGTTGAGAGTTAAATCACAGCAAGGGATACCCAAATTGAGGCTGCAGCAGCCCAATTTTTTGGGTCCTTTTGGATGAAAACGAGATTGACAATAAAAGGAATCGACCCATTGGATTCTGCCCAAACTTTGGGGCATTGAAGCTCATCCTAAATGTGACCTTGGACCAGGTTTTTAGCCAGATCAGATCTGCTGATCTGTTGTTATAAGAAATCACTTGAGTTGATTTCAGGTTACAGGTTTCAATAATTTACTGTTGACTCAAAATCCGACCATTAGAATGTTGCTGTATTTTGGGGATTATCTATTCTAACAGTTTATGAACAGTAGCCAGAATCTGACCTTACCTTGTCATTGACCTAAATTCTGTTTTAGGGTTTGCTTGAGGTCCTAAGATTCATCCTTTCTACCCCCACCACATAGCTTCCAGAATTGTTTTTATTATCCAGGTGTGAACCTTATCCTAATTGCATGAGTAATCATGGCAAATTTTTGGCAGGCCCATCTACGATCTTAACCCAGTTAAAACAGATCACAAAAATATCTTGTACAGAATCTAAGTTTGGGCTGGCTCCAGGTTGGATGAATAGGTAGAAACATGCCCTCATTGTCCGACCCTGACCCAGATTTGTGCCCCACCCCTAAATGAGTTTTGCTTCTTGATCTATGGTGTAATAAAAATTCCTACTTAGTTTTTTGTTTTGATCCATTGATTTACTGATATTTTTATTTGAATTTTATGTTCAGGATGGTGTCATTCTTGGAGCAGACACGAGAGCCACAGAAGCGCCCATAGTTGCTGATAAGAACTGTGAGAAAATTCATTATATGGCTCCTAACATATATTGCTGTGGAGCAGGTACTGCTGCTGATACGGAGGCTGTGACAGGTGCTATTCAACATCCCCCCCCCCTCTTAATTCTTTTCTTTCTGGTGTAAACATTGATTTTTGTATGATTGCTAATGTTGCCATACAGGCTGCATCAATTTTCCAACTTGTGCTATCTTCTATGTCTGTTGTCAGGATGCAAAACTCTGATGTGTTTACCCTAGTTTCTAAATTGCTTTCGTATTTCTCTGTTTTTCTTAAGATGGTTTGGATTTGCTTGCCTGACTTCTTGTTCTCCTTGCCCAGTTACCAAGGGCATGTCAGTGCTGCTTTGGTCCTTGGTGGAGTTGATGTCACAGGGCCACATTTGCATCCTGTGAGTTTTGATTTTTTTTTTAGGGGTGCTGTTCTCTGTGTCGCAGCGCAGCCTGCGCCCAAGCACATGGGGGTGGGTGCAATGACCATCCTGCCCCCCTGCACAGGCTGCCCATGTGCCTGGGTGCAGGCTGTGCTGCGGCACAGAGAACATTCTCCCTTTTTTTTATTAACAGGCTTCTGACGAGGACAGTCCTTATGGTTTGTGTGATGTGAAGTTTGTGAATAGAATGTTGTATCCTGCAGATCTATCCACATGGATCAACTGACACTCTGGCATTTGCAACAATGGGTTCTGGATCTTTGGCAGCCATGGCTATCTTCGAATCAAAGTACAAGGAAGGCCTGACTGTAAGTTGGTCTGCTATAGTTAAAGCCTTGATACATTTGTACCTTGAATATTAGTCCTTGCACATTGTAACTCACAATTATTGGTTTAAAATCATGACAACATTCATGCTGGTTGGTGGTGGTGTTGTCTGTCATGAAAGGCACATGTTCACTTGACCACCTCCATGTTTCTATTAAATAGACTGCATGGGGCATGTGTTTTCTCCTGTGACTCTAGAATGCACTTTAGGTAATCTTATGGAATTTGAAGTCTTGCATATTTGATTGCAGAGGGATGAAGGAATACAGCTTGTGTCTGAGGCTATATGTTCTGGAATTTTCAATGATTTGGGAAGTGGGAGCAATGTTGATGTTTGTGTGATTACTAAGGTTTGTTGATCACTAGTTTTCTTTCGGGACTCGGGAGCTGGTGCACTCCTAAACCCCACTATGGAAAAATGTGTGTGTGTGTGTGTATATATATATATATATTGGTTCTCTCTGGTTGATCATTTTTTTTCGTGTGTGGCAATGCTGCTGGTACAGGGACACACGGAGTATCTGAGGAATCACCAGAAACCAAATCCTCAGACATATGTCAGCTCAAAAGGCTTTTCTTTTCTCAAGGGTCAGACTGGTTAGTAATTTCTTCAAGTAGTCAGTTCTTTTAGCTGTGCTTCTTATCAACCCCAACCTTGTATCTTTGTAGTTCAAAGAGCATATTTAGTTCCATCAGTTTTGCTTGTTTATGTCTTTACTCGGTGTAAGTGCATTTTTGCATGTCAAACATAAAATATTGTCTGGCTTGCCTTGAGCTAATTTAGCTAAAGTTGCTAATGTACCTCTTTTAGCTCATTGTCTTAGTATCAGGTCTGTTACCTACGGAAATCAAAGAAGGGGAAGGAGAGAAGAAGAAGAAGGGAGAAAAGAGATGAAGCAGCCAAGTGTAGATTGTAGTGATTAAGGGAGAAGGAGGATACAACATATAGGGATTAAAGAAAAGGAAAAAAAAAAAGACAAGACTGCCCTCACAATGGAGCCTAAAGGGAGTCTCGGGATTAGACCCAGGCACTAATCCCGAGACTCTGTTTTGGGCCCACGACATACATTCTAACACTCCCTCTCAAGCTGGAGCATATATATCAATCATGCCCAGCTTGTTACAAATATACTCAATCCTCCCATTCCCAATGACTTAGTAAATCCATCTGCAAGCTGCTCTCTAGTTCTAGCATGCCTTGGAAGAATCAATCCATTCTGCATCTTTTCTCGAACAAAATGGCAATCAATTTTAATGTGCTTCGTCCTCATGAAATACAGGATTAGAAGCAATATGAATTAATGCTTGGTTATCACACCATAAATGCATGGCAATTGGAGTCTTGAATCCCAATTCAGACAATAGTTGATGTATCCACATTAACTCACATGTCAAATGTGCCATAGTTCTATACTTTGACTCAACGTTGGAACGAGCCACCGCACTCTGCTTTTTGCTCTCCATGAAACCAGATTTCCTCCAACAAAAGTGCAGTACCTAGTAGTCGACATCCTGTTAGTTGGAGATCCTGCTTAATCAGCATCTGAAAACCTTTAAACTCTGCTATGCCCATGATCTCAATATACAATTCCTCTATCTGGAACCTTTTTAAAATACCGAAGAATACGAACAACTGCATCTCAATGAGAGGTTCGAGGAGAGGAAAAGAATTGATTCACCACACTAACTGGAAAAGCAATGTCGGGTCGGGTAACTGTTAAGTAGTCAGCTTACCCACCAATCTCCTATATTTCTCAAGGTTATCAAGAGCATCTCCTCCTTCAGCAATAAGTTTTGCATTCTAATCCATAGGTCACAAGTGTAGAACTGAGCATATCTGTCTCAGTGAGCAGGTCCAACACATACTTTCGTTGTGACAGAAACACTCCCTTCTGAGACTGAGCCACTTCAATTCCCAAAAAATATTTCAACTTCCCCAAGTCTTTAGTCTGAAATTAATGTTGAAGATATGACTTCAACTTAGCTATACCAACTGAATCATCATCAGTGATGATAATATCATCAACATATACAATCAGAAAAATCCTCCCTGCACCTGACTGTCTATAAAAGAATGAGTGGTCACTTCCACACCTAGATAGGCCAAAGGCAAGAGCAACTTTAGTAAATCTGCCAAACCACGCACGAGGAGACTGTTTCAGCCCATACAAGGACTTTTTTAATTTACACATCAATCCAGACTCCCCCTGAGCAACAAACCCTGGTGGTTGCTCTATAGAGACCTCCTCCTGCAGCGTACCATGTAAGAACGCATTTTTAACATCAAGCTGAAATAAAGGCCAACGAAATGTTGCTGCAAAAGAGATCAGAATTCAAACAGAGGTAAGTTTGGCAACAGGTGAGAAGGTATCAACATAATCTACACCATACACATGTGCATAGCCCTTAGCAACAAGTCTTGCCTTCAAACGGGCAAGAGAACTATTCGGATTCACTTTCACTGCGTAAACCCATCGACAACCAATGGCAGTTTTTCCTTGAGGCAACAGTACCATATCCCATGTATCATTCACCTATAAAGCCGTTAATTCTTCTTCCATAGTTGTCCTCCAGCCAGGACTAGATAATGCCTCTATCACAGACTTGGGAAGTGGATGGGCCTCAATAGTAGATAGAAAAGAACGAAACGGAGAAGACAAAGCCGAATAAGAAACAAAGTTAGAGATAGAATGTTGAGTACAACTATGGATACCTTTTCTTTTAGCGATTGGAATGTCAAGATCAGAAGCAACAGGCTCAACTGGGGGGTATCGGTAGTAGGGTTTGTAGCAGATGAAGACGTGGCCGAGTCGGTGAGTACTGGAGAGGTAGCAGCTACTTTTGGGCCACAGATATACACTTGGAGTGGTGGCAAGTCTTGTGCAGGGGCTGGTGGCGCTGGATCAGGATACTGAACAATATACATAGGGAAACCATCATCCAACTCATAAGCATTTATTGGAGCAGCATGATAAGGCGTGGATTCAAAGAAAGAGACATCTGTAGTAATAAAATATTTGCGCAAAGTTGGGGAATGACAACGGTACCCCTTTTGGGTACGAGAATAGCCAAGAAACCTACATTTAATAGCTCTTGGATCCAACTTAAACAATCTAGGCTTATGGATACGAATAAAACACCCCCCCCCAAAAAAAATACGAGGTGGCAAAACAAAGGTTCAGTTGGAAACAATAAAGAATGAGGATTGTCTCCCCACAAAACGGATGAAGGCATGCAATTAATAAGATAGCATGCAGTAAGTACAACATCAGCCCAGAAATGTTTAGGAACCTTCATTTCAAACAACATGGAACGAATAACCTCCATTCGATGACGATTCTTCCTTTTTGCCACACCATTTTGTTGTGGTGTGTCAGAACTGGAAGATTGATGAACCATACCATGCTGAACCATAAAAGCTGAAAAAGGGGCCGAAAAGTACACTTTGGCATTATCACTACGAAGAATTTTCACATTCATACCAAATTGAGTTCAAATTTCAAAAATAAAGGCACAAAATATTGAAAATAATTCAGACCGATTTTTCATTAAATATAACCTAGTCATCCTTGAATTATCAACAACAAAAGTGACAAAATACTTCAACCCAAATTTGATTCAACAGGACACGGACCCCAAACACATCAGAATGGACCAAAGAAAAAGGAGATGCAGATCTCTTATTGACTCTAGGGGGATAACTTATACGGTGAAGTTTCCCAAACTGACAAGACTTACTCTCAAGACTAGAAAGAGAATTAAAACTAGAATCTAACTTCATAAGACTTTCCAAAGAAGGATGACCAAGCCGACAATGAATTTGAATTGGTGAGAAGCAACACTGGAGCAAGCAATAGACTAAGAGCCTTCAAGTAAATACAACCCCCCTGACTCACGTCCTCTACCAATCATCTTCTTCGTGGCGAGATCTTGAAAAACACATGAATCAGGATAGAAAGTCACGGAACAATTAAAGGTATTAGTTAATTTACTCACAGACATGAGATTAAATGGAAAATTTGGAAGGTAGAGAACTGAGGACAGGGACAATGAAGAATTAGGGTGTACAATACTAGGGCCCTTAACCTTTGCTAAAGATCCATCAGCTAAGGTAACACTGGATGTTGATGGAGCCAAAGAAGAAAAAATACCTGACATTCCTGACATCTGATCGGATGCCCCTGAATCAATGATCCAAGGACAGGATGCAGCAGAAAGGCATGTAGTGGCATTACCTGTCTTAACCAAAGTAGCAGTGGAAGAAGTAGGTTGTGAAATCTGGAATTGGTTGTTCCGAGCATACTCTTCATCTGACATAACAATCACCTTACCCTCAGAAGGTTGGTACTAAGGGGCTGAATCACTACTAGCAAGGGAGTTGGCAAACTGATGTTGTCCAGGCTTCCCAGGAAGCTTCCAACAAAATTTTCCGGACCGCACCCGAACCATCAGAAGTGGCATTAGACTGCCCATAAGACTACTCATAACCTTGGCTGTTACTTGGCTGATTGAGACCCCATCTTGTACCACGACCAGTCCCACGTCCATGACTTCCCCCACAGTAACCACCATCTCCATGATTACCACCAACAGCCCCAGTTTGTGAAACTAGAAGTATCAGTTGCTGGTGTGGAGTCACGAGAACTCTCACGAGATACGCGAAGGACACGAGCAAACGTATCTGGAAGAGGGGCAATATTCTCACTACCCAGAATTTGTGATCTAACAGACTCATACTCATGCCCAAGTCCTCCCAAAAATCCCATAACAACCAATTGTTCTCTTTGAACTTGCATCTGCTTCACATCTGACGAATAGAGAGGAGGGTATTTAATTCTTCATACATTTTCTTAAAGTCAGCAAAGTACTGAGTGATGGAGCGACCCTTTCTTTCAGTTCTATAAAACTCCTGTTATAGTTCATAGATTCTTGACAAATTATTCTGACCAGAATAGAGTAATCCCAAGTAGTCCCATAAATCTTTCACAATGTCAATGTCAATACCAAATCAACAGCATGATTCTCCATTGAGTTCAACATCTGACCAAGAATTTTGGCATCAACAGTTCCCCATGTTGCATCCTCTGGTGGTGAAGGTTCTGTCAAGTGTAGTTGCTGATTTCGACCAGTCAGAACAAGCTTCACAATTTTCAGCCATTGCTGAAAATTGGTAATACCATCAAGTTTCTTCTCTACGATTCAATTGGAAGAGGACACCACTTCAGTAACCATTGCACTGCTCTTATCTTCGTCACCCATGCTGTCCCTTTGAGGAAGGACCCAAAAACTTGAAACACTTCAACAAATAATATGGCACTCAATTGCCAATAAAGAGAAAATACCTCAACACACACCAATAAATACTTCAACAAACACCAATACAGCTGCTGTCACCAATTGAATCACACCAATATAGCTGCTGCTACCAATCAAATCATCAAACTCCATCCACTACTGCAGGAAAATACGATAGGATTGCTGTTCCATGAATTGAATCTTCAAACACATCAAATCAGCACCTATGGCAATCGATTGCGAATCACACAACCATAAACATCACCATAAACAACTCACAAATCTGCTTTGAATTGAGTAATAGCAGATTTACATCATGTGCTCCCTATTTGCAACCAACAAACACCAACAAAATCGCAGGGGTGAAAAATCACCCCCTTCCTTAAGGTCGTGAACCTCTGGTTGTGTTAACCAGAAATCGCAGAAGGTAAAGAAACAGAAAAAAGAGGAAGAAACGAGAAGAGAGACTAGAGAGACTTGCGCAGATTTGTACCAGGCCTAAGAAGTCTGCTCTGATACCATGTTACCTGCGGAAATCAGAGAAGGGGAAGGAGAGAAGAAGGAAGAAAAGAGATGCAGCAGCCAAGTGTAGATCGTATTGATTAAGGGAGGAGGATACAACACATAGGGATTAGGGAAAAGGAAAAAAGACAAGACTGCCCTCATGGTGGAGCCTAAAGGGAGTCTCGGGATTAGACCCATACGCTAATCCCGAGACTCTGTTTTGGGCCCACGACATACATTCTAACAAGGTCCAAGAGAGACAGGTACCATTTTGAAAGGGGATTCTTGGCTGGTAATTTGCCATCTAGTACATGATTCCAACCTCGGGTCGGCCAACATTTAAAGCCATGATAATTGGGTCACCTTGACCATCTAATTACATGATCTTGGTAATACTCTAAAATCATCTACAGTGCTTCACAGAAAGTTCATTGATGGACAGGACTATTTGCTTTGTGCAATGGAGCTCCTGTGGTTTATTTAAGTGTGTACCTCCAATGCAATCTGGATCATTAGATGCTGAACAAATTTTTCTGAGATTTCTTCCAAATTCATGTACCAGACAGGTTTGGATGGTAAAAGCAAAAAAATTATAAGAACGAAAACTGAAATTTTAGCAAAACCTTTGATTTAGAATCTCATTATGTTTTAGTAAACAGTATCTGTAACAGCTGAGACCATTGACTGAGTGTCTTGCATTTTCTTTTTAATTTGATAAACTTATTTTTATTATTTTATAAAAATTATGCAGAAGTGTAACTGAAAACATTAGGATAGGCTATCACAATGGGCACCTCATTTTGAGCCACATGGAGGGGGGCATGTGGTTGATATGAACCATCGGTTAGATAGATCACATTGTCGATTTCCCAGTTGTCAAGTTGGGTGAACTTAACCATTTGGCTGACCTTGTGTTGTGGGCTTCTCCATGAGTATTGTCAACTGTTCAACTGTTTTAGCCATACCTTGTGTTTTTAACCAATGTTGATCATCTTTTTAGCCACGTGTAAGAATCTATTCTGAAAGTTTACAGGTATTCAAGAATTGTGGGTCGCCTCTTCCCAAAATTTGACCACCAAATGGGTTGCCAGGTGGCAACTACAGGCTGCCTGTTTTGAATGGCCTGGTGCATTGTGCTACCCCCATTCTATAAATTAAGTTCAAATAGCTTCAAATGTGTTTTTCTCTTCTTTTTGGATATTCAAACATTATAATTGGTTCTTCTAACAAGTCAGTTTCAGAATAATTTGCAATTACATCATATAAGTAACCAGTACGCACCTTAGACCTATCATAATGGTTATATTTCATTGTTGAATTTAGTATTTTGGGTCCTCAGGCTGCAAAACCATCTATAAAAAACATATTCAAAGTTTCCAACCAATTTTGGAAGGTTGTAGTTTCTCTAAAAACAAAAGGCCAAACCTGTGTTTACCTTCGTCTATGGATTCTAAAACCTCATCTAATTCATCCATTGATTCTTCATCTTCACCCATGACTTTCTTGTATTTTATTTATTTTATTTCTTTATTTTTTTATTTTTTTAGTTTTGGAAGAAAAATTAGGGTATATTGGTTCTGGGAGTACAAGTCAAGATGGATTAGTGAATGAACAAAGTGACCAATTGATAATTTGTAAATGATGTCATCCCTATATATGTAAGAGGCGCAAATAGATTTTTAACTTTTTCTTTGGTCATCTTGTCCATACAGAAGTTTTGAAGACAAAAATCACTCCAGTGAAGAGAAAGTGGAAATAATTGAAGGAGGTGATGCCATGGAGGAGGAGATGCAAGTACCAGTGGCTAGTTGCAGTACTTGGGATTTTAGGTCCCAGGTTTATAGACTTTTAAAATTCAGTTTAAGCTTTCCTTTTTATGCCTTCTATTTGTGAATGATTACAACACCCAGGGAAGAGAGCCACTAGAGTGATCAGAGATTCCTACGGGTAAAACATGTTAAGAGATGTGGGAATAAGCTGATGCAAAACAAAAACCTTCTACTCGTCTGTTTTTATTCTTTTGTTGTTTGCAATGAGGAAAAAGGGAGTATCTTGGGGTACTTTTTTTTGTTCTTTCAGTCGTTTCAGTGAAAGAGGGAAGTTTTGATCTCCAGTTTGTTGAACCGAGTTTGGTGAATGGTAGGCATGTTTGGAGATGCTTTTCTCATTTAGTAGAGGAGAGAAAACGGGAAGAATATTCTAGTGGGCCATTGATGGTCGAAACCCAAGAATCATTGATGAAGAAATGGAGAACTTCAGGTCATGTGGATTAGTGACTTGTTTATTGATCGATTCAATATCAGTGAAGATAACACTGGAGTCCTGGAAAAGAGGTGGGGGGGGGGGGGGGGGGAGAGATTATGTTCTAAGAAAGCATTTGATTCTGCGTCCATGTAATCTGAAAGTGTGTTTAAAGAAAATTGATCTATGCTCCATTCCAGTTTGGGAAGTAAAGGAAGAGAGAGAACTGAAAGAATACTCTAGTTGGCCATTTGTTGGTCAAGAGCCCTCTTATGGGTTTACCAAAGAATAATTAATGAAGCATTGGCGAATTTCAGGTCATGTGGATTTTAATCTTCTTGATAGGAACTTCTTTATGTTGGACATCTTCGATGTTTTGTTTTTTAACTCTTTGGGCACTAGTCAACTTGTTGGAAATGTGTCCATCAAATCCATATTTATAAGAAAAATATATAAATTAATTTGCATGATTTAATAACGGGTTTTAGTAGTCCTTAGATTTTTACATTAACTGTTCATGACTTGAGACGGGACTCAACATCCCATGTATATGGTCGTCACCTTTTGTGCAATTAGGAATGAAAATTCTAAGACAAGTGTGAGTGTACATACTTTGCGTACATTGAATCGAGATGGCTCCATATGATTTGATTCATTATTTTCCTTCTTATCCAAGAGCAATACTCAAAAGTGTTTTAACGAATGGAAGGGTTACCTTGATGTAGGTTTGAGCCTCATGCCTAGATAAACCTAAGTTAAATGGAGTCTCTATCGCTCTGCTCAAAGAGTCAAATATGAAACTTCTAACATCTTAAAGTTCAAAGGACAAAAAGAGATTTTTTTTTTAGGTCCTTATGAGATTACGCATCGCGAGTTTTGGCGCATCAGTTGTTGATGTCTCATTGACTATATATCGGTGTATTAGATTTGTAGCATTTGGTTGTATTCGAAAGAGATGTCTAATATGGAATCCATTGTCCTAATGGGGAGAATATTGATGAGAGAGAATGTATGTAGCTGATTCAATACAAACCCGGTACCCGTGAAGCAAGTTCCGCAACTGTACATCTTTTTGGCTTTGAGCGGTGTAGCCCTACCAGAGAGACCTAATCCCACAGGTCAATCAACCATAGGGCACAAGAGATGAAATTTGGCCTTATTCGTTTAGGGTGGCCCCGCTTTACAAAACCAAATAAGGGCACTAGCTTTAGCTAGCACGCCCAAGAAGCGAATGGTGGTCGTAGATCACAAGCAATCATTCCTCATGCGTTAGCACACGCCTTTTTGTAAATTGTTTGCAAAATCTTCAAAATTAATATTATTTATTAAAATTTATTTTCAAAAACCATTTTGGAAAATGTTTTTACGGGTCCAATCAGTATTACAGAATCTCTGAAATAGAATTTACTATAGAATGAGGTTATGATAGTACACACATGCCCTATAGTTTATAATGTGATATTGCTATATGGGGGACTGATGCGTAATAATCTACTTAAATTGGGAAATTTTGGTTATACATACTTGGCAACGTATGTATTGGGTTTGGAATCCAATTGTTACAAAATCATACCTTTATTGTAAATGATAAGATTGTGTGCAAGATATTGTGATTGGTTCCAATTTGAAAACCGTATCACATCATTTTCCAAAAGAGTTTTAGGAAAGTGTATATTGTTAATAGACAAGAATTTTCATTAACAATGGATGACTCCAAAAACCATTTTGGACTCTCCCTCTTGAAGAAAAGTTATCACGCCTCAAACCCGGATAAAAAAAAGTAAGCCCTTCCAAGTCGTAGTGTGATAACGGTCGTTTCCTACCTCTCATTGTCTCATAGTCTCTCTCTCTTAGAACTACAACGGAAGACTTAATTTAAAAGGCAAATGAAAATTTTTTTTTATTTTGTTAAAAATCATTCTCGCTCATGGGAATACCATAGACATCGAGTCCAATGTCTAGTAGCATGCTACATAAGTATTAAATAATAAAGTACATTTCAATTGAGTTATTAAAATCCAAAGTTCATAAGATAATGTTTACAGTCATTCATACTATAAAACGGTGATGGGCATGAGGCACAGCTGGTCCGCCCACATGGGACAAAGCCGGCTGAGCCAAAAGCGAGCGAGAGAGAGAGAGAGAGGGACGGTCACTGAAGTGACCGATCCCTCCTCTGATTGGCCAATCTCAGGGTTTAGCCTATATATAGACATAAGGCATAAACCTTAGGGGAATTAATTAATTAGATCTCTCCCTCTCTTTAAAGTTCTGCGTTTCCTAGGGTTTCCATCGTTGCCTAGGGTTTTGTGGTGTGGAGTTCTCTATGGAGAAGCCTGTAGAGATCGCGTTGTGCTCGTAACTGCAAGCTGCCTTCGATTGTCCCTTCCACTGCGATTCCATTCGGTTCAGGTAATCCCTAAACCTCTGTGGTTAATGAAATGCTAATATGTTAACAGTGGTATCAGAGCCATTAGGGTTTGCGGTTCACACATAGTGCATAATTTTTTTTTAGAGATTAAAAAAAAAGATTTTTGAAGATGCACAATCGTACCTCTTTCTTTCTTCTTTCTTTTTACTTTTTTTTCCCCTTCCTTTGTTGTTCTTCCCATTCGATGTATCACATGGAAACCGCGGCCTTTGGCGCACAGCGAGGCAGCAGCACGCGGCTGCTACTGCGGCTGTGTGCGAGTGCGCGCAAGAGAGAAAGACACGAAGGGAAGAAGGGGAGGGGCAAGCCGCGTGCGGCAGCGGCAGCAGCAGGTCTCGGCCCGCGGTTGCCGCGACCGCGTGCGCACAGCAGGCTGGGGCAGCAGCCATGGTCGACAGCGCCAAGCACGCCTGCAATATGGTTTTAAAAAAAAAAAAAAAAAAAAGATGAGCAAGCTGTGGCGGCAGCCATGCTCGGCAGCGCCAAGCACGACCTGCAACAGCTTATAAAATATAAAAAAAAAAAAACAGGAGAAACAAAAAAAAGAAGCTGCTGCCTAGGCGGCAGCACGTTTGAACCGACAACAGAAAAGGAGAAGAAGAAGAGAAAAAGAAAAAAAAAACCCTATTTGTTTTATGTTTTGTTTTATTTTAGTTATAAAACAATTGCATGTATAATTGTACTTTGGTTATAACTATATGCATAATATGGGGTTTTGGTTCTAACAAAATGCATATGATATGGTTCTAACAATATGTGATATGGTTTTTGTTATATGCATATGCTTTATTTTGTTATACATGCATTGGGGTTTTGTCCATGATATGTTATTCATCTGGTTTCTTTATTGAAGCATGTCTTCTATTTGTGATTTGTTCTTGTGGTCCTTAACAAATTTTGGGGATCTCCCTTGTAAGGTTTCTCGTTTTTGGGGGATATTTTATTTATGTCATATGCACCCCCCATTAGTGAGAAATCATTTTGTGAGATCCATGGGAGAAAAATGGGAGGTAGGGTGTTGTCTCAAATCGTTCCATATTTTTCCCATGTGTATTGGAGATCGCCCAGGGCCACTTTATTAATAAAGAAACATGTGATTCCCCCCATTGCGGTACAGACCGGTTTGACGTTGCCATTAGGGTATCGCTGTCAAACAGCCCATCCCATGCACACCATGCTTTTTATTATTTTTATATCTTCATGGGATGGATTTAGTACTTGTCAAGTGACGTGTTTATTTGGATAGATGTGCGTTAAAGTTAGTACCTGGAAGTAATACAAAGTACAGTGCTCACCGGTAGTTTGTAGTAGGATCTTGAATGGAAAGAGCCGGTTGTAATTTTAATATTTTTAAGTAGCCATGTAATGGGAGCTACTGCACTGCATATCACAACCTAGTATCGACTCAACATGTCACCTCAAGTACCAAACTGAGTCTCTTTATTGAGTCCCTTGCAACCCATGTGTATGGCTCATTAAACTGTGGTTAGGAGATTCTCATTTTTTCTCCTACATTTGTTCGAAATCAATTAAAGTTATACGTCCCCAGACCCACACATTGTGAGATTTGATTACCAGCTTAGCGAAGTTTTTGGTCTCACCATGTGGGGAAGGGTACCATTAGTTTTAATTAGGGTTTCTTGAACAAATTTATGGATTTATGGATGTATACTAAATGTCCTCCCTTGCACATTATAGTGATGGCCTCTAAGAGTGTTGTTGCAGACCTTAACCAAGGCAACAAGTTGGATGGCACCAACTATGACATGTGGCACCGAAAGGCCAAGTTCTTGCTTAATGAGCAAGATTACCTAGAACACCTTACTATTGAGATGGCCCTACCCGAAGTGGGTACTTCCACCTGTCATTGTCAAGAAAAAAAGGCTTACAACAATTGGTTTAAGAGAGATCGTAGTGTGTGCTTTCTTATGTTAAGCACGATGCACGATGATCTTATCGGCCAGTATGAGAAGTGCGAGACTACCAAGTCCATGTGGGACCCGGTAAGGCTCGACTGTGGCGGTACATCCACAACCAGACTTAGGTCCATGACCTTGAAGTTTGAGATGTACCGTAAGGACCCCAAGCACACTATGGTTAAACACCTCAGGGTCGTGAAAGACATGATCCAAAAATTGGATGATGCTGGGGTACACCTTACCAATGAGCAGCAAGTACAGGCCATCATCAGGACGTTACCTGATTCCTGGGGGCAGATGGAGATAGTTCTAACATATAACGACAATGTCAAGATATTTAATGACATTGCCGCTCATGTGGAACTAGAGGCAGAGTGCCTAGAGGCGACCCAATCACATGCCCTTGTCGCCCAAGCGGGGCAGCGCAAGAATGGGTTTAAGCGTAAGAGACAAAGGACCACTGGGAATCAGGACCAAGCTCAGAAAGCTGCACCAACTGGGCGTAAAACCACCAAGCACCGATGTGGCAAGCAAGGTGGAAAGAAAGATATCACCAAGGTCAAGTGCTATAACTGCCAGAAGATAGGGCATTTCGCTCTTGACTGCACTGAAGCGAAGCAGGTACCATTTCTACCTCTCTCTCCTTGTACTTTTGTATGTACACACGTTTTGGTTGCCCAAACCCAATCTGATTGGATTGTGGATACAGGTACAACAAGACACATAGCGCGAGATCGATGAGGGTTTGTAGGTTATAGAAAGATTCCGGATGGTGCCAAAAGCATCTACATGGGGAATGGCATAAGTGAAGCAGTTTAAAAAGTTGGTACCTATCAGCTCACCTTACGCACTGGGCGCATCTTGCTACTTCATGATGTGCTATACGCACTAGAAATCCAGCATAATCTAGTTTCAATTACTACATTATTGACTTTAGGATATTCATTTATTTTTTATGGTGACTCTTTTGAGATACGATTGGATGGTAGTAGTTTTGGACATTGTAGGCTTGAGAATGGTTTTATTAAATTAGATTTGATAATTCCTATTGTTTCCTCTTCATCTTTTGTAGTTGATTCTAATACTAGTCCAGATTCAATTACTTGGCATGCTAGACTAGGATAAGTAAGTCGAGATAGGATGGGACGGCTAGCTCGAGAAGGCCTTCTTGGCTCACTCACTAAAGTCAACCTACCGATATGTGAGGCCTGTTTAGAGGATAAGGCCCACCGAAAGCCTTTTGGAAAGGCTGAACGGGCAACCCAGACCCTAGAGCTTGTTCATTCGGACATTTGTGGACCAATGAACATGAAGGCACATCATGGTGCTTCCTATTTTCTCACCTTTATCGATGATTATTCGCGATATGGTTATGTGTATCTGATCGCTCACTGCTACGAAATGCTAGATTGCTTCAAACGCTTTGTATTAGAGGTTGAGAATCAGCAAGGCAAGAGGTTAAAAACTCTGCGCACTGATCGAGGACGTGAATATTTGTCCGACCAATTTAAAGAGATGTGTGAGGAAAAAGGAATCACTAGGCAGCTGACTATTCGTCACACTCCACAGCAAAATGGGGTAGCAGAGCGGAGGAATAGGACGCTTTTAGATATCGTTAGATCGATGATGGCGCAAGCCAACCTCCCAATATCTTTCTAAGGGGATGCTATGTTGACCGCTGCCTACGTCCTTAATCGCGTGCCATCACAGTCAGTTCCCTCCACTCCCTATGAATTATGGAAAGACGCAAAGCCCATTTTGGGGCATATGCGACCATGGGGATGTGCAAGCTATATTCATAGTACCTCCCATAAGTTTGGAAAACTTGGCCCTAGAGCTAAAAAGAGTATCTTTATAAGATATTCTACTACCCCAAAAGGCTATGTAGTGTACGGTGAACATCAAGATGGAGGAATGACAGAGTGAGTTCCGCGATGTGGATTTTCTTGAGACCGATTTTCCTAGCATCAGTGACGCTGGCAGAGACCTTGATCTTTTTAAGATAGAGACTGATGAAAGCGTCTCACCTACTCTTGGTGAGGGTGAGGAATTAAACACTCATCATGAGATCACCAGAGAGGGTGAGAGTGATCATTAGCCCAGTGGGAGTGCGCTACCTAATGAAAGTGCATAACTCGCGGGTCAAGAACCCTCTGCGCGTAAGAGCGCAAGTGGACACATACCCCGACATCATTTTGAGATTAAAGGGGACGCTGCCCTCGTCTGTGTCCTGAGGGATGAGGATGAGCCAGCGTCAGTGAGTGAGGCGCTCTCTTCTCCAGCTAAGGAAATGTGGTTAGCTGCTATGGAAGATTAGTATAGTTCTATGAGTAAGAACCAAATTTGGGAGTTAGTTGATCTTCCACCTGGGGGCAAGGCCATCGGGAACAAGTGGGTCCTGAAGGTCAAGCAAAAGGTAGATTGATCAATTGACAAGTATAAGGCATGTCTTGTAGCGAAGGGATATACCCAAAATGAGGGTATAGACTATGATGAGACGTTCTCCCCGTGTGGTGAAAATGGCCTCAATTCGCCTCATTCTAACCATTGTCGCAAAATTGGATTTGTAACTCTACCAAATGAACGTTAAAATTGCCTTTCTTAATGGAGAACTGGACGAAGAGATGTTTATGGCTCAGCCTGTGGGCTTTGAGAAGAAGGGACATGAGCGTAAAGTATGCCGTCTCAAACGTTCCATCTATGGCCTTAAGCAATTGTCCAAGCAGTGGTACATTAGATTTCACCATGCCATTACCACTGCGGGTTTTGACATGATTGAAGAGGACCACTGTGTGTATGTTAAACGGTCCAAGGCGGGGTTTCTCATCCTACCATTGTATGTTGACGACATCATGTTGGCTGGGAATGACATTGGAATGATTGTCTCCATTGAAGAGTGGTTGTCCTCCACTTTTGAGATGAAGGACATGGGTGAGGCCAATTTTGTGTTGGGCGTGAAGATTGTGAGGGATCGCACTAGGAGACTTCTTAGTTTGTCTCAAGAGACTTACATAAAGAAAGTCGTGGAGCGGTTTCATACGAGCAACTCAAAACCCATTGACACTCCAATGGACAAGGCATGCACTTTGAGCCTAGACCAATGCCCTAAGAGTGATGAAGAGAGAAACCAAATGTCCAAAATACCCTATGCAGCGGCAGTAGGCAGTCTAATGTATACGATGATGTGCACGCATCCAGATATTTGTTTTGTCGTTGGCATGGTGAGCCATTACCAGAGTAACCCAGGGCCAGCTCATTGCCAGGCAATAAAGAGGATACTTCGATACCTACATGGCACTACAGACCTCTCACTCACCTTCATTGGTTCAGACTTGAGACTGAGAGGCTACAGTGATGCTGATTGGGCTAATGAGAGAGACGAGCGCAAGTCCACTTCAGGGTATGTGTTTATCCTGGGAGGCGGAGCTGTCACTTGGAGTAGCAAGAAACCGACCTACATCGCCCTGTCCACGATGGAGTCAGAGTATGTTGCATGTTCGACAGCAGTACAAGAGGTCATTTAGCTCAGGAGGTTCTTGCAAAGACTTAGTGTTTTTACTCACTCAGACGATGTTGTGCTTATACACTATGATAGCACGGCAACGCTTGCATTTACGAAGGACCACAAGTTTAATGGTAGAACCAAACACATTGACATACGGTATCACTACATTCGAGACATGGTAGCGCGATGTGAGGTTGTTCTGTAGCATATCTCCACTGGCAATATGTTGGCTGATCCGTTGACTAAGCCCATTACCAGAGATATTTTCCTAGTTCATGTTAGGAACTTGGGACTCAGGCGGATCTGATATGTATTTACTTTAGGAACACTTTGTTTGTGATGGACATTTATCTGTATTTCTCTTACATTTATCGATGAGCATATATTTGTTTGCGTAATCTTGTGTGTATACATTCATTGTTTGTAAAGATGTCACCAGGTATAGAATCGACCCACTCACACGGGTGATTCACCTCAGCGCTAGGGTGTAGAGAGCGAGATGAGCCCATGAGCATGTGTGCTCTATGGCTCCTTAGTTAGAGCTAAGATGAGACCTTTACTTGGTCCAACTTGGAAGATACCACACTTCTAAGTAGCCTGTTAGAAGCCAGATGTGAGGTTCTAGGCAAAAACCATGAGGGTGACTGTGCTAGAGACTCAGGTTAGGCGCTTAGAGAAGCGACTAGACTAAGATCTGTATGACGTTTATTTATTGCGAGTGACATGCCCACCCTAGTGGGAGTTACGCCATAGCATGCATATCATACTACATGTGCTTATATCGATCGATTATGAGAGTGACCGAATGGGTCCCTGCTTCATCACTGTGTGAGCCACGTGGATTATATTAATCCCACAATACCCTTATTACCTGAGACAATGTCATGAAAAAGACAACCAATGACACTACTTTGACGTTCTCCTTAGGACTATGGATGATGCGGTCCAGCGGGAAGCAATTGGGAAAGCTGTTGGGGACGTTTGGATTGACATGAGGGGCTCAGGGAAAACTATTGGACGTTACACCTTTGTTATGTGACTCATTGCCCGAACAACGTGTCGTATTTGTGATCGATGCAGTCATGAGTACATTACATACCAAGGATTAACACTGCTCATCATGAGGGGTCGAGAGTGTTAGACCGGGTGTAAGTGGATCGTTTGGGGTATTTCGAGACTTTTTTAGAGTGATGTACTATGTTGGCTAGATGGAAGTTTGATATAGTACTCCTACCTTATATCATCTCGACAGGTCGCACGCCCCATTACCTGTATGAAGGATAACGCGGAATGAGAGAAACTTGAATGCATAATATATATGCCCTGTGTGGGCGAGTGGGAGATGTAAATCAGTAATGGGCCTGAGGCCCAGCTGGTCCGCCCACATGGGGCAAGCCGGCTGAGCCAAAAATGAGAGAGAGAGAGAGACGGTCACTTAAGTGACCGATCCCTCCTCTGATTGGCCAATCCCAGGGTTTAGCCTATATATAGACATAAGGCATAAACCCCAGGGGAATTAATTAATTAGATCTCTCCCTCTCTTTCAAGTTCTGTGTTTCCTAGGGTTTCCATCGTTACCTAGGGTTTTGTGGCGTGGAGTTCTCTGTGGAGAAACTTGTAGAGATTGCGTTGTGCTCGTAACTGCAAGCCGCCTTCGATCATCCCTTCCGCTGCGATTCCATTCGGTTCAGGTAACCCCTAAACCTCTGTGGTTAATGGAATGCTAATATGCTAACACATACTTTTCTCAAAACATATAAAATAAAAGGTCCCTCTAAGTGATACTAAACAGAAGGAGGCTCCTGACCTCTGTCACCAAAAGTGTACTCTATACAACGACACTGAATGGACTCAGGCTCTGTGAACATGGAAGGTATGGGGAGTGAGCTTAACAAGCCTGGTGAGGGAAACCAGGTCATACCAAAAAACAATGCATGCATACACATGGTAGCAACAATATAGGTATGCTCATGAGATTCATAATACAAGGACATGTTTTCCTTAATAACTATGTAAACATGGATCATAAACATGCTTTTTTGTTTTCATTCTTTCATAAATCATCGTGCATAGTCAATGCTATTCGTGATAAAAATATCATATGACTTTTAAACCCTAAGGTAAGTCATTTGTCATATGAGCTACCCAATGCATCATAAAAGTGAGGACATACTACTGATTAATACGGCTACTTGTCCCGAGTCCTTTGACGGGGTTGGCCAGCACCTCCTATCCTTTCCAAGTCCTTTGATGGAAACCCCAATTCCTTTTATGGGAATCCCAAGTCCTTTCACGGGATAGACATGCCCTCATTCAATACTTAAACCTTACTGAAAAGGGTGGCAGTCATATAGGGTCATATAGGGTCTTTATTGTTCGCTTCGTTTCATTTCATTTCTTTGCTTCCCTTCTAGTTCATGTCATCCCTTCCAAGTCCTTTGATGGGAGCCCCAAGTCCTTTTGATGAAAACTCTGAGTCCTTTTATAGGACGGACATCCATGAATTTTCAGGTTCATATCATTCTTTATCACTCCTTCATAAGCTTGTCATTCTTAAACATTCCCAGGGTCCTTACTTTTTCTTAACTTTATTTCTTTAAAACCAATCATGTATTAATGGAATTATGCCCATAACATATAAACATATCAAAACTTGAAGATCATGCAATGAAGAATCGTACGCCTAACTATATGAAAACATAACATACATCTCATTCTTGTAAATATATCATGAGACGATGCTAACTATCAAAACTCATACATACTAAATCGTGAAGGATATGTATGACTGAATTCCACTCACCTCAATGTCTGTAAGAAAACTTGGTTTGAAATCCACTAACTTTCAATACTCATAATTATATATACTTATATAATTTCTACTTTCTTTGTTTTTTTTTTGTTTTTTTTTGGTAAAGTTCTACTTTCTTTGTTTAAAAGCTTATTAAAAGTATTCTTAATATTGATTTTATACTCATAATATTATTTTAATCATTCTTGGTGCATTAAGTCTATATTAATCATATCTATCTTTAGGCTATATATATTTGGTCCATTTAATATTTTGTTCTAGTCCGTTAATCAATTTACTCTTCTTTATTTATTTCTTAATTCACTTAAACCTAGATTCCATCTTTTTAATTATGTGCACCCATTAAGTTCTTCCAATCTTTATCTCTTATAACCTATACTTAAGTTCAGCCCATATAATGGGTCTAATATAAGAATCTCATTTACATGATACCCAATTACATTTAAATGTGCCATGTCATGAAATTATACTTAGCATATTAGTCCCATTTCAACATGATACATCTTAACTATTTAGGTCCAAAACAACCCTTTATTATATAGAAACTTAGGGTTCATGATAATACTACTTTATGTAATACTCTAAGGTCTAATTTCATTTCATCAATACTCATTTCGGCAACATTATAAGTTTAAATATTCATTTCAGCAACATTATAAGCTTAAGATTAGTACTTTAATTCCAATAATACTTATCTCATATTAGCATGACATATATATATATATATATATATATATATATATATATATATATATATATATATATATATATATATATATATATATATATATGTTAGGGGAGGGGCTCAAAACAATACATAAAATTGTATTGATTCTTATCACATATTAGTATGGCAATATACATAGTACATTGGCTCAAAATAGTATATTAATTTCAATGATTTCTATCATATACTAGCATGTTATTTACATTAGGCCATACACAAATCTATTTTACCCACTTGATATTGATAAACTTTTACCTTACATAGACCTCATGCATGCTTTTATGTTTACATTCACTTTATAAAATCTGACCATATATTCTTTTTTATGTACATAATCAATTCTAAATACTTAAAATAGTTCCACATGCTCTTGATGTACATAATCAATTCCATTTACTTAAACACAAACACCTATCTTCTTCCACCTCTAATTCTTCATCTTCCTCATTCTTTTCACCACCATGCAAGTGGGGGGAGGCAAGGTGGCTGGGCTCCACTATTGGGCTGGCTCTTCCCTTCACCCTCACCTCTCATCTCAGTTCCTCCTCTTCTACTCCTACTTATTCATCTTCTTCCATTCTTTCTTTCTTTCATTCTTCTCCTTCTGTTCCCTTTTTCCTTTTCCCCACTTCTGAAATTTTTTCCTCAAAACTCAAATTTGGATTTGGAACTTACCTATTGAAAAGCCTAAACCTTTCTTTTAACTTTTGCCTTTTTGCTCCTTGCTCCCTCTTCCATTTTCTCTACAAAATCCTAGTTTCACATGCCCAAACCACCATGAATATCCTTCCTTTTTCTTTTACAACTTTCTCCCATTTTCAAACAACAAGATATAAGGGAGGAGGTCTCCTACGTATACACACAATCCTCACGTATAAAATTTCAACTCATGCCCAACTACTTAGCCTCCCCCCACTTATTTTTCCATTTATGTTGTCTCCCTTTTTAATCTCTCTCTTTCTTTTTTTTTTTTTTAAATTAATGGCCTCAGCCCCCTTATCCACGCAAATCGGGGTGTTCCCCCTCTCTCTCTCTCTCTCTCTTTTTCAAAATCTACTAATCTCGTATCTTTTCTTCCTTCTTTTTCTCCAAGGTACGTAGCACACAACATGCAAGTCCCTATCTCTCTTTCTTTCTTTCTTTTTTTTAATTCTATCTTCTTACTAATATTTTTTTTAACCCGAATATTATTCTTACTAGTATAATATAAAATAGTAACATTAATATATATACATATAACAATACTAGTATATACATTCATGCATGCATCACCATTACCTAGATTTATACACGTGGGCATCATATACAAAGATACTGTGTACCTATCTATTCTTGCATGTAATTGTACCATGCTCCACCTTAATATCCTAAAAATTCAAAATGACAATTGTCAGTCTCTCACTTCAGGATTTCAAAAATTGGGGTATTACAAAAAAATTTCTCCTCTCTCTCTCCTCTCTTGTGCGCTTGAATGTTGGTGAGATTAGAGATTATGTGAAAACCCCTAAATACAATTGAAGGACTTGTTTTGTTGGGAACATATCGTTATGTGGGTTGAAAGGGCATGTTGCGAAAGGGCTAAGATTGCGTGGAGGCCTTGCGCTTGTGAGGTTGAAGGTAACCACTAACCCCTTTACGTGGGTGTGGTTTTGAATGGCCTCCTCGACCGGTTAGACGATCCAAATCATTTTTGCACTCTTTCAGTGGTATCAGACTCCCTGTCGGTTTGGGGGCTTTCAATTATTTTCTTATTGCTTATGTATTTGATCTTGTAATTTTTATTTCATTATAAAAAAAAAAATTTGGAATTGGGCACTGTCAGCAACACATGCAGGCATGTCTATGTGCGTAGGCAAGTGTAAGGCCAGCCCTTAGTGTTAACTACAAAGGTCAACAAACCCACATATAGCAGGTACATTGCAAACGCGCATGTAGTAGGTGCATTGTGTAGTCATGTATCGATGTTCAGAAAGTGCCTCGTGAACTTGTAAGCAAGCAAGTACCTCGCGTACCCACTGCACCTCGAAGACCCCCGATCCATCATGCCCTCTGTTTTGCCTTGCACATAACTCACACGGCCCTCGTTGCTGCAGAAGACCAGGTAACCCTCATAGCTACCTTGCCTAGAGACCCAACCTCGTACAGTCCTCACGGTTGTGCATTATTAGCCATCGCAACTACCAAATCTGTGACCCATGCGTGCCTTTTCAAACTCCCTAAGGATATTAAGCGGTTTGGTTCGGTTCGGTTCAGTTCAAGTTTTTTTAGGTAAAACCAAAATCGATCCATTTAATAAACGTTTCACATGTTGAAACTAAAACTATTTATAGATGGTTTATAGGGTTTTTAACTTTTTTATTCAAATAGCTATTTTTCATTAATGTCTTTTAGTTTTTTTTAATTGAAATGGAAGTATGAATTGAATTCTTATATGCTTTCTTTAAATAATTATTTATTTGTACCTTTACATATATGCTAATTATTACCATTACATATTACTAATATTTTTTTTGTTTAAATAATTCGGTTTGGTTTTAACTGTTTAACTAAACGGTCTCCATTTTAAAACCAAAATTAAACCATTTATTAAACAGTTTTACAGTTTCAGTGCAAACGGCTTGGTTCAGTTTTGGTAAACGATTTCGTTTCATTTTGACACCCTTAAAACTCCCATCCCACGGGTCCTTTCCTTGTGTGGCTGGTCATGGTCGGTTGTTGCCGCCATTTGCCAATGGTAGCTTGTCATAGTCAGACTGATTGTTTTTTTTTTTAATACTACAAAAGTTGTAGCTTCGTGCAGCTAAGGAAGGAGGAGGAAGAAGAAAAGAAAGAGAAAGATAGGGCTTTTGAAATCCTACTATGAAAGTACCTTTATGCCCCTCTTATTTAAGTAAAGGGGCTAACTTATAAGTTATACCCATGTAGGCCTAAATAGTTTAAGGTCCATATAGAGTTAAATTGGGTGTTAGGGTATATTATGTGTTGGGCTTAAGTAATGATTTTACATAGAGCACGAATGACTTATGTTTGTTAAATGGGTTGTCTTGTATATAGAGTATAAAAGGGTTTATACTTTTTGAGCCCAAATTAGCCTTAAGTGATATAAATGGAGGGTTGCACCTTCTCCTTAATACACTGATTTCATCATATGGGCTTGTAACTTAAGAAGCTAAGCACTGATTTTTAAATTTTCATTAATAAGATATGAGTTGATTTTAAATAGGTTCACTTTCTTGAGCTCTTTGAAACTCAAGTTGACTCAAGAACATTAGTTCCCTTCAAATTAAATATGATTTAATACTAAAAAAATATTTTAAAGATGTGGTAAGAGTGGACATCAAATGTGAAACCATAGTTTTGACTAGGCCCACATAATATTGTAGTATGTAAAATTTGTTTTTGAGAATTTTAAAGGGTTTGCAAGTTGGACTTGCATAATCGAAGTCATATGATATAATTTGGGCAAATATTTGGCATAAATAAAGGTTACTTATCTCACTTGACATGTAAAACTCTTGTGGACCCAAAGACAATTAAACCACTATTATTAAATATGATTAACTATTTTGGTGATGTTCTTGGCCATGAAAAATATAAGATGTTCATATATTTTGGATATATGGATAATAATGTGAACATGAGATGTTCATAGATTATGAGATAATATGTGTTTGTTTATTAAGTGTTAATAAACATATCATATGGTTTTATATATGTTAATTTTCACATTGATGAAATTAACGGATCAAATACATGCAAAGTTTAGTGGCTATGAGATTTAAAAATGAACCATGTTGATGGATTTATATGCACATCGCATAAATGTATATATTATGTTTCCTCTCTTTTTTTTAAAAAATTTTAGAAGTTTAAATAAAAGAAAAAATTGTTTACATATGAAGAAAAAAGCTTCACAAGAAGTGGTTGAATTAGTACTTTGAGAAAAAAACTATGAATCACATGCAAATTAGATGAGAGTGAAGTTTTGTATACCATTATACTCCAAATTGCCTTGGTCTAATGCTAAGTTTCAGTCCAACATAACAAATTACATTGGTTTGGTATGTATATATTATTTTTCATAAAAAAAAATAATTTTTTTTCTGTCGGAATAAAGTTAGGCATTTTACTAAAAATGATTGTGTGTACCCCTCTAAGTGTAGTTGGCTGACCTAGAAATTTCAAATTTTTATGTGTGCTGTACAATTTGTCCACTATGGTATCCATAGAAACTTCTTATGCTGGTAATGGGCTTGAACTATTAAATATATGATAAATTTTTAGCTATCTAAGGTGAAGAAAAAATCTTTTCATCCAATGTGATTTGACGCAATAATTGGACTCTTGGAATAATGATTGCTATCATTAATTCTCACCCTTATTTATGAAGGGCCAAAATACCATTGTCAAATATTATACCGTGAGGAATAGTCTATTTTCCTTATTATATTGATAGTGGTTTAGTAGTGTTTGATTGTATTTAGTCAAACAAAGTATTATTAGTCTTGTCTTGGGTATTATTTCCAATTGGTTCTAAGTATGACTCAATCGTTAAAGATTAATAAAAATTATTGGTCAAGTCATGATAAGGGATACCGAATCCTCTTGTAGTTGTATGTAGTTCTCCATTTCTTCTCATGATCTCTTTTTATTTCTCTCTCGTTTCTTTTCTTCTTTTTTTTACAAGTTCTGGTTCTTGAGATCAGATTCTTGTCACATGGTATCAGAGCCATGAAGAATAATATATATAAACCAAAACAACTATTTGAATTCCCCTTTATTCTCATGTTCTCTCTTTATTTTTCTCTCATTTTTTTTTTCTTTATAGATTCTGGTTTTTGAGATCATGTTTTTGTCACGTGGTATCAAAACCATGAAGAATAATATATATCAAGCAAAATAACTGCTTAAATAGTAAAAGTGCATGTCTTAACCACTTTTTTTTAGCAGATTAAAACACCAGAAACTTTCTAATTTACAGAAAAAAAAAATCATTGTCATAATTAGTAAATGCCTAGAAAAATATAATTAAAAATTTTACGATATAGTAAGAGTAGTTTAAACTAATCATTCTCTTCCACCAGTTATGCCTCAAAACCTAACGAAATCTTTGAAATGCTGGGATGATCTCTTTTTCTATTCTATCACTTAGAACATTCTCCTTCTCTTTCACTAGTTATACCTCAAAACCTAACGAAATCTTTAAGATGCTGGGGTAATCTTCTCTTTCTCTTTTCTCGCTTCAGATCTTCTTCTTCCGCTACCTCCACTGGAATGTCTTCTGTCGTTACTTCTGCCTCCACCGGAATATCTTCTTCCGCCACTTCTGCCTCCACCAGATTGTCTTCTTTCGCCACTTCTGCCACCGGAATGTCTCCACCAGATTGTCTTCTTTCGCCACTTCTGCCACCGGAATGTCTTCTTCCACCACTGCTACCTCCACCAGATTGTCTTCTTTCGCCGCTTGTACCTTCGGAATGGCTTCTTCCGCTACCTCTAGCTTTTCTGACTTTTTATCATCTTTCGCCTCTTGCACTTCCATTTTTTTGCTGAAAAGAGAATAAGGCTTTGAACGGTGATCTCCTCGTTGTGAGTTATACCTATCACCTTTTCGTCCTCCTTGGATCGTTCCCACACATAGTTTAAAAGATTCAAAAATACCGAAACCTATGATTTAAATTCATTTTGTTCCTTGTCCATTTTTAATCTCAAAGCTACGCATTCCGAACTCTGAGTAGCAGTAAGAGAAGGGTCGTCTATTAAGATTTTCAGATTATGAAATACATCGTTCAAGTCTATCCAGTGTTTCTCATAGATTTTAAATTTCTTGACCACTTCACTGAAGAAAGATGTAGTATCGCTAATCGTCCATTCCCGCTTGTCTGATGCTTCCCGTGTCTTAACCACTTGTCCATACGTTGTAACAAGAAAAATGAAAAAAAAAAAATCTAGCTATTAAAACATAAATAATCAACAGATAAGATATGAAAACAATTACTTATTCAGTTGGTAGAGTCGTCAGTTCTTGTAGAGACGACCATTCCCACAATAACTTCAAGGCAACTTGTTGCAATCAAAGTTGTAAGAAAAGAAAACCTATAAAAACAACAGAAACTTATGCTAACCTCCCTTAAGGTTTAACGTAATATTAAGAACTTCCCCTCCTGCTTCAAAAATTAGTTCTGCCCCCTTCATTCTAATGGTGTTAAATCTGAAATAGAAATGTCTATATTACCTTTTGTCATTAAATTACCCAACCCAATAAAAGAGTGTCGTTGAGGTACATTCAAAACGAAATGAACAGAGGCTCTCTCCATTTGAACCTCAAATAGTCAAATCCCATTATCTACATTACTCTTACTGAACCATCATTACCTGCATTTCCCATTTTTTTGGATTTTTGAACTGCAACCCCCTTAACTAAACCCCACCATCTCTATTTTCTTTCTCCATTCTTTCCCTAAACTTCTAAACCTTAACTCATAATCATAACGACCAAAAAAGAAGAAAAAAACGGAGAAAAAACCTTTAAAAAATGTGAAAAAATGAAGATAAGAAAATAGAAAAAAAAAAAAAAAAAAAAAAAAAGTATGTGCAATGAAGACTTCGATAAGGCCTTGTTGAAGAAACACCATAGCTTAGCAGATCGAAGGAATTACGATCTTATGATGATCTTTCAAGTTCCAACATAGAAATCATATTTGGGTAGTATGTAGCTGCTTTAACTTTTGCAGTTGGATTATCATGCCCTGTCCTGATTCAGATTCTACTTAACCCATAAAAATGATATATTTTCCATCTAACATCAGGATAGTATGTACCCATTCTAAATCAGATTCTACTTAATCCATAAAAATGATATGTCTCTCATTACAATAGACATGTTCATAACAATGAGGTGGTATCCAAACCTGAATATCTTATCACCTATATCCATATCAAAAGTTAAAAATAGAGTTCAAATTTAAGAAGAATATAAAATATACATAACCCATAAAAATAAATCTGTTTCCCTTCTTCGATTTCTAAAGAAGAGCAGCCTCAGCAGAATAGTAGGTTCCCCAAAATCCATCATTTATTCTTTTTATTTTTTATTCTATCATGTTATCATGATAGCAGGTAGATGGCCAATTATGATGGAGTTATTTTGGCGATAAAAATTACAAAGAAAATAGGATCAATGGTGTTGAGAGAACCATCGATGGGGTTATTTTTAAAACCAATGGAAACAGAAGAATAGAGAGACGAAACGATAAAGGTCAACCTTGCAGAAAGATGGGATGGAAGGTCGACAGACCAGAGAGAGAAGGGAATGGCCACTGCAACTCACGGTTCATCACTTATATTCTCAAGGATTAAAAGAGAAAATGGCAGATGGCAAAGAAGGTTCATCACTTACCTTCTCAAGGATTCACGATTCTTGGGCCATTGTCGGTGTTCGTCGGAGTGCTTACGATGGTCGCCGGGGTGAAGTCTTTCTTCTTCAATTGTTACCAGAGTGTATCATAGTAGTGTATCATAGTAGCGAAGGTAAGGTTGCAGGTTGGTGGTTCTTCATCTGAAAAAGTTTTTTTGGTTGAGAAGGAAAAAGAAAAGGATAATTAGGATTAAAGTATACAAGGGTAGAATAGATACTTAACTACATAAAAAAGGGTATTTTCGGGTTTCAAAAAAAATTTACTCCTTCCACATCACTACTTCACAGTAATTCACTAACGCTGTTAATTAATTTTTGAAAGTAAGGGAGGTAAGGTTAATTTTTTAAACAGGAAGGGATGTTCTTAATATTACGTTAAACCTTAGGGGAGGTTAGCATAATTTTCTTAAAAAATAATCATATTAGAAATAACATTTAAAATGTAAATGTAATTGACGCTTATAGACACCTAGCAATCCGATATTTTAGTAAAGATATTAAAGAAGAAACGATATTTTTTTAACAAAAATGCGCTCAAATTCTTCGAACTAAAATTAAAATAAAAAGTGTTAATCAAAATAAGATTAAAATCAAATTTTAATATAACTAAAATAAATAAGAAATTCAGACATGTTCTAAATCATAAACAATAAGATTCTGAAAAACTTTTACTACCATATCTGATTGTTGTATTCTATCCCACTTTTATTACGCATAGCAGTTAGGTACAGTTTCATTTATGGAATATAGGTCTTCCAAGTCACTGGTATCACTAATATTAAATTTTGAATTACACGTCCAAAAGCCTGATTTATAACAACACAAGATTTAAGAGTAAAAGTGTTGTCTAATTTTTCAACCTTCAATTTTTGAATAAGTATTGAACAAAAAGAAACTCTCATATCGTAATACCCACAGTAATGGATGTTCTTCAAAGTCATTGTTTGCAGAATCATGAAATGACACTCTAATAAAGTAAAAGAAAAAATTATAAATATTGTTTATGAATTATAAATAAAATTTAAATAGTCTTTAAAAACTTACAGTCTAAATATAAAATGATTGAACAAAAGTAATTCCGATAAACCAGGGACCATGACTCCAAACTGGTTAAAGATGTCTCTAATGTAACTTTCATCCTCGATCTTCGTCCATCTTTGTTGATTTTTGGACACCTTTATAAGTCGAATGAACTTGCATAATGGAGTTATTATTGTTACAATTGTTGTAACAACAACAACAATACACCATTTAACATTTTCTATCATATACTTTCTCTCTAGGTATCTTATAACTCTAACAACATCCCTGATCATACTTTGTAACAGTTTGGTTAAAAACACATTTGTTACTGTTACAGGAGTATGACGTTTAACTAACTTCTTTTCAAGATTATTATTAACAAAAAAATTTAGATTTGTTGTAACATCATACGTAATAATGTCTATGGCATTAGGAGTAAAATGACAAATAGAAGATAACACCCCGATAGGTTTTAACAAATACTTCTTATCAGCATCACCTTGATTAAGATGACGAAATATTTAGAGGAGATACCCCAAGATACTGCAAATATAGTATTAAACGCATGAAAGTTACAATTTCTTATAATATTACGGTAGTTATAATATTCACTACATAGAGGGGATGCAATCATTCGTCCTACAATGAACATAGTAGTCTCTTGACCTCGTTCATTTGTCATTTTAAACTTCAGCAGTATCTAATTTTTTTGTCATCAAAATATGAAACTTAATTAATACTAATTTTTCTATCTCATCAAAATTATAAGAAAATATAAAACTATAAGATTAGACAAAATTAGGTTACCTTTTACAAATGAAAAACAAATAAAGATGTTGTAGGTGGTTCCTCCTTTCTTCTCACGATTTCTTTTTTTTTTTTTTTCTCTCGACTTGGCTTCTTCTTTTTTACAAATTCTAGTTATAAAAATTTAATTTTTATCATATGGTATCAGGGTCATCAAGAATAACATACATTAATTAAAAGTTAAAAAAAACTAAAGTATCTTGTGAAGTTTACGATTGGTTTGAAATTCTATTACTCTAATAAGAATAGCCCTTTTGAAATTTAAAATTTTAAATAAGAGTAAAAATGATTTAAATGATTGAAGTAGTACTTCGAGGAAGAAACTGTAAATCATATGTAAGTTAGATGAGATTGAAGTTTTATTAAACTCTAAAGTTCCTTGGTTTAATGGCATGTTTCAGTCCAACATAACAAGCTACAATGGTTTGTTATGTATATATTCATTTTCATAAAATAAATAAATTGTTTCTGTCGAAATGAAGTTGATCATTTCATAAAAAATGATTGCGTACGACTTAGAAATTTTAAATTTTTATATGAACTTCACAATTTGTCAATTAGAGCATTCATAAAACAATGATTGCGTACTTAACAGTTTTTTATTGTATTTAGTTAAGCAAAGTATTATTAATCTTGTCTTTGGTGCTATTTCTAATTGATTTTAAATATGACTCAATTGTTAAAGATTAATAAAAATTATTAGCTTAGGTCATGATAGGGGATACTGAATCCTCTTGTAGTTGTCAATAGATCCCCCTTTCTTTTTATGATCTCTCTTTATTTCTCTCTCATTTTTTTTCTTCTTCTTTACAGATTCTATTGTTGAGATCAGGTTTTTATCATATGGTATCAGAACCATGAAGAATAATATATATCAAGCAAAACAACAATTTGAAAAGAAAAAGTTCTTATCTTAACCACTTATTCATATGTTATGAACAAGAAAAAGAAAAAAAAAATTCTAGCTATTAAACATAAATAGCCAACAGATAAGATATAAAGACAACTATTTGTTCAGTTGGTAGAGTCGTCAATGCTTTTATGGTCAATCATTCTCACAATAACTTTCAAGACAACTTGTTGTAATCAAAGTAGTAAAAAAAAAAATCTATAAAAATAATAATCATACTAGAAATAGCATTTTGCACTTTTTAAGTTCGACGTTTATCGACACCGAACAACCTGACGTTTTGATAAAGTTATCGAAGAAGAAATAATATTTTTTTAATAAAAACGCGTTCACATTCCTCAAACTAAGATTAAAATTAAATTTTAATATAACTAAAATAAATAAAAAAAAACCAAACATATTCTAATTCATAAACAATAAGATTCTAAAAAACCCTTACTGCCCCTATCTGATCGTTGTACTCTACCCCACCTTCATTACACATAACAGTTAAGTACGATTTCATCTGTGGAATATAGCTCTTCTAAGTCAATGGTGTAAAATTTTGAGTTGTACACCTATAAGCCTGATCCGTAGCAGCACAAACTTTGGATTCGAAAGTACAAGTGTTGAAAAAAAAAAACTCTCATATCTTAATCCCACAGCAATGAATGTTCTTCAAAGTCATAGTTTGTAGAATCATAAAATGACACCTTATCAAAGTAAAACAAAAAATTATAAATATCTCTTACGATTTATAAATAAAAATTAAATAGTTTTAAAAACTTACAATCTAAATATAAAATGATGGAACAAATGTAATTTTGACAAACCAGGGACCATAACTCCAAACTGATTAAAAATGTCTGTAATGTAACTTCCATCCTTAATCATCTTGGTTGATTTCTGGACACCTTTTTAAGTCGAATGAACTTACATAATGGGTCGTTGTTGTTATAGTTGTTATAACAATAACAACAATATACTCTTTAACACTTTCTATCATATATTTTCTTTTCATATATCTTATAACTCAAACATCTTTGATCATACAACAGTTTGGTTAAAAATATATTTGTTGCTACCGCAAAAGTAGGACTTTTAACCAATTTTTTTTCAAGATCGTTATTAATAAACATTTCTAAATTTGTTGCAACATCGTACGTAATGTTGTCTATGACATTAGGAGTAACATGACGAGTAAAAGAGAACACATCGATAGGTTTTAACAAATACTTCTTATTAGCATCAACTTGATCAAGATGAAAATATTAAGAGGATGTACCCTAAGATATTGCAAATATAGTATTAAACATATGGAAGTTCAATTCCTTATAATATTATAACAGTTATAATATCCACTACATCAAGGGGATGCAATGATTCGTCCTACAATGAACAATAATAGTATTTTGACCTCACTCATTTGTCATTTTAAACTCCATGAATATTTATTTTTTCTCTAATCAAAGTATAAAACTCTTTTAATATTTATTTTCATGTCTCATCAAAACTATAAGAAGACAAAACTATAAGATTAGACAAAATTAAGGTACCTTTTATAAATGGGCAACAAATAAAGATGTTGTAGTTTGTGTTAGGGTTTAGGGTTTAAACACAAGGTTGCTTAAAGCAATACACCCTGCATATCAAGTTTGGAATAATGCAAGTTGTTGTCTCCAGCTAGTATTTATAGGAAAGACTAAGGTTTTTAGGTTAGATGAATTTTATCCAGTAGGGCCCACCACATCCTGATTCCTTCTGAGCACCACGATGTATCAAAATATCCTTTCAAAATTGAAAGATGTTCAATGTAGTGTAAGGCATACCTTAGAGTACCCTTAAGATATCTCATGAGCCTTGTAAGAGCATTCCAAAGTTCTTTACCAAGATTACTAGTGAATCGACTCAACATGTCTACCGTAAAGACTATGTCTGGTCTAGTATAACTCATTACATACATGAGACTACCAATCATTTTAGAATAAATCAATTAATTCACAGTTTCGCCTGTATTAGGTTTTAGCCGTTGGTTATAGTCATATGGTGTCTCAATTGGTTTGCAATCACTGTATCCCCATTTAGAAAGTAGTTTCTCAATGTAATGAGTTTGACTAAGAACGATCCCTTACCTATCAAAACTTAGTTTCATACCAAGAATGGTATCTACTACACCAAGATCTTTTATGTCGAATTCTTTAGATGAAGTTGCTTTAATGTCACTCACTACAGAATGATCAGAACCAAAAATCAATATGTCGTCCGCATACAAGCAAATAATCGTAACCTTATTTGACACAAATCGAAAATAAAAGCATTTATCCGAGTTACTGGTATGAAAACCTAAGCTCTTTACTGTTTTATCAAATTTTTCATGCCATAATTTAGGTATTTATTTAAGACCATATAGAGATTTGTTCAACTTGCAAACTCTTTTTTCAAACCCTTTCATGGCAAACCCTTCAAGTTGGTTCATGTAGATTTCTTTCATTAGGTCTCCATTGAGGAAGGCCATTTTCATATCCCTTTAATGCACAACATAGTGCTCAATAGATACCACAGCAAGAAAAATTCTTATTGTTGCCAAGTGACAAACCGATGAGTAGATATTAAAATAATTTATCCCACTAACTTTAGTTAAGCATTTTACTAAAAATGATTGTGTGTACCCCTCTAAGTGTAGTTGACTGACTTAGAAATTTCAAATTTTTATATGTGTTTCACAATTTGTCCACTATGGTATCCATAAAACTTCTTATGCTGGTAATGGACTTGAACTATTAAATATAGGATAAATTTTTAGTTACCTAAGGTGAAAAAAAAATCTTTTCATCCAATGTGATTTTATGCAATGATTGGACTCTTGGAATAGTGATTACTATTATTAATTTTTACCCTTATTTATGAAAGGCCAAAATACCATTGTCAAATATTATATCGTGAGGAATAGTTTATTTTTCTTATTATATTGATAGTGATTTAGTAGTGTTTGATTGTATTTAGTCAAACAAAGTATTATTAGTCTTGTCTTGTGTGTTATTTTCAATTGGTTCTAAGTATGACTCAATCGTTAAAGATTAATAAAAATTATTGGTCTAAGCCATGATAAGGGATACTGAATCCTCTTGGAGTTGTATGTAGTTCTTCCTTTCTTCTTATGATCTTTTTCTATTTCTCTCTTGTTTCTTTTCTTTTTTTTTACAGGTTCTGATGTTGAGATCAGGTTTTTGTCACATGGTATCAGAGCTATGAAAAATAATATCTATCAAACAAAACAATTGTTTGAGTTCCCCTTTATGCTCATGTACTCTCTTTATTTTTCTCTCATTTTTTTTTTCTTTTTCTTTATAGATTCTGGTTGTTGAGATTATATTTTTGTCACATGATATCAGAGCCATGAAGAATAATATATATCAAGTAAAACAACTGCTTAAATAGTAAAAGTGCATGCCGTAATCACTTTTTTTTTTTTGGCAGATTAAAGCACCAGAAACTTTCTGATTTACAGGAAAAAAAAATCATTGTCATTACTAGTAAATGCCCAGAAAAATGTAATTGAAAATTTACAATACAGTAGTAGGAGTTTATACTAATCCTTCTCTTCCACCAATTATGCCTCAAAACCTAATGAAATCTTTGAAATGCTGGGGTGATCTTCTCTTTCTCTATTCTCTCGCTTAGAACCTTCTTCTTCTCTTCCACTAGTTATGCCTCAAAACCTAACGAAATCTTTGAGATGCTGAGGTCATCTTCTCTTTCTCTTTTCTAGCTTAGAAGCTTCTTCTTCCGCCACCTCCACTGGAATGTCTTCTTCCGCTACTTCTACCTCCACCAGATTGTCTTCTTCTGCCACTTCTGTCATTGGAATGTCTTCTTCCCCCACTTCTGCCTCCACCAGATTGTCTTCTTCCTCCACTTGTACCTCCGGAATGGCTTCTTCTGTCACCTCTGCCTCCACATGAATGTCTTCCGCTGCCTCTACCTTTTTTGGCTTTTTATCATCTTCCGCCACTTGTGCTTCTATTTTTGCTGAAAAGAAAATAAGGCTTTGAACGCTGATCTCCTCACTGTGAGTTATACCCATCACCTCTTCGTCCTCCTTAGATCGTTCCCACATACAGTTTAAAAGATTCTAGAATACCGAAACTTGTGATTTAAATTCATTTGTTCCTTGTCCATTTTTAATCTCAAAGTCATGCATTCTGAACTCTGAGTAACAGTAAGAGAAGGGTCGTCCATTAAGATTTTCAGATTATGAGATACATAGTACAAGTTTATTCAGTGCTTCTCATAGATTTCAAATTTCTTGGCCGCTTCACTGAAGAAAGATGTAGTATCGCTAATCGTCCATTCTCGCTTGTCTGATGCTCCCCGTGTCTTAACCACTTGTCCATACGTTGTAACAAGAAAAATAAAAAATAAAAATCTAGCTATTAAAACATAAATAGTCAACAGATAAGATATGAAAACAATTACTTGTTTAGTTAGTAGAGTCGTCAGTTCTTGTAGAGACGTGATTTGTTATACATATATTCCTTTTTATAAAAAATTAAAAAATATATTTATCGAAATGAAATTGATCAGTTCACAAAAGCTAATTGTGTGAACCTCTCTAAGTGTAGTTGACTGACTTAGACACTTCAAATTTTTGTGTACTTCATAATTTATCCACTACGGCATTCCTAACAACTTCTTATGTCGATAATTGACTTGAACCATTAAATATAAGATAAAGTTTTTAGCTACATAAGGTGAAGACAAAATCTCTTCATGCAATATGATTTGACGCCATGATTAGAGTCGTGAAATTGTGATTGCTATCATCAATTCTCGGCCCTATTTATGAAGATTCAAAATACTATTTCTAATATTGTACCGTGAGGGTAGTCTATTTACCTTGTTATATTGATAGTGGATTAATAGTGTTTGATTGTATTTAGTCTAGTAAGTATTATTAATCTTGTCTTTGATACTATTTTCAATTGGTTATAAGTAGAACTCAAATGTTAAAAATTAAGTTATTGGCCTAAGCCATGCTAGGGGTATCACTTGTGGCTCTAAGTGATTCACTTTTTTTCTCATGATCTTTCTTTCTTTCTCTCTCTCGGTTTTTCTTTTTCTTTTTTACAGGTTTTCGTTGTTGAGATTAGGTTTTTGTCACATGGTATCAGAGTCATAAAATAAAATAGTTAAGTAAATAAATATATTAATAAAAAATAAAGTATCGGTATCTTGTTAAGTTTTACGATTGGTGTGAAGTTCTATTGCTCTAATAAGAGTAGTACTTTTGAATTTTAGAAGTTAAAATACAGGTAAAAATTAAGGGTGTCAAAATGAAACCGAAATCGAATATCGAAATTGAAACAGACCGTTTACGATCGAACTGAATCGAACCACAAAAAAATTGTGCGATTTTGATTTCACATGTTCTCTATCCGGTTCGGTTCAGTTCAGAACCGGATAATCGTCGGTTAACCCTAATTTTGAATCGAATAGAACCGGATAGAATCCAAGAGTCCATAACTATCTAATCCTCTTCCCTTTTACGTTTTACCCTAATTGACTAATCCCTTTACATTTTACCCTTTAGGCTTTAGTAGTTAGTTACATACTCATCAATTAACACAGCTACGAAATCGTCTTTACGTTGCAGGCTGCCTCTCCTCAACGTTGAGTCGTTCACTTCACTTTGTCTTCTTCATGGTCTCATCGCTTAGAGTGGTTTCAAAGTTGCAATGGAGTTCCATAGTGATTTTTTATTCTTTACTGCAAGAGGTAAATCTCAATATTCTATTGTTAGCAATCAGTTTTTTCAGTAGTTTATGGGTTATTGTCTCGGTTCTTGAGCTTCTCTCAACCATGGGTGGGTTGTGTCTTTTAGTGTCCCTCTCACATGTGGGCCATACCAAAAATAATACTTTTTCTGATTTTCCCATACCCATCTAAGGCATGATGAGGCATTTGGGATTTTGGGATATCTCCTCATTATCTCAGATTCATGTTGCCCCTCTACGAAAGTGCAAAATTGAAAGGATTAGCTTTACCAAAAGAACAAAGTATTGTTTGTCAAGTTTGTCTCTTTGTGACATAATGGCAAGGATTCTTTGTCAGCTTTACCAAAAGAATAAAGTATTGTTTGCAAGTTTGTCTCTTTGTGACATAATGGAAATACTTAAATTGAAGAATCCACTAAGTTGGATTCAGTATTCTTTTGTCAGTTTGTGTTTTACTAATTTTTTTATCATTGTTTATTTATAATAAATTAAACTATATATAATTGTAAGCTCTTATAATCTTATTACATACAAAATTATATAGTTTAAGAAATGATAAAATGTTTCACTATATTTGTGTTTCTAATACGTGCATGCTAATATGGATTAAATTATAAGTTTGTTTTAATATGTTTAATATTTTTTTGTATTTGTAAGTGCTTTAGATATTGTATTTTCTCTTCATTGGTAAAATGGAAAAGCCTGAAATTGAGATGAAAGAGTCCAATAATGGTAATCTAGTACCAAATCTCCCTTTGATTGGGTCTGTGCCTGGGATAGCAATAGAGGTTAAAAAGGAAACTACTTCCCTTCCTAAGAGAAAATCCAAGGCTAGGACAGCATTATGTTGGACCAGTAATTGGTTCAAAGAAGCAGATCCAAAAGATTGTCCTGATGGAAAGCCTAGGGCTCAATGCACTAAATGTGGAGCATGATTCTTGGCTGACCCTGACAAAAATGGGACTTCTAGATTGAATAGTCACATGAAAAGGTGTCCGAAACGTGAGATCTTGGACATAAAGCAAATGTTTCTGCAATCATCTAGTGGGAAGTTAAATGTGAGTGATTTGAAGATTGACCCCGAAGTTGTTCGTGAGATGATTTTGACTCTAATTGTCAAAAATGAACTTCCTTCAAGATTTGTAGAGTATGAAGAATTTAGGAAGTTGATGTTATATATATACCCTGAGTACACTCCCATTAGTAGAAATACACTCCCATTAGTAGAAATATACTTTTGAGTGATATTCAAAGGGTATTTAAGAAGGAAAATCACAACATCAGAGAGGCAGTCAAAAGTTTTGTTGGGAGGGTTTTAGTGACCACTGATTTGTGGACCTCCGTCTCCAACGATGGTTATATGACTCTTACAACCCACTATATTGATAAGTCATGGGTTTTACATAAGAGATTGATCAAATTTACAGTCTTGACTCCTCCACACACTGGTGCACATATTTGTGAGGCAGTTGGCAAGATTTTGACTGAGTGGGGGATTGAAGGGAGATTGTTTTCTTGTACCGTAGATAATACAAGTGCAAATGATGTATTTGTTTCTCATGTGAGAACAAATTTGAATACAAAAGGTACATTAGTGTGTAAGGGGGAATTTTTTCACATCCGTTGTTGTGCACATATCTTGAACCTCATTGTGCAAGATGGTATCAAACTGATTGATAAAGCAGTTCAGAAGGTACGAGACAGTGTAAAATTTGTAAAGAGTTCTCAAGCAAGGAAGGTGAGATTTGCAGAAAGTTGTGGGCAAATAGGTTTGAACACCAAGAGGGGCTTACATGGAGATGTTAGTACAAGATGGAATTCAACATTCCAGATGCTTGATGATGTTTTGTTCTATCGTCAAGCTTTTAACAACTTTGAGAATTTAGAGTCAAACTATAGAGATCGCCCTACTGAGGAGGAGTGGCCAAAGATTCAAAAAATTACAAACTTTTTGAAACCTTTTGATGAAATCACAAAGCAATTATCTAGTTCAAAGTATCCAACCTCCAACTTATATTTTGTAAATGTGGTTCGTATTCATATGCTTTTAAATGATGGCTCTTTATTTGAGGAAGATTTTATGTTGGCGATGGTATCTGCCATGAGAGAGAAATTCAATAAATATTGGGAGAAATATTCACTGATTTATCCATTGCTGTTGTTTTTTTATCCCTGCTATAAGTTGGGAGTTATTGAGTAGGCATATGAGGAGATCCATGGTGATGATAAATTACTGATTGATGAGTCTGTTGACCGTGTGAGATCAGCTGTACGCCAACTTTATAGCGAATACAAGAGCATGACGAAAGAGCAGTGGTCGTCTTTGACTTCTGGTTATGAGGAGGTTGAGGATCCGTTCACTAAGTGGTCAAAAAGGAAGAAGCCTAGAGCTGATGAGAAGTCTGAATTGGACCAATACCTTGCACAAGATAGAAAACCATCAACCACGAAATATGATGTTTTAGCATATTGAAAGGGATGTGAGGTCCAATGTCTTGATTTGCCTCGGCTAGCCCGTGATATTTTGGCGATTCTTGTGTCCACGGTTGCATCTGAGTCGGCATTCAGTGCTGGGGGTAGGGTGATTGATAAATACCGAAGTAAATTGCTCCTAAAGAATGTTGAGGCTTTGGTATGCCTACGTGATTGGATGTATGATGTGAACTAAGGAGGTAATATTTTGTTTTCTAATCTTAAATTAAATTACTTGGACGTTGATAGTTTTAGAATCTTAAGTAATTTTTAATTTTTTATGTAGATGAAATGGATGCAGATATGGATACTGAAGAGTTATCAGAAACCTTGGGAGGTGTGTTTGCAGCACCCCTACACCTTATGTCGCTCCTGACATCATCCCCACCGTTATTGAATGATTAGGTATATTATGAGCTACTTGTTTTACATTTATTTTCTATTTCTGTAATTCCATATATATTTTTTGAAAACATTGTTTCCCTTTTGCAGGGCATGAAGCAATGATTGCATGGAGAGAAGGGGGAGGGAGTGGAGAACTTTTGATTTCTGGTAGATTACTGGTCATGCTTTCCTTCTTATAATTTCATTTTAAAAACCCATTTGATCCTTCTATAATATCATTGAACTTGCCAACATGATTTTCTCTTGCTTTTATCTTAATTGGATTGACTAACTAATGTATAATACCTATGGAGGGTTAGCTTGTTCAGTATAGGTATCAACTTATAATTCCTTCATTTATCTTTTATTACACTTAAGAAATTAACAAGAAAAATTTACATTCACTTTGCATAACAGGGAGGTGTTGGAATCTCTGGAGCAGAAAATTCTAATGGGTGGAGACAGGAACATCTAAGCTCATCTTTGTTGCGTTGGAACTCTTAGTAGAAGCTAAAGAATGCAAATTAAAGTGACATGGATGCATCTTTGTAGAATGTCTATGGTTAACTATGGACTGTTGGATTGAGAATGGAGCTTGGAAGCATAACATTACATAATATTAGATTATTCAGTCATTTTTCCTTGGGGATAATTTTGATGATTAGAACTTCTTTTGTTTGCTTGATTTTGGTGGTGTTGGAAACCTTATGGAATCATCTTTTGAACAAGATCAAGATCTTTTATTTAATGTTTGGTGTTAGTTTTTTATAGGGTTCTATGTTGATTGCTTATATTCTAATTTGTTTATGAAATGGGTTAATTGAATTAAAGGGTACAAAGGTGGAAGGTTGAGTATTGATTATAAGGTTTTGTTAGTGATATTCTGATTTGTTAATTAAATTCTAATTTATTTATGAAATATACAATTTCTCCCACATAACAAGGAAATGGATGATAGAATTAAAGGATACAAAGTTGAAACCAGATGTGAACTGGTATGACAAACCACATGTAAACCGGTTGTTAGCCGTATCATAAAAATCGAATAGAAATCGCGAAAACCGCACCGCATATAAAACGATTTTGATTTTGGGTGATTCTTATCCGGTGCGGTTTTGATTTCTACCTTACAAAATGTGCACCGAACCGGAACCGCACCGTATAATCAAAACCGCACCGTTTGACACCCTTAGTAAAAATGATTTAAATCTAAAGAAAGACATTTTACAACAAATGAGTGAAATAATACTATAAGGAGGAAACTGTGAATCACATGCAAGTTAGATGAGATTCAAGTTTTGTGTACCAGTAGATTCCAAAGTGCCTTGGTCTAATGTCAAGTTTTCGGTCCAACATCACAAACTACAGTGGTTTATTATATATATATTCTTTTTCATTAAAAATAAAATAAAAACTCTGTCGGAATGAAGTTAGTCATTTAACAAAAAGTGATTGTGTAGACCCCTCAAAGTGTAGTTGACTAACCTAGACACTTCAAATTTTTATTTGTACTTCATAATTTTTCCAATACGGCATCTCAAACAACTTTTTTTGTTGGTAATGGATTGAACCATCAAATATAAAATAAAGTACTTAGCTACCCAAGATGAAGACATAATCTCTTCATCCAGTGTGATTTGACGCTATGATTGGACTCCTGAAATAGTTATTGTTACTATTAATTCCCTCTCATATTTATGAAGGTCCAAAATATCATTGTTAAATAAGTTACAGTGAGGAGTCTGTTTGTCTTATTATGTTTGTAGTGGATTAATAGTGTTTGATTGCATTTAGTCTAGCAAACTATTATTAGTCTTGTCTTAGGTGCTATTTCTAATTGGTTCTAAATAGGATTCAATTGTTAAAAATTAATATAAGTTATTGGGCTAGGCCATGATAGGGATATTGAATCCTCTTGTGGGTCTAGGTGGTTTCCCCTTTCGTCTCATGATCTCTCTTTCTTTCTCTCTCGATTTCTCTTTTTCTTTTTTACAAGTTCTGATTGTTGAGATCAGGTTTTTATCATATGGTATCAGAGCCATGAAAAAGAATAAATAAATAAATTATATATATATATATATATATATATATATATATATATAATAATCAATAGTAAATAGGGTTTCTTGTGAAGTTTTACGATTGGTGTTAAGTTCTACTACTTATTCAAAAAAAAATTCTATTGCACTAATTTTATTCTTGCACGTGAAGACTTGCCCAATCTCGATCTATGATTGCTCATCTCAAAGATTTGTTTTCTACAACAATATGATATATTGTCAATAATTGTGTTATCTATATTAATCAAGCGTGAACAAAAAACTAGGATAATTTTTGTGAAGTTCTACTACTCTAATTTTCTTCTTGCATATGAAGACTTGCCCAATCTAGATTTGCAATTGTTCATCTTAATGATTTGTTTTCTACAGCAACATTACATATTGTCGCTAATTTTGCTACATTTTATAGTTGATTTACTTTACATCTATGATATGTATGTTGTTGTCCCCTTGTTGAATCACAAGGAATATGTTGATTTCGCCTTCTTGGTAAAGATTTCTTCATTCTATGATACATGAGACTTGCTACAACCAGTATATATTGAGATGTTCTTAATTGTTCTTGCTTGCTTTCTTGCATACTGCCACATTAGGTTGTAGAGAAATTTACTAGAATTGATTTTGATCCAAGGATGCGTACCTAATGAGGGTTTGATTGATGAAGGATTCCGCACCTGCCCTTTAGATTTCTTGCGAGTTGGAGCTTTAGCTGGTAGGTTCTGTTGATTGATACCCAGCTAAGTACCACTGGTTGTGTTTGCGAGAGGTTGAAGATAACCTTTGGTATTGCTTTTAATCCCCATTCATTCTTTGATTACGATTATTACCCCTCCCCTTTATTCTTATTTTATTTTATCTCATATTTTGTTTTGCTTCCAAGATTGTCTCTACTCAATAAATCAATAAGAATCACCTTTGTGTCTTTACCCCTTTTTATGTACCAAGTGGTCCTCTCATATTTGGTTAATTATAGTTTTGCCACTTCCCCCTTGAATAATTAGCTTATTTACAATTTTGCTATTACATTTTTTCTCTTAGCTACCAATTAGTTTTTCTTAGGTTTCTTGGTAACCTCATAATTTGGTGGGCGTGCTATATGTCTTGCAAACCATCCATTGGATCAACTCAATATTTTTTGGATCATTGTTATTGTCTATAAGGATCATTTAACTAGAGTTTGGGAGACATAAGGCTCTTAAGTGGCTCCACTTCCTATAACTTGGTTTTCTCCTTGCTTTGTGATTTGGTTTCCTGTAGCTGGGATTTCAGATTTTATTATAAGATTTGTCTTGCGGTTGGAGTTATTTATCTATTTTGATGTAGTCCATTGATGCTATTGTTGACGCTCTTGATCATGTATTTATGTGTTGCTCAAATTTCGTGATGCTGGTTATTATCACCATATATATGATGATGGATTATCCTTTGGTGTTCTCCCCTGCATTATTTGTCCACATGTAGTGCTACACCTGAGGGGTAGATTGGAGTTATCATCTAATAATTAAAGATTATTATTATTATTTAATTATGCCATCTGCTCTAGTCGTCAGTAACATATATATTTTCTTATAAGATGATTAGTTGTGGTTTTCAACAACAAGATTCTTGTATGTAGTTCCAGCAACCTTTGTTGTGTTTTGTGGTTCACAGCAACCTATGTTGCACTTTTTCCAATGGTTCGTAGTAATCTATGCTTCATTTTTATTAGTGGTTTGCAACGACCTATGCTACACTTTTATCAATGGTTTGCAGCGACCTATGTTGCACTTCTATGTCTTCTTTGTGAAGATTATTACTTCCCTTCCTTGAGAAGGGCTTAGGGTGTTGTTGCAATGTTTTTACTTCTTGTAGGTATTCTCTACTACTTATTTTGCTCATTCCTAGCTGGATTTATTTGACACAGATTTTTCTCTACTGCAATGATGGTGGTTGATATGCTATGATTGAGTTGCGACTGGAAGATGGTGTTGTTGACTACTAGCTTCTACATATAATTATTTTTTCAAGTTGGTTCGTTTGGTTATGTCTACCAGTCTATCTTTGTTGTTCCAAGCTGGAGCCTAAGATACATATGTTATACCCTGAAGGGGAGTCTATTTCCTTTGTTATGTTAGTATTGGTTTAATAGTGTTTGAATAGGCCACTATAGGGGGATATTGAATTCTATTGTGGCACTAGGTGATTCCTTCTCTCTCTCTCTCTCTCTCTCTCTCTAAGTTCTCTTCTTTTCTTCTCTTCTCTTCTTCTTCACGGTTCTGATTATTCAAATGAGGTTTTGTCACAACCATTTCTCAATCCAATCAAAGGGTCAGATCTAGTGAATTAAAAACTTCTCTCTTTTTTTTTTGGTAAATAGAAGTCAATTGATGAAAGGAGTGCGTAGTAGCCAAGGCTTAATTTATACACAAATCATTAAGCCAAGGAATGGAATTAGGCTAAATTGTCATACGCACTAATGGCAGGGTCTTCTTGGCAAGGGAATAAGCTAACCATTTTCTCCCCTTGAAAGAAAAGAAAAATTACAATCATTAAAGATAAAGGAAAGATATCTAAAGTCTCTAAGAAGTGAATTGATCTCGAGGGTACAAGGACGACCCTGATTTGTAATCCCGCACCGCACATGCCTCTACATAAGGTGTTTTTACGCCGGAGCCAACCAACATCATCTAAGCAAACCTGTCACCGGTTCAAGAACAAAACTTATCCATCCATACAACTCGACCGTTCAATGATCATTCTATGATGCCGCTCAGCCAAGACTGACTTATGGCTTGGCTGTTGCTATTAGTTGTCCTTGTCTTCTATTAAAGTAGGTTAACGAATGGAGTGTGCATTAGAGTTGCCCTGTCCAATTCCACTTGAACCTACAAAAGACCTTCCTTCACCGCTGCCTTGCGTTGCCCTTACTGCACGAGCCTCTCACACAGTACCAGAGTTAAAAGATAACTTCTTTGAAATCGTCAAGATCTGTGCCCCAAAGCAGTCCCTGATAATAAAACCAACTCCACCAATACCCACATTCAAAGCGAGGGAAGCATGAGTATTAATTTTTAACATACTAGATGCTGGCGGTTTCCAAATTGGTCCATCTTAATCCAATGGTATAAAGGCTGAAGATGCTATTGGCGGACAATTTGCTACTCCAACTTCTCCATTGGCTACTTGATATGCATTAACATATGACTCCCCACCCCTAGACTTGTGTTAATTTTTTAAACCTCTTGATGTGTATTAAGGATTGAAATTACTTGATTAGTTGTAAACGCTTGAGGATCAAGACCCACTTGATGAGCTTTGGGGTGAGGGTTAATGAGAGGTTGATAAAGCCTGGGAACCATTACAATTGGATAAATGAGGGTTAATGAGAGAGGTGAATAAAGCTTGGAAACTAATTGGCAGCCGGTGCATTGCACTTCTGATAAGGACCAACTGATTAATCGCTGAATGAACTCCATTACCATCTTCAATCAAGGTTGGAACGATAAAGCTTAGCATATTCTCTAACTGTCGAGCATCAAGGTCAGAACTAAAATGCATCTTCGGCCCATAGCGGCGACTTAATGCTGCTAAACTTTCATACAACTCCTTACATCGCGCTTCCTCATGTCCCAAAATGCCACAATAAGAACAGCATCCAAGCAAACACTCATACTTAATCTAGAGATCCACTCGCACCCTAGACCACCACCGGATTTTAATGGACGGCCTCAGAGGGTTACTGATGTCGAAGACAATACAGCAACGAATGTGCTGAATTCGACCTCCCATTTGCATTCCTTGAACAAGCATTGCCTTGAGAGGGATACCCATGGTTTCTGCCAACTGAAACGCAAACTCCAGAGATAGGAGTTTCTATGGTATATGATAAAGCTTTACCCAAAATTCAACCTTCTGAATCTCACAAACCATCTTCCCTCCGTCTTTCGAGAACACGGAGGTTACCTGCAACACTCCAAGGGCCTTCATCTAACTCATTCCTGTGGTTATTCCCATTAGAGAAATCTCCATCTGGCACGTAGTAATCCATGTTGCCACTAGTGATTCTGTCATGACGATGAGGCTTTCTATGGGGTATATAACCAACTAGGGTATTCTTCCATGCTTGGGCAATGCTATCATCTATATCATTTCTATCCTCGAAAATATCACTAGGATCTAGTACTATACCTGTTACTAGCGATTGACGCTCGGTAAGGAGTTCCAATGGTCTTCTGTCTTTGTCTTTGTCTTCGCTCTCGTTTTTGCCTACGGATTCGATTAGATGACTTCCAATGGTCATGGTGATTTCACTCACGAAGAGAGAAAAGAGAAACGCTCACGGATAGGAGAGAAATTGCTACAAACACGAAAATTCAGTTTACACTGATAAGGAAGATAGCATAGCCATATAGAGTGTAGAGTAATACAGTGTAGACCGTAGAAACCTCAATGTGTACAAAAGCATTTTGCCTTCTCTGAAGCCCTAATTTTGCTTTAGGCATTTCGCTCAATTCGCTCTGCAATTAACACAGACGACCATACCAAGAGAAGTCGAATTGAAGAAAGAAGGTTTCAATTTCAAAATGGCGGATTACGGGAGGAAATATGACGGTAACGACGATGGACTCAACAATTACAGTACGTTCCTCACCTCCACAGAAGACTAGCAGTCATGGCAGTGCAGACGAGTATAATGACTCAAAATCGCGGTAGCTCTATCTCTTCAATTGTTTAAGGTAAATAAAAACATGCAAAACAGATATTGACAATGATTTATATTGGTATCCATTTCCAAGAGCTCCTCACACTTTGGCTTTTCACTCTTTTAAGAAGCTCTTTCTTCACCATGGGTGGAATTAAACTCGGTCCTTAAATATATATTTACATTTACAAGGTGAAATATACTTGGAAACTATGGCATGGGATATAAAATATAAAACTTGCCTTGGACCGGCTTAGCCTCGCCAAGGCATCCTCTAGGTGTACAATAGTTCCATATCGGTCCCGTAAAGGCTTGGATGTGGGCATATATAATAATGGGTTCCCTCCCATTGTAGACCGGTTAATGAGGGTGAGTTCTTCCAATCGTATCATTTGGTGCTTTCATTGACCTATTCTTTTGCTGTTGATTACTCGGGAGGGGCAACGAGCTGCTAGGAAATGGCTACCTACCGCTAGGCAGAATCTTGGAGCAGGGTGGAGCCGCCTAGAAAGGGCTACTTGATCCGGAGTGGGTCTTTGAAGGGTGGGGTAATGTAATATACAAATAGTCCCACTTCGGTCTCGTAAGGGCTTGGATGTGGGCATATATAATATTGGGTTCCCTCCCCTTGTAGACCGGTTTATGAGGGTGAGTTCTTCCAATCATATCATGTCAAGGCAATTCACCACTGCCGTGGCTCACCTTCACCATGAAGGCTTGTGTGAGACAGCTCTGTACTGGATCTCTAGGGTTCATTGTTGGATCAATAGCAGTATTCTTTAGCCTTTGCACTAAATGCTAATAGAAAATCTCTCTCCTTTACAAAGTTCCTCATACGAAATACTAGTTGTCTTCATACTCTGCCCGTTCCTTGCACATGCATCCTCAATTAGTACAGAACAAATAACAACTATGTGTTACATATTTTCAGTCCAAGTGTGTCTATGTTTTGTTGTTTTTTAAAAATTCCTTTTGGTGGGTTTGTGCATCTGTCTATTACGGGTACTACCATTGTGCTGCTGTAGTCTTTAGGGTAGCCTGATTCTGCTGACATGGGGGGAACAAACCACCTGTGAAGCCTGTGAAGCAACAAGAAAAGGAGGAGATTCTAGTGAAAGTAGTGCTCCAATGGACCAAGCCTATCTCAGGTGGCTTACATGAGATCTTGAGAGGATTCATGGCTTTACCCAAGGAACCCTCTTGTTGTAAACCACCCAAGCATTACATTTTTAAGTACATCCGCATGAATGGGTGGTTAGATTTGAACCTAGATGATCCTGTTCTGGTCCACTTGTTTAAATAGAAAATTTTTTTGCTTGTTTTAACTAGGATGTAGTTTTTCCTTTCGGATTTGTACAAAAGAGGAGCTGACTGAATGTTTAGCTACACTTACCAGTCTTCACGTGAAGTTACTTAAACCCATTCCATTTGGGGACCTATCAATTCAAGTTTGTTTTTATTGGGAAATACAGAATGGGTCGGGGGCCAATGACAGCACATGCATTTGCATCATAGGGGCGAGATTTCTGCCTTTCTTGGGGGAGGGGCAAGTCATTTCACCCCCTCTCTGGGTGTGGAAGGCACATTTCCTGCAGAACTTTTCTCCGTAAAGATTTTACATAAAAGTTTTAACCCATATTTGAAAAGATAATTAATAATTAATTTCACTTCCCTTCATCTCCCCGTAATTCCTTCTTCATTACCAAAAAGCCATGCCAGAGATTTGTACTATGTAGGTGGAAAAGGCCTCTGCATGAATCAAGCTGGGCGGCGGTCCTACTGTGACCAAGAGTGTGGCCTACGCCAGCATTCCCATGTGTCTATCTCTCTCCTAAAACATTGGAGGCAGAGATGTCTTTTAATATAAAGAGGAGAGAGATAGACTCATGAGAATGCTGGCGTAGGCCACACTCTCGAACAGAGTTCCTTTTCCCTTTACTTTTACTCTTCAATCTCTCATCCACCCAACATTCTCCTTTCAAATGCAGCTTCCAGTTCAGCCCTTTTTCCTCTTTCAACAAATTTTGATGTTGAGAGTTGAGACTTGAGAACCAACTGGTATAGCCTCAGTCAAAGATCACAGAGACAGCCGTTGCTAATACCAACCGTCTCCCTGAAGTGGATTCTATACTCCCACCATTCACTCCTACCTGCGTACATACTTTCCTTCAACATCGATAATCCCTTCAGTAGTCCATTAATCCTATTAGTGATTGACATTTCTTTGGGTTCTTTAGATTGTAATCAGCTCTCTACTCCATATTCACTTGCACTATGGATAACCATATCTCGACTCTGTTTCCTGACTTTGTGCAGACTGCTTCCAACATAACAAGGATTCAGACCAAAACAAGTTGGAGCCTTCAATCTTGGCATGGATCTCAAACTTAGCTACTTATAAGACATTTCGATTCAAGTTATAAACACCAAATTTGAGAACTTAATGCAACTGCACAGCCATTGCACGTCCTGACTCCTGATCTGTTTTTCTAGTGTACCTTCAAGAATACATGCCAATACAAAAAAACAAGCTTACAGGTGATACAAAGTGTCCAGCTATCAGGAAAACTTGAGGGAATACACGTCTTTATTTCCATGAACTGCTCCTCTAAGACTCATTTGACTAACAAGACAACAAAATTCTCCAAACTCTCCTAATAACAAAGGTGCTACCAAAGCATCACTTTGGTTCTGTTATATCGCTGCAAAATATTCTTTGCTAAGCTTGGGATCTGGCTTCATGGACTTCTCACCAGGCTTCCACCCAGCTGGACAAACCTCGTCTGGATTCTCTTGGACATACTGCAATGCCTGCAAGACAAACGCATGCAAGTAATCATCATAAGATGATACAGAATAAATTGTAAATAGTAAAAGTAGCAGTGTCACCAGTAGTTTAATCGTAATAGATTTGTTAAAGATAGATGCAAGATAATTTAAATAAATTATTCACCTGGAGTGTTCTCATTGTCTCATCAACACTACGGCCAATGGACAGATTGTTGATGGTGGAGTGTTGAATAATTCCTTCCTTGTCAATAATGAAAAGTCCCCTCAATGCAATTCCCTGTTACATTGACCAACTACTAGTGAGAAAAAAATCTAAATGCTTCAGGGTAGAAATGCAATACACCAAGACAATGACACGATGTGCAATATAGAAAAAGAGCAAGCATCAAGACAATATGACACGACGTGCAATATAGTAAGAAGCAAGCATCCATGGAAGGGCAGAAGCGTAAAGCATAAGATCAAATGATGTATAAAACATCTGCCTGAGATTGAGACCCAGTTTGTGTTAGGTCATGTTACTGAGAAAATATTTAATCATAACCTGGTCAAATTATTATGTGTTGAGAGACACAGACAATCATAGAGAACATCAGGTTAATTAGCCAGGTCCTTCAATAAAACACCAGGTTGGACAAGTTTTGGTGGGGATTGGATCTCAGCTACATGAAAATTTCTCCCATCTTGAAACCAATTGTTGGCGAAAAAATCACAACACACACACACACACAAGGGCACATGCACGTGGTGCAAATAGCGCGAGCGTGCCAGAACCTTTGCGAAGGTTCAAACGAGGCTGGTACGGCCTGTTCTGACTTCTAATCAGGCAATTGTGGGTTCGAGTCCCACCGGGCGTGCCAAAATGTGTTGGCAAAAAAACCGCAACACACACACACAGGGGCACATGCACATGGTGCAAATAGCGCGGGTGTGCCAGAACCTTTGCGCAGGTTCAAACGAGGCTGGTACGGCCTGTTCTGACTTCTAACCAAGCAGTCGGTCTCCCTCTTGCCTAAGTAGCTCTAAGGTCTTTTGAGTTAAGTCAACAACGTAGGTCGCAAAATGCATAAATTCACAGATTGCCAACAGAAGGAACTGAGCCAATGAGCACTAAAAAAGATTAAACAAGACTGAAAAGTAAGTATATTTCGATCATACCAGATGTGAGCATGGACCCCAAAAGTACATCTGCGTCACTCCTAGTACATGACTGTACATCCTTCCAATCCAGGGAAAACGAAAGAAAATGACAACGGAAAACAAACAAAAATGTAAAGTAAAATCAAGCTTCTGATTCTTGTTAGGTGTTTTTTGTGTCTTTTCTGTATCAGTCGTCTTCCTTATATAGGAAGGACTCTCTTGCTTATCAGTTTGTGCGGTTGCTCCCCACAAAATCCGTTTCTCTTGGTCCCATACTTCCCAGCCTCAATCAGTGCTTGCCATGTGTCCCACCAGGCCTGCATTACTTCTAATTGCTTGTAGCCATGGTGGGGTCCACCTCACCCTGTGTTCTCACGTCTCT